>NC_059114.1:3530000-4130000 GCF_020740685.1 Jaculus jaculus | reverse complement strand
GAATCTTCAAGGAACTTCCCAGAAGCTCAGAGTCACTTTTGTCCCATAACACCAGCAGCAATGGTACACAATGTCACCCTTGCTGGCTCTTATAGCTCACGTGGGACCTTCTGAGATATCCGTATTAGGGAGAAGGAATTCAGCATGAATTTCCACAATCGTGGAGTGTTACAACGTTTGGTATTGCCTAGGCTTTTGCATCAAAATTCATTCTTCATTGTTGGTGATATATGTTATCTTTCTTGCACTAACCAGAAATCCACTAACAAGATCATTGGATATATTGAGAATGCTATACATGGAAGAGAAATGTGATATCTTTGGTAGTTCATTTATGATTACATTTCTTTGGTTTCCTTTTCAATTATTTTCTTCATAATTTTTCTTTGGAGAGTTTAAGCAGATTAAGGGAAGGAAGTGTCTATAGCAGACTGGGTGCCCTAAAAGCTGGACTTTTTCATTAAAAAATGTAAAACCTAGGCTGGAGAGATGGCTCAGAGGTTAAAGGCACTTGCTTGCAATGCCTGATGGCTCAGGTCTGACTCCCTAGTACCCACATAAAGCCAGATGCACAAAGTTCATTTTCAGCAGCTGGAAGCCCTGGAGTACCCATTCTCTCCCTCTCCTTCTCTCTATCTCTCTGCCTGTCTCTCCCTTTCTCAAACAAATAGATAAAATAAAATGCAAACCTGAGAGTCCTTGAGAAGAGCGTCCTGCATATTGATTACAAGTTAGCCTTTTTCTTGTAATCAACTAACTGATGATCTGTAAGTTTATTCTCCCGCCACTCTCATTCCTCAGTTTCTTTCCATCGTGTTCTTTGTAAAAATATTTTATTTACTCATTTACTTATGAGAGGGAGAGAATGGAAGTACCAAGCATCCAGCCACTGCAAATGAACTCCAGATGCATGCACCACTTTATGTGTCTGGCTTTGTGTGGCTACTGAGGAACTGAAGGCTTTGCAGGCAAGTGCTTTCACTGCTGAGCCATCTCTCCAGCCCTCCCCCTGATTCTTTTCTTGGTAATTCACTGACCACAGGCTTTATCTAGTTGAAGTTTTGGTAGGTGACAGCTGATGAAGAACCCTCCTCCATTTCCACTCTCTCTTGAACAGAAAGACAGGATCCCTTTAAGTGGCCAATGTCGCAGTCACCTTCTTGGTGCTGGGACCAAACACCCAATCAGAAGCAGACGGAAGGAAAGGGTTTATTTCAGCTTCCAGTTTCAAGAAGTTCCATCCTGGGTGGTGGGGAAAGCAATGCAAGAATGGATAGCAGGGCATTGCAACTTGTCACGTCACCTGGGAGGAAGCGGCAGGAGTGGGCCAGCTCTGGCTGGCAAGTGGGCTGGAGGATAAAATCCCGAGGCCTGCCCCCAGCGACATGCCTCCTCCGGCAAGCCTCTGCCTCTGCAAAGCCCCACTGCTCTCCAAAGCGGCCACCAGTTTGGACCAAGTATCCAGAACACATGAGACATTTCATTCAAGCCACCCTAGCCAGGGAAACCCTTTCCATGTCAGAATAACAAAGAGCTGGCTGTGAGCTTTGAATACAGATTAGCTGGACTGTATTTCGGGGGGCCCGGTGGCTTGAATGTGCTTCTCTGCTCCCATTGCAGGACGCGGTCGTGGAAGACAGTGTGCAGAAGATGAAGCAGCAGTTCATGGCTGCCCACGGTGCCTCGGGAGAAGGTCGCATACCAATGAAGGAGGTACTTTTCATAATGGAGGGCTCTGGAGATGTAGATCAGTTGGCACGGGGTTATAAAACGTAATCCAGGGTTACCACTGTAACCCCAACACATGACAGGCTGAGACAGGAGAATTACTGTGAGTTCTAGGCCAGCTCGGGCCACCTAGTAAGACCTTGTCTCAAAAATCAAAATCAGGGGGCTGGAGAGATGGCTTAGCGGTTAAGGTATTTGCCTATAAAGCCAAAGGATCCTGGTTTGATTCTCCAGGACCCACATAAGCCAGATGCACAAGGGGCACATGCATCTGGTGTTTGTTTGCAGTGGCTGGAGGCCCTGGTATGCCCATTCTCCCTCCCTCCATCTCTCTCTCCCTCTCTCTCTCTGCCTCTTTCTCTCTCTCTCAAATAAATAATAAAAACTTTTTAAAAATTTAAAAATTAGAGCTGGGAAGATGGCTCAGTGGTTATAAAGGTGATTGTTTTTGAAGCTTACCAGCCCGAGTTCAATTCCCCAGCCCCCACCTAAAGCCAGACACACAAAGTGGTGCTGCTTCTGGAGCTTGTTCGCAGCAGCAAGAGGTCTTGCTACACCCATACTCTTTCAATGTAAATAAATAAATCAAAAGCAAAGGCCTGGGGAGACTGCTCAGTGGTTAAAGATGTTTATTTGCAAGGCTTGTATATGCCCCAAGTTCAGTTCTCCAGCTACCCATGTAAAGCTGGAAGGGTGTTTGTTTATAATAGCAGGAGACCTGTCATGCACGTGTATGTGTGTGCGCGCACGCACGCACACACAAATAGATAAACAGATAGAAATTTATTTATCAAGACAACAAAAAGAAAACAAAAAGCTTATATGAATTAGCATACACACATATGATCATGTGAGCAATGCCTGGCAAATCTTGTAAGTATTCATTCTTATTCTCATTTTCTATTATCATAGAGTTAATTCAATATCGGAGGTTCTTAGAATAGCACTTGGACATGTTACATGCTTAAAAACTCACTTTGGGGGCTGGGGAGATGGCTTAGCAGTCAAGACCCTAGGTTCGATTCCCCAGTACTCATGTAAGCCAGATGCACAAGGTGGCACATGAGTCTAGAGGTTTGTTTGTTTTCTTGTTTGTTTGATTTTTTGCAGCGACTGGAGGCTCTGGTGTGCCCATTCTCCCTGTTTATCTGCCTCTTTCTCTCAACATAAGTAAATAAATAAAATGTTTTTTAAAAGAGAATTAAAAACTCATCATGATTACTGGTATTGTTTTGTTTTCTGTTGTAAGCTCATGCAGGGCAGCCATGAGCAGTTTCAGATACGGTAGGAATACGGTACTTTAAAAAGAACCAGTGAATCAGTGAATGACGGTGAGAGGTGCCGAGCTATAAGCGGGGCTCTGTCCCGCGCTGTCTGAGGTCGCACGGTGAGGACTGCAAACCTTTCACTGCAGACGTGGACACTGGCCAGCGCCCCTGACCGCTCTTCTTCTGTTCCGCAGCTAGCCAGCATGTTCCTGTCTGAGGATGAAAACTTTCTCCTGTTCTTTCGCCTGGAAACCCCCTTGGACAATAGTGTGGAGTTTATGCAGGTGAGTGCTGGTGTCTCCATGGAGATAGAGGGTGTGGCTGCCTTCCATCCCTTGGGCCCAGTCGAGAGAGAGAGAGAGAGAGAGAGAGAGAGAGAGAGAGAGAGAGAGAGAGAGAGAGAGAAAACAAAGCCCAAGTCAAGAAGTCCCCAGGCCTAAACCGTGGCGCATGCCTTTAATCCCAGCACTAGGGAGGGGCGGCAGAGGTAGGAGGATCTGCGTGAATTCAAGGCCACCCTGAGACTACATAGTGAATTCCAGGTCAGCCTGGGCTGGAGTGAGACCCTGCCTCGGGGGATTGGGGTGGGGAAGACGTCCTTTGGCCCCACCTTGTGGGCTCTCTCCGTGCTGGCCTGGGCTGCCCTTGACAAGGCCTGGCTAGGGAGGTGGACAGCTGGAATGGGTGAGGCGGCTTCGAGCGGTGGCGGGGAGGGGAGGGCTGCGTGGACTGTGAACCTGAGCTCATGTGAAACCAGTGCAGTTAGGCTGCTTGCTGTCTTGTGAGAATACTGAGTAGACCTTACACTGCATGGGAAGTTGCCCGTTTTCAAATATTGGCAAGTCATTCTAGTGTTTTAAGTTTTAAAAATTTATTTTCTGGAAGAGAGCGTGAGAGAAAGTAAATATGGGTATGCCAGGGTCTCTTGCCATTACAAATGAACTCAGACACATGAGCCACCTTGTGCACCTGGCTTTATGTGGGTGCCAGGGAATTAAACCCAGGCAAGCAGGCTTTGTAAACAAGCACCTTGTAACCATGGAGCCTCTTCCTGCCCCTGTGATCTTCCTAAGTAGCTCCAAGTACAGTGTCCCATTTCTACCGTGTTCTGTTCAAACTATTGCTGAGTCACCAAAGGAAGCCTAAAAGTTCCTGTGAAAAGTCTGTTTGCATCCACTCAGAGCCAGTGTTCAGATGCCAAACCACAAGTTTCCAGTCTAAGCTGACCTCAGATTATTTGAGGATATTAGGTGTCATGGTTTGAATGGGAAATTTCCCCCATGGGCTCATGTGTCTAAAATCTCCACCCCCAGCTGGTGGTACTGTTTAGGAAGCATCTAGTACCTTTAGGTTGTGACACCATCTTGGAGGAATTAAGTCACTGGTGGGGGAAGGAGTTGAGTTGAGGTTTTATAGCCCACTCCCACTTCCTCTGCACTCCAGGATCCCTAATGTAATAACGGGACTTCTGTCTGGCCGGCCCATGCCATAACGGGCTGTGTCTGTTCTCAGACTGTGAGGCACAAGGAACCTCTCTTCCTTTAAGGTGCTTCCTGTCAGGTATTTGGTCATGGCAACATGAAGGTAACCGATCTGCCTGATCAACAGTTTTGTGTGTTTCAGATTTGGCGCAAATACGATGCCGACAGCAGTGGCTTTGTATCAGCTGCAGAACTTTGTGTAAGTGTCGCGGGCGTTGCTGGTGGGCGAAGGGCGGGTTTGTTCGTCCTTGGAAACTTGATAAGTGTGTATGTTGAATGCGATTCCTGTGGGGCCATGACACGTGAATTTGAATTTGTTACTTTAAAAAAGAAAGCATATGGGGTCTGGAGAAGTGGCTCAGTGGTTAAGGCACTCATCTGATAAGTCTAAGGACCTGAGTCCCATTCCCCAGTACCCACATAAAGCCAGATGCACAACGTGGCACATGCATCTGGAGTCGGTTCGCAGTGGCTGGAGAACCTGGTGCACCCATTCTCTCCATCTCTCTCTGCTTGCAAATAAATAAATAAAAATACTTTTTAAAAAGTATCTGATGGGCTCGAGATAGCTTAGTGGTTAAGGCATTTGCTTGTGAAGCCTCAGGACTGAGGTTTGATTCCCCAGTACCCAGGTAAGCCAGATGTACAAGATGGCACATGTGTCTGGAGTTCCTTTGCAGTGGTTGGAAGCCCTGGCATGTCCATTCTCTCTCTCTCTCTCTCCCTCTTTCTCTCAAATAAATAATAAAATAAATCTTTAAAAAAGAAAATGGTATATGTTAAGAAGACAGAATTCTGGGGTAGGGGAGAAGGCTTAGCAGTCAATGGCTCCTGCTTGCAAAGCCTACAGCCTGGGGTCAATTCCCCAACACCCATGTAAAAGCCAGGCGCACAAAGTGGGGCATGTGTCTGCAGTTTATTTGGAGAAACAAGAGATCCTGGTGTGCCCTTACTCTCTCTCTCTCTAATAACAAATACAATAAAAATATTTTAAAGATTACTTAAAATAATTGTTTATTTTATTCATTAGTAAGGAGAGAGAGAATGAGAGAGAATGTGTATGCCAGAGCCTGTAGCCACTGCAAAAGAATTCCAGTTGCTTGAGGCACTTTCTGTATCTGGCTTTATGTGGGTTCTGCGGAACCGAATCTGGGCTGTTAGGCTTTGCAGGCAAGCTCCTTAACCACTGAGCCACCTCTCCAGCCCACAATCATTTTAAAGGGGAAGTCAGAATGTGCTAGTCACCTTGTGGTTCTTGGGAAAGAGGTATAATGGTGTCTTAGATACTTTTCCATGTTTGGGGATATGCTCTAGGCTCCAAGAGCACCCTTCAAATGAATACCTACTGCTTAGTGTCAACAATTTTCCTCCTTAAGACAAACCCCAATCCCTTTAAAAGAAAAAAAAAAAGGCCTTTAAGAACACTTGAGTCACACTGAATAAAAGGTCACTGTTCTCTTGGTACCACAGAACTTCCTCCGGGACCTCTTCCTCCACCACAAGAAGACGGTCTCTGAGGAGAAGCTGGCAGAGTACACGGCCACCATGGTGAGTGAAGGCGTGTGGCTCAGTGAGAGCAGACGGCGGTTGCCGCAGCCCTGGGGAAACGTTTTCAAGGAGAGAGGGGGCGGGGGGGAGAACGAGTACAGCATTGCAAACGAACTCCAGGTGCATGTGCCACTTTGTGTGTCTGGCACTATGTGGAAACTGGGGAACTGAAGCCAGGCTTCAGGCTTTGCAAGCAAGCACCTTTAACTGCTGAGCCATCTCTGTGGCCTGTGTGTAGGACTTTAACTGGGATGGTCAAACACTGAAGCTTATTTGAAAGACCAGATAACGTAGAACAGCTAATGCCCTCAGCCAAGGGTACCTTGAAATTGCAAGTGAAGCCACTCTGGTTTCTAGTTCCGGATCGTTCCCACCTCTCTCTGGACCCTGGCACCCCGAGTGCCAGCCCCGCACAAGATGAAAGGTCTCTTGACCATGATGAGGATGAAACCACAGCACAGAATGTCAGCTAAAGAAGCAATCTCGTTTCACTATGCCAATTTGTCTGAATAGCATGTGCGAGGATACAAAGACACGAGGATGCTCAGAGTCCTGAGTAAATAAATCAGCGCCACTGGGCTCCGAGGAGCAGGCGGGAAGCCCTCAGAGGCAGGAAGAACATTCCCCGGTCAGGCCAGCCTCCAAGTTCCTTCTGACCTCAACTCCAGTGAGGATATGTAGAGAAAGTTAGATCACCATTGTCAGAGACAGAACAAGGAGATGGGGCTTTCATTTGAGCATATTTTAAATTTTATTTATTTATTTACTTATTTGAGAAAGAGAGAGAGAGAAAGACACACACACACACAGACAGAGAGAGAAAATGGGTATGGCAGGGCCTCCAGCCATTGCAGATGAATTCCAGAGGCATACGCCACCATGTGCATCTGGGCTATGTGGGTACTGGGGGAATTGAACCTGGGTCCTTAGGCTTCACAGGCAAGCATCTTAACTACTAAGCCATCTCTGCAGCCCATTGAGTACATTGTAAACATTGATTGAACAGAATGCTGGGGCCGACTCTTGTTACATAAAATGTAAACCACACAACGAATGCATTTGCGTGTTGAATCTCTAGCACAGTTCTAATCTCCTCCTAGGCTGTCTGCTCGCCTCCAGAGAGTGATTCTAAGCCTCTGCTTTCTGACTCCTCCACATGACTCAACTACATTTTTTTAAAATAATTTTTATTTATTTATTTATTTGAGAGTGTCAGACACAGAGAGAAAGACAAATAGAGGGAGAGAGAGAGAATGGGCGCGCCAGGGCTTCCAGCCTCTGCAAACGAACTCCAGACGTGTGCGCCCCCTTGTGCATCTGGCTAATGTGGGACCTGGGGAACTGAGTCTTGAACTGGGGTCCTTAGGCTTCACAGGCAAGCACTTAACCGCTTAGCCATCTCTCCAGCCCACTCAGCTACATTTTTAACTTCCCTTCATCTGGTTCTTGCCCATCCTTCAAGATTCAGTCTGACATTGTCTTGCCCCAAGAAATCTCTTTAACCGTGTGTGTGTGTGTGTGTGTGTGTGTGTGTGTGTGTGTGTGTACCAAAGCACATACACTCTTGTGCACATATATGTGGAGGACATCAGTTGCTCTCTGTCACTGCCCCACCTGACTTCCCAGGACAGTCTCTGACGGAGCCTGGAGCCTGCAAGTTTCAGCTGCACTGGCTGAGCAGAGAGCTTCAGTGACCCTCCTCTTTCTGTTTCTGCCCTCCGCCAGCACTGGGGGAGCAGGCGTCCTTGCTCAGCTTTTTATGTGGTTTCTGGGGATCAAACTTGGGCCCTTATGCTTATGAGGTAAATGTTCTTACCTGCTGAGCCATCTCCCAGGCCCCTCTGTAACTTTCTTTGAGTGAATCTTACTATGGGTCTAGACTATGATGTTGCCACCATGACATCAAAGTCATCCACTTAAGTCACCCCAAAATATTTGTCCAGTGCTTGATCACACCAGGTGTACTATTCTACTTGTTTTAACCCCGTCCCAACCCTCTCAGGTACAATTCTAGTTGCTGGATCTTCAACAGCGAGTAAAAGTGGGAAGGAGGGACCAATAATAACAAACGAAGTGAGTGACAGGCACTGTGAATAGTACGTGGTATCGGGTGACAGAGAGTGAGTGGGAAGTGGAGAGACACAGGGACAGACGTCCCAACAGGGCAGCAGCAGTGCTGGAGAACTGGGGAGAGGACACCATTTCCCGTAGGGATCAAAGCATGGCTTTGGCAAGGTGAGGCGTGAGCAAGGACTGATGTATAGAGAGCGAAGGTTCTAGAACCAGGCAGTGCTTGGAGTGGTTCAGAACACGGAGAAGCCTAGGTGAGAGCAGAGTAAGCAGGTGGAAGCAAATGAGAGCCAGACTCTGGTGGTTTGAATCACGTGTGCCCACGTGTTGGGTTCCCAGCTGGTGGCAATTTGTGAGGTGGAGCCTTGCTGGAGGAGGTGTGTTGTTGGAGGCAGGCTTATGGGTGTTATAGCCAGCTTCCTCTTGCCAGTGTTTGGCACACTCTCCTTCTGCTGTTGTCCACCTGATGTTGGCCAGGGGGTGATGTCCACCCTCTGCTCATGCCACATGTTCCCCTGCCATCATGGAGCTTCCCCTCCAGTTTGCAAGCCAGAATGCATTCTTTTCTCCCACCCACTGCTTTCTACTGGCCAGGAGGAGGGGGCTACAACACAGACCACACAGGGCTCTGGAGCAGTGTGAGGGATTGGGGTGTCGTTTGGGTAAGATGGGGTGCGTGGAGGGTTGGGAGCAGAGGATGTCACGGTCTGGCTGCTCTGTGGGAAGGGCTCCAGTGGGCAAGGCGGGGCTCGAGGAGACTGTAAGAGGCCCTTGCTGCCATCCACTTGGAGTGGAGGAGAAGTGAGAACAAAATACATTTTTAACTTGGAATCAACAGGGGAGAAGGAGCAAGGGAAAAGGAGAGAGGGGGACAGGGAGAGAAGGAGGAAGGGAGCCACTAGTGCTGCAGGAATAGGCTGGACAGCAAAGTCGCCAAAGTCCAGCGCAGGCTTCCGCAGTTCTCCTGCCCCATGCTGCCGACCACACAGGGAAAGGCTTTCAAACCTCACAGCAGGGACATCATTGGTTTACTGGCTCCCTCCTCCGCCCAGCCTTCTGAGGAATACTGACTTAGTGTGCACACAGGAGGAAGGCTTGCTTCTGTATAATCCTGGTTAGCTGCAGCTCCCATGCTGAGGGCGAGTGGGGGGCAGGGCTCGGGCTCTCCAGCCAGCCCCGATCTGGACCTTTAGAGATTGCCCAAATTAAACTGTTGGCTTGGCAAGACTCTTGGGAAGGGGAGGGGATATGTGAAGTGGACGTACTTCAGGGACATGGCGTTGCGTATCTTCCTCCCTCTGCGATCACACAGGCGTCAAAGTGACTCAGAAGATGACTGTTCCCACCAAAGGGCACGCTCTCTTGATGTCTTCCCCTTTGGTTAGAAGGCGGCCTGGCACAACAGCTCACACAAGCGAGAGTTCAGTCCTGGTTCCTGCCCAGTGGGAACTTCCAGCTGGGGGATTCTGGGAAGGTAGGACAAGGAGCAAAAGTGCTCTCTGGTCCCTCCGGTCATCGCACTTGGACTTCACACCACGCAGTGCTGTCCAGGACGGAATTGAGGTCACGTTTTCTGTCCACCCTTCGTTACTGCTGCTTGACCTTAAGTCCCCACTGGAATATTGTTTTTAATTTTTTTCCAATATTTTTTCCAAAATAAGATAACGTAGAGACCCCGTGGATTACAATGAAATAGCAGTTCGGTGTCTCCTGGAAGGAAGGAAGTGGCTGGGCAAAGTGAAGTTGTTCTAAGAGGAATTCCTATCTGAGCACACACAGCATTTCACTTTCATGTGAAGACAGCCACTGCTTGCTCTTGTATTGAGTATTTAAAAATATTTATTCATGTGTGTGCGTGTGAGAGAGAGAGAGAAAGAAAGAAAGACAGACAGAGAATATGGGTGTGCCAGGAGCCTCTTGCCACTGCAAACAAACTTTAGATGTATGGGCACATTGTGCCTCTGGCTTTTCATGGCTACTGGGGAATTGAACCTGCACCAGCAGGCTTTGCAAGCCAGTGCCTTTAACCATCAGCCTTCTCCCTAGCCTTGCATTGTATTTTCTCATCGAAATAATTGTGCCCCGTCATACAGAGCCCTGGAGCCCCGTCCAAAGCACTTTTCCAACACTCATTTGGTTCCCATCAGACTGTGTGTTTCGGTTACTTTGCTTGTTGCTGGGACATTCACAAGCAGTTTCAGGAGAGTGAGTTTATTTCATCTTAAGATTCCCCCGTGGTGGGGAGGTCACAGTGGCAGGAGTTTGAGGCAGTTGGTCACGTTGTGTTTGTGGTCAGGACGCAGAGGGGGATGAACACCATGCTCAGCCAGTGCTCCCCTGTCTATCCAGTCCAGGTGCTCATCCCATGGAAGGGCGTGCTCACAGTTAAGATGGGTCTTCCTAGCTCAGTCAGCCTTATAAAGATAACCCCTCACAGGTAGGCAGGCCACAGGCTAACCTAATCTAGATAATACCTCGCAGGCAGGCCCAGAGAGGCTCATTTCCTTGGTGATTCTAGATCCTGTTAAGCTGACAATAAATATAAACTGTCACACCATATAAGGTACATATTTAAAAACTTCCTGCTGATGGCAGTGACCTTGGGATACTCAGAAGGCATCATGGTGCTGGGAAGAAGGGACAGGAGTGCTCAGCACTGCAGTATCTCTATCACACCTTCCAAGGCACAGGGTCCATTGTGGAAGAGGTGGCAGAAAGAATGTAAGAGCCAAGGACTCCTTACAACGTGCTCCTCCAGACACAAAATGACTTGCATAACCATGACTTCACAGTGCCTGACACTACCTACACAAGGCAATTATAATAGGAGAAAAAGATCATGAAATCAAAATAAAAGAGAGACTGATTGAGAGGAGAATTGGGATGTGATGGAGAATGGAGTTTCAAAGGCGAAAGTGGGGGAAGGGAGGTCATTAACATGAGATGTTGTTTACAATCACAGAAGTTGTTAATAATAAAAACAAAATAAAGTTAAGAAAAGAATATACTTTGCATGAAAAAAATAACTCCCTGTTGTACAAAGGAAAAAAGTTAGGACTGCAGGTTTTAAAAAAATTATCTATTAGAGAGAGAGAGAAAGGTAGATAGAGAGATAATGGGCACCAGGAACTTCTAGCCACTACAAACAAACTCCAGATGCATGCATCACCTTGTGCATCTGGCTTTGCATGGGTACTGGGTAATCAAACCTGGGTCCTTAGGCTTCGCAGGCAAGCACCTTAACCGCTAAACCATCCCTCCAGCCCAGGATTACAGATTTTAACTGGTCAAATGCAGTAAAGACTGGAGCAGAAATCCAAAAACACGTTTGTCTATCCCTAAAGCCTTTGTTTCAATCATAAATTGGTGGGTGAATGTTTGAGTGCTACATTGCTAAAAAGAAAACTTTCAAATGAAGGGAGAGGCTAAGATATGGCTCAGTGGGCAATTGCTTGCCTAGCATGTACAAAGCCTGAATTTGACCCCCAATAACAAACTCATGCATACACATGCCCATGGACACAATTTTTTTTTTTTTTTTTTGAGATGGGATCTCTCACTGAACCTGGAGCTCACCTATGAGGCTAAACTAGAAGGCCCCAAGGAAACCGCGTGTCTCTGCCTCACCCCAGCACTGGGAAACAGTAGAGATCTACACTCAGGGCCCCAAGCTTGTGCAGCGAGGGCCGTGCTGAACAAGCCGTCTTCCTGGCCCCTGTGCTCACGTTGAAGTAACTCATTTTACTCCTGAATGCCCCCCCCCCCCATGAGCTCTGCATGACTCACCAAGTGTGAGGGTCACATCACGGCTGCTCTAAAGGCTTTTCACTGAACAAGGAGCACAGTTGTGGCCACACCGCATGAGCTTACCAAGGAACGCTTTACATAAGAGACACAACCTACTAAGTGAGTTAAATTGACCTGAATAAGAATGACCACATTTGTGAGCTACCTGGTGCACCAGCTGATGAATGAGCCAGGCTGAGCAGCCAGTCGAAAGAGGAAAGCCGAGATCTGCGCACCTCTTTGTTATTCCGAGTCTTAATTAATGATCGATAGAGAAAACGGAGCGGACCATTAATAAACACCCACCGATTCGCAATTGGTGCTCCAGGCTCCAGACACGGGTGTGGGGGGGGGGGAGATTAGCTGTCTAGATAGATCATTAGATAACATTTAGTTTTGTTAGTGCCCCCGGAGAGATGTTCAATGCCTTTACCAAAAGAGAGCTTAAAGTCATTGTAAAACAACAAAGGGAAATTAGACAGGAAGCCAAAGAGAAGCCGGAGCCAGGCGTGTGCTTGTCATACAGACTTGCTTTCCCAGGCACTGACTAAAGTTGCAGAGGAACTCATTCATGCCTCCGATGGTGGCACCGTGGATGGACTGACCACCCTCCACTAGGCCCCTCTTCCTAAATACACCCCCGCCTCAACGCTGTCCCCTGGAGACCGAGCTCCCAGCCCACGGGCCTCGAGGAGAGATTCAGCCTATAGCAGATATTCAGAATATTTCGTGGACCTGGCTAATCCTCACCCTGCTCTGAGCCACAGTGAGCTTATTCCCTGATACACGAGGAGGTTTTACAGCAGATTCCTCATGTTCACTCTCGTTTCCATTTAGCACAGTGGCCAGAGTGAACTGCCGGGCTGCGAGATCATGTCACTTCTCAGCTCGAAACCTGCCAATGGCTGCCGACTCTAGGGGGCAAAATGCCAACCGCCCATACACCAAGCCATCACCTAAGCATCTCAGTTCCTTGTCCCCACCCCCTGCTCTTTCCACGCCACCCCCTAACCTGCTTCCCATCATCCTAACGTGCCAGACATGGCTGCCACTGGTTGTACGTGAACGGCCAATGAAGCCCTGCCGTTGCTTGAAGGGTTCATAAAGTTCTACAGTCGCTGACACAAGCCAGCCCGGAAAAAGAGGCTTGAGGACGCAAGTCAAGTTCCTTGGTAGGGAGTGTCCCAGACCCTGGGCCAGAAAAAGAAACCAACGCCTGTTCAGTGGAAAGCCACTGTTCGACACAGTAACATGTTCACATCCAGCAGACAGTGCAGTTTCATCTTCGAAGTTGTAACCGTCTCCTCAGCAAGGGAACTGGCCTTGTTCCTGTCTTGGTTTTCCCGGCCCACATTCTTGCGAACCTGCGCTCCTCGCCCCCCATTTTGTAAAGAGGTCTGCTCAGCTGCAAACGCGCCACTGCAGCCTTGAGCCCTAGCCGAGGTTAGTGGTCACGTCACCCCGCTTCCTGTTCTCATTCTCAGTTGTGATCCCTACTCAGATCTAAAGGTAGGTATCATATCTTGGCCAAAATGTATTATCCTAGGTGAGCATAAGACTTACTCTCACTTCTTCCAAGTATTCATTAACTTGAGAAGGATTTCTCCCTGGAGGTTGTCCATGATCGCCCCGCGGTGGTTCATGTTCATTGTCAACTTGACGGGCAGGATTTAGAAATACCTAGGAGACACACCTCTGGGCACGTCGTCTGTGAGGAAGTTTCCAGGGAGATTCAAGTGGGAAGACCCACCTCCCGCGTGGATGGCGCCATCCTATGGTGTTCAGTTTGGGGCAGGGTTTCACTCTAACCCAGGCTGACCTGGAACTCACTCTGTTCTTACACTTGCCTTCCTTTCACCTTCTCACCTCAAACCCTTCCCCTCTCTGACTTAATGGAAGCCCTGACACCCCCCATCTCCTCTAATGTTTGGATGCATTGTTCTGTGTCTCTGTCTCAGAGACTATCCAGGTAACACGAAATGTCATCCCATTTCTCACGCCACATTTCACACACTCATTCAGTCTCTTCAACTACACTGAAAGCTCCGAAAACTGTGTACCACCTTAGTGACCTGGCGGAATTTCCCTGGTACCGAGCACATTTTTTGACATACATTCAAACACAAGTGATTGTTCATTGATAATGTAGGAGGGGACTCTCACACAGTTTTGAGATATTACATGACAATAATTTCCAGTAAAAAAAATTTTGGAATTTCTTTTTAAGTCTTTGTTTAAGAATAGTTGAGGAATAATTCCCAAGAATACTAGTAAATGAAAAAAAGCAAGTATCAAAATAGTATGTAGACTATGGTTGTATTTGTCAAAAAAAATTAAGGTGTGTGTGTTCCCCTTAAAATAATTCTGGAAGGATGCACAGGATTCTGTGAGAGGGAGTTGCACCTAGAACAGGCAAGAACAGAGCTAATCCCCTTGTATTTTTCTTGTTTTTCACCTTGTTTGTGTATTCTGCTCAAATGATCAGTTAACAGTTGTTTTATTTTTAAAATGCTCTTATTTATTTATTTGTCAGCAGAAGAGGGCCTCTGGCCACTTTGCGCATCTGGTTTTATGTGGGCACTGGGGACTCGGGCACAGGCTGTCAGGCTTTGCAAGCAAGTGGCGCTAATCGCTGAGCCACCTCCCCAGCCCTACCTGCTTCCTCTTGCTGTGACTGGACATCTGACAAGAAGCAGGTTAAAGAAGGAATGGTTTGCTTGGGCTTACAACTCTAGGGGTACAGTCCGTGAAGGTGGGGAAGGCATGGTGGCCGGAGCAGGGGGCTGGGTGGTCACGGAGCATCCATAGCCAGGAAGCAGAGAGAATGAACAAGAAGTAGGAAAAGGCTAAAAAAAAAAAAACCCCCGCAAGATCTGCCCCTAGTGACCTACTTCCTCTGGCAAGGCTCTGTCTCCTGAAGGTTCTACAACCTCTCCAAACAGCGCTTGCAACAGGGGAACCACATGTTCACACGCTGGAGCGAGTATGGGAGACATTCCATATTCAAGTTACAGCAGTCACGAAGACCTTGCGCTCT
This sequence comes from Jaculus jaculus, assembly GCF_020740685.1. Classification (NCBI taxonomy): domain Eukaryota; kingdom Metazoa; phylum Chordata; class Mammalia; order Rodentia; family Dipodidae; genus Jaculus; species Jaculus jaculus. Next base: position 4,115,082 of record NC_059114.1, on the reverse strand, counting down.
ACTTCCAGGAGCCTTTCGAGAACTTCTCATATAACTGCTACTCAAAAATTGTGAGGCCTGAGCCTGGGTCTGGGGGCAGGGGTGGTAAACAGCCCTTCCCAGGCCTATGGGCCTCGCCTTCAGAATGGCATCTTCCCCACCCCCACCTTCAACTGGCACAGCTCTCCAATTACCCGTCAGCTTGCTCTCTCTGCATAGGGATCATGGGTCAGCCAGGAGAATCTCTCTGGCAGTCCTGGGTCCTTAGGTGCCTGAGTACAAAGGTTGCTTTTGGCCGCAAGGCTGAGAATGAAGGGCTAAGCACTTCAGGCTCACACAGTGAGCTCTACACCTTGCTTACACAGTCCGCCAGGGGTCATGGGGCAGGAATCTCTGCCCCTATCATGGTAGGCATTCGTGTGCCACTGAAGGACTGTGTTTGGGCCAATCATGGCACAACCACCATGCAAACAAAGGACACCACTTGACCAATCATAGCAGTTCCTCATACACGGTATTTCCACCAATCATAGACCTTCTTCTGTCCAGCTGCCACACTCCCCTGGCCATGGGTCCCCAGTGGCTGTCCAGCCCCTAGACTGAGTGAGCAGGCCTGGCCGGAAGCCCTTGCTCTGCTCAGCATGATGTCCTGTGGTTTTGTGGTCAGGAGCTCCTGGGCAGGCATCACCTCCCTGGACACCAAGTCTTTGATGAGAAAATGTGAGGATTTGGGTTCTGCCTCCTCTAGTCAGGGCAGTGGGCTCTAGGAACTCTGTAATTTGGCCCCAGAAATACTGGAGCCTGGTCTGGCCTGGGGAGCTGCATCAGCACGGAGCCGAGCTTCCCACGGGGCCAGGCTTGTCATGAGCTGAGTTCGAGGCTGACACTCCCACTCAGTGACAGCTGCCCCAAATCTACTCGGTGGGCCCTTTGTCTCTTTGGGCTCTACATCTATGGATTCCACCACTTGAGGATGGACAATACTTTGGGGAGGGTTTGCATCTGTACGCGACATGCACAAGGGTCATTTCCCTTGTCGATATTCCCCCATTGATGCAGAAACAGCTGCTCATGTGGTGTTAGGTATTACGGGCACTCAAGGTTAGTTAGAGAGGGTGCGTGTGGGCTCTGTGCAAACCCTGTATCAGCTTAACTGAGAGACCTGAGCATTTGCAGCTTGGTACCAGAGGGGTCTTGGGATCGCAGGGGCTGAGAATGATGTACAGGAAGGGATTGGATGGGCATGAATCCACTGAATTTTTAAAGTCATTTAAAGAGGACACTGTAGAGTCGACTCAACTTTCATGGAGTTCCCGTTTCTTTTGGAAGATGCAGAATTGGGGACAATACATATGGGCACATGCCCCCCCCCAACTCCCACCACACACACAAGGAAAAGAAAATAGCACATCTCTTGACATATTTATGGCACCTGATGTTTTCTTTCATCACCAAGCATGGAGCAAACCAATTTCATCACGAAACTCCATGAAGTTAAAAAAAAAAAAAATCCAGAGACTGGCTTAGTTGAAAGACTTCTCTTGACAGATCTGCTGTATTTGGCAACTTTGTGACAGTGTGACAAAATGCCTGGGATAATGAGCTTTTTGGAGGGAAGGTTTGAGTTTGTAGGTGCTCGGCGTCCCCGTCCCCCCATTCCTATGGGCGTGTGATGAGGGAGCCCGTTGTGGGGGAAACAGTCTGGAGAGGAGCAGAGAGTGGTGCCCCACAGTCCCCTTCACATGCATGTCCCCAGGGACCTAAGACAAAACAAAACAAAACAAAACAAAACAAAACAGAAAACCAACACCAAGTCCCAGACCTCAAGCTAGAACCACTATGCAAAGTCCTATTTTACTTCCAGAAACGAGGTAGTTAGTTCTGCTCTTCAACAGATAATTCCCCTGTCCTTCCAAGGACACAGAGGGATCACACTGTTGTAGTTGTCTGAAGCCAGGTGTGGCCGACAGGTCGGCTGTGGATAATGAAATTTTAATCGTTCCGTGCGCTGCCATTCTCTTCCTGCCATAGCAACCAGGGATCTTGGCAGAAAGTAGCTGCTCCAAGGGTCGAGCTGTCAGCCAGTCCTTGATTCCCATGCATTGAGAACAAGCCGCAGACCTGCGCTGTGGCTCGCCGCTGGGGCTGGCCGGGCTGCTGTGACCATCCGAGCGCATACACCGAGGTGCGATTCGTTCTGAAACAAGCTGTCGTTTCCCCCAGGCCAAGGGGATCCCGACGTTTAGGAGAGCATGACATTCGAAGGGCAAAGTAGAAAAGTGCTTTAGTAACTTTCAAGTGAATTCCTGGTAGGAGTATTTCTTACCACTGTCTTCCTTTGTGTCTTTCAGATGAAAATCTTTGACAAAAATAAAGACGGCCGGTTGGATCTGAATGACTTGGCTAGGTGAGTGGTACAGAAATGATGCCAAAGATTCAGAAACGCTCGTCCGAGCGCTTGACGCCTGAGATCACTGTTGCCTCTGTCTGGAGTCTGACAGACCAGGTGCATCTTGCCAGATAAACTGTAGTGGTTCTCAATCTGTGGGAGTTGGGGGGAGGGAACAAATCCCTTTGGGAAGATGATGAAAGCTCTGGGCTGGGGAGATGGCTCAGTGGTTAAAGCTGCTTGTTTACAAATCCCGCTGTCTGGGTTTGATTCCCCAGTACCCATGTAAAGCCAGATGCACGAAGTGGAGCTTGTGTGTGGAGTTTGTTTCCAGTGGCAAGAAGCCCTGGTGCACCTGTAGTCTCTTGCTCTTGCTCTTAGCTCTCAAATAAAAATATATTTTTTTAATAAAGATAATGAAAGCTTTTTGCCTGCCCACATGGGAAGTACACATTTTTTGTAAGATTTTTGAATGTGTCATGAGCAGGTCACACCCTCAAAGAATAGTCACTCATGGATTCACATTGGGGACTGTGATGTTAAAAGAAATAAAAATCTTATGGCTGGAGAGATGGTTTAGTGGTTAAGACACTTGCCTGTGAAGCCTAGGGACCCAGGTTCAAGTCCCCAGAATCCACGTAAGCCATGGTGGCACACGCATCAGGAACTGGTTTGCAGTGGCTGGAAGCTCTGGTGTGCCCATTCTCTCCCTCCCCACCCCCTCTTGCTTTCTCTGACTCTTTCTCTCTCTCTAATATTGAATCGACTCACTCACTGAGAATGCAAGCAGTTAGTTCAGAACAAAAACTAACAACTGGAGGTCTAGCTGAGGCCTCTGCCTTTGGGCGCTCCTGTGTTCTCAGGGGTGTCTGAGGTCAGAAGGGGAGGGGGCTGCTCAGAGCATAAACAATGCATCTGTGCGTCTGTGAGTCCCATGTGGTGACATGATCGGTGTGTCACTGTGTGCATGGTTAGAGACTTTCATTAACAACATTGAGGTACCCGAGGTAGACAAGGTTATAAAGAAGATGGGGCTGGTTATTCCGCGGTTTTAGAGGGTGGAAGTCCAGTCCTCATGATGCCACGTCTGGAAAGGCACCCAGGCCGCCCCACCTCATGGCTGGAGAATTAGGTATCCCATGGACCACTCTGTATGTTTTCTCTCTCTTTCTCTTTGTTTCTTTCTTTTCGAGACAGGAACACATGTAGTTTAGGCTGGTTTCCTACTCACTAAGTGGCTGAGGATGACCTTGAACTCTATGCACCCCCCAAGTGCTGGGATTACAGGTGTGCGCCTCCACACCGGGCTTTGTCTCTCTTCTCTTATAGCCACCAGGATTTACTCGTAAGGGACTCCACTTTAATGACCTAAGACCCCACTTCTAAACACCACAGTTGGCTTAACTTTCCACCCCTTTAGTACTACTAACATAGGTTTTTGAAGAGTAAACTTCCGCCTGAGTTTGACAAGCCAGATTTAAGGCATAGCAGTATGTTTTCTCATGGCCAGCTGCCCCACACAACTTTTCAACAAGGACAAAGAGAATAGGAGCAGATGATCTCACTGGACCCAAAATACGTGGGTACACCAAGTGTGGTGGTGCACACCTTGAACCCTAGCACTTGGGAGGCAGAGGCAGGAGGATCACTGTGAATATGAGGCCAGCCTGGGAATACTAAGTGAGTTCCAGATCAGCCTGGGCTAGAATGAGACCATGCCTCAAAAACAAAACAACACAAAAGAAAAATAGATAAACTGTGTAGGTACGACTGTAACCTTTGAGGGGAGCCTCCGCCTTGGGGTCGTGCCGGGTGGCAGTTGTAAACAGACAGTGATGGGTGGCAATGTCAGGTTTCAGGCTAGCAGATGGGACTCTGACATCCCAAGGACTGTGGCACCTCCTGGGCAAGAGGCCAATGTGACCGTGTCACACACATATTTTATTTTGACAAGTAACGGACACAACTTGTGCCCACGATCTTGTCGCTACACTACACAGGCCACGTTCCGAAGGCTGCCTGTGGAGAGGGTCACGCAGGGAGAATCTCTCCCTTGTCCTGACCATGACCTTGACTCACACACTAGATGGATTCCCCCTGGACCCAGTAGGGGCTGTGAGGCAGCCTGTGTGGCTTCCTTAGTGACTTTGCCCAGTACGTTCATCCTGATTTTGTCCACGTGGATGAGAGAGGGTGACTGAGAGATGAGCCAAGGAAAGACGAAAGTGTGTCTCCCCAGTGCCTGGGGCAAAGGGACCTTGGCCCCAGAGTCTTGTCTCTGCCCCTCAGTCTCTCACGCAGCTGAGGTAGGGTTTGTTTGTCACAGACCTAGATGCCAGGTCATTCCTCTAAGCAAAGTCAGTTCCTAAAGATTCATACAAAACATGACCAACTGGGTGCAAACCAGAGATTTTAATCTCACTGTTCCCTCCACAGACACTTGCCTATTCTGGGTCTTTTTTATTTATTTATTTATTTAAAATTATTTATTTATTTATTTGAGAGCGACAGACACAGAGAGAAAGACAGGTAGAGGGAGAGAGAGAGAATGGGCGCGCCAGGGCTTCCAGCCTCTGCAAACAAACTCCAGACACGTGTGACCCCTTGTGCATCTGGCTAATGTGGGACCTGGGGAACCGAGCCTCGAACTGGGGTCCTTAGGCTTCACAGGCAAGCGCTTAACCGCTAAGCCATCTCTCCAGCCCTATTCTGGGTCTTTTTAATAAGTGGAACCAGGGGAGGTAGTTCAGTGGTAGAGGGCTGACCTAGTACACATGAGACCTGAGGTTTAACTCCACAGTATGTACATAGAGAGAGAAATTCAAGGGACTCATAGAGTCTATGCCTTTTATGTCCAGTTATTTCACTTGAAATAATGTTGCAGGTTGATTCAAACTTAATTTTAAAAGAAATGTTTTTAGGGCTGGAGAGATGGCTTAGTGGTTAAGGCATTTGCCTGAAAAGCCAAAGGACCTTAGTTCAGTTCCCCAGAGCCCACGTAAGCCAGATGCACAAAGTGTCCCATGCATTGGAGTTCATTTGCAGTGGCTGGAGGTCCTGGTGTGCCCATTCTTTTTTTCTCTCTCAAATAAATAATAAAAATGTTTTTAGGGTCTGGAGAGAGGTGCTGAGCAGCTAAAGGTACTTATTTACAAAGCCTGCCAACCTGGGCTCAATTCCCCAGTACCCATGTAAAGCCAGATGCACAAAGTGGCACATGCATTTGGAGTTCATTCACAGAGGCAAGAGACCCTGGTGTGCTTTATCACCACCCCCCCCTCTCAGATGAACAAAATATTTATACTTATTGGAAGTCAGAAAAAGAGAGAAAGAATTAGAGGGAGAGAGAGAGAGAATGGACACACCAGGGCCTCTTGCCACTGTAAGTGAGCTCTACGTGCACTTGGCTTTACATGGGAACTGGGGAATTGAACTGGGGTTGTCAGGATTTTCAACCAAGCACTTTAACAGCCAAGTTGTCTCCCCAGGCCCCCAAGCTTCATTTCTTGCTTGCTGGATAATATTCTTTGTGTGTACGAGCTACATTTTGTCCAATCACCAATTAACATATTTGGGCTGTTTCCATCCTTTCCTCATTCTGAATCATGCTGCTGCTGTTGCTTCTCTCCCCCCACCTCTTCCTCTCTCTCTCTCTCTCTCTCTCTCTCTCTCTCTCTCTCTCTCTCTCTCTCTCTCTGTGTGTGTGTGTGTCTGTGTGTGTGTGTGTGTCTGTGCTTTTCATTCCAGTCCAGAGATTCCTAGAGGTGGAATTTTAGTCACATGCTAAGTCTGTATTTAACTTTCCAAGAAACTGTCAAATGGAAATACTCGTACCAGACTGTCTTGGTCGCTATCAACGTGTGGCAAGTTTTAAAAGTGTGAATACTCTGCTTCTGGATTCTTGGCGTGGCTTGATGAATTTTAGAATCTGATGGTCGAATTTCTGCAAGAGTTACTTCAGATTTTTTTTTTTTTTTTATGGGAATCCTTTTGAATCTGTTGTCCTATCTGAGGGATCTTTTCATCTTGACAATATTTCCTCCACATTTACACACTAGTTGTCTTTATCTTTTGTTTAGTCTCTTTCCAAAATATTTCATAGTTCTTGGTCTTAAATTTTTGTTTGCTTATTTATTTGTAAATAGAAAGAGAAAGAGAGAGAAAGAGATCGGTAACCAGCAGGGCCTCTAAGCCACTGCAAATGAACTCCAGATGCACGTGCCACACTGTGTATCTGGCTTTATGAGGGTACTGGGGAATGGAACCCTGGTCATTAGGTTTGCATGCAAGTGCTTTAACTGTTGAGCCATCTCTCCAGTCACTTTTTGTTATTCTTGAGTATTTTATTCTTTTTTGATGTGGACACAGATGGAATGTTTCCTCCCTTTTCTTTCATTCTCTTCTCATTTCTTCTTCTGTTTCTTCCTCTTCTTCTTCTTCCCCTCCTCCTCCTTCTTTCTCCTTCTTCTTCTTCTACTTCTGGTTTTTGAGACAAGATTTTGCCCAGGCTGGCCCCAAACTCACCTCCAGAGGGCTGGGATGACTGGTGTGCGGCACTGTGTCTGGCAGGACCGCGTGTCTTCATTCTTCATTCACTCTCGGATTGCTCATCGCTAGTGTTCAAAATGCAACTGGGCCAGGCATGGTGGCACACACCTTTAATCCCAGCACTCGGGGGCAGAGATAGGAGGATTGTCATGAGTTCCAGGCCACCCTGAGATGACAGAGTGATTTCCGGGTCAGCCTGAGCTAGAGTGAGACCCTACCTCGTAAAAACAAACAAACAAAAAATGTAATTGGGTTTGTGTGTAGATCTTATCTACTGAAAACTCACTGGACTTGCATATTAGCTCCAAGAAAATTACTATTTTTCTGTATTTGAAAATTTTCTATAGAGATAATTTTTCTTTCTTCTTTTATGTTTTGTGTATGTGTGTGCTCTCTTTTGCATATGTGTGTGCTGTGTGTGTGCAAGTGAGTGTGCCCATCAGCGACTGCCTGCAGTAGGGTGCGCTTGTCTGTGGCAGCTGGAGGGGAACATCAGGCTGTCCTGCTCTGTGGCTCTTCTGCCCCCCTTTTATTTTTGAGGTACGGTCTTACTCTGGCTCAGGCTGACCCGGAATTCACTATGTAGTCTCAGGGTGGCCTTGAACTCATGGCGATCCTCCTACTTCTGCCTCCTGAGTGCTGGGATTAAAGGCATGCGCTACCATGCCCGGCTCTTCTGCCCATTTTTACTTTGATCCAGCATCTCTTACTGGTCTTGGAGATTGCCAGATATATATATAATATAATAATATAAATAAATATAATTTTATTTGTTTTCTTGAGGGGAAGGAAAGAGGCAAATAGAGAGAATGGGTTTGCCAGGCTCTCCAGCCACTGCAAACAAACTCCAGATGCATGTGCGACCTTGTGCATCTAGCTTATGTGGGTACTGGGGACCTGAACCTGGATCATGAATCTTCACAGGCAAGCACTTTAACTGCTAAACCATCTCTCCAGCCTTTGCCAGTCTTTTTTATTCCATGCAAGTCCCTGAGATTCTCTGGTCTCTACTTTCCATGGGACTGGGGTTACAGATGATTACGGCTGTACCTGGTTGTTTATGTGTGTTGGGGATGGAACTCCAGCGGTCTCAAGCGCCCTAAGACCCTCTTACTTGCACTGGCAGTGCTCTTAATCCTGGAGCTATCTCTTCAACCCTAAACCCGACTTTCAATGGAGTGCTTAATCCACAAACACTCAATATGATAACACAGAATTTACATGTGCAGTTTTGCTGTGTTTTATATCTATGTTGTTTTTCTATTTCTTCTTTGTGTTGAAGTGATGTTTTCTAGTGTACTGTTTCCACTCTTTTATTATTTCCTTTACTATTTCCATTCTTTTCAGTTACTTTCTCAGTGGTTCCCTGGGCAATTACATTTGACACTGTAATTTACAACAATCTAATTTTGTCTTTCTGTGATTGTGTGCATTTGCTGAGTGTGATCTGTTCCAATTCTGTCCATTTTCCTACAAATTTCATTGTATCATTTTTTTTTTTCTTACTGATGAGTGGAATTCCGCTGAAAATGCACCCCAGCTGCATTGTCCATTCAATCATCTAATTTTGGATTAATGCCAGTTTTAGTTCAATATTGTACTTTACTTTCCTTGTGCCAGTTCAAATCCCTCATCCTTCCCTTGGTGCTGTTCAAATCACATCACGAGAAACTGTTTTTGTCAACACAGACTAGTTAATTTTGAGATTGCTTGCTCTGTCAGCCAGGATGGCTTTGAACTCCTAGGCTCAAGGAATCCTCCACATACAAACTTCTGAGTGGCTGGCAATACAGACAGTCACACACACACACACAAAAGTTAAAATTGAAAAATTACATTTATCTTGTCTTTTGCATTTGCTTGTGAAGCTGTCCCTGCCGGTGCCTTTGATCTCTTTGGGGGGATTCAAGTGTCTTCCAGTTCACGTCTTTGTGTGGATCCAAGGTCAAGCATCCCTTTCACCCCCAGATTGAAGGGCTATATTTAGCTGTCCCTACAGGGCATGTCTGCTGCCCATCTGTTCAGTGGCATCTCTGAGCTCATTCTACAGTCTGTATGCTTCCTCATGCGTGCCCACGGCCTCAGTTCTCCAGGCACAACTGGAAAAAGAGTTTCTTTGGGGAAGAGAGTGCTGGGGATCGAGCCTAGAGCCTTGCACTTAAACCAGTTAGTCAAGGGGCGGATTATGTTAATTCAGCGGACACACTTTATTCACTCTTCACACACGTTAATTAAGCCAGATCCTTTTTGTCTTCATTTTCTCCGCTACCCCAGCATACCCGCCCCCCCCCCCCGGGGCACTCATGTGTGCCCTCACTTGGTCAGGGCCTGGCCTGGCGCCTCTCTGTGCCCGGCTGCCCAGGGGCTGCTGCTTCTCGCGGCGGGTGTCAACGCAGAGAGAGGGACATGTTGTCTGCCTCTCGGAGTTGAGTGACCATTCCCGGAGCCTTTGCTGGGGTTCTTATACCCAGTTTTTCCTCAGTCACCCTGGCTCTGACAGTCACCTTAGGGTGAGCTCATTTGCCTATCTGCTCACAGAGGGCCTCTGGTCTTGGCCCCTGGTTGCCACGGTGATTGCATCCTCGCTGAGGGAGTGCTCCATTTTCACTCCTAGTGCTCCTGACACCCAGTCTCTCTTAAGGGGCTCTGTGAAAGTGTTAAAATGTACAACACACGCTGTTCTCACTGAGATTCAGCTGTTTGCTTTCTGTTGCATTTGGGTTTGGTTTCTGGCTTTTGAAGATACCACGTAGCCCAGTCTGGCATTGAGGCTAAGCCTGCCCCAGACTCCCGCAGGCTGGGTTACAGGTAAGAACCACCACACCTACCTGGTTCAGCTGTGTCTTCTTTTTAATGTCAGAATAAACGAGCCCTAGCTGGCTATATATAACACTTTGTTAATTTTCCAGAGTTCTAGAGAGTTCATCCTGACCACTATTTTTCCAGTTTTCTCAGGGTTTGGTGGAAGAGAGGTTTTTCAGATGCTCCGTCCTCTGTCATTTTCCATCAAGATGAGTTTTTAAAAGTATCTCTATGGTAACTGCCAATTGCTATGCAAGCCTTGCCTGATGTTAATGGTTAATGTCTGGTTAACAATTTGAGAGGATTTAGAGTCACCATGGAAACACATCTCTGGTCAGGTCTGTGAGGAGTTGTCTGGGTTAGACGTGTTGGGGCAGGAGGTGGGAAGACGTACCCTAACTGAGGGCGGCACCATCCCATGACTTGAGTTCCTAAGGTATAAACAAGGAGAAAGCAGGCTGGAGAGATGGCTTAGCGGTTAAGCGCTTGCCTGTGAAGCCTAAGGACCCCGGTTCAAGGCTCGATTCCCCAGGACCCACGTAAGCCAGATGCACAAGGGGGCAAACACGTCTGGAGTTCATCTGCAGTGGCTGGAGGCCCTAGTGCGCCTATTCTCTCTCTCTCTCTCTCTCTCTCTTTCTGTTTCTCTCAAATCAGTAAACAAAAAAATTTTTTAAAAAAGGAGAAAGCTGGGCTGGGGGAGATACCTCAGCAGGTAAAGGGGCTTGTTTACTAAGCCTGCTGGTCTGCTGGTTCAATTCCCCAGTGCCTATGTAAAGCCAGATGCACAAAGTGGCGCATGCGTCTGGGGTTTGTTTGCAGCAGCAAGAAATTCCCATATCCCTTCTCTGGTATCCCCATATCCCTTCTGTTTCTCTCCCAGTCTCTCTCTCTTTTCTTCCCTCTCTTAAATACATATTTGTTTTTTTTTTTCTTTCAAATACATATTTTTTTTTAAAGAAGAAAGAGAGCTAGGTGTCCAGCCTGCATTTCTCTCTGTTTGTTCTCTACTGATGTGTTGATGTACTGCGAGCTGTCTGCTCCTGCCACACTTTCCCCACCACGAAGGGCTTGCCCTCAAAACTGTAAGCTGATCGCTGTGAGTTTGAGGCCACCCTGAGACTACATAGTGAATTCCAGGTTATCCTGGGCTACAGCGAGACCCTACCTCAGAAAAAAAAAAAAGAAAAGAATGAAAAAAAAGCCCTGCAAGATGAAAATAAACCCTTTTCTTCCTTAAAGGTAACTGATACATCTGATCACTTTCTTCATCTCACTAGAGCTGTGGATCTGCTTGTAAATGACAGATCTGACAGAGTGTCATGTGCATTTTCTTCTTCTGTTTCTCCCATTTAGGATCCTGGCTCTTCAAGAAAACTTTCTTCTGCAATTTAAAATGGACGTAAGTCGTGGTTTTTCTCTGCATGGGCTCCACCCTTCTTGTTTCTCTGCAGATGTAGGAAGAAAAGAAAGGAATGGGAATTTGTTACTTTTCTTGTCTCAGTAATAAAACATTTGGCTAAAGCAACTGAAGGGAGGAAGGATTTACTCTGGCTGGTGGTTTGAGGGGACAAGTCCGTCAGGGAGGTGAGGGCACACTGGCAGGAGCAGTGGGCAGCTGAGGATGTGGGAGCTGGCTCACACCTGGGCAGAGACAGAGCAGGCAGCAGGGCTGGGCTCTCCAACTTTAAGCCCCCTCTTCCTCCACCTGTGACAGAATTTCTCCAGGGAGACCTTGCTTGGTCAAAGTTAGGCCACCTTCCCAAACAGCAGGACAAGGTGAGGACCAAGTGTTAGATCACATGGGGTGATGGGGGGACAGTGTACATGCAGACCGTTGCGGAAGGGATCTGTTCATCTGTCCTTTAACCTCGAGGCTGCCGAGGCTCCCGGTGGAGTCAAAGGACCTTCAAGGTCTTTGCTTCAAAGTCCGCGGAGTCTTCCCCAGGCCCTGGACGGACTTGCACACCCGCAGCCTCGCACTTAGTCGGCATAAGGTTCTCTTCCTTCTAGGCTTGTTCCACTGAGGAAAGGAGGAGGGACTTTGAGAAAATCTTTGCACACTATGATGTTGTAAGTACCTCGTGTGTGTGTGTGTGTGTGTGTGTGCGTGTGCACACGCGTGTGTGTGTGCTGGGGGGTTAATATGAGCGTGGGGACGTGTGCCGCAGCACTATGGAGGTCCGAGGACGGCTTTCAGGATCGGTGCAGGCCTCCCGCCATGGCTGAGGCCCCGTCTCGCGTTCGCTCTTCTCCACACGTTCACAGTCCCGCCGGCGGGCGAGTTTCCGGGAATTCTCCCCGTCCCACCTTGCTGTCGGCACACGGGGATTACAGACGCCTGCCATGGCCCCCCGCTTTCACGTGGGGTCTGAGGGTCCGGACTCCGGCGCTTGTGCTTGCACAGTGAGCACTTTACCCAGAGCCACCTCGCAGCCCCCTGGGGGCTCCCCACCCTGCTCCGGTCATCTGCACGGGGAAGCTCGCTTAGTTCCCGTGTGGGGTCACCCTGCTGGCAAGCCGTAAAGCCACAGGGCGAGCAGCCATGCCGTGTGCGTTGTTGCATCAAAGTGCCCCTAACTTGTCTTGATATTCAGAGGATCTGCTAAAAAACAAAAACAAAAAAATTTGACAAAGCTGTATTTTAGTTGAAAAGAGCATCACAATGCTTTTTTTAACTTGTATCCAAACTAAAAGAAGTTTCTTTAGGACAAATATCTGTTTAGCATCATGGGTTCTAAAACAAGCTTGTGAACAGAACCCCTTCACCTCTGCCCCTACTTCCATCCAACTGAAGATCCCAGGATCTATGTGGTAGAAAAGTGATCTCTCTCTCTCTCTCTCTCTCTCTCTCTCTGTTTTATTGAGGTAGGGTCTCACTCTAGCCCAGGACGACACAGAATTCACTATGTAGTCTCAGGGTGGCCTCAAACTCACGGTGATCCTGCTACCTCTGCCTCCCAAGTGCTGGGATTAAAGGTGTGCACCACCATGCCCAGCAAAAGTCATTTCTCTTGTAAGAGCAGATATGTGGTCATTCTGTATGGGTGGGTGGGGGGAGGTGATAATTTTAACACCACATAAAGCCCAGGGCTGGATTTCTGGAGGACAAAGCAGGGTAATGTGAGAAACAGGAAAAATGAGCAAAAGGTGGGAAAGGTTCTAAGAAATTTCTCTCTGGAACTGGAGACATGGTAGGCTTGCGTCGTATTCTGAGCAGGAAGGTTGTTTCCCGTAAGCCTGAGGTGTGCGCTCCCCTTCGACCTTCTTGCCTTCTGTCTTCCTTTTCTGTAAAATGAGGGCGGTAAACACAGTGATAATTATCCAGTGGAGTTAAGAGAGGCAAGCAAATTCATGCCAATACAGCATTTACAAATGACCTGGGCATACCTGGTCTAGTCCAATAAACACAGTAAGGCAAGTGAAGTTTTAAAGTCATGTTGTTAAGGTTCAGAATTAAGAAAACTCAGAGGAAGTGACTGTGAGTCAGGAGGATTGCTGTGAGTTCCAGGGCAGGCTGAGCTACACAGTAAGACCTGTCTCCAAAAAAAAAAAAAAAAAAAAAAAAAAGGAGCAGGGGATAGATGCATTTTTATAACAGGAACTTTAGAGAAAATGGAAATATTTGAATATCTGCATTGCATTTTATAAACATTCATGTTTGCATGGATTGCAGATGGGCAGGAAGATGATACAGAGCAAATGATAATTACGAACACTCATTCAATATAGCCTCCCTTGATTTAAAGCCTACTTTTTCAGTAATCACCAAACGATTGTCTAGTCATAAAGCAAAATTAAAAAATTTAAGTCTGTTCTTCCCAGGATAAAAGATGTGCGATTAACACTTACCTGAGCCGAAGCCTGGGATCGGAGGGGCAGAAAGCCAGTAGATCTCGAGTCTGCTGTGGATTTGCTGAGGAGCTCCTTGCTGTGGCTCTGGGCTTTGTGGCTCACATCCTGCCTGCAGACCGTAATTCGAAATGAGCCACTTCTGAACTGTTGGGCAGTGACAAAAGGGCATTGATTAGTCTATCTGCCTGAATTTTTCTTCAGCTTTTTGACCAAAGAAGATGACATTTGAGTGATTGGTTCTCTTTGTCTTCCAGAGTAAAACAGGAGCCCTCGAAGGCCCGGAAGTGGATGGATTTGTCAAAGACATGATGGAACTTGTTCAGGTGAATTCATGACGCCTGGCACACTATTCTCATCAGGCACTGGGGGTTTCAGTGTGATCAATCCCATTGTGTATTTGTGGGAAGGAGTGAGGCTGAAGATTAATTCTTGAGAAAAAAATGTAGACATGGACTATTTAATACATTTTGAGTTTCCAAGAAACCCAACTAGTCTTTTTTAAAAAAAATATTTATTTATTTGCAGGCAGTTAGGGAGGAAAAGGGGGGAAAAAGGGAGAGAATGGGTACCCCAGGGCCTCTTTCTACTGCAGACAAACTCCAGATGTGTGTTGCCAATTTGTGCATCTGACTTTACGTGGGTACTGGAGATTGAGCCCAGGTTAACAGGCTTTGCAAGCAAGTGCCTTTAACTGCTGAGCCATCTCTTCAGGCCCTCTCTTACTTTCTTAAGATCATGTGGGTTTAAATGACATGAAATTATTATATAAGCATCTTTTTACCATCATTTTAAGAAATTTATTAAGATAGCATGGTGAAAAATACAAAAAAAAAATCAAATAAGATAGCATTGTGCCTCTGTATATCTTACTCTTTTATTTTTAAATTGCCAAAAGTTCTTTCCACTCTCATCCTCCAGACTTGGCTGGTAGAATAACTAAATTTTAATTTAAGATCAAGCAATAAATCTCTATTAGGCCTTCTAATTTTCTTTCACTGTAGGGTTTCTTTAATACCCAACCTAAGAGGACTGCTTATGTGTTCAGATACTGGGGCTGGGGAGGTGGCTCAGACGGTGAAGAGCTTACCACACGAGCAGAGCACGGAGACGGGGTGGGGTGCCCTGGAACCTCCAGCCCCCACAGAATGTCTGTACCCCAGTGCTGGGGAGACAGGGGCAAGCAGCTACCTGGGCCTCCCGGGCCAGCCTGTCAGGCTGAACTGCTGAATTCTGGTTTCAGAGAGAGCCAGTCTCAGGAAACGAGGTAGAGAGTGACTGTGGGAGAGACCCGATGTCATCCTCGGGCATCCACGCACATATGAACATGCACACACACCACACACCCCACACGTGTGGATCACGTGCTGTGGCTTTGACTGATGTCACTAAGGTTCTATGAACACCACAAGGCGTTTCCTGCAGGATGAGCAGGTTCTGAGAGCGTAGTCTTCGCTGAGATCCCGCGGAAGGGCTCTGACTGCCCCTGGGTACGCGGTCTGGCCACCAGGTCATTCCCAACCTCTTTGTCTGCACAGGGGACTGTGTGGGTGATGATTTTAGTCATCCGCATGCTTAGGGTTTGTTTTTATTTGAGGTTTGTTCAGTACCCAAGGGCTGTGTCCTGGTTGACCCAGACGGTGGTAAGTTAGAGGAGTAATTAGGAACAGTTTTGGAGTTTTGGCATCTGTTGTACATTGGTTTGAAAGGGTGAAGCCTTGCGACAAGAAAATGTCCTGATAACGACTTTTTCACAAGTCCCCAGAAAGTCACATGCTGTGTTGAGCAGACATAAGCCCAGGTCTCTCCTATGCCCAATCAAGACCGCCAAGATACGTGTCTGCTGTGACTCCTGGCTTGTTATTCCCCAGTGGGTGGGTTCCCGATTCTTTCTCCCCTCGTCCCTACCCCTCCCCGCCCCCGCTTCCCTTAGTGCTATCTCGGGCACTTCCCCAGCGAGAGTAAGTAAGCGATGGACGCTTTGTGTGGCATTTCTCTTTGAACCCATTGCTAATGGCGAATCCCACTTTGTTCATTTTCTCATTGATGCCAGAGTGCGTTGGGTACTAGAAAACCAGCCATTATCTCTGGGACATTAACATCTCATGGCAGAAGGACTTGCCAGAGTTTTAATTTGCTTTGATGGATTGCACGACAGGGCAAGCCTGTGTGGGAAGTCCTGGCGCCTCTTTGTAGCGGAGCCAGGGCCGATGAATGACTCCCATTTTGAGTCTTCTAAGACTGTGGATTGGCAGAAGGATACTGGAGCAGGGTGCCACTTATTGGAGGAAATCTATAGCAACAAGTCACTAAAAATGCTGAAATGCTTAAAAATGCTCCACTTTGTACCTATTCTCCGTGGAACTCAGAGTGCAGTGCCAGGAGGCTTCTAACCACGTTGCCTTGGGTCACACATACACCTGCCCGGTACCGACCCCCAGGGAACCATCCTTTCTGAGTGGGCCACACAGGGGACCTATGAACCAGCTTGGCCTCGCAGCCTAATCCTTCAAGGCACCTCTGCGTGGAAGGTCTTGACATTATCTCCCGAGCCCTGCCCCAGCCTGGGCTCTTCTTCTGCTCCGCTGCCTGGCTGCCGGGTTCTGTACAAAGCCAATTTCAAGGGTCACGTTCAGTGTCAGCCGCTCGTCCTCTGGGAAAGTGCCACTCTGCTTTTCTGAATGTGGCTGTCTGGTTAAGGAGTGGCAGTTTCTGCGCCCTGCTCAAGATGGCTCAGAGACTTCTTTCCAAGCATGGAAAGGCCCGGGCAGGGTTGGGGGCCGGAGGACGCTTCCTGATGCCCCTAAATTAAATCCGCACACGGCTGTTCTCTGCTCACTCATGAAACTGCTCCAGCAATCACGGGGCTTGCAAATCTGTGTCATGGATTCCCTTTACCTCTGGACATTCCCTTTGCAATTTAGGTTCCTCACCACCCACCCTGCTTCCTAGGCCAGCCTTGCTCCAGCACAGCATGAAGTTGAGACCTGACCACTTCACCACAGTTGGAAGGTGGTGTAAGATCCCCTGCCCTGCCCTTGTGGCCTGGAGGGTGGCTAAAGGCTTCCAAGTCTCTTTTCTGGTCTGTAGAAGTATTGCCCTCCCAGCAGAAGACCAAGCACTTGTAGCACTGCTAAAAGTAAGCAAGGCCCTGGAGCAGAAGATCTCTGCCTGGTTAGTTCCTTTTCAGTCCTGAAAACATCCCTTGGGATAAAGCTTGGTGCATGTGTGGAGGTCGGAGGACAAAGCTCAGTCCTTGCCATCCACCTTGTTTAAGAAGGGGTCTCAGCCAGGCGCAGTGGTGCAGGCTTTTAATTCCAGCACTTGGGAGGCAGAGGTGGGAGGATCAACGAGAGTTTGAGGCCACCCTGAGACTCCATAGTGAATTCCAGGTCAGCCTGGGCTAGAGTGAGACCCTACGTCGAAAAACAAAACAAAACAAACAAAAAAAAGGGGGGTCTCTTGCTTTAGCTGGCCAATGAGCTTCTGGAAGGTTCTCCTATCTTTCTTTCTTGATTCAGGAGGGTTGGGACTATAGTCACATGCTGCAGCATCTGGCTTTGGCTTTACATGACTTCTGGGGATCCAAACTCAGGAACTCATGCTTTATCCACTGAGCCATCTTCCCAGCATTGCGTAACCCCAGCTCAAACTAGAGGCGCAAAACCTCTCACGGGCAGCTAGTAAAAGGCATCTTCTTGTCTCCCCTCATCGGCACCTGAATGAAAGAATTTGCCATCACAGTTTTCTTCTCTAAGGAAAAATGTCTTGACTACAGCTGCAAATACAATAGGCTTTCAAGCAAGCACCTGTAACCACTGAGCCATCTCCCTAGCCCTACAATAGGCTGTCAGCAAGAATCGCAGGGCAGTGAAATGGAAATTAGACTTATAAATTCATTTATTTGTTTATTTTGCTGGAAGAGAAAGGCTGAGAAATGAAGCTACTGGCAGTAAATATTAGGAACATTCTGTTCAGCCCCTAGGGCCTTAAAGCTGTCCCCCACTGAGCACTCTCAAAGCTCAGGGGACTCTGAGAGATGACCACAGGTAAGGCTTCCCCTGCCTCTCCTAATGATATGCCCGTCTTTTTGTCCCCAGCCCAGCATCAGCGGGGTGGACCTTGATAAGTTCCGGGAGATTCTGCTGCGCCACTGCGATGTCAACAAGGATGGAAAGATCCAGAAGTCGGAGCTGGCCTTGTGTCTGGGCCTCAAAGCCGCTCCCTGACCCCATCTGCCCTGCTCTCCTGGCTTTTGTGTCTGTGCTCTTGCTGTGGCAGTGTGTCTGGGCTTTGCTCTCGGGGATCCAGTGGGCAGACAGCGAACCGTCCTTCCAAAGGCGGGCACAGTAGTGTCCACTGGAGGTCCCCATCCGGCTTCTGCAGTGTCTTCCCCTCGGCCCCGTTATTTCTGTCCCCTCCACTGCTCAGCTAACCCGCCAGGTCCGTCCTGTGTGCCCTCCCCTGTCACGGAGGAGGGCGGGCAGGGCAGCCATCTCTAGCACTTCCTGTGACTTTCTGCCCAATCAGGGTGGTGTGTGTCCTCCGTGGGCATTCTGCCATGTCTACAAATAGATGTTCCCATGGAAATCAATCTGCAGTGGAGAATAAAGGCACTCTGGTAATTATTGTGACCTTCGAAACGCTCTCCCTAGTGGTTTGACAAACACATGTCCAACTCGGGGGTTGGGGATGGGATGGAGAAGGAGGGCACCATCTGGAGAACTGACGTGACAGTTACAGTCACCAGCAATGTAGAAGAGCAGACACACATCCTGGATGGTACTCTGTTTTGCTCCTATGTAGACCTGTGTAGCTGGGATCTTGCTACATAGACCAGATTGGCCTCGAGCTAGTGTGCCAATCCTTCCTCTGCCTCCCCAGTGTGCTGGTATCACGGGCATGTGCCACCATGCCCACCATGCCTGGCTGACTTTTCTCCCCCAGCATCCTGCACAGAATTTTCCAGCAACATGACAGCTTGTCAGCAGGGAGGAGGCTTCCAGCTCAGCTCCAGCTTGATTTTCTCAGTGTCCCGCTAGTGAAGGATGCAGGGGTCTTACCATTTGGTTTTGGTGGGCAACCAAGAGCATTGGCAATAGTCCGTATTGGTCTGGGGGCCTCATGGACAAACTCACTGAGAAGTGTCCCAGCCCTGGCACTGGGCCTGTTCTGTAACAACCTGTGGCTTCTGGGCTCGGGACCCGCCACTCCTGCAGGGTGCTTCTGCCAGATCCTCTCCGCTTGTAGTCGGTCGGGTGTCTCTGGCACACCTGTGCTGAGCACTTGGGCAGGTGCTCGAGGTTCCTTTGCGTTCACTGGTCTTTGCTCTACTTTGCGGTACTTGGAGTTCAGTCACAGAGGTGCTGGGTACTCGGCACTGCTCTGTCAGTGGGGTGGGTGATGGGGTCCCACTGGTGGGTGGAGTGCTCTCAGTTCAGTTGCGGCTGTGTCCAGGCTTATCCTTGAATCTCCACCGCCCACCCACCCACCCAGAAGGGGCCCCTGTGGGGTGGAGAGTTTGTCGCTGAAGAGAGTGCTGGGACTCAGTGTGAGTCCAGCCCCAGTGGCAGGTCGTCAGCGCCTGCAGGGTGAAGGGGAGAGGGCCCCTGCGGGCGATCATGGCGACAGACTTGAATACCGGCCCAGTCACAAGGACAGGACGTCTGTGCTCAAGGAAGGCAGCGCGTGGGATGGAGATGAAGGGAAGACGATTCCTAAAGGAACACATGTGTGGGTGCCCCGTCAGATCCCAGCCACGATCCTAACTATGGTGCTTTCTAGAACTGCCCCAAGTAAGAATCACCCCTGAAGCAGAGCCTTATCTGTCTCATTCATGCCTCTCCCTTTAGTTGTCCCAAAGGAGGGAAAAAAAAAGTCAGGTATTTCTGGAGAAATCCTTTTCAGGGTTTAATCTTTTTTTTTTTGGTTTTTCAAGGTAGGGTCTCACTGTAGCCCAGGCTGACCTGGAATTCACTACGGAGTCTCAGGGTGGCCTCGAACTCACTGCAATCCTCCCACCTCTGCCTCCCGAGTGCTGGGATTAAAGGCGTGCGCCACCACGCCCAGCCAGGGCTTAATCTTATTCGGACAGAATTACAAAACAACATTGTCGCTCCCATCACGCTCCCTGCCCAAACTATTTAAGGAAGAAAAAAATTACCCCAGAGAGTGAAAGAGCTTTTGTTTTAATATTTCTCTTTCTAGTGCGTGCTCTCTCTCTCTCTGCCCTCTCTCTCTTTGTTGTTACACAACAGTAAATAATAAATGTCGCTGTCCATGAAAACAATAGCTGGTAAGTTCATAGCGCTCCCAGCCTCAGCTTCTGGGAAACATCTGCTCTGAGGGGTTAAAAAGCTTTCTTTTTGCATGTTCACTACCACATCACTGTTGGAAATGACTCATTCGTAACTGTTGCCGCCCAGATAATCCACTGCCGGAAGTTCTGGAACTCCAGGCTCAGCCAGTTTAACTGAAAAAGTGGCAAGCTCCCGGTCCAGGGAGACTCTGTCCCGTGAAAATAAGGCACTGACAGAGGACAGACACCTGCTGCCCTCCTCTGGCCTCCACACATCCGAGGGTCTGTGAACACTTTTCTGCATACACACGCGCACACACACACACACACACACACACACACACACACACCACGCATACTCTATACCACACGTGGCAGAGCATACCACACCAAAAAGATAAGGGCTCCCTGGGTCCTGAGCACTTGTGTCACATCTTCATGACAGAATCCTGGGGAACAGCCTGCACTTAGAGACCCGCTTCTGTCAGGGGTGGAGAGAAGGTGTCAAGCATCCTGCAGACGCACCATTGTCATCAGCAACATTTCTCTAGAAACATCCTCATTCACACGGGCACCTAACGCAAGGAGCTGCCACTGAGTGATTTGAATGATAGTCAATGAGCTAAAAATTTCCACTTAAATACTTTTATTTATTTGCAAGCCCAGAGAGAGACAGAGGGAGTAAGCATATATGGATGTGCCAGAGCCTCTGCCGCTGCAGAGAACTTCACACGCATGCACCACTATGTGTATCTGGCTCTACGTGGGCACTGGGGGAGTTGACAGGGACTGGCACACTTTGCAAGCAAGTGACGTTAACGGTAAACTGTCTCTCCAGCCCAAAAGTTCTATTTTTTAAATTTATTTTTATTTATTTATGAGAGAGAGATAGAGAGAGGGAATGGGGATGCCAGGGCCTCAAGTCACTGCAAATGAACTCCAGCCATATGTGCCACTATGTGCATCTGGCTTGCATGGGTACTGGGGAATCCAACCTGGGTCCTTAGGCTTTGTAGGCAAGTGCCTCAAGTGCTAAGCTATCTCTCTAGCCCCCAATTTTTTTTTCCATGTAGGGACACTCCTTCTGTAGTCTCAGGCTGGCTTCGAACTCAGAGCAATCTGCCTACCTCTCTCTCCCAAGTGCTGGGATTAAAGGCATGCGCACCACACCCGGCTAAAAGTTCCAACTTTGTTTCCTTTTCCCTCATCTATGGACTGTAACATCCACTTTTTACAAGACAGTGAAGAAACCATTTTACTGTTCTCCCTGTGAGAGGCCGTCATCCTTGCGGCCGTGGGCCTTGTGTGCGCGCGGATCCTGGCTTGCTTGTGCAGGCCGTGTCACTCCGAGTCAGCACTGATCACACACGCACAATTAGTCATCCAGGGGCGGACACTGGCGTCGCTGATGAGCTTGCTCTGCAGGGTGATTATCTACAAGCTGGTCCCAGCGGTCACAGCAGGATGACAGCCTTTGCTCAGCTGCGGTCACAGCAGGATGACAGCCTTTGCTCAGCTCGGGCAGCGTTTGTGGAGTCAACAGGAGACATCCGAGAGGGCAGCCTGCAATTAGACCATGCGTGCCGTCAGCGGGGGGGCTGGCAGGCCCGGCTCTCCTGCAGCTGGTCGACATGACCTTTAGCAGGTGTGGACGCTCAATAAAAGACCCCGGAGCCCGAGCGGGTAAATG
This sequence comes from Jaculus jaculus, assembly GCF_020740685.1. Lineage (NCBI taxonomy): Eukaryota > Metazoa > Chordata > Mammalia > Rodentia > Dipodidae > Jaculus > Jaculus jaculus. The sequence continues at coordinate 4,093,524 of NC_059114.1, read as the reverse complement.
AGCCACACTTTGTCACCGGTAGCCTCAGCCTCACATCTCTGCTGAGGTGCAGTTCTGGGGTTCCCAAAGGTCACTGTCGAGATGCCTTAAGGAGCCAAAAGAGTTGGTCTCACCTCACTTACATCTCGTGATTCCAGCAGTCTGTGGAACCCAAATCACTCACTTTTAACAGTCCCTAGACCATTTCCGGCATAATCATTTCCTTTGTTGGACCGGGAAACTTCAATTTTTTCTGTCTGGTATTTTGACCTTAACTGGGTACACACAGTGTTCCTACCTAATATCAAAGATTCCTCAGTTCCATTCCCCAGAACCCACATAAGCCATATGCACAAGGAGGCACATGCAGCTGGAGGTCATTTGCAGTGGCTGGAGGCTCTGGCACGCCCATTCTCTCTCTCTCTCAAATTAAAAAAAAAAAAAAAAACTATTAAAAAAAAGATTCGGGGCCACATGGAGTGGGCAACCGCAGGAGAGAAGTCACTTACGGGTCTGATCTCTCTGATGCAGTTCAGTGAGTCTTTCCCTCGCCCATCTCCATCTCGTCCCTGCCAGGAGGTTAAAGAAAAGACTGGCTCTTGTGGAGGCCTGATTTTTGACTTCTGCTGTGTCCATGTTCAGAGGAACTGCACGTGATTGCACGTGCTTTGTTTTTATTTAAATCCAGCTTTGGAGGGGCAGTTGCCCCTCCAGCTGAGAGGCTTAGAAAAATGTTTTTTGTTGTTATTTATTTGCAAGGAGAAAGAGAGAAAAAGAACGAGAGAGAGGGTGGGGGAGAGAATAAGCATGCCAGGGTCCCTTATCACTACAAATGTACTCACATGCACCACTTTTGAGCATCTTGGCTTTAAGTGGGTACTGGGGAATTGAATCAGAGTAGTCAGGCTTTGTAAGCAAGTTTCTTTAACCACTGAGTCATCTCTCCAGCCCCATTTGCTTACACTTTGTAACAAGCCTTCCATTCAACTCTTGTTTTTTAAGGTAAAATTATTTCCCTGATTTTATACATGTAAATTCTAGAAAACGCCAAGGAAATTTCATTCTTCGAAGTCCTAACCTTAACTTATATTAACAGTAGAGTTCTTTTTTATAATATTTTTATCTATTTGAAAGAGAGTGAGTGAATGAGAGGGGGAGGGAGAGAATGGGTGAGCCAATGCCCCTTGCCACTGCACACAAACTTCAGATGCATGAGCCACTTTGTGCATCTCGCTTTACATAGGTACTGAGCAATCAAACCCAGATTGGCAGGCTTTGTAAGCAAGCGCCTTTAACTGCTGGGAATTCTTGCTTTTAGCCCCCCACCCTTTTTGAGATAACCTGTAAATAAGGGAATATACTTGTGTTCAGTTTTTAAAAATCCATTTATGTTCATAGAACTGTTGGGCATTTCCGCCTTTTATGCTTTCTTTAGAACCTAGTAAGGTCTGAAACAGGGAGGTGTGAACAGGTACACACAGACCATTATTTTTTTTCCTCATGGAGTCATTTTGGAGGTGTGGGGGGCTTTAGGACCTAAAGCCCTCCACACATGACATTCATGCATGTAGCCACAGCTGGTATGGGGGAAGTCTCCTGGGGGGACAGGGCAGTAACATCATGGTGTGCACAGGAAGCCAAGGCTTCCGCCTGCCCCCTTCACATGCCGCCTGCCAGGGCCCTCAGAGCCCTGTCTCCCTGGCAACTGTATCCCCATCTTCCCTACCCAGTGTCTTCAACTCATTTCCTCAAGAGCTTGGCGCTGGTCCAAAGCAGATCCATTGCCTGGGCCAATCCAGCGTGCTCCCCTCCCTGGCCCAAGAATAATCCTCTGAAATGCTGCCTTCTGGAAGTAATGGAGAGCAGGTGTCTCAGCACGCACCTGGGGGGTTTTTCATGAGGGACGGTTTCCTGTCGCTTTGTAAAGGACGGTAGAGTTGGCAGGGAGCTGCCCACTTTGTGGCACAAAAGCAGGGGCTGTTTTAAGCAGAAACCCGAGGGCTCCAGGGGTGGGGCTGTGAAGTGCAGTCCTTCCTAGGTCTGTTTTAGAAACGCGTTCAGGCATTTGCACTGAACTTGTATATGTAGGGTAATGGAAAATATGGGGGGGAGAGAGAGAGAGAGAGAGAGAGAGAGAGAGAGAGAGAGAGAGAGAGAGAGAGAAGGAGGGAGAGAGAGAGAGATCGGGAACGAAAGCTTAGGAGAGTAGATATGGTAGGTTTTGTGGTTTGCAATGGAGGACTGAAACAGTTTCTTGAATCTAAGAATTTATTGTAACGGGGGGAGGGAGAAGATGGGGCAGGGGAGAGAGAGAGAAAGAGAGAGAGAGAGAGAGATAGAAGGAGGGAGGAAAGGGGAGAGGGGCGGCACACTGCACACACCTGAAGCAGGGGAACTGAAGAGGGAGAGCGAGAGAGTGAGCGAGCCAGGGAGAGGGTCTTATGGGGAGAGGAGAGAAGCTGCTTGTGGGGAGGGGCCTTGGGTGCTGTGCAAAGGTATGGGCCTCCTCTTCTTAGCCCGCAGGTACCCTCGATTCCCTTACCAGGATGCAATCCCAGGTCTAGCATGGTCAGGTATGGAGGAGAGGGTCAAGGGACAGGAAGAGAGCTCTGGGGCTCTTAACAGAGTTGCTAGGAGGCAGCAGCTCCTTAGTACGGATGCCGTTCTGGGACATTCTAGTTTCAGCGCAAGGTGACTTTTGGCCTCAGAGCATGCTGGGCCCAGAACAAGGGCGCTGCCACCTGCAGGCAGGACCTTTATCTAGTCACAAGGACTTAACAAGCCCAGGTGCCATCTGTCTGAGGATGCTGTGGCACTCCTATTGAACAATCCACATTTTGTTTTTCAGAGGCAGGGTCTCACTCTAGCCCAGGCTGACCTGGAATTCACTATGTAGTCTCAGGGTGGCCTTGAACTCACTGCGATCCTCCTACCTCTGCCTCCTGAGTGCTGGGATTAAAGGCGTGCGCCACCACACCTGGCTTAAAGATACTTTCTTGCAAAGTCTGCCTGCTTAAGTTCAGTTCCCCAGCACCCACATAAAGCCAGATGCACAACGAGGTGCATGTGTCTGGAGTTCATTTGCAGCGGCAGCAGGCCTTGGTGTGTCTATTCTAGCCCTCTCTCTGTCTTAAACAAATACAAATATATTTAAAAATTGGGAGAGCTGACCCTTCTGTCAGACCTGTCTATCTGAGTTCTGTGCCTAAAGGATGTAGAAATAAAAACAGGCATAAGTTTTGTGATGGCATTTATGGTGCTCTACAATTGCTGCTGATTTTATTACCATTCTTATTTCATATCTCTTCCAAGCTCAAGGAAAGGTGGAAGTCTGAATGTGTATTTTAAGCTTAAGCACCGATTTCTAATCCTCTCTAGACCTAGAAAATGAAATATTCATAATTTGACTACATTTCCTCCAGGGTAGTTTCAGAAATGCATTAAAGACTGAATACATTTTCACATGGAATGCCTGCCAAGTTCCTTCTGGCATCAGCTATGATTATATTTGACTTTAAAGGGTCTCATGTGTAGCTGCATTTCAAACTAGTAAGACATTTGTCTTTTGTCACAATGGTTTTAAAAATCTAACTGCACTGTAAAATGACTGTATTTTGATTTTATAGATATGCTATTACAAGTCTAACATAAGTTATGCAATGTTAGAAGACAACTAAAGTGAATTTGTTGTTTATATTTTAAAACTATTCTTATTGATTTATTTGCAAGGGAAGGAAGAGAGAGTGGGTATGGGCGCCCTAGGGCCTCTTGTTGCTGCAAATGAACTTCAGATGCATGTGCAACTTTGTGTATCTGGCTTTTATACTGGTGCTGGAGAATTGAACTTGGGTCACTGGGCTTTGCAATCAAGTGCTTTTAATTGCTGAGCTATCTCTCTAATCCTAATATATATATATATATATATATATATATATACACACACACATATATACACACATATATATATATGTATGTATGTATTTGATAGAGAAAGAGAAGGAGACAGAGAATGAAAATGGGCACGCCAGGGCCTCCAGCCACTGCAAACAAACTGCAGATGCATGTGTGCCCCTATGCATCTGGCTAATGTGGGTCCTAGGGAATCATACCTGGGTTCTTTGGCTTTGCAGGCAAATGCCTTAACCACTAAGCCATTACTCCAGCCCCCCCTTTTTTTGGTGTGCCCATTCTCTCTCCCTCTTTCTCTGTCAAATAAGTAAAAATAAAAAAAAAAATTAAAAAGGGCTAAAGACTTTTGTTTTAAAAAATGTGTGTATATGTGTGTGTGTGTGTGTGTGTGTGTGTGTGTGTGTGTGTATACTATGTGTGTTGGTGTGGGGGATATGCATGTGTGTGTGCAGCTGTAAGTATTTGTGTGCACACACAGAGGCCAGAGGAGAATGTCAGATGTCTTCCTTCATCACTTAGATGTGGATTTGCTCAAGGCGACATCTCTCCCTGAATCTGGAACTGCAGTTTTTAGGACCCCCCAATGATTCTCTGGACTCAGCTCCCCAAAAGGGATTACAGGCACGCATGCCAATGATTAACAGTTTCCATGGGTGCTGGGAAGTCAATATCGGATAGCCTCAGACCCTCACGCTTGTGTAGCAAAATGCTTTTGATGGCTGAGTCATCTCTCCAGCTCCATACTTAAAAAAAGAAAAATAATTGTTTTAAAGAGACACAAGATAGGACTGACTGGACCACACACAGACTCACACTTGCACGTGAAAAGAAACACAAATTAAAACTACAGTATGGAAGCTGGGGAGATAGCTAAGTGGTTAATGACACTTGCTTGCAAAGCCTGCTGAACTGGGTTCAATTCTCTAGCACCCATTTAAAGCCTGACACAAAATGTGGCATCTGATATTCGTTAGCAGCAGCAATAAATAAATAAAACCTTTCTGTCTTGAGATAAAGTCTCATTAAGTTGCCTGGAGTGCCCTTGCACTTATTCTGCACCCCAGGCTGGTCTTGAGCTTGTGACCCTCCTGCCTCTGGAGTGGCTGCGCTTGCAAGCCTGAGCCACCAAGAGCAGCTGGGCTGGTGGCCTTTTACTGCGGCTCTGTGGAAAAGTAATTTCAGGATATGCAGAAAGGAACAGTCATGCCTCTTCCCCTTTGGTCCAGTCATGCTGGGTTGAGGAAGGGTTCAAGCCAATACTTCAGCAGGAAGAATAAAAAATAAAAAATCTATTTGCACATAAAAGTCCACAATACTGCAAGCCGACTGCGTGGTCACAGAGGGGAGAACCGGACCGCGGTCAGCGTGAGTGCTGCATTCGTGCCTCGGGTGCTGACATGCTGGACTGCAGGCCAGGTGAGTCTAGTCACGTGCGAAAGAGGTCTGCTGACAGCACTTACCTCAGTCAGTCCGTCTCGTGTGCTATCATGAAATGCTTCAGGCTGTACACTTTAGGAAGAAAAGAGTGCTGTTCTGTCCTTCTCATGACTCTGGAGGTTTAAAGCTGAGGGGGGCCCATAGCAGGTGATGACCTTCTTGCTGCCTGATGAACAAGGTTCAGTTCCCCAGAACCCACGTAAAGCCAGGTGCACAAAGTGGTACGTGTGTCTGGGTTTTGTTTGCAGCAGCTAGAGGTCCTGGCTCACCCGTTCTCTCTCTCTACCTTGCAAATAAATAAATAAGTAAGTAAATAAATTTTAGAAATGCATGGTATTTTCTTAGTCCCAGATAAGCTAGCAATTTTATACGTATAGTTGAAGTCTCCGGGTAAAGATGGTTGGTTCTTAACTCCAATTTCAAAATCCTGGGGCGTCTTGCAGATTGGTCCCGCTTGTGTTGGGAATGTTATTCATTAGGCATCGCAGGCAAGCGCCTTAACTGCTGAGCCACCTGCCCAGCTCTTTAAGCACTTTTGTGTAGCAAGTAGATGCTGATTAAATACTCTGAAAGGACAGGACAGACTGAGTAAGAAGGATGGCAGGCTTCACACAGGCACTGAGACAAAGAGACTTGGGCAGCGACAGTGACAGACTGACTAAGACAGAAGCAACCAGAGAAAGAGGCAGAGGTCTGCGGTTTGGCTATTGGTGCACAAATCCTGCTTTAGTTGTTTCAAATGTTCAAGGCTGTGACAGGGATGCTTAATTTTTGCTAAGACAGATATTTTAAAGTATGCAATTATTAGGGATGTACCCACCGCTGACACATTTCTGCTAATTATTTTGTGGGGAAAAAAAAGATCCCAGTGCCCACACAATGAAGATTACTACATGATCCTCAAGAATGTTTATCAAATAATGACTTAACTAAGTTACTTTTCACTGAATCATGTTATCCCTCCTATTTACATTACAGAAGCAAGTATTAAAGTCATAAATGTATCTGGAATGTATATTTTTTCATTCCTTTACTTATAAGTAGAAATGAAGCACAGCCATGTTCTGTTTATAAGTGTCCTTATAAACAGTTAGATATTACCTTTATAATGGCAAACTTAATCCATTTACCTTCAATTCAGGTTTTTGGGGACTTAAATATTTTTAATTAAAAATTATTTTATTTATTTGAGAGAGGAGAAAGAGGGAGAGAGAAAGAGAGAGAGAGAGAGAGAGAGAGAGAGAGAGAGAAAGAGAGGAAATGGGTGTGCCAGGAAGTTTGGCCACTGCAAACTCCAAAAGCATGTGCCACCTTGTGCATCTGACTTGTGTGGGTCCTGGGGAATCAAACCTGGATTCTTTGGCTTTGCAGGCAAGTGCCGTAACCCCTAAGCCATCCCTCCAGCCCAAATGTATAGAGTATGCAATGATCAAATCAGGTTGTTGCCATTTCTGTTACCTCACATATTTCCTATTAATCTGTCTTGGGAACATTAAAAAATTGTGTCTGCTAGCTATTTTGAAATGTATGATGAGTTATTGTAAACCATACTCATCCATGTCCCTTCATTCTGGTATGAGATCTATTTGGATTCACCTGTAATAATTTATTTTGCATTTCAATTTGTTAAGGCCTTTCCTATCCTTCCACAATTTCCTACTTTCCATTTGACTCATTCAGCATTCTGGTTTTCATCTCTACATTAATTTTATTATTATATAATTTTTATTATTTTGGTAGTTATGTTTAGCATTACAAAACATAGCCTAAACCAGGCATGGTGGCTCATGCCTGTCATCTCAATATTTGAGAGATTGAAGCAGGAGGATTGCCATGAGTTCAAAGACAAACTGGGCTATGGGCCAGCTTCTGGTACAGAATGAGACCCTGTCTCAAACAAAACAAACAAAAAACAAAAGAGAATATATATTTAGTCAATGTGCCTATTGTTCTAGAAAGGATAGAATATTATTTTATCTGTATTCCATCTTTCCTGTCTAGTGATTTTTCAGTCAATGATCAGTTAATACTCTCCTAAGCGTTATGCAGTCAAAGAACCAGAAGACTTAGATCCATTTACGCATTTGCTTCTGTCTTTCTGAATAGTATAGCTTCTTTAACCTCAGTTGTTTTTGTTTGAGTCCAGCTGATTCAATATATATACCCTTTGAAGCTGGACATGGTGGTGTATTTCTGCAACCCAGCATTTGGGAGGCTGAGACAGGAGCACCCATACTGTAAGGCCAGCCTGGACTGCATAGCCAGATCCTGTCTCAAGTAAAACAAACAAGAATATATATCCATTTAAAAGTAATTGGTTTCAGGATGTATCTGAGAGTGGTAGACCAATTTTTTTTTTTTTTGTCAAAAAAATCATTTTGAGAGATGGCTTAGCAGTTAAGGCAGTTGCCTGCGAAGCCTAAGGACCCAGGTTCAATTCCCTAGTACCCACATAAGCCAGATGCACAAAGTGTCATATACATCTGGAGTTCATTTGCAGTGAGTAGAGTTCCTGGAGTGCCCATTCTCTATCTGTTTCTTTCTCTCAAATAAATAAATAAAAGTATTTTAAAAAGTCATTTCATTCTTACACAGAATGTAATTTGCACGAGTACAGAATTTTTGGTTGGGATTTATTTTTTTGCATCATAATTTGACTATTCAGTTGTTCTACTACCTTAAGGGTTACTGTTAAGAAATCTGTGATTTTGTGGAGGGGAATAAAATATTTTCACCTCTATTCTCTTAATGGTTTTTTCTCTTGGTCTCAAGAATTGTCATAAGATAATAGCAAAACTGTAAACAAATGCATTTAACACAATGAGAGCTTTCATAAGGAAATACTAATACTCTTACCTCCTGGATTGGTCACCACAGATTCTAAACACATCACCTGCTTTACTGACACCCTTTTCCATTTCTCTTGGTGCTTCCAGAGTAAACAGACCAGCTGTTCTTTTTTATTTTTTGTATTTTATTTTATTTTTTATTTAATTGAGACAGGCAGATAGAGATAGACAGAGAATGGACATGCTAGGGTTTCCAGCCACTGCAGGCCAACTCCAGATGCATGTGCCACCTTTTACATCTAGCTTACGTGGGTCCTGGATAATTGAACCTGGGTTCCTTTGCTTTGTAGGCAAGCGCCTTAACCACTAAGCCATCTCTCCAGCTCGTTTTTTTCTTCTTAATAGTCAAGACTTTTTTAAGATAATTTTTTTGTTAATTTTAATTTATTTATTTGAGAGTGACAGAGAGAGAGAGAAAGAGGCAGATATAGAGAGAGAATGGGCGTGCCAGGGCCTCCAGCCACTGCAAATGAACTCCAGATGTGTGTGCCCCCTTATGCATCTGGCTAACATGGGTCCTGGGGAATCAAGCCTCGAACTTGGGTCCTTAGGCTTCACAGGCAAGTGCTTAACCACTAAGCCATCTTTCCATCCCAGTAGTCAAGACTTTTGAAACATTGTCTCTTATTTCTGGATCTTAAAAATTTGATATGCCTTTTCACATCTGTGCCCAAAGCTAGTCCTGGGAATTCCCTACCACTAATGGGATAAAACTCTTTCTTTGGACAGATCTAAGTCCAATTGCTTTTTATAGCAAGCCAAGGTAACTGCTCACAAATGCTGCTCTACATGTGTTAGCTCACTTCATGGCCTGTGACCTCCTTGTCACAGCTAAAGATCTCATGGTGACATTACAGTTTGGAAGGGAATTTTCTCGAATTTCTTTATTTCTTTGCATGTGTGTATGGGCTCACCAGAGTCTTGCCACTGCAAACGGACATCGGGTAGGCCAGCATGGCTACCAGGTACCAGGGGATAACCCAGCCCGATGCTCTCTACACCATTTCCTTGGTGGGAAGAACCCCACTTGCACAGACATAGGAACCTACGAAGCCCAGTGGAAAAACACCGAGCAGACAGTTAATGGGCCTGTTTCCACTGTGCTAACTTTACAGCCTGATTGGCTGCTCAGAACACTTGGCCCAGGCTGATTGGTGATGAACTAGCCAATCAGAAAGCACACCTTGAATCCTCCTATTTGCATACGCCAAACAGCATTACCCAATCAGATAGCAGATGCGCTTATGGCACGCGAGGGCCAGTGCCTATAAATAGGGCTGTGGGCCGCTCCTGGCGGCTCTGTTTGTTGTGAGTGTGGCGCATGGTAGCTGAGGAGCAGTTAACGTGGATGCTGCCGGTTGTCCGTTATCCGTCAGGATGCCAGAGCTAGCCTCCAAAGGCGCCACCATTTCCAAAAAGGGCTTCAAGAAGGCTGTGAGTAAAGCGCAGAAGAAGGAAGGGAGGAAGCGCAAGCGCAGCCGCAAGGAGAGCTACTCCATCTACATCTACAAGGTGCTGAAGCAGGTGCACCCCGACACGGGCATCTCGTCCAAGGCCATGGGCATCATGAACTCGTTCGTGAACGACATCTTCGAGCGCATCGCGGGCGAGGCGTCGCGCCTGGCGCACTACAACAAGCGCTCGACCATCACGTCGCGGGAGATCCAGACGGCCGTGCGCCTGCTGCTGCCCGGGGAGCTGGCCAAGCACGCCGTGTCCGAGGGCACCAAGGCCGTCACCAAGTACACCAGCTCCAAGTAGACGCCGCGTGCCTGCTGCTGCCTCTGCCCACACACAAAGGCTCTTTTCAGAGCCACCCACCCGGTCAGGCAAAAGAGCTGTTGCGCCCATCACTTTTTGGCTCCAAAGCGTGCAGTCGACTGGACATTAACTCTAGGGTCCCTCTGTAGCCCAGACCTGGAATTCACTAGTCTCCTTAGGCTGGCCTCGAACTCCCAGTGACCCTCCTATACCTGCCTCCTTAGTGCTGGGATTAAAGGCATGCGCCATCACCTCCCACAGTAAGTCCGGTGAAGGTTGCTGTTAAGCGCCCATCCAGAGGGAAAAGGCTTTTCTGGACGGTTTCCATGGGTGCCATGCAGGTTAACGGCCACACACGTGGGTAGCCATGTGCTGAGATATTTCCAAACACACAACTATGAAGGTTTGAGTCACGTGTTCCCCCATAAACTCTTTGCGTTCTGTTTTGGTGCCCAGCTGGTGACAATTTGGGAGATGGGTGGGACCTTGCTGGAGCAGGGGTGTTGTTGGGACCAGACAGCCCAGTTCCCCTTATTAGAGTTCAGCTCACTTTCCTGCTGTTTTCCACCTGCTGTGGCAGAGGTGATGTCCAGCCTCTGCTCATGCCATGCTTTCCCTGAATCCAATCCCCCACCCCCCCCCCCCCCAAGCTACAATCCTTTCCTCCCACCAGCTCACCAGCTGCTGTTGGTCAGGCGTTTCAGCCCAACAATTCAAAAGTACAACACACCAAACAACAGCCTGGTGCTGTGGATTCCATGTTGTTATGGAAGACTGCCTAATTACCCCTAAGGCATCGAATTTAAAGCGTGAAATCCAGGGGGCTTTCGTCTCATGTGTTTATTAAGAGGATGTCCTACAGTAGTTTTGCTCAAAGCATGTTGCTGACACGTACAGATCTTGCTGTCTCCAAAATATTTGCCATTGGAATAATCTGGCTAGCCACAACTGATAACTGAATTTTCTTTTCATGCCTAATATTCTTGCAAATTATGGTATAATCACATTTGTTTTACAAAGTCCATATTCTGTACAACTGGGTCACTCTGGCTGTTCTGCAAGAATAGACAAGCATACAAAACAGCGATGAAACAAGGAGTTCACTGTTATAAAGAAGAGATTCAATTACATCCTGGAAACCTGCTAGCTGAAAACCTTGATTTGATAACGCATACTTTTTGCCTGTCATTTTATTTTTTATTTTTATTTATTTATTTTTATTTAAATTTTTATTTATTTATTTATTTGAGAGCGACAGACACAGAGAGAAAGACAGATAGAGGGAGAGAGAGAGAATGGGCGTGCCAGGGCTTCCAGCCTCTGCAAACGAACTCCAGACGTGTGTGCCCCCTTGTGCATCTGGCTAACGTGGGACCTGGGGAACTGAGCCTCGAACCGGGGTCCTTAGGCTTCACAGGCAAGCGCTTAACCGCTAAGCCATCTCTCCAGCCCTTGCCTGTCATTTTAAAAGGACACGTACTTATGCTCTCTTTATACACCAAGTGCGTAAATGGTGTTATCCTGTCACTTGCTAGGTTGAAGCACGAAGATTGCTATTTTCACTTGTTCTCGGTTTGAGACGCTGTGAGTTGAAGCCAGCCTGGGCTACAGTGAGTCCTTGTTTAAACAACAACCAACGAATCAAGCCACAATAATCAAATTAACAACAACAACAACAACAACAACAACAACAAAACCCCTTGCGCTGAAGAGATAGCTTCATTGGGAGTGCTGGATCAGTTCTCCTTGTCTGTGCTTAACTTTTTTGCACTCTTAAAATCAGCTTTATTGTTAGCAAATCTATGTCTACTTTAGAAATCTGGAAATAGAAAAAAAAATTGCCACATCCTTTGGAGATCATTGAACTTACAGAGGAGTTAAAACCGAGTATCTCGAGCTTCTGTAAACCAGGCTACTCCCCAGGGTCTTACTCTCTTCTACAGCATGACACTTTCTTTTGGGGGTGGTGTTGGGGTTTGAGTTAAGAGTCTCACTCTAGCTCAGGCTGACCTGAAATTCACTATGTAGTCTAAGCTGGCCTTGAACTCACAGCGATCCTTCTACCTCAGCCTCAAAGACTCAAAGGCTGCCTCTCTGATATGCTGTGTATATCCTACTGTATTTGTTTTATTTGTCCACACTTAATTCAGTTAAAATGTAGCGTTTTAACTATTAAAAATAAAGTAACTTCACTTGTTTCCTACTTTGAAGCTAATGGAAGGTTACAGGTATATGTGTGGACGACATCCCTGGCTTCCATTAGATTTCCATTGGACACTTTAGAAATCAGAACCTTGTGGGGCTGGAGAGATGGCTTAGTGGTTAAGCACTTGCCTATGAAGCCTAAGGAATCCATTTCGAGGCTCGATTCCCCAGGACCCACTTTAGCCAGATGCACAAGGGGGCGCATGCGTCTGGAGTTTGTTTGCAGTGGCTGGAAACCCTGGTGTGCCCATTCTCTCTCTCTCTCCCTCCTTCTCTGTGTCGCTTTCAAAGAAATAAATAAAAATTAAAAAAAAATTTAAAAAACAAAAAAAAACGTTCTCGTGAAAGACTGTAAAGAAAATAAAATTACTGATTCCAGATTGGAAAAAAAAACGTTTGTAAGTCATAGATATGATAAAGAATTTGTATCTAAACTATGCAAACCGGACCAGAGAGATGACTCAGCAGTTTAAGGTGCTTGCTTTCAAAGTCGGCCAGCCCAGGTTCGAGACCCCTGTACCCATGCACAGTCTGACATCAAAAGTAGTGTATGCATCTGGAATTTGTACTCTTACAGTGGCAAGAGGCCCTGGAGTAATGGACTCTCTCTTTCTCTCTCATACACACGTTTAAATAAACAAGAATATTTCAATATTTAAAATATGCAGGCAAGATTTCAAAGTCAACAATATGAAAATAACCATCCAGTTAAAGAACAGTCCAAAAGATTCAGAGACCCCTCAGCAAAAGCTAGAACTATGTGCACAGGGAAAGTTATTCAGTGCCCTTTGTATATAAAAGCCACAAGATTGTGTTCACCTATTACAAACCTGCATTCTAAAACACTACATTTAATAAATGCCCACGAGGGTGCGAAACCACAGGAGTCTATATCGCCCCCTAGTGGAGATAATGAAAAGTACAACCATTTTGGGCCACAGTTTGGCAGTTTGTTACGACTGAGGAGTCGTGCTCTTAGTATTTATTCAACGGATTTGAAAGCCCCCACACAGTATTTGTAACATTACTCATAATGGCTACAAAGTCGAAGCGACCAGCGTTCCATTAATGGAAGAGTGGATAACTAAAACATGGATGTCCACACAATGGAATATGCTTTGGGGATAAAAGAAGGAATAAATTGTTCCATATGACCAAATGAGACTGAGTGTTAAATACATTCCTCCAAGCAAAAAACAAACAAACAAAAAAACCCCAGCCTGACAAATGACAAACTTTTCAGCTGTAGACACAGGGATTTGGGAGCAGTGCAGAGAGATACTTGCTGTTGCCTGGGAATTTGTCATGTAATGTGGTCTCAAATGCCCTGCTCTGAGGGCTGTCAGCTGAGGTATTCAATTCCTTCAGAGATATTTCTCTATGCAAGAATCACAGGGATTCTTTCCCCCTGAAAACTTTATGGAGAAATTCAATATACAAACATCTGTAATTTGGTCATGTTCCCATCTCACTATCCTCTTTAGTGCCCTCTCCCCTGTTCTCATCCACTGAGGACCCTCCTTTTTCAAAATGGTTCTTCCTGTGTTTAAAAAAAATATTTTAGGGCTGGAGAGATGGCTTAGTGGTTAAGCGCTTGCCTGTGAAGCCTAAGGACCCTGGTTCAAGGCTCGATTCCTCAGGATCCACATTAGCCAGATGCACAAGGGGGCGCACATATCTGGAGTTCATTTGCAGTGACTGGAAGCCCTGGCCCACCTATTCTCTCTCTCTCTTTCTCTCCCTCTTTCTCTCTCTGTCACTCTCAAATAAATAAAAATAAACAAAAAAATTAAAAAGAATAATTAATTTATTTGAGGGAGGAAGAGAGAGAAGAGAGAGAGTGCATGTCGGGGACTCCAGCCACTGCAAATGAACTCCAGACACATGCACCACTTTGGTCAGATGAAAAAGGAGGCGCACGAATCTGGAGTTCGTTTGCAGTGGCTAGAGGCCCTGGCACGCCCATTCTCTCTCTCTCTGCCTCTTTTCTGTCTGTCACTCTCAAATAAAATAAAAAATATTTTTTAAAAAGTAGTTTATTTTTCTTTATTTATTTGAGAAAGAGAGAGAAATAGGCAGGGAAAGAGAGAAAAAGAGAGACACAGAGAGACAGAATGGGTGTGCCAGGGCCTCCAGCCACTGCAAACTGAACTCCAGATGCATGCACCCTCTTGTGCATCTGGCTTACTTGGGTTCTGGGGAATTGAACCTGGGTCCTTTGGCTTTGTAGGCAAGCGCCTTAAAGACTAAACCATTTCCCCAGCCCCCAAAGACTTTCTTGAAGCACTAGTTTGTAACCAGCCCTGGCTTGCCAGGAGCATACATCCACCACCATAAAAGGAACCGAGCAATGGAGCGTGGGAGAAAGCCTGTAATAGGATAATGGTATGCAAATGAGGTATACTGGAAACGTTGTCTGATTGGATAGCTGACAGCAGCCTCCCTCTGCGGTCCAAAGATGCACTTGCCTTAACCATCACGCTCCAGATGTCGGCAATGATGGCTGTGTCCAGTGGGCAAGGCGGTGCTAAGCCTGTTTTGTTCCCGGAGGTGGGTCTGCCCCAAGGCTGGCGACAAGAAGACTCTTCCCGGTCACCTGTAGCTCAACTGCCAGATGTAAGGACAAGGTCACACCCTGAGGCTGAGAGGCCATACCCCAGGTGGCGCCTTTCCCAGGTCATCATTGCCTCATCCAGCCAGCTACCAGCACCAGGTGGCCTGCATGTTAACATCTCACAGTGGCCAGATCTTAGAGGACGAGCTCCCAGAGCTGAAGGAAGGCTCTTCTTGGAGAGCTTAGATGGATTGTCAAAAGTTGCATGTGTGTGTGTGAGTGTTTGTCCCTCTGAGTGTGTGGTTCCACAGGACCACCTCGGGTGTTGGGGTGTTGATCTTGCCTTCCTCCTTGCTTAGGCTAGCTGGTCTGCAAGCTCCCTGTGGATTCTCTTGTCTCACCATAGGTATGGTGGGCTTACAGGAATATGCAAATGTTTGGTAGTTGATGTGAACTACTTAGTAAAAATAATTGTGACCCAGGACATCATTGGATGCATTAGACATGTACATGAGACAATCATTTACAATAATGAATCAAGTACAGAAAGAATAGGTTCATTTCTTAGTGTGTCGGCTGTATCCCAAAGAAACCCAATAGCATTTTAATAGAGCAATGTAACAAGGCAGCTTTATTGGCACTTAGGAATTGTGGGCACTGGGGCATACAGGCATTGAGAATGGGGCCACAATGTATTTTGTGATGCTTCAGCAAAGCAGCCGAATAGTACAAAAATTAAAGTCTGATTCTCCAATGCAAAACGAAGCAAACATCTGCGCATGACAATAAATAAAAATTGTTTAAAAGTCTATGAAGATAAAATTCGTCTTAGCAACATTCATGTCTGCAAAATCATATGCCAGCCTATGGAATAAATAAGAAATATTTGTTGAAAACTGAAGCCGCCCAGAGACTTCACGGGAAATAAACCAGGGAGTCTTAAGATTATAGGGACATAGTTTTAAAGAATAATAATGAAGAGTGTCTGAAAAAAAAAAATTTAGTTGAACCAAGAGGTTCAATTTAAGTTACTCACCAAAGAGCTACCATTGGCAAATGTGAAACTTCCAAGAGAGTTTTTAGACATTTAGGTAAGAGACAAACCTATGGATAATGAAGGGGCTTTACATTATGACAAAAATCCCATTGATGATCTTTAAAGAAATATGATGAAACCTAATGAAGAAAACATACTACTAAGTTAGGCAGCACATTTTCACTGTAACTCAGACTCCATAAATAATTCATTACATAGGAGCAACCAAACCTGGCATCCCAGTGCAAAAATTAACAACAGTAAACCAAGACCCCAGCACCGCAGTCAATTCAATGCATCTGGTCTGCCTCATTCTTAACCCGGCCCTGCCTCAGGGATAAATAGAAAATAAGGGCACATGAAATTAAGCTTACAGATGGAACCCGCTTCTTTCTTCTAATATGGCACTTAAAGGACAGATGTGGAGGCATGCTTAATCCTCTTTTACGTCTTCTCAACATCTGGGTTTCCTTCTGCGAGGTCACCCAACCGAAGGATCCACAAGGGTGCCGCCTTGCACAGCTCTGTCCCTCAGTTTCTTCTGCTACCCCACAGTCCTGAAGCGTGTCGAAGTGAAATCATATTTAAATTTACCATCAACTATCATCTTTCCCACTTTGACCAAGTTGAAGAGACTTACTGGTGTCAAAAGTAACATGTGGCCCGGCCATGGGGGCGCACGTCTTTAATCTCAGCATTTGGGAGGCAGAGGTAAGAATATTGCTGTGCGTTCAAGGTCAGTTTGGGACTACAGAGTGAGTTCCAGGTCAGTCTGGGCTAGAGTGAGACCCTTCTTCAAAACATAAAGTTCAAAAGTTCCCGTCCAGCGCTCCAGTTTCCTTGGTACCTTGGTTACCACTAGGGGGCGTTTGACTCCAGGTAAAACGATCTTGGAATGATGGAGGGAGCCGGGGCGGGAGCCCTGGGTTCCCACCCTGGAGGAGAAGGGAGCGCTTTCCTAGGCAATGGATATTTGAGCCAGGTTTGGGGCAGGATGTCAAGAAATGCCACCAAGAGAAAGGGTAAGGTCCTCCTAGGGACATAGGAGACAGCCATCAAAGCAGAGGTGTGGCTGGGGTGATTTGTCTGAGTTAGTAAAAGCTAATCTACTGTGACTGGAGAATGCACGCATACAGTGGCCTGATAGCCAGAGAAAGCTAAGTATATAAGGAGGTAAAAATAGATGGGCAGGATTTTTTTTTCTTCTTTAATTCTGGGATGAACTGAAGGCCTTATGCATGGTACGCAGGCGCTCTCCTTTGAGCTATACATCTGCAGCGGGGATGCTGGACAGATTGTAGTGGGGAAGAAGGTGGAGGTGAGCAAGTCTGTCTGTCTACTCTGCTTGAGCCGGAAACTTGGAATTCTCTTAAGTATAGAACTCTGTGCTTTTTTTCTTTTCTTTTTCCTCTCTCTTTCTTTTTGAGATAGGGTCTAATTCTAGTCCTGGCTGTCCTGGGGCTCTCTACAGTCCAAGCTGGCCTTGAACTCACAGTGAGTCTTCAGAGTGCTAGGATTCTAGGTGGGAGCCACCACGGCCAGGGTGTAAGTCCGCCCTCAACCCTTGTAGTAAGCCAGGGGCAGAGGCGTGAGTGCAAACCTTCTTGCAGGACCAACTGTTAAAATTTCTGGGACTTTATAAGTCTGGTGGTAAATTTTCACCATGATTAAATTACATATGATTATAATTAAATAAATAAAATTTAGAACAGTGAAAATGCTCTTCCTAATTCCTTCCTAATTGTTCGTTATCTATGCTCTTAAGGCTGCATACGTTTTTTCCTCCCTGAGTGGGAGATGCTGTTCAGTGGCATGCGATCATGTATGTGCGGTGGTTTGAATCCCCCATAAGCTCATGTGTTCTGAATGACCGGTCCTCAGCTGATGGCAGTGTGGGAGGCCGAGCCTTGCTGGAGGAGGTGTGTTGCTGGGGGACGGGCGCAGGGGTGTTAAAGACAGCTCCTCCTTGCTAGAGCGGGCTCACTCTCTTGCTGCTGCTGTCCACCTGATGTTGGCCGGAAGGTTTCACCGGCCCCTACTCCCCCATCTTTCCTCTGACATCCTGGAGCTCCCCCTTGAGACTTGAAGCCAAAACAAATCCTTCCCTCCTATAAGCTGGTTTTGGTGGGGTACTTTGTGCCAGCATCAGGCCACTGTAACAGTATGGTTTCCCGACTCCACAGTCAGATGTGTGAGCAGCTGGAATCCGCGTGGACTTACTTACACCACAGAAATAAACACTGTAAACACAATTTTATTTACTCTTTTACTGATTGTCTAAGCTTATGAAGATCTGGGAGAAAATGTTAAAAATTAAGCTTAAAGGTACGATTTATGCTACTACATTTTTAAGGGAGGGAAGGAGGGTGAGAGGAGGAGGAGAAAGAGGGAGAAAGGGAGAGAGGCAGAGAGAATGGGTATGCCAAGGCCTCCAGCTACTGTAAACGAACTCCAGATGCATGTGCCACCTTGTGTACCTGGCTTATGTGAGCACTGGGGAATTGAACCCGGGTCCTTTGGCTTTGCAGGCAAGCGCCTTAACCGCTAAGACGTCTCTCCAGCCCCTGTTACTACATTTCAAATAGTCTGAAATGGTAAGGCAAAGTTATTTTCATATTCAAAAACAAGAATTTGATTCAGAAAAGTGGTTGCTCATGCCATTGATATCTGAGAAAGTTCTGGTATACTTGGAACTTTTCTTTTCGAAAATAAAAGAATTGATGTCTATGTCAGGATGGCATCCAGTTAATGAGTCCTTTTTTTTCACTGTGAAAAAATACCTGCCAAAAACAACTTGGAGGGGCTGGAGAGATGGCTTAGCAGTTAAGGCGCTTGCCTGCAAAGCCAAAAGATCTTGGTTTGATTCCCCAAGACTCATGTGAGTCAGATGCATAAGGTGGCACATGTGTCTGGAGTTCGTTTGCAGTGGCTACAGGCCCTGGCGCGCACATTCTCTCACTCTTTCTCTGTGCCTCTCTTTCAAACCAATAAATAAACAGAGAAACAAACAACTTGGAGGAGGAAGGGCGTATTTTGTGTCATGCTTTCAGAGGCTGTAGGTGATGGTCAGTGTATGAGCCTGTAATGAGGCAGTAGGGTGTGGTGGGAAGCAGACAGAGGAAGGGGCAGGGAACAAGAAATAGCCCCTTCCCACCAAACACCCCTCCTTTGATCTATTTCTTTCACCTAGACCGGCTACCTCCAAAGTTTCCCACCATTTTCCAAACCTGCCATCAAGTTATGACTCAGCACTCTCAGTGCTTGGCTGGGGGAACCAGCCGAGGGACCAACGTGTCTTTGGTAGACACCTCGTACACAAATGATGACAACGTGTGAATGATTTTATGATGAAATACTAATTAAGCTTTTCCTTCAGTCTGGTTTTGTGATAGTGTTGTTGACGATAAAGTTAGTGAAATGGAAAGCAGATCTTGCAACAAATACCAATTCTTCTAAAGTTACAGGTCTAAAAGGAACATAAGGAAACCCATCAACTTAATATTTATTTTGAGAGAATGTGAGAAAGTTTATATTAGCGTTTAGGAGAGTATCTTCAATTTTATTAATGTGTGTTTTGTGGGTGTATTCACTTTTCTATGTCTGTGAGAAACAAACAGAAACTTGAACATTTACTAAATCCCAGCATGTTTCATGCTGGGAATGAAGCCAGGTATGTAAAAAAGAACTGCAGTAAAGAAAATAGACTTTCCCAGGGTAAAGGATTTGCATCAGAGTTTAGATCATTTTTCTCATTTTCATGTGATGATGAATCATCAACGTAACAGAAACAAGGGATCTAAGTGATTTTCAGAAAGGACTGGACCAGTCTGCTGACCCCAACTGACCCCAACAACACTGCTCTTGAGTTGGCAACATTTTAGTACCAAAATGCACAATTTTGGTACAGACAGAGAAGGAGAGGAAGAGAGAGAAAGAGAGAGAGAGAGAGAGAGAGAGAGAGAGAGAGAGAGAGAGAGGGAGAGAGAGAGAGAGAGAGAGAGGAGGGAGAGCAGGGGAGAGTGGATCTACAAAAGCACAGTGAAGGAGGAACAGGAGAAAGGTAGCTTTGCCATAGACAGGCAGCCAGGGACAAAGGCCTGAGGACAACATGGATGCCACCTTGCCTGCCCTGGCAGGACCAGAGCCCACGTCTGATCCAGTCTCATTGAAGATGGGTGCTCACAATGTTCCCTGACAGCAACTTCCTGTTTCTTGCTCAGCCCAGCTGAGCCCTCCTGGGCCAGCCGCTTGGGCCTGCCAAACAATCAGGTATCTCCCTTACATTCCTGATTCAGATAGGGAGGCTCACCATAATTGGACGTTTAATCCATAAATAGGCCTGGTATGTGTGTGACTCTTCTTGGTCCCTTTTTGTTCTCCTGATGCTCCCTGGCTCTTGTTCTGGTAAGTGCTCCTCATTCCCCAGCCTTGGAGGGAGAATGTCCTTCTGCTGGGGTATTTTCCTGCTCGCGTTCTACACGCATTTCATTCCTGGATGCTTTCTTGTCTTACTATGCATGGGATGTTTCTTTAAGTTTCGAGTCCTTTCCCTAGTCTTTTCTGACCCACTCTGTGAATGTGATCTTTTGGCTGGGGCTTCCATTGTCTGCCTTCTCTCTCCCTCTCTCTTTCTCTCTCTCTCTGTCTTCTCTAGAGGTTTTTGTTTTTGTTTTGTTTTTTCAAGGTAGGGTCTCACTCTGGCCCAGGCTGACCTGGAATCCGTGCTGTAGCCTCAGGGTGGCCTTGAACTTACAGCGATCATCATACCTCTCTGCTTCCCGAGTGCTGGGATTAAAGGTGTGCGCCACCACGCCTGGTTTCTCCAGACGTTTTTACCCCAGAGATGTCTCTGTGAAGGAGGTTCTCTCTCCCCTCCCTCTTTCCAGCCAGACAAGGGGGAGAATCTGCTTATGATTTGAGCCTTTCAGCTAGTCTTTCCTCTGCATCCTAATTCTCCCTAAAATAAAACTCATAAATGAGTTTTCATAATTTACCCTTCTCAGAGTTTGTGTTTACAATTCTTTGCTGAGTCAGACAAGGACCCAAAAGTTGAGGGACGGTCTTCAGGCCTGGGATCTCCTGTTATGGAATTTAATCCCTCACTGGATCCCAAATCCTGCATCGGAAGAGTAAATGTGTGCAGAGCAGGTCTCTCCAGAGGATCCAGAGCCCATGTTTGGCTCACAGACTAGAGTAGTTAAGGGCCCTTGGGAGAAGGAAAGTGGAGTGCCGCAAATGTACAGTGTGCAGCTAGCCAATCCCAGCAGAGGAGGAAAGGGGATGGCTACTAGTGATCTTATTAGGAAGAAGGAAGCAGGGGCAGAAAGTCTCAGTTTAGGAAGAAATAAGTGGATTTTTTAGTCCTGGGGATTTTCTATTCCGAGATGGAGTCTCCTGGAGCTAACCAACTCCACGTGGGTGGCATCAATCTCTTGATTCTTTAGAGCTTCTTCATGTCTAAAATCATTTTTACCGTACCCACTCTATAAAGTCCAGTCAACACATCCCTAGAGGTTTTCTGGAAAACATGTCATTGCACAGAATTTCTTCAAAAGTGTGACTTGAACGGACACATAGGGCATTGCGTGTCAGCTGATTGGGCAACTCCAACAACAGCAAAATAGCAGACCTGCTGTAGGGCTGGAGAGATGGCTTAGTGGTTGAGCGCTTGCCTGTGAAGTCTAAGGACCCTGGTTCGAGGCTCGATTCCCCAGGACCCACGTCAGCCTACTGCACAAGGTGACACATGCGTCTGGAGTTTGTTTTCAGTGGCTGGAGGCCCTGACGCACCCATTCTCTCTCTCTGCCTCTTTCTCTCTCAAATAAATAAATAAAAATGAACAAAAAAATTAAAAAAAACAGAACTGATTTAAGTATCTGGGTGAGTGTTTATGGTATCTGTAAATAATAAATTCTATATAGCATGTCATATTAAATGACATTCACTCCTGTAGAGTGCACGGCAGGAAAAAGGAGCAGCAGGTGCTTGCCAAGCAGCTTGCTGCATGCAGGCCCTGGCCCCATGCTGGGATGTGGGCAAATGCCCGGGAGACCCAGACTAGTCAACATGATGAGAAAGGCCAGGGCTTAGGGCTTAGCACTGGCAAGTCATCTCTATCATACTCGCTGGCAGCCAGGGAAAAGGGCAGAGGAAGTGGCACGTTCAATCTGAGAGCTGCTGTTAACTGCCAGCCAGAGAACCTCCTCTGTGTAGATGGCGGTAGATACCGAGGAGACCCAGAGCTCATCACAGCAGCACATAAGAGGCTGCTGAGGGCTCCGCACTAGGAGGAGACTCAGAACGTGCCCTCCACGGCTCACGGGACATTTCAGGAGAGGCGGCTGAAAGAATACAAGAGACACAGGGCTGGGGAGATGGCTTACCGCTAAGGCACTTGCTGGCAAAGCCAAAGAACCCGGGTTTAATTCCCTAGTACCCACGTAAGCCAGATGCACAAGGTGGCACACTGGAGTTTGTTTGCAGTGGCTAGTGACCCTGGCGTGCCTTCTCATTCTTTGTCTCTCAATAAATAAATAAATAAAATATTTTTTAAAAAAGCCAGGGGTGGTCCTTCCATGGCTCAGGGTCCATTGCGGAAGAGGTGTTGGAAAGAATGTAAGAGCCAAAGGAAGGGTAGGACTCCTTACAATGCGCTCCTCCAGACACAAAATGCCCTGAATATCCATGACCTCACAGTGCCTGATACTACCTACACAAGACCATCATAATAGGAGGAAAAGATGATGACATCAAAATAAAAAAGAGACTGATTGAGAGGGGGCAGGGATATGATGGAGAATGGAGTTTCAAAGGGGAAAGTGGAGGGGGAGGGAGGTTATTACCATGGGATATTGTTTACAATTATGGAAGTTGTCAATAAAAAAACAAGCCAGGTGTGGTGGTTCACACCTGTAATCCCAACACTCAGGAAGCAGAGGTAGGGAGATTGTGGATATGAGTTTGAGGCCAGCCTGAGACTACATAGTGAATTCCAGGTCAGCCTGAGCCAGAGTGAGACCCTACCTTGAAGGAGAAGGAGAAGGAGCAGGAGAAGGAGAAGGAGAAGGAGAAGGAGAAGGAGAAGGAGAAGGAGAAGGAGAAGGAGAAGGAGAAGGAGAAGGAGAAGGAGAAGGAGAAGGAGAAGGAGCAGCAGCAGCAGCAGGAGGAGGATCAGGAGAAGGAGAAGGAGAAGCAGCAGCAGCAGGAGAAGGAGGATCAGGAGAAGGAGAAGCAGCAGCAGCAGAAGAAGGAGAAGGAGAAGGAAAAGCAGTAGCAACAGCAGCAGCAGGAGAAGGAGGAGCAGGAGAAGGAGAAGCAGCAGCAGCAGGATAAGAAGGAGGAGCAGGAGAAGGAGAAGGAGAAGCAGCAGCAGCAGGAGAAGGAGGAGAAGGAGAAGGAGAAGCAGCAGCAGGAGGAGAAGGAGAAGGAGGAGAAGCAGCAGCAGCAGCAGATGATGATGATTCAAGAGCAGCATGGATCTGAGCCATCAACATTTTGACATGGGGGATGTGGAGGACAAAGGTGGGGGGGTGACAAAATGGAGGAACGATTGCCTTGAAAGGGGAGAGTCCTCAGGGGATAGGGCCAGGGGTGGGGGACCAAAAGCAAGAATAAAGGGATGGGGATCATACATAAGTCAGGGTCTCACTGTAGCTCAGTTGACCTGGAATTCACTCTATAGTCCCTAATTGACCTCAAACTCATGGAGATCTTCATAGCTCAGCCTCCCAAATTTCCAGGATTAGTGTGCACCACCACACTCAGCAGGTATTTCATTAAAAAAAAAATTTTTCTTTAAGTACTAGAGAGATGTCTCAGTGGTTAAAGGTGTTTGCTTGCCAAGTCTGAAGGCCCAGGTTCGATTCTCCAGCACCCATGTAAATCCAGATACACAAAGTGGTGCATGTGTCTAGAGATCATTTGCAGTTGCAGGGGTCCCTGGAGCAATGATATTCTCTCTCTGTCTCAAATAAATAAATAAAAATGTTAAAAAATATGGGCTGGGGCTGGAGAGATGGCTTAGCGGTTAAGCGCTTGCCTGTGAAGCCTAAGGACCCCGGTTCGAGGCTCGGTTCCCCAGGTCCCACGTTAGCCAGATGCACAAGGGGGCGCACGCATCTGGAGTTCGTTTGCAGTGGCCAGAGGCCCTGGCGCGCCCAGTCTGTCTCTCTCTATCTGCCTCTTTCTCTCTCTGTGTCCATCGCTTTCAAATAAATAGAAATAAACAACAAAAAAAAATTTAAAAAAAAAATATGGGCTGGAGAGATGGCTTAGTGGTTAAGCACTTGCCTGTGAAGCCTAAGGATCCCGGTTCAAGGCTCAGTTCCCCAGGTCCCACGTCAGCCAGATGCACAAGGGGGCGCATGCGTCTGGAGTTCGTTTGCAGAGGCTGGAAGTCCTGGCGTGCCCATTCTCTCTCTCTCCCTCTATCTGTCTTTCTCTCTGTGTCTGTCGCTCTCAAATAAATAAAAAATAAAAAATAAAATAAAAAAATATATATATTTATTTGCATGTATGTGTGAGTGTATATGGGCTTACCAGGGTCTTTTGTGGCTGCAAACTAATGTCTACCCAGCTTTACATGGGTGGCTGGCTGGGAAACTGAACCCCAGACAGAAGGCTTTGAAAGCAAGCTCCATGAACCACTTGGCCATCTCCCTGGCCTCACAACACAGTTCTTAAGAAAGATTATATAGACCAAGGTGGGCATTGGTGAAACATTTCGTCAGAACCAGGATTTCAGCCGTGATGTAAGAGCCATCCTTAAATACTGACTTGAGGCAACGAAAGGAGACATGTAAAGTACACAGCTTCCAGGTCAGCTTATTGGCGGGTGAGCCGTAAAACACCAGCCAATCCGCCCACAAGCAGACCCACGTCTTCATGGGGGCACCAGTTCTCCAAGGATCCGCTGGCCAGGTGCGTTCTTCCTAGAAACCTGGTGTCCCAGTGGCCATGGACAACTTTGGAGCGGAGCATGGCTGTGATACCAGGTCTGTGGTGATGGGAATGGAGCTAATGACCACTTCCTAGTAGATGGGGGACGGGGGAGCGTCACAAGTCCCTCACCTGGAATGTCAGCAAACGTTTCTCGCTTGCTCTCCCAGCAGCTGCAAGTGATCTTGGGGACACCGCTAGGCTGTACAGGAAGTGGAAGGTTGACTAGAAGTGGGACTTCATGAGGCAGCTTTCATGAGGTCACCACACAGGTTGTGGTGGGACTTTGCGGTGATGCAGTTGTTGCCTTTGCGTCACTCTTGAGTCATTCCTGCCCCTACCAGCAACCCCTCACCTGCGCTCCATAAGCAACCCCAGCGAGCTCACTGACTCACCAAAACTGGCTCTGGTGCAATTGTACTTTGGTCTGTCAGCTGGGGTGAATAGATCTGAGTTCATGTCTCCCTGGGGAAAAGGTCTCCTCCTGCCACTGGGTTAAAAGGTGAGGCCTTTTAGGGGAAGGGTAATTAGGCTGGCTCTTCAAGAATGAGCTTAATGTCCTTGAAGAAGAGACCTCGGAGCACTAGTTCTTCCCATGGGTGGACACACCTGGAAGGGGGTCTCACCAGATATTCAATCTGCGACCCTGGATTTCCCAGCCTCCAGAATTCTGAGGAAAAAAATTTTTTTTTTTTTTTCTGTGATGTAAGCTGCTCAGATTCAAAAGGATGGGTTGAATTCAAGATCTATCAAAGGAATATCTGTATATTTCTTACTTATTTTTTATTTTATTTATTTATTTTTTTGTTTATTTTTATTTGAGAGTGACAGAGAGAGAAAGAGGGAGATAGGGAGGGGGGAGGGAGGGAGGGAGGAAGGGAGGGAGAGAGACAGAGAGAGAACGGGTGCGCCAGGGCCTCCAGCCACTGCAAACGAACTCCAGATGTGTGCGCCACCTTGTGCATCTGGTTTACGTGGGTCCTGGGGAATCGAACCTTAAGCCGGAGTCCTTAGGCTTCACAGGCAAGTGCTTAACTGCTAAACCATCTCTCCAGGCCCCTATTTCTTACTTATTTTATATGAAGAAATGGTTAGTAAAACAAGAATGACAGGATTTTTAGCATATAGGCCAAAATATGTCTGTCTGAAGCCTGTTACCATGTTTGATGGCCAACGAGGGAATAGACATGGAGTACTTTGAACAGAGCCTGCTGCTTGTTAAACATAGAGGAGTGAGTCAAAGTGCTTTGTTTAGACTCTGTCAAGCTGCTCTTTTATAGACTAACAATTTGCACACTTATTGCATTAGTCATCTGGAGTTGTCATGACAAAATACCATTGACTGAGTTGTTTAAGCAATGAGAATTGATTTTCTCACAGATTTGAGGCTGTGAATTTCAAGGTCAAGGTCTGTGGGGTTCAGTGCTTTCTCCCAGGCTTGCAGACAATTGTTCTGTAGCTTTTATCTTCATGGCAAAAAGAGGGAGTGGAGGGCTGGAGAGACGGCTCAGAAGTTAAAGGTGCTTGCTTGCAAGACCTGATGACCTAGGTTCAATTCCCCAGTACTCACATATAAAGCCAGATGCACAAAATGGTACATATTTCTGGAGTTTGTTTGCAGTGGCGGGAGACCCTGGCATGCCCATTCGCTCTCTCCCTACCTCACTCCTCTCACTTCCCACCTTGTAAATAAATAATAAAAATATTTTTGGGGGGCTGAGAGATGGTTCAGAGGTTAAGGCCCTTGCCTGTGCAGCACAAGGACCCAGATTCAATTCTCCAGGTAACACGTTAGCCAGATGCACATGCATGCATCTGGAGTTTGTTTGCAATGTCTAGAGGCCCTGGTGCACCCATTCTCTCTCTCTCCATCCCTTTGTCTCTAATAAATAAATAAAAACAATATATATATATATATATATATATATATATATATTTTTTTTTTTTTTTAAAGAGGAATTGGAGAGAAAAGGAAGTCGCTGGTCTCCACTGTGGGAATTCACTGTCGATTCCTCGTCTAAATTTAAACATGGATGGCAATCCTGACCTCCAGATACAATTCCCCAGGGAGCTAGGGCTTCAGCAGATGAGCCCTGGGACACAGGTGTCCTGCTTGTTCTGCTCATAGCCTCCATCAGCAGTACATTTGGACCCATATTTGCCTCATTTCTAACCAAATATATTTTACCCAACTTTTGATCAGTACAACCTCAGAGGTAAAAATTATCTCATAGTTTTAGTTTCTCTTTCTCATTATAAAATAACCATTGTAAGGTCTATTTGTGTTTTTATTTATAAAATATCTCCATTTTCTTTACCTAATGAATAATAGGGCTATTAAGGCTTGTTATTTTCTGTGATTTTTTTTTCATTATTCAAAATAAAAATAATTCTTTGTGACATGTTACAATACCGTGATATATTTTTCTTTTGAGGGTTTTAAGCTGGAAAGAATCTTAAATTTCATTTTGTTTATTTATTTGAGAATGACAGACAGAGGGAGAAAGAGGCAGATAGAGAGAGACAGAGAATGGGCACACCAGGGCCTCCAGCCCCTGCAAACGAACTCCAGATGCGTGCGCCCCCTCGTGCATCTGGTTAATGTGGGTCCTGGGGAATGGAGCCTCGAACCGGGGTCCTTAGGCTTCACAGGCAAGCGCTTAACCACTAAGCCATCTCTCCAGCCCAGGCTTTGAGACTTTTGTAGAACAGGTGGGGATTATCTTTAACCCCACACAACTCATCTTTTCCTCCTGAGATATGTCCTCTGTCATTTCTGTCTGTGTCTATCTGGGGTTTTAGCCTTAGCTACCCCTAGTGGGGTGATGAGACCAGAAGTCAGCGGGGCGGCTCTTAAGGCAGTCCAGTTGCTTTGAACACTCCGAGGACCCCTTAAGAAGGTAACACAAAGCCCCCATCCTCGAGCACCTCGCCATCCACCACGTTCAAACAGCTCTTCCCAGACTTCTTGACCTAACAGGCCTCTGCAGCGAATGCTGGGCGATTCTGGAGCCATTTCCACCAGAAGGGGCGCACTTCCAGTAGAAGGCCTGTGATTGGTGCAAACGTAGTGCTTCATTTGCAAGAGGGCTTGCTGTCATTGGTGCACAAGTGATGCCTCATTTGCATGAAGGGCTGCCCAGATGGTGCACGGACCCTTGCCATTCCTGCTGTCTGGCTGTGGAGGTGCAGTGTTTGGCTCGTTTTGGGAGTCACTTCTTGTGTTTCAACCTGACTGCGACCATGAGCCCAATCAATGGCTTCTCTGGAGTGGTATGTTCCTGCCGGGTTTTGCTCATTGCCACTAGTGGCGCTGATGACTGGAAGGAAGGGTAACGGGAAGAAAGGGGCACTTTAGTCCATGTGAGAAGATGTGGGTCCTGAGACAAGTTCTAGAGCGCCAGAGTCCAGGAGTCAAGGGTCTCAGACATCTGGGACCCGATAGCTGTGAAATACAAGCCTTGGGCTCGGGAGATGACTCAGTGGTTAAGGCGCATGCCTGAAAAGTGTAACAACCAAGGTTCGATTCCCCAGCACCCATGTAAAGCCAGATGCACAAAGTGGCCCATGCATCTGATGCTCTTTTGCAGTGCCTGGAGGCCCTGGCGTGCCCACTTTCTCTGTCTCTTTGCTTGCAAATAAATAAAGTAAAATATTAAAACAAACAACAGTGATCTTTGTCAAGGGCTCTGGATCCCTTTACCTTAGGCCCGAGAGTACTAACATTCATTTGAAGGTCTCAGTCCTGGGAGCTAGGATGAGTGACCACCCTTAGAACGGACTGCTACCTGCGATTCACCCAGTGCTGATGGGAGCTGAGAATTATAATAGCCACGAAGCCCAGAGATTACCAGTGATTAAAGCCAGAACAATGAGCCCCCAACCTGGTTTTACTGGCTCTCAGCTATCTGCTTAGAACTGTGAAGACTGGAGGTCGGCCTGCCTGGCTTGGTCCTTCAGGGGCCGCTGCTGCCAGCCCCAGAAGAGTTTCCCTTTGCCTCTCATGCTGGTAGACCCAGCTGGTTGGTAACACCAGGACTCAGAAAACAGTGATTAGACCTTTCATTGTCCCATAGATTCCCTAAGTTCCTGTTCATTCATTATTTATTGATTCGTCCATTTCTACGCCTTCACAGGTTAGACTGATTATACTAACTTACCATCAAATCAGCTGACTCCTTGACTTCTTTCTGTTTATTTTGTCACCAGTCCCATTCAGTAATTGTTCAATTATGTTTTTCAGTTTAAAAATCTCATTTTTCAGAGCTGGGGAGATGGCTCAGAGGTTAAAGACACCTGCTTACACAACCTGCTGGCCCTGGTTCAGTTCCTCAGTACCCATGTAAAGCCAGATGCATAATGTGGTGCATGCATCTAGAGTTCACTTGCAATGGCCAGGGCACTTGTTGTGCGTGCGTGTGCACACACACCCACGCATGCTCCTCTTGGGAAAAAAGAACAAATAATTTTAAATATATTTTCTTAATTACTGATTGAGGATAATGTCTATTTTTCTTTTTTTTAAAGTTTTTAAATCATTTTATTTATTTATTTATTTATTTATTTATTTATTAGATACAGAGGGGGAGAGAGAGAGGGCCTCTAGCTAGTGCAAACTCCAGATACACGTGCCATGATGTGCACCTGGCTAACGTGGGACCTGGAGAATTGAACCTGGGTCCTTAGGCTTTGCAGGCAAGTGCCTTAACCACTAAGCCATATCTCCAGCCTAATGTCTATTTTTCTACAATTAAGAGTGTGGCACAAAGAATCCTTCCTACCAAAAGCAGTTTGTGGGTGGAAAGTATTTATTTTGGCTTTCAGTCTCAATGACGGCAGGGAGAAGACAGGATGAGCAATGGGTGGGCGTCACCTCTGTCATGCCAGGTGCAACCAGCAGCAAGAGGGTGAGCTGGCTGCAACACCACTAAACTGAGCCCCCAGCTGTATACCTTCTGTAACAAGTCTTCACCCCCAAAACTGCCACCAGCTGGGAACCAAGCATTCAAAACACACGAGCTTATGGGGAACTCCTGATTAAAACCACCACAAAGGGGTTCATAAGTCACTACAGGTTACTCTCTGCACCTTTTTACTTTGCAATATGTCAGTACTAGTTTCTAGCCCCCTGGGAGTCATTTCCCTTCTCTAGTCAGACATCAGGGCCTTAGTTATCCTGTTGCATGTTGCGCTTTTGTAATTTATCTCACATGTAAGTAATAGTAAGACTGGAGGGAAAAGGCGGGGGCATACTCACCACAGTCCACTGCACTTTAAATTCCCATCTGCTTCCTCAATTCAACTGTTATAATTCAGTGTTTACAAACGTGAACAAATGGTTCCACCCAACCTTTTCTTTCCATGTCTTAAATTGAAAGACAGACAGACAGACAGATAGACAAATGGTTCCACCCAACCTTTTCTTTCCATGTCTTAAATTGAAAGACAGATAGACAGACAGACAGACACACACACACACACACACACACACACACACATACAAAAAGAGACACAGAGGTACACACACAAAGAAATGAAACAGACATAGGACCGGGTAAATAAACATTTATTTATTTTTAAATATATATTTTATTTTTTTATTTGACAGAGAAAGAGGGGGAAAGCAAGAGAGAGAATGGGCCTGCCAGGGCCTCAGCCACTGTAGATGAACTCCAGATACATGTGCCCTTGTGCATCTGGTTAACGTGGGTCCTGAGGAATCAAACCAGGGTCCTTTGGCTTTTCAGGCAAACACCTTAACTGCTTAGCCATCCCTCCAGCCTATTTATTTTTATTTTTAATGTATAGCCCAGGCTGGCCTCAAACTCCTAATCCTCCTGCCTCCATTTCTTCAGCACTATCATACCTGCAGGAACCACCACAACTGGCCATTTATCTATTTTTTTAAAAAAATTTTATTTATGAGAGAGAGAGAGAATAGATATGCCAGGTCCTCTTACCTCAGTGAAAGAACTACACATGCATGCACTATTTGGTGCATCTAGCTTTCTTTATACAAATAGTTACAATAATCAGAAAACTAAAAATCACTTGTCAACAAAGATTCACTAAGTCTCTCTTGTATGTAAAACTCAGTTGTATTCAACAGGTGTGATGGAAAAGAAACACAATAATTCAGGATATGACACCATTCCCACAAAGATCAGAATAGCCCCGAAAGCCCCCAGAAGGCAATGGGAATGCGACGAGGCAGGTCTCGGGATCCCCGCAAGGCACTGACTCTGACTGGAGGCTCAAGGAAGATAAGTGAAACCAGGTGAGCCGGAAGCATAGGGAGGATTCTGTGAACATGACCTGCCTGTCAGTGACACAATAATAGTCAAGTCCAAGCTTCAACTACCAAGCCAATAAAAGACTCCCGCCGCGACACGAAGGGCAAAGGTTGTGAGTTCTCACTGCCGCTCCAGCTTGCTGCAGAAAGCCCAGGAACGGGGCTCCCCTTTCTCCAGTTCTCAGGTTTGCCTTCCAACCCCACCCCCATACTAGATTTTCCAGAGGTGGGGGGCGGGTCTTTTCCTTTTGAGAGCCCTTTAACTTGCTGTTTGGGTGTAGAGATTGTAGGTGGTGAGGACTTTTGTCTCGTGAGGCAATCCTGGCAAATGAAAGAGGACATGGCCTTTTCCTGAAAGGTCCCTGGAGCTACAGGAAAAAACATTCCTCAAAGGTATGGGTGGAATTGGGGAGGAAGGTGAAGATGGAGAGAAGGAGGGAGAGGAAGAGAAAAGGAGAGGGAGAGTAAACCTCACTTACAGCAACTAGCATTGAGCCAGCAATCTCAAAGTATACTTTTAAAACATACTTTTAAAATTTTTATTTATTTGAGAGGGAGAGAGAGAGAGAGAAAGAACATGAATGGGAGTGCCAGGGCCTCCAGCCACTGCATATGAACTGCAGAGGCATGCGCCCCCTTGTGCATCTGGCTTACGTGGATCCTGGGAAGTTGAACCTGGGTATTTTGGCTTTGCAGGTATGCGCCTTAAACTCCAAGCCATCCCTCCAGTGCTCAAACTACATCTTTAAGGTTTATATCGGAGCGACACAATTCATGGTAGTCATGAATGGAGATTGTTTTGTGAGAAATATTAACTTAAAAACCGCATGGGGGGAGGTTAGGGAGATGCTCATTGCATGCGCACGTGCATGCGCGCGCACACACGAATACATGTTTTCTTAAAAACTACATTGGTCAAATATAGGATGAGATAATGAATACTGAATTCTTGTAGAAGATTTTTTTTTTCTTAGATCAGCTATAAAAGAAGCAATTAATCAATACAGAGCAAGCCCTTCCAGTGAATTTTAATTTGGGTCGGGATGTGGGTAGCTGAGCATGTTAACCCCTGTGGTTGAGAGCAGCACTTCAGGAGTGAAGAGCCTGGGGCAGAGGACTCACTGGGAACGCAGGCAATGGCGGAAGTGTTGAGCGTGAAGCCCAGACCTGGTAGTCTGGCCACACTCATCCTCCAGGGATGAGCATCTCACAGAGGAGCCAGCTCAGCTTTTCTCAAAGGGATCAGACAGGAGCAACCTTGGCAAGAACTGAACAAGAGTGGATGCTTGACATTGTCATCCGCTGTTCTCATGTGCCTGGCTTTAAAATAAACTGCTAAGAACGATAATGTCCAATTTTATAGCTCTGTCCCTTAACCTTGTGCCCTTCCCTTCTGGGTCTAATGGGCATCTAAACCTCCAATCGTCGAAAGGAAATTCTTGCTTTCCTTTGGGAAACCCATCTTCCCTAACTTCCTCATCTCATCTGAGCAGAGTACCTCTCACCTCTTTTCTCAAGCTGTGCATCTAGAAGTCTTTACTCATTCCCTCCTCCTCTCTTCCCCACATAGTCCTTCTTAGCAAGGAGTCGTGCTGGCTGGGCTGGGGAGGGTGCTCAGTGGGTAAAGGATCTTGCTTGCAAAGTCTGCCAGTGCGGGTTCAACTAGAAAGTATCTAGACTGACAAAGTTGTGCATGTGTTGGGAGTTTGCAGTGGCAAGATGCCCTGGTACCTATTCTCTTTCTCTCTCTCAAATAAGCAACAATTTTCTAAAACTTATTTATTTACTATTTGTAAGCAGAGTGAGGCAGAGAGAAGAAAGACAGGCAGATACACACAGAGAGAGAAAATGGGCATGCCAAGGCCTCCAGCCACTGTAAATGAACTTTGGACGCATGCGCCACTTTGTGTGTCTGGCTTTACATGGGCACTGGGGAATTTGAACCTGGGTCATTTTCATTAGGCTTTTCAAAAAAAGTGCCTGAACTGCTGAGCCAACTCTCCAGCCACCCTGACAATTTTTTAAAAACAGAAATATTACTATTTGTTTAAGCTGGGTGTGGTGGCGCACGCCTTTAATCCTAGAACTCAGGAGGCAGAGGTAGGTGGGTCGCCATGAGTTTGAGGCCACCCTGAGACTACATAGGTTAGAATAGTTCTAGATAGAATGAGACCCTACCTTTTTTTTGAAAAACAACAACAAAAAAGGAATATTACTATTTTTTTGAAGCAAGCCCAACAGACTGGTCCCCTTTTTTTATGAGAGGGAGTGAGAATGCAGATGCATGTGCCACCTTGTGCGCATGTGCGACCTTGTGCGCATGTTGTGTGACCTTGTGCGCATGTGCGACCTTGTGCGCATGTGCCACCTTGTGCGCATGTTGTGTGACCTTGTGCGCATGTGCGACCTTGTGCGCATGTATGACCTTGTGCGCATGTGTGACCTTGTGCGCATGTGTGACCTTGTGCACTTGCATCATCTTATGCGTCTGGTTTATGTGGGACCTGGAGAGCTGAACTTTGAACTTGGGTCCTTAGGCTTCACAGGCAAGAGCCTTAACCATTAAGCCATCTCTCCAGCCTACTGGTTTGTTTCTAAAACAGATTCTGAATGTGGTCTTCCCTGCAGTACCTGTCCGGCCCAGCTCCCCTCAAGTCTTGCATAGGCGCTGAGAGAGCTGCTTCCTGTGACTCTTTCTTCTCAGTCTTCGAGGCCAAAGTGAGTCCTTGGCAGGCCTCCAGCGCCCTGCACGGGGTCGGCCTGCTGGTTCTTCCATCTTAGCGCCTCCTCCCTCGCCCTGCACCAGCCACGCTGGACCACCTTCCACCGTGCCAAAGCTGCCAGTCCCTCGGTGGGCGTGCTCTGTATGGCTGGATGTGGTGTCCTTCTCACCCAATTTCAGCTCAAATATGATCATGTTGAATAACCAGACTGGCTTGGTAGGCTGGGCAAAGCGGCTGCCCAGAAGGCCATCACGAATCCCTTCTCCTGTTTCCTAATGTCACGCCCCCACGTTGTGTGTTCTGGGAATGGACCTGTCACAGGGACCTGGGTCCCAGCATCTGGTCTGCAGCTGCCCCCCTTCCCTTTGAGCAGTTCTGTCCCACCTTTCACCAACTGCTGTAACTTCCATTTGTCTCATGAACTCCAGAAAAGCCATGATTGCTGGTAAGTGCTTCCGGTAAAGTGTGGAGTGGTAAGAGGTTCAGGAGAACTACGTCCTTCAGTCATGCTGTGGAAAGCCACAGATCCAGAACATTCCACTAATGTTTACTGAATCAGTGGCTGGCCAGCTGTCAGTGAACTCTTGGACTTTGCTTCAGTGGCCTTTATGACCAGAGGGAAAATGTTACCTTGAAAGCTATGTCTTCAGTTCTTATGAAATCTAATCTTCTCTAGCCGACTAACTGCCTCAAGGCATGGACAGGAATGTAAACGTTGATTCCCACCCCGCCCCCCAGCAGGTTGAAAGTCTGTTTCGCTCACTTTTGCCAATGAGTATTCATTTGGAGTCAGTTCATTTTTTCAGCTATTTCTGGATCCTGATGCACACGGAAGGCTTGGTGATCTAACAGCTGTGGCTGAGGTGATGAAAATCTAGCCTCTTATGCCACTGTCAGTAAACAGGGGACATGTGGGGCGGGAGAGATGGCTTAGCGATTAAGGTGTTTACCTGCAAAGCCAAAGGATCCCGGTTTGACTCTCCAGGACCCACATAAGGCAGATGCACAAGGGAGCTCACACATCTGGAGTTCGTTTGGAGTGGCTGAGGCCCTGGCACACGCTCTCTCTCTTTCTCTCTGCCTCTTGTCTCTCTCAAATAAATAAATAATTAAAATATATTTTAAAAAGAGATGACATGCTCCAACATTAGACTGCATTTCCAAAGACAGTGGAACAGATATGTGCATTAATAGGTCCCATATTCCTAAGAGAGCAAGGGGCGTGGTTTTATCCCACCAGCAACTCTCGTCCACACTTATTTTCCTTCATAGTTGCTTGACCCTGTCACTTAGATGGTCATTTTCAGGTAGTCAGCCTACTGGTCACTTGCAGCCTTCAGTTCATCTCATCTTTTAGATAGTAGGCCTAATCTGAAGAAAAACACTAAGTTTCAAACTTCATATCACAATAAAGCTTCTCCCAGTTCCAGGTTGGGGAAGGGAAGAGGGGTGGTTTGGCATTTCTTGTTATGTCTGTGTGAAGGCCAGTTGATGTCAGGAATCATCTCAGGAGCACTGTCTACTCCTCTTTGAGACAGAGTCTCTTGTTGGCCTGGAGTCACCAGTTAGGATCAACCAGCCAATTAGCAAACCCTAGGGATCCTCATCTCCAAGGGCTGTCATCATGACTGGGACTCTGGGGATCACGCTCAGGTCCTCCTACCTGTGAGGCAAGCGCTTTACTGACTGAACTACCTTTCCTTGTTCTTTTCCTGGGTAGCTAGGAGAAGATATTTTCCCAAGTTTATTCTTTATGTCTTTGCGTATTATTCTCATGGTTATCTTTGGTGATGGTCTTATAGTTAATCCTGTAGCTTGTCTTTTCATTATCTTAAAGTTTAAAAAAAAATTTTTTTTTGAAGTAGGGTTTCGCTCTAGCCCAGGCTGACCTGGAATTCACTATACAGTCTCAGGCTGGCCTCGGACCCATTGTGATCCTCCCCTACTTCTGCCTTCTGAGTGTTGGGATTAAAGGTGTGCGACACCATACTTGGCTTAAAGTTTTTTTAAAAATTACATTTCTTATATACTGTAATTATTCTTTTTCCTTATCTGTCAGAGATCTTCACGGTACTTATAGCTGTAAATAAAATTGGTGCTTTTGTATATTACAGTATCCTTACAATGTGTGTAGATGTCGAGTCAATACCATTTTGCTTGAGACCCACTGTGATTCCTAAAGCTAAAAAGACTTGAGTTTCATCTGGAAAATCCTTACATTACTATGGTTACTTTGATTGTGATCATTGTTATTTCATGTGTGCATGGTATGAGTATGTTGCACATGTGAGTGTATATGTGTGGGGAAGCAAGCATGCTGTGGCACGTGGGTGGGGGTCTGAGGACAGCCTCAGCTGTCGCTTGGCCCTGCTTGGGGCAGAATCTCTCTTGTTTTGACCCCTGCGCTTGTGGGGGTCTGGCTGGCCTGTGAGCTTGCAGATTCTCCTGGCTCCACTTTCTATTGCCTTAGGTTCACTGGGATTATAGACTCATGGGGCGCTTTGCAATTGGCTTTGTGTGGCACTGGCTACTTGAACTTGGGCTGGTAGTCTTGCAAGAAAGTACCTTTACCTGCTGTGCTATCTCCCCAGCTTCTATCATTACTAACTATTGTTATTTTATTAATTATTAGGGCATGTTCTTGTTATATAGCCCAGGCTGGTGTGGGCCACGGGATCGTCATCCTCCTGGGCTCATAGTCATTATTCCTTTCTCTCTCTCTCTCTCTCTCTTTCTTTCTTTCTTTCGTTTTTTGAGGTACGGTCTCTCTAGCCCAAGCTGACCTGGAATTCACTATGGAGTCTCAGGGTGGCCTTGAACTCACTGTGATTCTACTACCTCTGCCTCCAAGCGCTAGGATTAAAGGCGTGCGCCACCACACCTGGCTTCCACAGTCATTATCACCATCGCGCCTTGATGTTTTTGCCCCCTGAGAAGCCCCACTCAGCATGCCAGGCCTTATCTGCCCATCTTCCAGGCTGTCCCCAATGAGCTTCACTGATTTAGTAATCTATTCCTTCTCTTTCACCAGTTCTCTCGCTGACTATGTCTAGTCACTTGGTCTCACATTGCAGAGGCTGAGGACGTAAGTCAGCCATAGAGCACTTGTCTGGCCAAGTGCAAGACCCTGGGCTCAGCCAGCAGCACTGGAAAAAAAAAAAACCCATAAAAAAATTCAATGCTACATTTCTCTTTTATCTTTAAAGCGGTTTCTTCTTTAAACCTTCTGCTCTTTCTGGTATTTTCTTGTATGGTCCTGATTTTGTTTCTGTAGCTACTTCTGGAACGTTTATAGAAGGTCTATAGGTTATTCTACTTGAGGACTTTTCTGGAAGTTTAACCCCTTAGGCATTGAATCTGAGGACATGGCTTCTCTGAATGTTTACCACTTGGGATCTTAAACTCATGTTAAGCATAACTTCATCTGTGGTAATCTGATGTGATCTGGAAAAATGAAAAATGCAGCTCCAACTCTGTCCGTTTTCCACATACAGGGAAGGCTGTGAGTTCAAAGCCTCAGCGCCCCACTGTAAGTTTTCAGAGAAGTCCTTTGAACTCGAGGCTGGGATGAGGCAGGCAGCGTCTCTGGCTCACATTACAGTGATCAGAGATTCTGCAAGTTTGCAGCCTTTGGTTCGCCGCCTGCCTGTTATCTTAGAATCTCCTTCTGGGCATGGGCCTGGCTTCATCCTTCATTGTCACAGGTCACAGATCCCAGGCTCCTGTGCCAATGACAATGATGCTTCTTATTGCCCAGAGATACTGAGCCATGGTCACGGAGGGGCTGGTGGATGCCTCTGATTTCTCATCCTGTCTGCAAAGGCACGTCTTTCTATCAGCATGGTGGTATATGTAAAAGTATATTGACAGTCTATCTAGGTGTTTATAAGAGGCAGCATTTTTAAAGTCATATTGTCTACTGGACTCTTCCAGATGAAGTTTCAAATAAGTTGGTCAAAGTTATTACTGATACCAGTTAAGGACGTGAGAACGTGGAAGTCGAGGGATCAGTTTATCTTACACTGCCCCAATCCACATTTCCTACATTTCAGTGAGGCAGCTACTCAGACTTGGAGTGACTGGCTTTCCCAAAGCCACACAAGTGGTTAGTGACAGCTCCAAACCCGGGAGTCGTGCCACGTATGACACGGGACACTTCTCTATGTCTGCTTTCATCTCAGTAGGTAAATGCTGGTTCCCAGGAGGAGGCGACCAAAATGTCTACAGGAACAGACACCAAGGTGACAGGGAGAGACATTTGCAATGACAGTCATTTAAACATGGCTCAAGGGGAGTCCTCCAAGAAAGGTAAGGTAATGCTGAGAAGCCTGGCTATGGGAAAAATTGGTATCTATGTCACCTTGGCTTCCCTCCTCTGACTTCGTTTCCATGCCCTTCATAGTGAGTTTCCCAGGTTTATTCATTGAGCACATGTATGTCTAATGGTTCTGATGGTTGAGCTACATGTTACCCATTTTCTTATCATTTGGAAAGCAGGAGTCTATCTCAACAAACCATAGTAATTCACAGGACTATTTCTGTTCCTACCAATGGCCAAGGACTCTATGTAGCAACGAGGCATTGTCACTGCTAGGTGTGTCATTCCTCACCAGAACCCTTGAAGGCATGTAGTATGTGCAAGGGTTGTGGCGTTTGGATCTGGAAACAAAAGCAAACCCCAACCAACATCAGAGTAGATTTCACACAGGAAACACACAAGCTAACTTGTTGGATTCTGAGCCCAGTGCATGCTGGGGATGACTGTGGTTCTAAAAGACTCAGAACAAAAAATCTCACAGCTCCACGGGAGGTAGAAAAATGTCCCCTTCTGGTCACCTGGGTGCATAATGGCGCTATTTGTACTGTCTTCCTCCTGGAGACTTTGAGTGAAATGAAGTGAGCCGCCAGGTTCTGCCAGACGTCAGTGGTCTGTATGAATCAAGGTTAATGAAAGACTCATGAGGCTGAGAATAAGAGAAACATTATATAGACCTCGGTTTCCCCTCCCCCCAGAAGCTCAGCTGTTTGAGGTGACAGACATTCCCCTGGGAGGGAAGAGTAGCCTTTCAGATGCACCAGCACTGCCCATCACAACCTTGAAGAATGTATGGAGGTAGTGAGAGCCAGCCCCCAAGAAGAGTTTTCCAGAACTTTGGCATAAGTCAGTGAGTGTGGGGATGGGGAAAACAAGATTTAGAGCAATAACCAATATGGCGAGACAGACAGAGAGGGAGAAGGGAGGGAGGGAGAAAGGGAGAGGGAAAGAGAGAGAGAGAGAGAGAGAGAGAGAGAGAGAGAGAGAGAGGGAGAGAGGGAGGGAGGGAGGGTGAGAGGGAGGGAGATAATGATGATTGGAAATGTGGAAATGAGACCCAGGTGTCCTGATTGGGCAGTTGACATGGCAGATATAACCCAGTTGTAAATGACGCTATAACCAACAAGAATTGGTCTTTCATCAAAAGGATGCTATTCCAATCAATAAAAAAAGCAATCTAATGTACATATTAGTCCCAACCAGTAATCCTGAAAAAACAGAAGACAAGTGCATTGAGAATGCATAATATATTATTTATGAGGAAACAAGGACAAAGGAAATGATTTGCTAGGAGTTATAACTTATAATTGCATAATTTTTTCCAATCATGTATACATTTTTCTGATGGGGGCAGGAGGACTTCCAGGGTTAAATGGTCCCAGATTTAGACCACGGTTGAGAAGTGTCAGTTACTGAATTTGACAAAAGCACTGTGACACCCAAGCGCACAGCACTGTCCACTCCAGACTTTGGGCTCCCTCACAGAAGCCTGGAAGCGGGGCCCTCTCAGACCACGAAGACAGCCATCACAGGTCACCTCTGGATGTCCCTGCCTCCCCACTGTTCTCTAAGGCCGTTTGAAGTCAATCAAGGGAAAGCCCAGCAGAACTGTGAAACCCTGCCACATTTTGTACAAGCCGAGACTCGGGAATTACAATGAAACTGATAGACATCTACCTAGCCCTGTCTGCATTTCAAACTTCTTCTCCTTCTGGGCTCCAAACAAGTTAAACATCCACATTCCCAATTATAAATGACACTATGTGCCATCTTAGCTGCCTGAGCAAGCAATTCCAACCATTCTCTCTCCTCTCTCTGTCTTGTCTGCTGTCTCTATCTATGTATCTCCCTATGTATCTATGTATCTATCTGTCTGGTCATCCATCCATCCATCTCCAGTTCTTGCTCTAAACCTGTTCTTTTCCAGTCCCACTCTTACAGGCTCCTTCCTCCCAGAGCCTTGGAAAGCTCTGTTCTTAGCTTAGTTCTCAGCATCTCCACACGTTCTTCAAGGCTGAGATGGGTGGTGGCTGTAAGGGAGATAGTTAGCTTTCCCTCCCAGGCATCTGGTGTCACCCACAAAGCAATGTGTGCCCCAGTTTTCCTTCTGCCTTGCAGGCAGTCACCCGTCTTCTCCATCTCCCAAGTGGAGAAAGCATGGAGGAGAGGGGGCAGATTGTAAGATTGCCTGTCCTTGTCCTCAGGCTTCTGCTCAGTCCGGCACGGGCTGGCTTTCATCCTGCAGCTCTGTAATTTCTCAGTTTATACCCAACAAATGAACTTGAGCATCGCCATCACAGCCATGGTGAATGGCACGACGGCACCCAGCCAGCCCAATGCCTCCACAGAGAGACCACCCACGGGCTCCCAGGACCACTGGAACGTGACGCTCCGGGAGCTCAAGGCAGTGGTGAGTTTAGCAAGATGCTGGACTGCTTCTGTGATGCCTGTGCTCTGATTAAGCATGTGATTCAGGGGCTGGAGGGATGGCTTAGCGGTTAAGGCGTTTGCATGCAAAGCCTAAGGACTCAGGTTCCATGCTCCAGAACCCATGTAATCCAGATGTGGGTATGTGTGTGTGGAGGGCAGAGGTCAGTATCAGATGTCTTCCTCGGTCACTCTTCATCTCATTCTTTGGGACAGTATTTCTTGCTGAAACTAGAGCTCACCATTTTAGCAGGACTAGCTAGCCACAGAGGGCCAAGGATCCCCCATCTCTTCCTCCGCAGTGATGGGGTTACAGGCGCCCCCCATCTCTTCCTCCGCAGTGATGGGGTTACAGGCACC
Organism: Jaculus jaculus; assembly: GCF_020740685.1. Lineage (NCBI taxonomy): Eukaryota > Metazoa > Chordata > Mammalia > Rodentia > Dipodidae > Jaculus > Jaculus jaculus. Next base: position 4,052,739 of record NC_059114.1, on the reverse strand, counting down.
CTGTCACAGCTGGAACTGTACATGTGATCTGTGGGTATCCAAACCTGGGTCCTCATGCTTGTGCTGCAAGCACTTTGACACCCTGAACCACCTCCCCAGCCCCTCTTCCACATAATCCATGCATGTACATGTATGTGCACGCATGTGCCACAGCACACGTGTATAGTGCAGAGGTCAGGGGACAACTTGGGCGTGCTGATCCTCATCTCCCACTTTGTTCGAGACACAGTGTCTGTTGCTTTTTTTGCTACTGCAAATGCCAGACTAAGTGGCCCATGAGCTTCAGGATACTCCTGACCCCATAGGTCCCTTGGGAGTACAGGAACGCGTGCTACTTGTGTCCACGTTGTATGTGGGTTCTGGGATCTGAACTCCCTCACTCCAGTAAGCGCTTTTAACCACTGAGTCATCTCTCCACCCCCTATTATTTTTAATGCCTCACTTTAAAAATATATCTTTATTTGTTTTTAAACAAAGAGAGAGAGTGAGAAAGGAGAGAGAGAGAGGGAGGAAGGAAGGGAGAAATTGGCATGCCAGGCCTTCTAGCCACACTGCAGATGAACTCCAGAAGCATGTTCCATTTTGTGCATCAGGCTTTATGTGGGTGCTGGGGAATCAAATCCAGGTAGTTAGGCTTTACAAACAAGTGCCTTAACCGATGAGCTAACTCTCGAGTTCTGATGGCTCACTTTTGATATTTCAGTCTTCATGAGCATATATAGTTAGTTAGATAGATAGATAGATAGATTCAAATGTTATGTAGTATATTTTTACTTCTTCCTGGATAGGGTCTTGCTATGTAAGCCCAGGCTGACCTCAAATTCATGCCCCTCCTGTCTCAGCCTCCTGACTGTTGGAATTATAGGTGTACACTCCCATGCCCAGCATGAGTTCTAGTATTTTAATTGGCCAGCTAATTGTGTCAGAGTTATAGACAAGACTATGCTGGGTGTGCACATAGGCTTTTTAAAAACTCTTTTATGAAACTGGTAGATTGGAGGAATTGGAGAGAGGTCAAAGAACTGTCAGTTGTTTTCTGAAACCTGTCAGATCCTCACAATAACCAGTCAGCTGTCCAGCTGGGTGTGGTGAGCCACCTGGACGTGGCACTGGAGAGGCTGAGGCAGTGCGATCAGGAGTCCTAGGCCAGGCTGAGCTACACGAGACACTGTCACAAAACAAACGAGCCATCTGTCCAGCTGGAAGATAAGCTATGAGGATCTCTTTGTCACCCAGGCCCCTGCCTATGACTGGACTCCTGAAATCCAGGGGATTCTTCTCAGCTCCCTCAGCTACGGCTCATTCCTGGCTCCCATCCCCACTGGCTACGTGGCCGGGGTGTTTGGGGCCAAGTACGTGGTTGGTGTGGGCTTGTTAATCTCTTCAGTCCTGACTCTCTTCATTCCACTGGCGGCTGATGCTGGAGTGGCCTTGGTCATTGTCCTTCGAGTCATCCAAGGTGTAGCCCAGGTACTAAGACATCTTCCAAGTGTAAGTAAAGCCCAGGTTCAGGAGTGATCTCATCCAGCTAAGAATGGAAATTCCTCCCCCCACCCCCTCCAGGTTATGGTACTGACAGGGCAGTATTCAATTTGGGTCAAATGGGCTCCGCCGCTGGAAAGAAGTCAACTCACCACCCTTGCTGGGTCAGGTAACTGCCCTCCAGGCTCCTTACCTAGCTCTGTCCAAGAGCGTCCAGCAAGGCGCCTCGCAGCCAGTTACTGTAAACGTCCTACGCTTTGCTCCGAAGAACTGGCCTGGCTTGATCAGAGCTGCGTGTTGACTGCACACCTCCATTCCTTCGCTTCGCATGTATGAAGTTATTTTTCCTTTTTAGGCTCATACCAACCTTATAATCCAGCTACGTAATAAGTCTACAGCACAGGGAATCTGAAACACAGATAGGCTCCTCGGTGTCTGAGATGATCCAACCACCGAGGGCCGGGGTCTTCTCCCGTCTTGGAAGTCTGACCCCAAGCTTGTGCCTTCAGTCACTGCGGCCCAGCTGTGCAGGCAGGACAGCAGGTCCCCAGATCGGCCTCCTCACTTTGTGCCCTTTGTTCAGGATCCATGCTGGGGACCTTTGTCGTGCTTCTTGTGGGAGGTCTCCTCTGCCAGACCATGGGATGGCCCTATGTCTTCTATATCTTCGGTGAGTTTGTGCTGCTCAAATCTCAGAATTCTGGGGATCTGTGATGAACACGTCCCTGGTTAGCCAGATTCTCACAGAGAGGCACATCTGTAAAGCTGAAATTGAAAGGGCTCAAATTGCTAACATTGTGAAATTTGTTGGCTCCTAAAACAACACTTAAGGGGATGGAAAGATGGCTCAAGAAGCGCTTGTTTACAAAAGCCTGCTGGCCAGCGTTCAACTCCGCAGCTGCCCACATAAGCTGGATGAGAAAAAAGTGTCAGAAGCATCTGGTGTTTGTTTGCAGTGGCAAGAGGCCCTGAAACACACACACACACACAGCACTTAAATGTTAGTAGTTTGGGCATCACTAGAATAACCTCATGATTTTAAGGACACAAGAATATTCCTTTCTGCTTCTAAATCAAACTATAAAGATCCACAAGCAATCACAAGATGCTGTAAAGGTTCCCCTGGGAAGACCATATTTCTGTTTGTTCCTTTGTTTTTGAGGCAGGGGCTCACACTGTAGCCCAGGCTAGCCTCCAGCTCATGGCAGTTGTCCTTACCTCAACCTTCACAGGGAGTGTTGGGATTATAGATATGAGCCACCATGCTTGTGTAAAATGATAAGGTGCTTTTTAGTTGTGTATTTTTTTTTTCAGTGCTGGGGGATTGAACCCATAGCCTTGTGCATGCTAGGGAAGTGTTGTACTGCTGAGCTATACCCTCAGTTATTTGAATAATTATATACATATACATATGCATGCACATACATGCTTCTTTCTATCTATCTATCTATCTATCTATCTATCTATCTATCTATCATCTATCTATCTATCTATCTATGTATTTATAAAGTACTGGAAATTATATCCAGCACTGCCCCTCTGAGCTATATCCCCTCTCAGCCACTGGGAGGATCATATTTTCTGTTACATTATTTATTTCATGCAGCCTTTAGAATTTTGCCTCCTATTGCCAAGACTAACAAATAGAAAGCCGCATGAATGTGAATCAGTGACAAGTAAGACAGAATGAGGACAGGAATTGATGTGGGGTAGGTGCTGGCTATGGCCTCTGCATGCACGAGAGATGGCATGCATTCAGAGACCACACAGGGTGCTGAGGCACGTTCCACTACTGCGCATTTTGCATTTATTGTGCTTCGGTTGGATCTGCCCTGCTGCTGCCAGCAGCTTATGTTTGCACGTTATTTTAATATTTTAAAAATTTTATTTTGAGGTAGGGTCTCGCTGTAGCCCAGGCTGACCTGGAATTCATGATGTATTCTCAGGGTGGCCTTGAACTCATGGCGATCCTCTGCCTCCCCAGTATTGGGATTAAAGGCGTGCACCACCACACCCAGTTTTGCATATTTGTTTTGAGTTTTGAAATGTTCTCTGAAAACTCACCTGCCTGACTCCGTAGAGGGCCTGGGGTGTTGCTCACACGGTGGCCCGCAGCCCTCTCACATAGCACTGCTGAGGTCCACTTACTTGCCAGAAAAAGAAAAAAAAAAGGTCATAAAAAACTTCAAAAGGGCAGATTACAAAACTTATTCAAGCAATCAGAGAGAATTAACCACACTCATGGTGCAGAGGGCAACTCACGCTACTTATAGCACGTCTGTTAACACTCACCAACCGCCAACCCCGCTCCCTCGCTTCAATTCTCTGATGACAGAATGATGGTTTTGCATTCTGCACTCCCAAGCAAAATATCCGGTGGATGGGGTGTTTCTGTTATGTGTAAGCCAACTCTTGAATTTTCTTTGAGATTTTACAAAGGGAACGTGAAGACAAGCCTCCGGGAAAGCTGTGTTCTTTAGTGCTGTAATAACGTATAGATTAGAAAAATGTTCTTGGAGGACGTTTAAATTTTATTTCACATTTAGAAATTGTCTAGGTACTCCATTTCCCATTTAAAAAAAAACAAAACAAAACTAACTATTGCTGCCAACTCTTGGGGGCCTTGAGAAAGACGAAAGAAAGGCACAGAAAAGTTTACGGAAGAAAGGAATTTTGCAGGGCAACCGGCAGCGGGGGCGCAGGCTGTGAGTCCCCAGCCTTGGTCACTGAGCATTTCAAGCCTCAGCTGCCCTTCTGCCTATAGTTGCCTGGCGCCGCTGGGTGGCGCTGCTCCCCCGGATGCTCCTCCGCCTTGGAGCACACGTCTCCTATGGCAACCGCCAAGCTACAAAACCCAATCAAAGGTTCTGTGTCTAAATGCCTGGGCTGGACACTGCCCCAGGCCATTGGGGAAAACAAAACAAAACAAAACAAAACAAAACAAAACAAAACAAAACAAAACCGAACCGAACAGAACAGAACAGAACAGAACAGAACAGAACAGAACAGAACAAAACAAAAAGCTAGTGACATGGACAAGATCAAAGTCAAGTGAGGGGAAGTACCCTCCTTGAATGATAGGGCCTCCCAAGGGCATAGAGTCAGAGAGGAGAATGGCCACTCATCATTCATCTCTGGACTCGACCAAACTGCAAGAAACACTGAGCCCCAGTGCTGCCTGGTCTTCTCTTAGGTGGGATAGGCTGTGCCTGCTGTCTTGTCTGGTTTCCTCTCGTCTATGATGACCCAGGGACCCATCCTTTTATCAGCACAGCCGAGAAGAGTCACATCGTGTGTTCGCTGGCTCAGGAGGTACCTGGAGGAACTCCTGCCATTTCCCTGGGGCATCCCAAAGGCAAAGGGGGCAGCAGGACAGAGCTCCTGTGTTCTGCAAGAAGGAAAGTCACTTGGGTTTTCTTGCAGGACTGTGTGCCAGGTTGGTCTCTTCCCATTAAGGCTATGATCAAATCCCTACCACTCTGGGCCATTGTGGTCTCCTATTTCTGTGAATACTGGCTGTTTTCCACAATAATGGCGTACACACCCACATATATCAGCTCCGTACTTCAAGCCAATGTCCGAGATGTAAGTACAGACAAAGCTGACTGTCTCGTCTCTCTCATGGTCATGGGATGAAGGGGTCAGGCTCAGGACCGCACATGCAGCCTTCTGAATTTAGAATCAGGCTAACAACAGTGTGGCTCACTGTGTCCTGGAATAGGGGTTTCTAGGTCAGGATCACAAAGTTATACCTTATTTTTGTATGAGGCACAATCTCATTCTAGCTCAGGCTGACCTGGAATTCACTCTGTCACCCAGGCTTCCCTCCAACTCACTTGACTCTGCCTCTCATCAGCCTGCTGGGATTACAAAAGCCAGGTGCACAAAGGTGAGGCAAGTGTAAGGTTGCACATGCCCACTAGGTGGTGCAAGAGTCTGGCGTTTGACTACAGTGGCCGAGGCCCTGGCATGCCAGTTCTCTCTCTTGCTCTAATTATTTTTTTTCCATTTTATTTGAAACAAGAGAGGGACGAAGAGAGTGTGTGTGAATATGGGCATTCCAGGGGTTCCTGCAACTGCAAATGAACTCCAGATGCCTAGACCACTTTGTGCATATGGATTTATGTAGTTTGTAGTCAGCTTCCCATTGCTGGGGTGAACTTCCAAACAGACAGTTTATGGGAGGAAGGGGCTTATTTCAGCTTCCAGATCCAAGGGGAAGCTCCATCAATGGGGGAAGAAGTTGCCTTCCTTTCCCAGATCTGAGTAGAGAGACATAACCATAGCCAGCCCCACTCACAAGCATGGATGCAAAGAGCAGGAAGTCGGCAGCTGGCAGAAGGGACCCAGGCAGCGCTCAGACTACCCCGCGTACCTTTTTGCCCTGGAAATCAGATCTTCCCCCAGTGACACTTTAGGGCTGGGTCCCAGGATCCACCCACGGTGGCACCTCTTCCAGTCAGGCAGCTGGAAAGCCAAGATATGAACTTTAATAAAACATTTGAGTCTATGGGGTGGGGGTATGCATTCAATATCACACATGGATACTGGGGAATTGAACCCAGTATGGCAGACTTTAGAAACAAACACCTTTTGTAACCACTGAGCCATCTCTCCATCCCAAAATGGGTGTGTCTGTGTGACTGTGTGTGTGTGAGAGAGAGAGAGGGAGAGAGTTAGGCTTTGCAAGCAAGCAATCTCTCCAGCCCCCATTGTTTTTCTATTGGGTTTTATATTTATTTATTTATTTTTGGTTTTTCAAGATAGGGTCTCACTCTGGCCCAGGCTGACCTGGAATTAGCTATGTAGTCACAGGGTGACCTCGAACTCACGGCATCCTCCTACCTCTGCCTCCTGAGTGCTGGGATTAAAGGTGTGTGCCACCATGACTTGCTACATTTTATTTTTTATTTAGTACTTATTTTATTTTGGGAGAGAGAGAGAGAGATAATGGGTGCACCAGGGCATTGAGCCACTGCAAACAAACTACAGATGCATGTGCCACCATGTGCATCTGTCTTATGTGTGTACTGGGGAATTGAACTTGGGTCCTTAGGCTTGTCAGGCAAGCATCTTAACTACTATGGAATCTCCCCAGCCTGGCTTATTCTTTCTTTCTTTATTTATTTATTTTTGAGACAGTTTCCCTATGTAGCTTAGGCTGGTCTTGAACTCACCTCAGCCTCCCAAGTGCTGGGATGCTAGGTGTGCACCATAAAGATTTACTCAGGACTTTAAAATAGCTATTTCTCAATGATTGTCACATACAAAGGCATGTTTATTAGTCATTTTTCTTGAAAACAATTGAGCTATCCGCATATTTTCTTTTGGCATTAAAATCATATTGGCTCATTCCAGCAATGTGGAATTCACTTTCAATGTGGTTTGTACAGAAAGCACAGCCATGGGTGGGGGCATCCATCTAGATGAGCCAGGGTATGGCAGGTGCTGGGAGCATGGGTACTCACCGTACTCACCTAGTCCGTGACTCCCAGAGTGGGCTCCTCTCAGCCCTGCCATTCGTCGTTGGTTGTGTCTGCATTATCCTTGGAGGTCTGCTGGCAGATTTCCTCCTCTCCAGAAAACTCCTCAGGCTCATCACCATCAGGAAACTCTTCACTGCTGTAGGTAAGGCCAAGGTGGATATGGGAGTAGCTGTGGGGAGCCCAGGGAGCCACTTCTTATTCCTCCTACTGCCCTGCCTCAGGGGTTCTTGTCTCCTCTGGGATCCTCCTGCCCCTGCCCTGGGTCAGATCCAGCCTCAGCACTACGATGGCCTTCTTGGTTCTGTCTGCTGCCTTCAGCAGCCTCTGTGAGGCGGGAGCCCTTGTGAACTTCCTGGACATCGCTCCTCGGTGAGTCTTCCATGTTTCTCCTCTCCATGGTAGAAGCTTGTCTCAGGCCCAGCAAGCCTGACGCTGCCGTGGTATAGATGTGAGGTCACGGGAGATGTCAGCAGCCTTCCACATCATTGCTAGAAGGTCCCATGAAGTGGTTGCCATTGTGAACTGAGAGCTTTCAGGTAACCACTGCACAGCCCTTGGGGAGTGGCTTAGTCAAAAAGTGTTTCCTGCACAAGCATGAGGGCCTGGGTTCAGAGTCTTAGCACCCATGTAACAATGGGGAGCATAGTTGTGCATGCCTGTAATCCCAGCACCAGAGAGCTGGAGACAGGGAACCCCGGGGGCTTGCTAGTATCTTGTCTAGCCTAGTCAGTGAGCTCCATATTCAGGGAGAGGCCCTGGCTCCAAAAATAACACAGAGAGTGGGCTGGAGGGATGGCTTAGCAGTTAAGTGCTTGCTTGTGAAGCCTAAGAAACCCAGTTAGCAGCTCGATTCCCCAGGACCCACGTTAGCCAGATGCACAAGGGGGCGCAAGCAACTGGAGTTCATTTGCAGTGGCTGGAGGCCCTGGCGCATCCATTCTCTCTCTCTCTATATATATATATCTGCCTTTCTCTCTCTGTTGTAAAAATGAACAAAAAAAATTTAAAAAAATTAACAAACAATACAGAGTGATTGAAGATGACACCCATTGTCCACACTGGCCTTCACACACATATGCACATGGACCAGCACACACCCACAGGAACGTGCACATGTGCAACATGCACATGAAGGTAACAAGCAGTCTAGGTTCAGCTGACAGCACCCTGGGGAGGCTCGCACATCTCTCTGCTTGGGATCGCACCGTGTCACGTGAGTGGGATGTGGGCTGAAAGGCTCAAGAGCTCACAGAGCATGCCATGTGAGGTATGCATAAAGTCAGAGGACACAATCACGGGGACATTGTCACGTCTGACCCAGGTAAAGCAGAGGAGATGACAGGGACTTCCAGATAAGACTTCCCGGGTTCTGTCACAGTCAGCAGGACACACTGCATTTTCACATGGAGTGTCACCAAGATGACTGGGAGATGGGCTTGTGCCAGGAATCCAGCATCTTATCTAATAAGTGGTTTTTTTTTTTTTTTTTAAAGAATGAGGAGACTTTAATATTTTCAAACAGGTCTACAATACTGGGCTCAATAGCGAAAGCCAGGAAAATGCATGAAAGTGCAGTGTCAACCTGTAATGTTCAACTTTTGTACAAAAGGTGTTGACATTAGCACAAGCTATGATTGCCAGGCTTAGACTGAGCATGGTGTTTTAGTCAGTCTTCTTGTTGCTGTAGCAAAATAGCTGACAAAAGCCACTAAAGATGGAAGGGTTGAGTTTGTTTCACAGTTAGGAGGAACAGTCCATCGTGGCGGGAAGGCATGGCGGCAGGAGCGGGAGGCAGCTGGTCACGCTGCGCTCATGCCCAGGAGGTAGAGAGAGGAGGGCAGGTGCTCAGCTCTCTCTCTGTTTTGTTCAGTCCATGGCCCCTGCTCATGGGATGGTGTTGTCTACATGAAGGGCAAATCATTAGTTAGAATGTCTTGTTCAGGTTTATATAAGGTGAACTCAACTCCAGGTGTCCCCAGAGACAAGTGCAGAGTCCAGCAGTTTGTCAGAGATTAGTTCTTGGCTCATGTGAGAATGTTCCCTCCCTCTTTCTCTCTCAGGTATGCAGGCTTCCTCAAGGGACTGCTACAAGTCTTTGCTCACATATCCGGAGCCATTGCTCCAACTGCTGCTGGGTTTTTCATCAGTCAGGTGAGGATAAATGCTCCAAGGAACATTCAGAAGAGAACCTTAAGGAGGCTGGCAGCGGAAGTCAGCCAAAGGGCGTTGTGAACTCCGCAGTGGTGCAGAACTCACAACACTGAGTCTTGAGCATCCGACATCCCTATGTTCCCAGATCAACTTAATGTGGAGAAGTTGCCATATGCTTGGGGTGTGGTGTGTGTGGTGTGTTGGGGGAGTGTTCAGTGTTAGCAGGGTTAATGCTTTGTGAGTTCTTACAAAACGAGCTTCTTATGCTAAAACACAAAATTTCTAGAATGTCCATAGCATTGCTCCTTAAGTATAGTGTAGGGAGCCATCATTTTTGTTGGGGTACTGGGGGATTTCTCAGGATGAGAGACTTTCACTGTTAAAACCAGGAACGCTCTGTGTGAGCCAGGATGAATCAGTCATTCTACATAGGAGGCGAACACATTGAGCAAGATGGTGAAATGAGTAGCAGAGAAGGAGCCAGCTGTGTGCCCATTCCCACCACAGGCAGGGCAGAAGCTCTGGGTATGGTGCCACGTGCCTGCAGTCCCAGCACTTGAATGACCACTGCAAGCTGCTGCGTCAGAAAGGAGATAAGGGATGGAGAGAAGGCTTAGTGGTTAAGGCGCTTTCCTGCAAAGCTTCAGGACCCAGGTTTGATTCCCCAGGACCCATGATTGGAGAGATAGCACAGTGGCCAAGTTGATTGCCTGCAAAGCTGAAGGACCAGTGTTTGATCCCCAGGACCCCCATAAAGCCACAAGCACAAGGTGGCTTATGCCTCTGGAGTTTGTTTGTTTGCAGTTGTTAGGGGTCATGGTGTATCCATTCTCTCTATCTACATCTCTCTCTCAAATAAATAAAATAAAAATAAAACAAAGAAAGTGACATCTCAAAAAGAAATAAGTAAACCTCACAGATATAGGATATAGTGAAAACAAGCAAATGAAAATTTAACCTTATCATTTGAGCATTGCCTATTAATCTTATTAATATAGACTTTACTTAGAAAAAGATATCTGTGGCACTGTGGCAGCCACATGAATACTTTGTCCAATATTCCTGTTTTCCATCAGTACCTCAGGAAAGTGAGAGAAGTTTGAAAAGTTATTTTTTCTTGTTTTGATTTATGAAAACAAGAACTTCTTGTGTTTACAGATTCTGTTCCTAGCTTGCCACTGACTAACAAACTATTAGGAATTCTTTAAAATGGAAATTCTCAAACCGACCTTGTTTTTCTGCCACTTGATTGACTGACTGGCTACTCTGTTCATTGGTTCATTCATTCAGTGGATGTGTACTGAATGTTAGCATGTACCACGTTTGTGTATGGTATATGTGCAGTATACTGAAATGAAGACACAACATGTCCTTTACTAGTGGAAACTCATATTGTAAGAAAGAAACTGGCAGAAGAACATACCTTTAATCCCAGCACTCAGGAGGCAGAGGTAGGAGGATTGCTGAGAGTTCGAGGCCACCCTGAGACTATGTAGTGAATTCCACGTCAGCCAGAGCCAGAGTGAGACCCTACCTTGAAAAACAAAAAACAAAACAAAACAAAACAAAAAAACCACAATGTACTGAACAGTGGTCAGTGCTGAGAGAAGAGAATAGGGCTCATGAACACGTTGTGGTGTGATAAGATGATCCCTGAGAATCTGGCAATGAAGCAAGGATTGAAGGAAGTGAGGGGGGAGGGCAAATGGATGCACGAGGGGAGGAGCCTTCCATAGAAGGGGAACCAAGTCACTGGCCACATGATGGACATACAGCTTCTGGAAGCCCACAGAGATAAAGTTGGGGGAGGAGTAGGACATGGACCAAGGCCTCTTTTGAGAGAAGACCTGAGCTACCATCACTAACTGGTAGTTTCCTGCTTCCAGGATTCAGAGTTTGGTTGGAGAAATGTCTTCTTCCTGGCAGCTGTCATTGACATCTTCGGCCTGGTTATCTACCTCATCTTTGGCCGAGCAGAAGTGCAGGACTGGGCTAAAGAGCAGATGCTCTCCCACCTCTGAGTGAGTCGTGTGATTCTCAGGGTCATCGCTGGCCCTCAGTGACCATTCTCTTTTGTACCTGATTGACTCTTTAGCCATCAAACTGAAGCTGGATTTCCTTTCAGAGTCACCTCAGTGACGTGGGCTATGTAATACTGAAGATTACATCATGTCTGGAGATTTCTATGGGGAAGGACAAGATTAATTATATAACTGTGAGCAATGGAAATCAGAGGTGTGTTTGAACTTCGAAGCATCTTGTTCTTTATTCTGTTACCATGGTAAAAGCATCAGGGGCAGGAGAATGATTTCTCACCAAGCAAAAGAGAATGTCACAACCACAGGAGAAAGACTTGGAATTATAGGACAGTGGTGTCCAGAACTCAGAGCACTTTCAGGAAAAGAAGCCTGGTAATGAGGAAAAGGACTGTGGACCAAAGTCCTGCACCAGGAGCCCAAAGTCCATGAAGCTGTTTTCCCGTCCAGTGGGGAGGGTTCCAGGAGCCCAAAGTCCATGAAGCTGTTTCCCGTCCACTGAGGAGGGTTCCAAGAGCCAAAAGTCCATGAAGTTGTTTTCCCGTCCAGTGGGGAGGGTTCCAGGAGCCCAAAGTCCATGAAGCTGTTCTCCTGTCCACTGAGGATAGTTCCAGGAGCCCAAAGTCCACACAGCTCTTCTCCTGTCCACTGAGGAGGGTTCCGGGAGCCCAAAGTCCATGAAGCTGTTCTCCTGTCCATGGAGGAGGATTCTGGGAACCCAAACTCCATGAAGCTGTTTTTAAAAGTGACTCTTTTCCAGAAAGCTACAGAAGATGCCAGCAGTGGCAGCAAATAGTTGAAGTGTTCTGGAGCCCATCAGGATGCATACCATCAAGACTTGGGAAGAGTCAACACTGCAGCTGAGTGACTTCAAAGTCCTGAGTATAAAGGAGGTTTCGATGCATTCTCTTCTCCTTTTCTTGTTTCATCTTCTCTCTTCTTTGTATTCCTCCTTTCTTCTCTTTTCCGTGTTCCTCCTCCTCTCCCAATTTCTTCCATTTCTCCTCCTCTTACTCTTTCTCTTATTCTTCTCCTTCTAGCCCTGCCCCCTCCTAAGCATTCCTCTCACCATTTCTCCCAGATCCACTCTCCTGCTTCTATTTTCCTCTCCCAACTTCTTTTCCTTCTCTTCATCCTCCTCTCCTCCTCCTATCATTTTCTTAATCTCACTCTTCTTCTCCCTTCTCCTGCTCTTTTTCTCCTTCTCTTTGTCCTTCCAGTTTATCTCCCTTTTATAAATACAAGGTCTCACTATGAAGCTCAGGCTTGTTTTGGCATTTGCTATGTAACAAGGCTTGCCTCAAGTTCATCATTCTCCTGCCTCAGCTTCCTAAGCACTAAGACTACACACGTGGACAACCACTCCTGATCTCACATTTCCTTAGCTTAAAAACAAACAAACAAACAAACCAAACAACTATCCTCAATGTATGAGGTATCTGCTAAGTGCCAAATATTTACTAGGCACTTAACATGTATGATAAAGTAGTCATGCTTCAACATATTAACAAATTAGCCATAGTCAGAAATTTCTGATTCAGAGCTCAGATGCTAGTAAATGGTCAGTCCAGTTTCAGGGTAAGTGTGCTCCTGTGCTAGGGAGATGGCTCCGTGATTAAAGGAACGTGCTTGCAAAGACTGCTAGCCCCTGTTTGGTTCCCCAGCACCCATGTACAGCCAGAAGCAAAGTGTGTTTGGCTCGTGTTTACCTGTGGTGGTTTGAATTTAAAATGTCCCCCATAGCTCACTTTTTGTGATTAAGTCTTCCGAGTAGGTGGATCCTGGAGGAGGTGCATTGCTTGGGGGTAGATCTTTGGGTGGATTAGTTCATACCTCCTGGGAGCTGAGAGCTATCTAATTAAACAACTTCCCTCCTGCTTTGTGTGGAAATGGGACACCCCAGCTGCCTGCTCTGCTCTGCTGAAACTTTTATTTGAAATAAAAAGCCTAGAATAAACTCTTTCCTACAACAATCTCCTTCTGGTTGACATTTTGTCTTGGCAACAAGTAGGTAACTGATAGGGAAAACTGATACTAGAAATGGGGTCATTTCTACAGTGAGTCCAATCATATGGTTTTTGGTCTTTGGGAACCGATTTGTAGGAGGAAATATGGAATGATTTTGAATTTAGCATTAGAGAAGTTTTATAGGGATAGCAAGCACAGCTTTATAGACTATTCTAGAGATAATTCGAAAGGTTGCTGTGTAGAGAGAATTGTGGACTGTGCAAACCTAGCTCATGAGGCTTCATAGGGGACTAAAAAGACCTTGTCTGGACAGGGCCTGAGGCTGACAGTGTCTTGCCCATGTCCCGAGAACTTGAGTAGAATTAAATTTAAAAGCAATGGACTGGTACATATTGTGTAAGAAATCATAGTACAGAAAGATATAAAGTGGACACAAAAAAAAACACCTTTGTAAGATTCCCCGGGGGAGGGGGAACCTTCTGTGGTGGGAGACCCGCGCCCAAGAACCAAGACCGAGCCACTGGATGCAAAGGCAAGAGGCAGCTTTATTGTTCACACAGGCGCCTGCGGGCACTCCAGTCCTTCGAGAGGCTGAGCACGCCGGGCAAGGGGAAGGGTCTCTTTTTATAGGGTTAGGGAGAGCAGAAGCAGGTTTACAGAAGCAGAAGCATGATTTCAGTCCCAGCACTGGTTACTGGTTACTTATTAATAGACTTGGAGTCGGTGGTGATCCTTTTATTTGTTTTCTTCTCGGAAACATCCTGACAGGGTTATCTATAGTACATTAGGCGGGGTTTATGGTCATGCCTGTCTGCATCTGGGGGTCACAAGGCTGTCTGCCTGTCTGCATCTGGGGGCTGTTTTTGGCTCCTGGTATTTTTCCATGGGTTTTATAACCTTAAGCAAGTTTAAAGTAACAGGCACAAAGACTGGTTTTAGACTGCTTAAGCTGCAACTTTTAGAGAAATTATTGCCATAAAAGATGGGCCAACTGTTTTGCATTGGAACAATGGGAAAGATGTCCTGAGGGGGAAGCCTAAGCTATGGGAGTCCCAAGCTAGTAGGAACTCACAATCTTGAAAGGAGGAAGAGCGCTGAAGGAAGTCCCACCGCAAAAGATCAAGGTCAAACAAGTTCCGGATGGATTTATAAATTTGATACCCACTTGGGACAGGTTTGGGGGGCTTAAGAAATGCGGGAAATGGTGTTCTGCAATGCAACCATGGCTCCAGGCTCTGCTTTGATGCCGCAGTGTGAGCCAGGGTTGAAATTCCCAAGCCTCGAGTTTCAGTGACGATCCCAGGAGGTTAGAGATGCTCAGAGTGTGGGACAGCCTCTGAGAAAAGTCTGGGTGGGTGGAGAAGCTAAGGACATGTGTTTACTAATCCATGAAACTGCCAACAGGTTCCTAGGAAAGTCCAGTCTACTTCTCAGAGGCGTGTCTGATGCGTAAGGCATGCTGGGTATTTCTGTAAGTGTCAGGAAACCGAACTTTCAGGATGGCACCTGCATCTGATTTTGGAGTGGCTGGAATATTACAGCCAAATTATCTTGGGCTGTCTTAGCCCCTTAGATGGTGAGCTGTCACACCCATCTCTGTGTGTGACCTGACATGGGTGACTATGAGTCCGTTTGGAATCTATGAACAGAGCTGGTGACTTCCACCATCCTGAAGGCTGAACATGTCATCAGGCAGTGTCTGAAGCCTAACAGCGTAATGTCCCCCATTTTCTGTAACCATCCACCTGGTGTTTTTCTCCAGTGCATTTGAACAGTGTCTAGGTGTATTTGCTCTGTAATTATAAAATCATGAAATTGTTGTCACATTGGAGCATGGGATTAATTCAGGTTTCCTTATATTTGGTTCCAGAAAGAAAAAAAAAAAAAAGCAATCTCTTACTCCCATATACATTTCTAACCATTGGCAGCCTTTTCTGCCTGGAGGCTTTCTTTTAGTATGCCTCATAGGATTATTACACTGGCAAGAAATTACTTCATTTTTTTTTTGTTTCTCTTATAAAAATCTTTATTTTTGTCATGCTCTTGAGGGGTATTTTCACTAGTCACTAAATTCTTCTGGGGTATTTGTTCTACTCAATTTTCAAATATTCTTTTTAAAACTTTTTATTTATTTGCAAGTACAAAGACACACAGAGAGAATGGGCATCCAAAGGTCACAGTGTCACTGAAAACAAACCCTAGATTCATGTATCACTTTGTGAATCTGACTCTATGTGGGTACTGGGAAATTGAACCTGGGTCTCTAAGCTTTGCTGGCAAGCAACTTAACCACTGACCCATCAAATATTCTATAAACATTAAGTGAATTAAAATATTATATAAGTGAATGTCAACTGGGGTCCTTAGCAAAGTTGGGAGGGCATGAGTGGATTGGAGCTAGCTGCCCTTTGATCCAGATTTTAAATCACAGCTGAGTTCTAGGTACTTGGCCAGTTGCTGTCTTCTGATACTCTCAGCTCAGTGAGTTTTGCACCCACAATGGATGGAGACCAAAGCTGCCCCACAAGAAGAGAGACATCTGATGGAAAATCAGCAAAGGTAACACAGCCCATTACACAGGATTATCCTCAACATACCTCATATGAGGCATGGGAGAGAACCTTTCTGTGGAAACACAAAGTCTTAGAAGGTTCAGGAGAGGACTGAGGCGAAGAAGCTCGATTGATACAGCACTCTCCCAGCATGAGCAACACCGAGATAAATGTCCCCACCGCATGAACTCGGGATGGTGGCATGTGCCTGCACACCAGCACTGGGGACGTAGAGGCAGGAGGGCCAGAAATCTGAGGTTGTCCTTAGCTACACAGTGAGGTGGAGTTTAGCCTAGGTTACCTAAGATCCTATCTCAAGAGAAATATTCAGGAAAAGAGGTTGAAAAAAATCAGATCATCCTAAAAAAAAAAAAAAAAAAAAAAATTCAAGGCTCCCATTTTCATGGGTTTAACACAGGGAGAATGTCACAAAAATACTCTCCACTTTGGGTCCATCCTTAAGGAGGACACAACCTGTAGCAGGATGCCCTGAGTCACTTCATTGCTGAATGCATAAGATCTGGGTGCTTACTTAATAGTCTAAAAGAAACTGTATGAACAGGGGCAGGTTAAGGACAATACTAATTAATACTGTGGTCTAATCCTTTCTTTTAATGCTATACTAACCCAAGTAACAAAGAAAAAAACAATGAATTTAAGTGTTTGCTTCATATAATAAGTTAGTAATTAATAAAAATTGTGGGGGCTGGAGAGATGGCTTAGTGGTTAAGCGCTTGCCTGTGAAGCTTAAGGACCCCGGTTCGAGGCTCAGTTCCCCAGGTCCTACGTTAGCCAGATGCACAGGGGGCGCATGCGTCTGGAGTTCGTTTGCAGAGGCTAGAAGCCCTGGCGCACCCATTCCCTCTCTCTCCCTCTGTCTTTCTCTCTGTGTCTGTTGCTCTCAAATAATAATAATAAAAAATATTGTGTTCCTTCTTGTATAAAACTCAATACCCGATTTAAAATCTTTTTGGTTCGTTATTTATTTATTTATTTGAGAGCGACAGACAGAGCGAGAAAGGCAGGTAAAGAGAAAGAGAGAGAGAATGGGTGTGCCAGGGCTTCCAGCCACTGCAAGCGAACTCCAGATGCGTGCGCCCCCTTGTGCATCTGGCAAACATGTGTCCTGTGGAATCACGACTTGAACTGGGGTCCTTAGACTTCACAGGCAAGTGCTTAACCACTAAGCCATATCTTCAGCCCTCAATACCCGATTTTTATAAGCTTGTCTTTCTCTTTGTTGGACTGCATTAGGTCTGCCACCTGGTCTTCTAGCTTAGATATTCTGTCCTCTCCCTCATCCATCCTACTGGTGAGATTTTCTACAGAGTTTTTTATTTCATTAACTGTGTTCTTCATTGCTAGTAATTCTGACTGGTTTTTCTTTATTATTTCTATTTCCCTATTTATGTCTTGTATTGCCTTCTTTATTTCATTAAATTGGTGTCCTGCCTCTTCTTTGATTCCTTTGATTTCCTCTTTGATTGTTTTCATGTGTTCTTTGACCTCTTTGAACATATTTATAATTATTCTTTTGAACTCTTTCTCAGGCATTTCCTCTAACTCTTTCTCACTGGAGGACATTTCTGATGCATTAATACTTTTAGGTGGATTTATATCGTCTTGCTTTTTAGTGTTTCTTGTGTTATAATGTATATATTTTTGCATCTTGGATTAAGTTAATGCTTGGATTTTCTAGCTAGCTGTGTATTCTTAGCTGTATCAATTGATTTGATGTAATATATTTTCAGGGTAGGACCTTAAGGTGTTAGGTGTAGCTCTTAAGACTCTCAGAGTATCTACAAAGATGTTCTTAGGGGTTGAGTTTCCCTGCTATAGGAGTATTCAAGCAGGCTGAGTGGAATAAAATACAGGTAGATTCTAACATTTAACTAAACACTGTACACATTCAATCAAAAACAGCCCCGAGTATGTATGCAAGAGTAGTTATTATAATGACCAGATCCTCTATCAACAAAGAGGTTTAGATTTCTGGTCTGTTGAGGGATCCAAGTCAGCTTGTGACCAAGTGAGACCCTTCCCTGGTGCAATCTCAGTTACCTTGGGTGATTTTGGTCTCAGTCAAGTTGCTGCCTGGGTCGTCGGGCTGCTGTTCTGATTTCTGGAGCTGGGCACTTGCTTTTCCTACGGGGCAAACCGAGCCGCTGCTGCTGCCTCTGCTGCTGCTGTAGTTGCCACTGCTGGAGTCACCAGTGCTGCTGAAGCTGCTGCTGCTGTGACCACCGCCACTGCTCCCCCTGAAGCTGCTGCTGCTGAGTCTGCTGCTGCTGCCACTCCTGGGTCCGCTGCTGCTGGGGCCGCTGGTACCGGTGCTGGAGCCGCTGATACTGCTGCTGAACTCTGCTCCTGCTTGGGTCCCGTTGTCAGTCCAAGTTGGCGTGGCTGGGTCCCAGGCCGCTGCTCTGTTCGCGGGAGCTGGGCTCAGGCGGTGGGGGAGGGGAGGGAGCCGCGGCTGCTCTGGTTGTCTCGCTGCTCCACGTGTTCTTCTACCTCGCGGTCTGCTCCTCCGTTGCTCGCTGCCGCTCTCCCCTCACGTTTCCCGAGTTGCGGAGAGCGCGGTGTGAGGGGAAAATCCCGCACCTGGCTTTTCCCGCGGCTCGAGCGGAGTCCGGCGGCTTTCTGCTGCGCCGCGGCTGCGGCGTTTGGCCGAGCTGCTGGAGCCGCTTTCCCGTCTGTGCAGGCTCTGGATGCTCTATAACTCTTCTACTTCCCTGCTGCCGCCTCAACTTCCTATACACCTCACTTTTTAGTAAAAGTGTGTATTTTGCTGAGTTTTTTTGGTCTATTTTTCCCCCCTAGGCTGCTTTGGTGTGGTACCTATGCTGCCATCTTAACCGGAAGTCCCGATTTTTAAAATAATTTTTAATTCCCTCCCATCTGTGTTCAAATTTAAACTTTTTAAAATTCCATGAGGCTCAGATGGGTTTATCTTAGGAATGGAGGAATGTCTAATATTAGAAAACAAATTCATTAAAAGTCACAACTAGGGCTGGATGGCTTGGCAGTTAAGGCATTTGCCTGCAAAACCAAAGGATCCAGGTTTGACTCTTCAGAACCCATGTAAGCCAGATTCACAAGGGGGCGCACACATCTATCTGGAGTTTGTTTGCAGTTGCTGGAGGCCCTGACATGCCCATTCTCTCCCTCTCTCCCCCCTCCCCCGCCTCTTTCTCTTTCTCTCTCAGATAAATAAAATAAATTATATATCTATATCTATCTATCTCTATCTCTATCTGTCTATCTATCTATCTATCTATCTATCTATCTATCTATCTATCTATCTATAGAGAGAGAGACAGAGAGAGAGAGACACACAGAGAGACAGAGTCAAAACTATATGATCAATAGAAAAATCATTAAAAGAGAAAAAGTATATGATCAAAAGATTTAGAAAAAATTCTTTATAGGGACAATTTATTCATAACAGAAACTCTTAGTGAATCATAGGTATTAGGTAAAAAAACAAAATTTCAAGATAGCCCCCAAAATTCCTCAAGCCTTTGAGCCATGGACACAGATGATAGAGCTCAGAGTCTTTCCAAACACAGACCTTTTCCCTCTGAAACTAGGGCATCTAGGCCATCGGAGCAGAACATTATGAGAACAGGATGTATGAGTTTCACTGCTGGGTGTCTAGCGGTAGTAGTGAGTAGATACACATCTAGTTTCATGTCTTTAGGGGCCAGAGGATGGATGTGATGATTAAATCCATTGCCAACCTGATCAGATGGAGAATCACCTAGGAGAAAACTCTCCGGGCACGTCTGTGAGGGAGTGTCTGCGTCAGGTTAAAGGAGCAGTCACCTCCGTGCGGCCGCACTGTGCGAGGCCGGGGTCCTGCACGGAGCTGGAGGAGACAGCAGGCTGAGCCCGGGCTGCCGTCCTCTCTCCTTCCTGACCACAGGCGCAAGGGCCGGCTGCCTCCTCCTCCTGCCGCCCAGCCTCCCTCCACGACGGGCTGTGTCCTTGAGCCATGACCAAGCAAACCCTTCCCTCCTTAGGTTGTTTTTGTAGGCATTTGCCACAATAATGAAAGAAAAGATAATGCAGTTGGTTACTGTAGGCAAAATTTCAAGACTGCACATAAAATTTCTGGGTCCTGATACATACTTATTCTCTCACAGGTACTTAGGTAGGCACAAAGCTTGGTGCAGCTTAAAGCAGTTTTATGATGTCATCATGATCTGCAACCTGATAATCTTAACTTAAAAGAAAAATCATGTAGATCAGACTAATCTATTCACATGAGCCCTTTCAATCTAGGTGTAGAACTCAGAGATGGGGCAGTTGGAGAGATTCACAGATGAGAGAGATCCCTTTGCTTACTCTGGAGATGGAGGGCACTATGTTGATAATTTTTTGACCTGTGTTCAAATGTCATCAAAATAGATAGATTCCTACAGTAAACAGGCTTTGGTACACAGTATCTTTAGCACAGCAAGTTTTTGTTCAGATTAATCCAGGTTGATGTGTATCAGGGATGACTTCGCTATTAATTCGGAGTGGCATGCTTGGCATTAATATACCTTCTTCTAAACATCCTGGGTTTTTTAAAATTTATTTTTATTTTTATTCATTTATTTGAGAGTGAAAGACAGAGAGGAGGCAGATAGAGAGAGGGAGAGAGAATGGGCACACCAGCGCCTCCAGCCACTGAAAACAATCTCCAGACGCGTGCGCCCCTTTGTGCATCTGGCTAACGTGGGTTCTGGGGAGTCGAGCCTTGAACCGGGATCCTTAGGCTTCACAGGCAAGCGTGTAACCGCTAAGCCATCTCTCCAGCCCAACATCCTGGGTTTTATTTTTGAGGCATGGTCCACTCTGACTCTACTTCACCTGAAACCCACTCTGTAGCCCCAGGTTAAGCCCGAAATCAAGGTGATCTTCCTACTTCAGGCTTCTGAGTGATGGAACAAAAGCATGTGCCAACGAACCTGGCTGCTTATGATTTTTTTTTAAAAAATATTTATTCAGGCTGGAGAGATGGCTTAGCGGTTAAGTGCTTGCCTGTGAAGCCTAAGGACCCCGGTTCGAGGCTCGGTTCCCCAGGTCCCACGTTAGCCAGATGCACAAGGGGGCGCACGCGTCTGGAGTTCGTTTGCAGAGGCTGGAAGCCCTGGCGCGCCCATTCCCTCTTTCTCCCTCTATCTGTCTTTCTCTCTGTGTCTGTCGCTCTCAAATAAATAAATAAATAAATTTAAAAAAATATTTATTCATTAATTTTGGAGATACAGACATGAATGGGCAAATCTATATAGACAGAGGTAGAGACAGGGAGAGAGAAAGGTAGGTAGACATAAGGGGCCCACCAGCCCCCCCCCCCTCGCACTGCAAACAAACTGCACACACAGGTGCCACTCTATGTATCTGTCTTTATATGGGCACTGGGGATTTGAACCCAGAGCATCAGTCTTTGCAAGGAAGTGCCTTTATCCATTGTGCAATCTCTCCAGCCCCTCTTTCTGCTTTTTAGAGTAAAGCTGCAACACATTTTTCTGTACAAGTCTTTTTTTTTGGTGAATTAATATTCTTATTTCTGTTTGGAAAATTGTATTCTTCAAGGCAGAATTTACTTTTCTCTACTGAATCACATTAGCACGTTTCATTCAGAAATATTTAACATTGAGTGCATATCTATTTCTGGACTTTAAGTTTTCTTCCACTGGCGACTTTTCTTGGTTTCACGCCAACACTGTGTTCATAGCTTGATACTATTTCAACATGCAATTGTATTTTGTAAATGTGACTTTTCTTTGCAACATGAAAATGTGAGACTCTGCCTTATGTGTTTGAATAATAAAGCAGGGTCCCTTTACCATGGACATGAGCCAAAATATTTGGCAAACTGTCTTACATTAATTGGTCATTCCAATTGGAACTATATTTTGTAGTAATGTGGGACTATCATGTAGGTCACACATCTTCTTAGTAATTTCTCAAAGGCCATTTGGATAAACAGAATTTTTATTTATATATTGGATTCCAGATGTGTATCTTTTTAAAAATTTATTTGATAGCGACAGACAGAGAGATAGGCAGAGAGAGAGAGAGAGAGAGAGAGAATGGGTGTGCCAGGGTCTCCGGCCACTGCAACAAACTCCAGACACATGTGCCTCCTTGTGCATCTGGCTAACATGGGTCCTGGGGAATTGAGCCTTGAACCAGGGTCCTTAGGCTTCACAGGAAAGTGCTTCACCACTAAGCCATCTCTCCAGCCCCAGATGTGTATGTTTATTTAAAGTGCTTTTATAACTGAGACTATCTGTTCTACTTCCCCATCTCAGGCTTTTGTTCCTCTTGTTATGGACTCGCTGTGATTCTGAACTTCGTTACTGTGGGAATCAGTGGACAGCATGTTTGTCTGAGCCTCACCATAGCAACCATGGAGAATGGAACAGACATAAATATGTATGTGTGTATGTGTGTGAAAATATTGTATGTGTATGAAAAACTCCCAGCAAGAGGTCAGTAGCAGGTGAGTGATTTGATTAAATTAGGCAACTAAGTCTACAGGTGATTTATTCCTTCTCATTGCATGTCATTTATTTCCCTGGGAAACTTTCTGTCATTAAAGTAGATCTTGGTCATTTCTTTTAACTATGTCAAAAATGGTGAGTGGTAGCAGAAGTGGCAAGATACAGTTCTACCCCAAAAGATCTATAGAACATGGACTAAAGATGGACCAAAGAAGACAGAGATTCTTTTTGAATAATGTCATACACCAAGTTGCTTAATATCTCCCTGATGAGCATATCTAAAATGTCTACCCATTTTAACAGTTAAATAGAAGCCATGTCTCACCTTGGAGATGATTCCCTTAGAACCTACTTAAAAATCAGGGCCTGAATAACTAAGTCTTTCAGACATTTCTCTTAAAACCACATTGTATTAAAATTTTTCTATAGAAGGAAATAATATAGTAAGATGAAAGGAAAGCTTCCTAGGATGATTCTGTCATAGAAAATGCCAAGAAAAAAAGGGCATTTAATTATAATGTACTAATTTTACATTATGATTATTATATACTTGCACAAAAGGATAATGTGTATAAATTTGTATGTCAGTGTTAAAGCCGGGTTTTTAATGTATTGGGATGAATAAATTACAGTTTTAGAATTTCAGCTCTGAAAATGGAGCAGGATGGTAGGGTTTTATTTTAAATATCCCTTTATTGTAAAGATTGATTTTTTTTTTTTTTTACTTTCTTCATCAGGGAATCCCAGTTTACAAAAACTAACTTGAAGCCATGGTAATTTAGAGTCATAAAACTGGGCCAAATGCCTTACTAAAAAGGTTCTTAAACATGGAAATATCTTAGTGAGCAGATGGGCTCATTTGGAAATTCTTTTACAGCTCAAGTCAGGGTCACTTGTGGTAGTCAGAGACCATCACATTTGGACATAGACAAACTCAAGATATGCATTTACCTTTTCTGTGCAGGTATTTGTACTTTTTATATACCTTAAGATAAATATTTTGTATTTCCATTCAATTTTAACAATTTCAGTTCATGAAGATGGCTGCTTAAAAAAATATTTTTGCTTTAAAGGGACAGGTATTTAAAAATTGTATGATTTCTTTTTTTTTGGTTTTTGAGGTAGGGTCTTACTCTAGCTCAGGCTGACCTGGAATTCACTGTGTAGTCTCAGGGTGGCCTTGAACTCATGATGATCCTTCTACCTCTGCCTCCCAAGTGCTGGGATTAAAGGCGTGTGCCACCATGCCTCTTTACGATGGTCATGGCAGTTAGATAGACTTTGCCTAAAGCCCAGGATGGATGGCACGTGGCTCATTCCTTCACTTTTCACCAGATACATAACTGCCTCGTGCCCAGTGCTTATCATAGGCATAGCCCTGATCAAGGCATTGCTCTTAAAAGTCCAGAGTAAAAGTAGAGAAGGCGCAGCAGGAAGAGGCTGGGTATGCTGGACAGGGATGATTTTAAATGGAAGAGGGGGCTTAGTCAGGTGTGGACTGAAGCTTCACATGGGGCAAGGATGTGACAAATCCACACATGCACACACACGCACTTACACACATACATGCCCCAATACACACATGCACACACACAAATACATGACAGAAATGTTTTTTTTTAAAAATTTTTATTTATTTATTTGAGAGCGACAGACACAGAGAGAAAGACAGATAGAGGGAGAGAGAGAGAATGGGCGTGCCAGGGCTTCCAGCCTCTGCAAATGAACTCCAGACGCATGCGCCCCCTTGTGCATCTGGCTAACGTGGGACCTGGGGAACTGAGCCTCAAACCAGGGTCCTTAGGCTTCACAGGCAAGCGCTTAACCGCTAAGCCATCTCTCCAGCCTGGCAGAAATGTTTTAAGAAATGCTCTAGGCTTGGCAAGAAGATAGTAGCTAAAGTAGAAAAACTCACAGATTCCTTGCAAAAGTCACATGTTTCAGAATATATGACATGATAAAATGTACATATCTCTGGACTGTCAAAGAGGTATGACCCCTGGGGAATGAAGGAAGAGGAGAAGGAGAGAGACAAAGGACAAAAAAAGTGAAGGAGGCAGAGAAAGAACAAACAGAAAAGGAGGAATAAACCCATGGGATATTTACTGTGGTGTTTGGACTTGGGTGTCCCCCATTGTTGCAGTCCGGTTCACATTGCTGGTAGAAATAAGCCGACCAAGAGCAGCTTCTGGGTAAAAAGAGATTTATTTTGGCTTATAGGCTTGAGGGGAAGCTCCACGATGGCAGGGGAAAACGATGGTCTGGCCAACATAAAGTGGACCATAGCAACAGGAGAGTGTGCCGAACAATGGCAAGGGGAAACTGGCTATAATATCCATAAGCCCGCCCCCAACAATATACTCTCTCTAGGAGGCATTAATTCCCAAATATCCATCAGCTGGGAACCTAGTATTCAGAACACCTAAGTTTATGGGGGACACCTGAATCAAACCACCACACCCATAAACCTAAGTATTCTGAATGTTAGTCTCCCCAGATGATGGCAATTGGAAATTAAAGCCTCCTGGTGGCAGTGTATTGTTGGGGGCAGGCTTATGGGTGTTACAGCCAGTGCTCCCTTGCTAGTTTTGACATAATCTCCTGTTCCTGTTGTCCACCTGATGTTGGCCAGGAGGTGATGTCCACACTTTTCATGTCACTGTTTTCTCATGCCATCATGGAGCTTCTCCCTTGAGCCTGTAAGCAAAAATAAAACTCTTTTTTTCCCCACAAGCTGCTCTTGGTTGGGTGATTTCTTCCAGCAATGCAAACCTGACTGCAACAGTGAAGTGGGACCAGAAGTGGGGTTGCTGCTAGACACCTGACTGTGTGGCTTTGGCTTTTTGGAGCTGATTTTCAAGAGGAATGTGGAAGGATTCAAAACCTTGGCCTAAGAGATGCCTTGCAGAACTGTAAGTACAGTTTGATGGACTATTCTGGTTAGAGTTGAAAGACCTGAATGCAGTAAGAACTGTGCACTATGAAGTTTGGCTGATGAGGGTGAATAAGAGCTTTGCCTGGACTGGGCTAGAAGCAGTTTGTGTGAGAGGCTTGCTGTCATGCCCATGTTCTGAGAACTTGTGCAGGGTCGCTTTGTGTAGGAACAGATTGATGTGAGCAGAGGGCTATGGCGCAGAAAAAATGAAATCTTTGGGCCAAAACTTGTCTGTTCAGCTGCAACTGTATGAGTGTTTACAACCATTGGGATTGGACCAGCTGACATGCATTGGGGCAACAGAAAAAATGCAGTCTTTTGAAAGAGTCTGAATGCTGAAGGAGCATCCTATTCTTCAACGTCTATTTTATTCCTCCCTGGATTAACAAATTGGCCCCCTACCTGGTATTATGGAGTATAAGAATAACAGGGAAGAGAGGGTCATTGAATTTGCAACCCAGTCTTGTGTTTTGGAAATGGGCAGTGTGAAGCAGGTTTGCTGGATGTCTGCATGGACACCCAATTGAGCCATGAGGATGAACCGTGGGTTGCAGTGGATTGGAGATGCTAGGACTGTGAGGTGGCTGCCGAGGAGCTGCCGGCCCCAGATGAACTTTTCAAGGACTGTGAGTACCCTAGCTGCAAGGGTGGAATTGGAACTCCAGAGACTTGCCGCTGGTTAGAATGATCAGATTTGGAGATTTGTTACTGGCTAGAGTTGTTGGACTTGGAGTTACAGAGTATGATGTTGGTTCTGTTTAAATCTTGTATTTGTTGAATGTTTCTTTGCTATGTCCAACACCATCTTTTGCAGTGTGAATGTTTATTCTGTGCCATTATGGGTTATTTTGGGGGCATTTTTTGGTATTATGAGGATGTTTGAACATAATTAGGATTGATTAAAAACTGTGGGGACTCTTAAAGTCATACTGAATGCATTGTATATCTTGTATAATTATCAGTTTGTGGGGGCCAGTGGCAGAATGTGGTGATCTGATTCAGGTGTCCCCCATACACTTATGTATTATGATTGCTAGTCTCCCCAGCTGATGGAAATTGGAAATTAAAGACTCTCGGAGGCAGTGTATTGTTGGGGGTGGGCTTATGGGTGTTATAGCCAGCACCCCCTTGCTAGTTGGCACACTCTCCTGTTCCTCTTGTTCACCTGATGTTGGCCAGGAGGTGGTGTCCACCCTCTGCTCATGCCATAAATTTTCCCTGCCATCATGGAGTTTCCTCCTCAAGCCTGTAAGCCAAAATAAAACTCTATTTTCCCACAACTTGCTCTTGGTCAGGTGATTTCTATCAGCAATGCAAACCTGACTGCAACATTTACAAAGCCATGGCATTGTGGGGGATCACGGTGAGTGGCAGCGCCATCTCAGCAGCTCCTCCAGGCTGGACCTCCTGGGAGGGTCAAGGAGCTGAGGATAATTGTTGGCTATGATGAGAAATTGCCCACAGGTTCCCATAAAGGTTTAATATTCTCCTTAGAGATACAAAGGGAAGGTAAAAGTAAAGTTAAAAATTAAACTTCTAACTTTGGCAAGATGAGGTCAAAGGAACTGATCTCAGATTTACTGATGCATACCAGCAAATTGGAAAATTATGTAAAGTTGAGTGAACCATCTCTCTTGGAAGAGGAACCTCGATTCTATCCCAAATCAGGTTAGTCTGAATCTTACATGTACTAAGTAAAATTAGTAGCTATTCTTGAGAAGGCTTCTGTGAGTCTTGAATGGAGATCGTAGATCATAGTGAAGGTTCTTAGGAATACACACAGAAATATTTGATAAAAATAGGCTCATATTTTGAGGTTTTTCAGAGAGACAGGAATAAGACCGCATTTTTAGGCATGAGTACAAAGAGGGCACTGCTCCGGGGAATACAGGAGACAGCGCGGGACGCCAGAGTTCCCCGGGGAGTAGTGCAGCGCGCGTCATATGTGTGCGTTAGGCTGCGGGTTGTGGTTCCTGGGCTGCCTTTCAGTGTGCCGGGTCTCATGAACGTGCTGCGCTGGGTGACTCTGCGAGTCTGGGAACTGAAGTCTCAGAAACCATCTGCATCCAAACTTCCTACAAGGCTGATGAACTGACTGGGATTTCGGTGCCTGGGAGTGCGTGGAATGTTGCAGGTCCAAAGTCAAGTTATCTTGGGTCACCTTAGCCCCCTTCATGGCTGCCTATCACCCACCTGTGGTGTGTCTCAGTTATTGTGACTACTAGGTGAGTTTGTCTGGAATATACGAACAGACTCCGAACTCCCACCAACCCGAAACAATGCTAAGAATGTCATCAGATAGCCTAGAGCAGAGAGTTCCCACTGACTGCAACCCGCCCCTGGAGTTTCCTCCAATGCATTTGAACAGAGTCTTGGTTGATTGTATATTCTTGTGCTCTGTAACTGTAAGATATTCCTGGAATTGTCATCACATTGGAACATGGAACGTGGAGCAACCTAAATCTCTGTTCCCAGACCATTATCACTCATATTTGGCTCCAGAAAATTGATGTCTTATTTCCTTAGAGATGAAAATGTTTGAGTTGATGGAAGCTGGGGATCTTCATGCCTTCACAACGGTTTTACATGATCGTCACAAGGATGTTAGAGCAGACAGAGACCAGCAATCAAGGGCAATTGAGGGTACTAAAGGCAGAACAAGGACCTTTTTTCTCTGAACCTGTAACATTCTATCTTCTCCATCATCCCAGAAATTCTAATGAGCCCTGTAAGTAGTTTTGGCTGCTTTTCAGGAACTTTAATTTACACCTTTTGAAATGAATTTTACAACATTTTTCTGTTCTTTTTGTTCATGAAAATCTCCAACCAGTTATAGCCTCTTTTCTGCCTGAGGCCTTCTTTTAATATGCCTCATTAAGCAACAAATTCCCTCATTTGTTCTTTATTTAATTCATTCTTAATTTTTTTTTCTAATTCTCTCTAGGCTACTGTCAATGGACATAAAATTCTGCATTAACAAAGATGTTTATTTTCTATCATTTTCAAGTTTTTTGTATATTTTAAATCAGTTACAAAATCATAGAACTGTAATGTCAACTGAAGTTCTTAGAAGTGTCAAAAGGGTAACAATGGAATGGAGCAACCTGTCCTTTTACTGAGGTTTTATGCTACACAGGCATATTGGACACGTGGCTGATTGTGGGGTTCCTCTGGCCTCAGTGTGTTTTGCACACACAGTGGATGGAGACCAATCTTGCCAAGGAGGAGGAGAGGCACCAGGTGGAGAATCAGCTCTCTACCAGCAAAGGTAACACAGCCCATCCATTACATAGGATTCTCCTTCAGTGGACCACCTCTGGGGCACAGGAGATAATTTTTCTGTGGAACAAAGTCTTAGAATGTTCAGGAAAGGGCTGATGGACAAGCTCATCTGTGAGAGTGCTTGCCCAACATCCAAAATTCTGAGCCTGGTCTCCTCACCACTCGAACTGGGAATGGTGACACACGTCTGCAATCCTAGCTGTTGGGACGTAAAGGCAGGAGGACCAGAAGCTGAAGGTCATCCTCAATAACATCCTATGTTTGAGGGTAGCCTGGGTTATGTGAGGTCTTATGGTCTTATCTCAAAATAAAAAGGGAAATGTCCAGGAAAGGATGTTTAAAAAAATCATAAAGATCCTAAATACATAGATCCCCAAATTTCTCCTTTTGTCAGCTCATTTCTCAGGGGACAATGTGACAAAAAGTCTCACCACTTTGGTTCCCACCTCAAGAAGGACTCCAGCCTACGTGAGCAGCTGAATGCTCTGGGTCACTTCATCCCTGGATGCCTATCATCTAGGTGTTTAGTGAACATTTTGAAGGAAAGTGTATGTGCAGGGGCAGGGTAAGAACATTAAAGAATTATTACTGTGATCTAAATTCATGTCGATGTCATGTCACCCAAACCCCAAAGGAGCGGAAGCATGCTGACTTATGTAATTCTTGCTTTATATAAAGTTATTGGACTATAAAATTAGATTTATTCTTGTATATTATATCATACTTGATGATTTTTGATAATTTTAAAATAACATGCCATCTGTGTTCAGATTTAATTTTTTTTTTTTAGAAACTCAACAAGCCTCAGTTTTACTTTAGGCATGAAGAAAGATTTTCTAATGTTAGAAAACTAATTAATAAAAGAGAAAAACTAAGGGCTGAGGAAATGGCTTAGCAGTTAAGACGCTTGCCTACAATGCCTAAGGACCCAGGTTTGATTCTCCAAGACTCACGAAAGCCAGGTGAACAAGGTGTATGCATCTGGAGGTTGCAGTGGCTGGAGGCCCTGGAGCGCCCATTCTGTGTTTTTCTCTGCCTCTTCCTCTCTGTCTCTTTCAAGTAAATAAATAAAAAGAGAAAAATTATATTACCACTGAATGTAGAAAATATTTTATAGGGTTAATTTCATTATATTAAAAACTCTGTTAGTCATGGATATGGGCTAAATGGAATTTCAAGATAGACCTCAAGATTCCTCATGCTTTTGAAATATTAAGACAGAAGTTAAAACAGAATATTTCTTTCTTTTTTTCTCTTTCATTCTTTCTTTCTTTCTTCCTTTTGGTTTTTCGAGGTAGGGTCTCACTGTAGCCCAGGCTGACTTGGAATTCACTATGTAGTCTTAGGGTGGCCTCGATTTCATGGTGATCCTTCTATCTCTGCCTCCCGAGTGCTTGAATTAAAGGCGCGCGCCACCACGCCCAGCCAAAAAGCTGAGAATCTTTCTAAAGGCAGAGTTCTTCCCTCTGGAACTAGGACCTTTTGACCAGCAGAGCTTAGCCTCATGAGAGTGGGAAGTAAGGGGTTTGCTGTGGGGTGTCTGGCGGTGGTGGGGAGTGGTGCCACTTCTACTTTCATGTCAACAAGCTAGAGGAGAGAAGTGATCATTAACTCCGTTGTCAACCTGATTGGATTTGGAATCACTTGGAAGAAAACTCTCCAGGCTCGTCTGTGAGGGAGTGTCTGCGTCAGGTTAAAGGAGCAGTCACCTCCGTGCGGCCGCACCGTGCGAGGCCGGGGTCCTGCACGGAGCTGGAGGAGACAGCAGGCTGAGCCCGGGCTGCCGTCCTCTCTCCTTCCTGACCACAGACGCAAGGGCCGGCTGCCTCCTCCTCCTGCCGCCCAGCCTCCCTCCACGACGGGCTGTGTCCTTGAGCCATGACCAAGCAAACCCTTCCCTCCTTAGGTTGCTTTGGGAGACATTAACACAGCAATGAGAAAAGGCTGACACAACAGGTTGGGGCAGGTAGAAGTAAGTACAAGGTGGCTCCTAGGATTCCTGGACCCTGGTCCAGATTTACTCTCTCCCAGTTACTTAGGCAGACACTAAGATAGGTGGACCTTGAAGGCGTTTCCTCAGTGTCACTGTGGTCTCCAGCATGATGATCTTAAATAAGGAAATCATGCAGGTGACCCTTTCAATCTCGGTGTAGAGCTCAGACATGGAGCAGTTAGAGAGAGATGCATAGATGAAAGAGAGTCTCCATGAGAGAGGGTCCCATTGCTGGCTGTAGAGATGGAGGGCGCCATGTTGATTATTTTAGCCTGTTCAAATGTCCTGCATATAGATTCTTATAGCAAAGACTCCTTGGTTTGGAGTTGCTTTAACGTAGCATGTTTTTGTTGAGATTAATCCAGGTTGACACTGAGTGTATATGGATTGCCTCTTTTATTCTGAGTGATATGCTGGACATTATATTATCTTCCTTGTTCTAAAAATACTGTTTCTGTTTTGAGGCATGGTCTCACTCTATCCCAGGCTGACCTTGAAATCATTCTATAGCCCTAGACCTGCCTTGAAGTCATGGTTATCCTCTTACCTCAGCCTTCCAATGCTGGGACGAGATCATATGCCAGCAAGCCCTGTTCACTCTGCTTTTTAAAGTTACTTCTGCACAAGTCATTTTGGGTGAACAAATATTCATATTTTTCTTGTGAAAACTATATTCTTAAACACAGATTTCACTTTCCTCCACCGAATCCCATTAGCACATTTAGTCAAAGCCACTTACTGTTAGGTGCATATCTATTTCTAGGCTTGAAACTTTCTCCCACTGGTGAATTTGCTGCATTTTGCACCAACACTGTCTTTACAGATTGATGCTATTTCAATCTGCAATTGTATTTTCTAAATGTGATTTCTTTTCTTTGCAACATAAGAATGTGAGTCTCCACCAGAGTCATCGTATGTCTTTTGAACACAGAGAAGTTTTTCTAAAGAAAGAAAGCTTTCTATGCTATTATTAAGGGAACTCACTTCCAATAGAAACCCAAGGTATTTGTGAAGGGTGACTTTAACTTAGATATGAGCTAAAATATTTGGCAAAGTGGCTCAATTTTCTGGGTCATCCCAATTGGAATGATAGTTTGCAGGAATATGGAATTATGTAGGTCATTCATCTTGTAATTTCTCAAAGGTCAATAGTACAATAAAATTTTTATTTATGCAGTGGGTTACAAATGCCTATCTTTATTAGTATCTGAGACTTTCTTATCTACTTTCCAGTCTCAGAGTTCTGTTCCTTTCGCTATGGACTCGCTGTGCTTCTGCACTTCGTTAATGTGGGGATCCTGGCACAGGGAGTATGTGTAAGCCTCACCCTGGTAACCATGGTGAACAGAACAGATACAAGTGGTGTGCCCAACGCATCTGCTGTGAAAAATCTGGATGCCATAAAGGTAGATAAAAAATATGACCTGTGTCAGAATTTTAAACTTCTAGCTTGTCAATTAATTTGTCTATCAAGGATGAATATTGCCGACAAGATAATTCGGATTCAACAAAGAAACTCAAGTCTTGATCAAGCAGTATCCACCCAAAGATCATTCTGATAATTAAAGTATGAACATATTTGTGAAGAGCTTGTGTGACTGTTAAAATAATAAAACCTAAATGTTAAGGATTCATTAGAATGAGGACAGAGAGAGAGAGAGAGGGAAAGAAAGAGAGAGAGAGAGAGACTTTAAAACAGAGGTGAAAGGAACAGACAAGGAACAAGTGTTAACTGACATTCTGAGACAGGTACTAGAATTACTGATGGTGCCATCAACCATGAGGACTTCATGTTACAAAGATTGAGAATCCCTCATTTGGAATCTTAAATCAAAATCGTGTGTGTGTGTGTGTGTGTGTGTGTGTGTGTATGTGTTTTGAGGTAGGGTTTCACTCTGGTCCAGGCTGACCTGGAATTCACTATGTAGTCTCAGGGTGGCCTTAAACTCATGGTGATCCTCCTACCTCTGCCTCCCGAGTGCTGGGATTAAAGGCGTGCTCCACCACACTCGGCTCCAAAATTGGAAATTTTTTTAAGAAGTGGCATGATACCATAAGGTATTCCATATCTGACCTCATGCTGCAGGTCATGGTCAAAACACAGGCATTCTCCATATTCTATATATCCTATATATCTGAATGAGGTATAAATAAGCACAAGTGGATTTTAGACTTAGACTTAGGTCTTATCCTAAAATATCATTATGAATATGTGACTATTCCAGGATTTAAAAGGAAATCATGAATCTTTTTAATTTTTATTTATTTATTTATTTTTTTTGCATTGTTCAGTGCTGTTTATTATAGAGTCCATGGGCAAGGAAAAAAAAAAAAACTTCTATCACAAAGGGTAGCATGAGTTCTACGATGATAGAATGTGGGCTGCAAAGAACAGGCAGGGATTTGGAAGCAGGACAGAGAACACCTTAGGACAGGATCTACTCAGGCATCAACCTGGTCATAAATAGGCCAGTATGGACTGACTTCAGCCTTCCCCACAGGCAGTGCTCCATCTCTATTCTTTGGAGCCCCCAAACTGGGGAGTGAGAAACAGACCTGTCCTCAAAGGCGAGGAGGCCACTGAGAAGAAGGGAAGGAGGTATAGCCAGGTGGAGGGTGCAGAATGAGGACAGGGCTCCAGGGCACTGCCTGGCTCCTAGGATCATCACACCTGGGGCTACGTCTTGGCTGTCCTGGCAGCACCGGAGATCAGAAATAGAGGGCTGGCTCGCTGCGGACGTCCGAGAGACCATTCTGACTGGCAGGGGTGAGCATGACCTCCTTCAGTAGGGGCTCTGCCTCGTCTGCTCCTGCCACTTGCTGAAGGCCATGGAATGCTTTGGAGTGTAGCTGGACAGGCCTGAGCTGCCATCTGAAATCATGAATCTTTTAAGTACCAAGCACTTTAGATAAAAGTTACTTAATCTATGTTTGAAATCTATATCACATGTTGTATGTATATACATGTATGTGTATATATATGTGTGTATGTATGTATGCGTGTATATATATAATTAAAATCAGAAACCTATGTGTGTGTGTGTGTGTTCTGAGGTAGGGTTTCACTCTGGTCCACGCTGACCTGGAATTCAATATGTAGTCTCAGGGTGGCCATGAACTCATGGTGATCCTCCTACATCTATTCTATATACATTCTATTCTATATGCATGTATATATACCTCTATCTATCTATCTATCTATCTATCTATCTATCTATCTATCTATCTATCTATCTATCTATCTAGATAGATAGACACTGTGAGAGAATAAAGGAGATACTGTGGGGAAAACATGTTACAGTGAGAGGAAGTAAGCAGGAAGATCCTACGTTCGGAATCCCTACCATTCACAGTAAGTCTCCACTGTGCAGAACAGCTATCCATGTCTCCCCTTTCCTTCCAGAACCCTGTGTATAACTGGAGTCCTGATATCCAGGGGATCATCCTTAGTTCCTCCTTATATGGTGCACTCATAGCCCATGTTCCTGCTGGCTACATGTCTGGAAGATTCTCTGTGAAGATGTTGATTGGCTCTGCTGTGTTCCTCAGCTCTGTGTTCTCCCTGGTCACCCCAGGAGCAGCTCGCCTTGGACCAGCTTTGTTTATCGTGTGCCGAGTGCTCCAGGGAATAGTCCAGGTATTAAGATAATGGGACAAAATACACAGGGTATGAATTCAAGTTAAACATTCAAGATAAAATGTCCTCATCTTCTCATTTCAGGCTGTAGTATTAACAGCCCAGCATGCAATATGGGTGAAATGGGCCCCTCTGTTGGAACGAGGCAGACTTACTTCTGTGAGCCAATCAGGTAAGGACTTAGAGATGTTTACATTCTATTTTTATCCTTTTAATTCATGTTCTTTCTGCAGGCCACACACACAAAAATTTTGTTTTGAATTGATAAAGAGTTTGGAAAAACTCCCTTCTAGCATCGTTTCTTTAAAAATTAAGTTGAAGCCAGGAGTGGTGGCACAAGCCTTTAATCCCAGCACTCGGGAGGCAGAGGCAGGGAGGATCACCAAGAGTTTGAGGCCACCCTGAGACTACATAGTGAATTCCAGGTCAGCCTGAGCTAGAGTGAGACCCTACCTCAAAAAAAAAAAACCAAAAAAAAAAAACAAAAAAACAAGCAAACAAACAAAATAATAATAATAAATTTGAGTTTGGGGACCATGGCTCAGTGCGAAAAGTACTTGTATAGATGTGAGGTCCTGGATTCAGATCCCCAGAAGGCTGGTAAATGATGGGTGGCATAGAGATCTGAAATCCCCGAAACCTTGGAGGAGAGACAAGGAATCCCCAGGCAAGTGGGGTGTCTAGACTACCAATTCAGCAAGTGAAGCATCCAAGTGAGAAGTCATGTCTCACTAAACATGGTAAAGAAAGACTGAGGAAGACATTTGACATCAACCTCTGGCCTCCAACATGCACACACATACATCCACATACAAACCTAATGTGCATAAGCACACGCATGCACTCCACATGTGCACTCATGTGAGGAAGTGGATTAGAATGAAAATGAGGCAGCCTTGCCTCAAACAACAGGAGAGAGACAAGCAAACACGTTCTCCTTCTTCCTCATCACGGAAGCTCTCCCATGGGAGATTGCTCCTGACCAACCTGAGGCCACACCACCTCCCTTGTACGATGTCTTTGTTAACTAACAGCTGCGTCCTCTTGACTAGGGATTGTACTGGGGCCATTCATGGTCATGCTTGTGAGCGGATTCATCTGTGATCTTCTGGGCTGGCCCATGGTGTTTTATATTTTGGGTGAGTATAGTTTTTAAATAAGAGCTCAGTCAGTTATGAATCAGAGTTCATGGTGGAAAACCTAATATGCTATAATTTATATGATTTCCACATCAAAAATCATACATTTCAATGAGGGACAGATAAGTAAAGATTCCTGACTTTCTATGGACATAGCCATGCTCAGAATTACATTTGTTCTTGTATATATGCTACCTAACACAGATAGCGTAGTTCTGTATATCTTCCATGAAGGTCTTTGGGGGAAAAGGCAGAAAGACAGGAGAGATTAAGGGGTCTTGAAAAGAGAAAGGAATCCTCACCCCAGAATCTGGTTGAAGCCTCTTTCCAGCAGAGAATCAAGAATTCCTGAAGTCAACAACATTTCTTGTCAATGTAGAAATAATATTCATTTTGTATTTAGATACTTCATGTGAAAATAACAGTAAACACTGCTTAAGGCCTGTATACACACACACACACACACACACACACACACACACATATATATATATACATACATACATACATACATACATACATACATATATATATATATATATATATATATATATATATATATGTATGTATGTATGCATGTATGACCTTGGGTAGAACCTCATTTTCCTGGTCATTTTCTGAGACCTCTAACAAGACTATTCACTGTGTTGGCAGCGAACACATCCTAGCTTCCTGCTTCCCTGGGATGTCGAATTTTGCATGATCAATTGAACCCTGTCAGATGCCCCTCAGGTTCTGCTCAGTCATGCCAATTAGATTGCTTAGCAACCTTTGAAGATAATAGCTTCTCTTGCAGGAATTTTCTGAATGAGACTCAGAGACATTCGGACAGAAGAGAGAAAGATTTATTCATGCTCCTGGATGGATGCCCAGATCCTTCTGTAATAGCGTCAGTCCCAAGCTTAGGCAAGGGGGCCTTCTCTTTTTTCTTAAGAGAATGCAAGCTTACAGAAGCACACAGGGCATGAGCAGGCAGCCACCTAGGTTAACTTTGTTGTAGTTCCTGTTTGAGTCAGCTCAACACTATCAGTAGCTCGCAGCATGGCCAGGGAACTTATCTTCACTCACTGCTTGTTCCTTGTGGGCAAGAAGCTTGTCTCTCTGACCGTTGGTCTCCCCCATGAGGATGTGTGGGCAAGTGGGATTTTATCTCTCTGCTGGTCTTTCCCTGTGGGAGGCTCAAGGATGACCAGAGAAGTATTTCTGTTCTCTGTGGGTAACTTCTGGTCAGTTGGGGGTGCTCTGTAACCCAGTACAAATATTTTTATTTCATATTGCTTTTTTCTGCTAGACTTACAATCCCACCATATTCCTAGACATGACTATTGTAGAAAGGGACTCTCCTTAGAGCAATCCACACCCATGCTTTCAGGTGTGTCTCTCTTTCTTCCTCTCTCCTTTTTTTTTAAACCTTTGTTAACTTTCCAGATTTCTGAAAGATCATGTGATGAATATTCTGTCATGCTCAGTGCTCCGAGCATGATCTATAGTGCTACCTACCCATTGTCAAACACACTCATTTCTTGCAGTGTAAAATGAGCTCTACACAAACTTGATTAAATAAAAAACATGAAGAGAGTGTTTGCAGGAGTTTCAGTTACAATGGTGGCATAGGAACCATACCCAAGCAGCCTAGGGGAAAAAAAGCAACAAACAAACAAACAAACAAACAAAACCCCAGCAAAAAACAATGTTCCACTACAAAGTGAAGGTGTATAAGAAGTTATCAACCACAGCAGAGAAGTCGGAGGGATCCAGAGCATCTCGGCACTGCAGAAGCAGGCAGAAGCGGCTCCTGTAGCGGCAGCACACGGTGCTCGTGGCCATGGCAATCAGGCTCGTACTGAGCCGCAGGAAAAGCCAGGCGCGGGGATTTTCCACTCACACTAGCCTACTTGCAAACTCAAGAAACGTGAAGGGAGGGTAGCAGGGACCAGCGGAGTGGCTCATTAGGAAGAGGATTGCGAGGAGCAGCGGGAGAACTTCAGCCACCGTCCATTGCCTCCCCTCCCCCACTGCCAGCACAAGCACCAGCAAAGAACCAGAGACCTGGGGAAGGGAGTTCACCTACACAGCACCCAGCACAGGCCACCAGAGCAGTGACCAACTGACCCAGGCAACCTACCTGAGCCCACAGCACAGCAAAGAGGGACCCAAGTGGGCATGCAGCATAACTGAGACCGAAACCATCCCAAAAGGTAACTGGGATTACCTCAGGTCAATACCCACTAAAAAAGTCTGGTACATAGGATTGCATTGGAAGTGCTAACTGCACCTTCCATGTCAGGGTAAATTATGTGTTAAATCTGGTGGATGGTAGACTTGCCATTCTTAAATTAGGTATGTTTTCGGCTTGTTATTTCTTGCTTCCTGATTTATAGTGCCTTTGTCTCCTCTTCTGTTGTTTGTTGGGGCAGGGTCTTACTTGGTCACAAGCTGACCTTGGAACCTTGGAACAGGCTAGAAATCTCAGCATCCTAGTTGACAGGATTAAGGGTGTGGGGCAACATACGCCCTTAGGGACTTTGAATTTGTTAGAGGATCTCTTTGTTATAATACCTACTCTTGCAAAAATACTCTGTGCTGGTTTTCATTGAATATGTATATTATTCAGTTAAATTTTAGAATTTACCTATATTTTGTTCCACCAAGCCTAGTAGAATACTCTCATAGCAGGCAAATCCAACACTTAGGGCCACTTTTGTGGTTACTCTGAGAGTCTTTTAAGAGTCACACCTAGCACCTTAAGCTCTTACCCTGAAGATATATAACATCATATTGATTGATACATCTAATAATACTGCAGATAATTAAAGTGCAAGCATTAAATTAATTCAAGATGCAAATATCTCTACATTATAAATCAAGAAACACAAAAAATGAAGGCAATATAAATCTACCAAAAAATATAAATCCATCAGAAAAGACCTCCAGTGAACCAGATTTAGAGGAAATACCTGAGAAAAAGTTCAAAAGAATGATTACAAATTTGCTCAAAGAAATCAAAGGAATCAAAGAAGACACAGGAACCAATTTAATGAAATAAGGAGGTCAATACAAGACATGAATAAGCAAATAGAAATAATAAAGAAAAACCTGTCAGAATGACTAGCAATGAAGAACACAGTCAATGAAACAAACAACTGCAGAAAATCCACCAGTAGAATGGATGAAATAGAGGACAGAATATTTAAACTAGACCAGGTAGCAGATCTAATACAATGACACAAAGAGAAACAAACTAATAGTAAGGTATGAATGAGAATTTCAAGATATTTGTGACACTATGAAAAGATCAAAACATAGTAAGAATTCATGGTATAGTAGAAGGAGAAGAATTTCACACCAAAGTCATAGTAGGCTTTTTCAACAAAATCATAGAAGAAAATTTCCCCCAAATTGGGAAAGAGGTGCCAATGCAGATACAGGAAGCCTTTAGAACCCCAGCCAGACAAAACCCAGAAAGAACCTCTCCTCGCCATATTATAACCAAACTTCCAAACACACACACCAAAGAAAAAATATTGAAACCAGTTAGAGAGAAAAATCAAGTTACCTAGAAAAGCAAGCCCATCAGGATTACAGCAGATTATTCAACACAAACTTTTAAAGCCAGAAGGGCTTGGAGTGATATATCCCAAGTTCTGAAAGATAACAACTGTCAGCCAAGGTTACTTTATCCTGCAAAGCTATCCATTCAAATAGACGGAGAAATAAAGACATTCCACGACAAAAGCAGGCTAAAGGGATATTTGAAGACAAAAACAGCTCTACAGAAAATACTTGAAAGGATCCACCATGCTGAAGAGAAAGAAAAGCACACATATAAGGAACCTGGAAAAGACAAACCACACTCAAATACTAGTTAATACAAGAGATCTAAGCTAACACTGGAAGACCTACAAAACAAGAAAAATGGCAAAAAATAACTGCACACCTTTCAATAATAACTCCTAATATCAATGGCCTCAATGCCCCAACCAAAAGACACAGGTTTGCAGACTGGGTTAAAAAGCAGAATCCTTCAATTTGTTGCCTCCAAGAAACTCACCTTTCTACAAAGGATAGACTACTATGTTAGGGTGAAAGTTTGGAAAACAGTGTTTTAAGAAAATGGGCCTAGAAAACAAGCAGGAGTTGCTATCCTAATATCTGACAAGGTAGACTTCAGTCCAACATTACTTAAGAAAGATAAGGCAGGTCACTTTATATTGATTAAAGGCACACTCCAACAGAAGGACATTACAATCCTAAACATATATGCACCTAACATGGAGGCTTCCCATTTCATCAAAAAACACTTTTAAAACTAAGGTCACAGATACCATCAAACATAGTTGTAGTGGGTGACTTCAATACCACACTTTCATCAATTGATGGGTCATACCAGCAAAAAATAAACAGATGCATCTGGATTAAATGAGGTTGTAGAATAAATGGATCTAATGGAAATCTATGGGACATTTCATCCAAATGCTGCAGTCCAAGTTTCAGGCATAGTAAAGATTAGAACCAAGATCATACTTAAGTGCATGTGGATGTTCTTCTCAATAAGTTCATGCAAATAAATACCTTTTTAAATATGAAGGCAATGCTTTCTGTAAGTACTTGATAATGTGTGGAGATGAACATTATGTCCTGGGTGTATCTATCTTTGGTATTTTCCCTTCCTGGTGTTCTCTCAGCTTCTACTCTGCACAGTTCGATGTCTATCATTAATTTATAAAAATTCTCAGTAATCATTGCCTCAGACTTCTTTTATTCATTTCCCCCTCCTTCTGGCATTTCCCTTACATGTATGTTATAAATCACATGTATGTTATGGCTCTT
This sequence comes from Jaculus jaculus, assembly GCF_020740685.1. Taxonomy (NCBI): domain Eukaryota; kingdom Metazoa; phylum Chordata; class Mammalia; order Rodentia; family Dipodidae; genus Jaculus; species Jaculus jaculus. The sequence continues at coordinate 4,012,751 of NC_059114.1, read as the reverse complement.
GTGGTCCTTCCATAGTTCTATTGGCTGTTCTGCACTGTCTTTTTCATTCATTTTTTTGCCTTTGTAACTCAGTTCTGGGAAGTTCTGTTGACATTTCTTCAAGCTCACAACCTCTTTGTTGGTCATTGATGAGCCTGTCTAAGGCCTTCTTCATTTCTATTAACATGTATTGCTATCCAGCACTTCATTTCCATTCTGTGTTAATTTCTAGACTATTCTTTCTCATCTTGGTGTCACAGACATTGCCCTTCCTGCACTTGGACCCTAACCTTCTAGCAATTCCTTTGAGTTTCCTTTGATGATTGCCCCTCTTTTTCATGCAACTTTGATTTTTTCCCAAACTCTGTCCCAGCATTCTCCTACAGGGCTGTATTTTCTCCACTTATCATACATTTCATGCTTATGGTAAGTCAATTACCAGTGTGTTACCAGGCAGGACATCCAATATTTATCACCCTTAGTTTCTCATTTGGAAAAATAAATGGTACCATCATAGGATATTTTTCCAGGGTCAAATAAATTAATCTCTCAACCACTGAAAAGTCAATTTCATGAAGTCAGGAATTTTTGCCTATTCACTACGATTTCCTCAAATATTAAAATAGCATGAAGCACATTAAAAACACTTTGTTGTTTGTTCCATCTGTAAGTCTAAGTGGAAAAGCTTATACAATCTGAAGTATCTGTATGATCAACTTATTAGGATAAAACTTCGAAAACAACCCACATGTAAAAGATCGTTATAGGATTTTTATTATCTCTGGCGTCTAGGCTGTGTATCAGAACATAGGTAAGGCTGCACTCTCAAGCCTGATTATTGGACCTGGGGAGATGGGTTAGTTAGTAACATGCGTGCTTTGCAGTATGAGAACCCAAACTGGATTCCTAGAACCACATAATGCCAGGCATGATGGTACGAATCTGCAATCCCAGCCCCAGGAAGGCAGAGGCAGAAGGCTCTTTAGAGCTCACTGGCCAGCCAGTCGTTCCTAGTTGGTGAGTTCGAGGACAGTGAGAGACCCTGACTCAGAAAAGGTGAGAGACTCATGAGGCACAACACCGCATGTTATCCTGTGGTCACCAAGCACACTCACATACATACATGAATCCTCCACACACACATACATGTGCATGGGTACACATCCCCCCAGCCCCCTCCCCCCAACCCAGTGAGAAAAAGTCCTGGATGATTTTGCAGGCTTGGACATGTTGTGCTCTTCAGGAGAAACACATTCAGAATCTGAAAAGATAAAGGCCCAGGTGCATGGAGGGACTGAGAAGCGTTTGGATGAGGACAGGCAGAAGGGCTCACCACCATCTCATGGCAGTTCATAGTGTAGGACAAAGAACTGTGGTTCTAAAGAGAATATCTTCCATGTGAGACCTGTTAGAGTGTTTCAGAGAAAAAGGAAACATCTCACCTCTCAGACTGATAAATGACTGTTTCAGATAATTATTTATGTCTTTGTTTGTAAGCAAAGAAGGAGAAAGAGAGGGACAGATAGAAGATGGTACACTGGGGCCTCATGCTACTGCGAAGGAACTGCAGATGCATGTGCTCCATTCTGTACATGGCTTGATGTACGTACTGAGGAATGGAACCCATGCCACTAGGCTTTGCAAGCAATCACCATTAACCACGGAACCATCTCTCCAACCCTGAAATGCCCATTTCAGAAGAGACCCACTGTAGTGCGATGGCTGGAACTTTCCACTTGTAATGTGTGTGTCTTTGGCAGGTGTGTTTGGCTGTGTTCTGTCTCTTCTCTGGTTCATCCTGTTCTATGAGGACCCCAAGGACCACCCGTGGATAAGCATCAGGGAGAAGGAATACATCAACTCTTCTCTCGCCCAGCAGGTAGAGCGCCGCTCTGTTTCCCTTCCGTCCTGCTCCAACCAAACAGGTTCCGTGTGTCCACACTGGAGAAGGATTAATGGTGTATTTTACAGGTCAGCGCATGTGGACAACATCTGCCAATCAAGGCTATGCTGAAGTCTCTTCCAGTCTGGGCCATCGCCTTCTCTAACTTTGCTTACGTGTGGTCAACCTCCCTCTTTTCAGCATACATGCCAACATATCTCAGCACCATGCTTCATGTCAATGTGAGAGAGGTGAGTGCCGCCCTTGTCCTCATCTTCAACTGAATGAAGGACTTGATCCGCGTGACAGCAGCCTCAGCCCGTGTCTGCTGCTGCACTGTTTTCCTACTGCTCTGTAGCTGGAGATGCGTGGTTTCTCATTTTTATGCGAACTGTGCCCCTAGTAAAGGTATAAATATGGGCTGGAGTTATGACTCAGCCATTAAGCCACTTGTTTGCTAACCATGCTGGTCCAGGTTTGATTCCTAATATTCATTTAAAGCCAGACTCACAAAGTGGCTTAGCATGCATATTCTGTCTGTCTGTCTCTCTTTCTCTTCTCTATAATTAAAGTCCCAGGATAATAACATCAACAATAAAAATAAGATGGGGATTTGACAAATATTATTGACCATAAAATTGTTTTTTTTTTTAATTTACATTTGTTCATGTGGCCTTAGAGCTTTGATATTGTATGTTCAAGGTTTTTGATAAGAAAGTACAGATTCTATCTATCTATCTATCTATCTATCTATCTATCTATCTATCTATCTATCATAATCATCATCATCAACTATCTTTACTTACTTATGGCACTGGGATTGAACCCAGGGTTTGGTACACACCAGGCAGGAGATGTAACACTGGGCGTACCCTCAGGTCAGCACATGCATTAGAAAGTGAACGCCAGTGAAAAGATTGCTGTGTACAAACAACACTGCTTCTCCATCGTACTCACTCTCAGAATAACGTTTCCTCCTCAGAATGGGCTGCTCTCTGGTCTCCCCTATTTGTTTGCTTACATCTGTGGTATCGTAGCCGGTGAGATGGCAGACTTCTTCCAGTCCAGGAAGATTTGCAGCCTAATTATCATCCGGAAACTCTTCATCACATTAGGTAAGAACAGCTGGACATTCAGACACCTAGGGGAGCCAACACCCCATGTTCAGGACGCACCTAACTGCTGTCTGCGTCACTGCCAGGACTCCTCCTTCCTGTGATCTTCAGCCTGAGCCTGCTGGCCCCGGGCCTCGGCTTCCATGGCACCGTCACCCTCCTGGTTCTTGTCTCTGTATCGCTCCGATTCTGTACAGTTGGAGGACTTCTCAATGCCCTGGACATTGCCCCCAGGTATTTCCTAAAACTTACTTATTTTTCCATTAACAAATACAAGTTGTATACACACACACACACACACACACACACACACACACACACATTGTTGTTTGTTTGTTTAACAATTTGGTGTTTTGAAATATGGATTCACATGCACAGACACACAATCTGAAAAGCTAAGCTCACTGGAGTACGTAATAGAAAGGGATTTTCCAATCTAAGGATAAAAAGGGATTTTTTTGTTAAAAAAAATTTTTTTTCAGTTAACCAGAGGGAATTAATCAGAGTTCCATTGTTTGACATGGTGTCTCCAGTTAATAGGAATGTGTCATATTGTTGAAAACTCTTCATATGATAGATTGAGAGTATCTGTACCACAAAATGATGAACTATGTGAAGTCTGTGCATGTGAATCCATATTTCAAAACACCAAATTGTTAAGCAAACAAACAACAATATATGTGTGTGTGTGTGTGTGTGTGTGTGTGTGTGTGTGTGTATGTAATCATGTGGCATTGGTCTTCCTGTAACTAGTTATTTTACTGAATATGTCATCTAGGTTAATCCATATTGTCAAAAATAACATGATCTCCTTTGCTAAAGTCTAAGCAGTATTGGATTACACGCATATGTATCTCATATTCTTTATCCATTGCTTCATTGGTGAACATTCAGGTTCTCCTTCTGTCATATTTGCTGTGAATAACACTGCATTGAACTTAAGAGTGCAGGTGACTCTTTGATGTACTGACTTAATTTCCTATGGGTAGGTACCTAACCATGTCTTTGCATCTATTTCTATTTTTTCAGGAACATCACTCTTTCCTGTGATGTCTCTACTAACTGACCTTGCATCCATGTCTGTGCGTCTATTTCTGTTTTTTCAGGAACATCACTCTTTCCTGTGATGTCTCTACTAACTGACACCTTACATCCACAGCACTTGTCATTGGGCTCTTTGACCACAGCCATCCCAGCAGGTGTGAGTGATGTCTCACTAAAGTTTCCATTTGCATTCCTTTTTTATGTTATTTCACAGAAGGGTTGGACTTCAGATACATACTGCTGTGTGAGCTTTAAGTGGGTTCTGGGGATCCAACCTCACGTCCTCACATTTGCACAGCAGATCTGAACTTTCTCCCCAAGCTTCATATCTTGACTAGACCCTAGACCTGCTCTTTGATGCCAATAGATCTGGTCTCTCCTCTGTCTGGGGTTCTGTGAGGAGGCATCTTGATTTTCTTGCTCTCTCCCTGCTGACATTGGTGTTCGCATCCTGCGTTGGACAATCCCTGCTGCTTATTAATAACCTTGTCATTTCATTTTCTGAGGATGGGGAGTAAGTCATGAAGTCAGAGGCTCTGGGCCTTGGGGTCTCAACCAGGAGAACAAAGCCCTTTAATTTTTTTTAATTTTTATTTTTTAATTTTTTTATTAGTTTTCTATTCTGCAAGTACAGGCAGTTTGGTACCATTATTAGGCTCATCCATGACCTATCCCCTCCTCATTGGCCCCTCCTTGTTGAGGTATATGGGTTGTGCATTGTGGAGTTAGCCCACAGTTATTGGTACAATAAATGTCTCTGCAAATCATGACCCAACATGTGGCTCTGACATTCTTTCCACCCCCTTTTCCGCAAAATTTCCCTGAGCCATGTTGGGTCTGCTTCAGTGATGAGGTGTTGGGGGCCTCTGGGGCTCTGGTTCTCTGATTTGGTAGGTGTTGATTTTTCTCTGTGCTGGTCTCCTTCCCCCTTGTGCTGGTATCCGGTTCATCAGTAAAACAGCACCCTTGCTTGTTTCGCCAGTTTTCCTTAGTTTCAGCGAGGGCCCTTTTGAGGTGTGATGGGGTGGCTCTCTCCTTAGGATCTGCATCTATCTGAAAAAGAGAAGCAGATTCTCAAACGGAGAGTAAGTTAGCACCCGGACAAATGAGATAGCCCTTACTTTTTTTATAGAGAGTTTAGTAGGTTTAGGCCCTTTTGTAGCCCATGATTGATGGTAGCTTGATATTGGAGAGTGGGCTTATGTTTGGATATGGTTCTGACTTATTTCCCAGCTCCAGCTATGGGTCTCATACCACTGAGGGGATCAGTTAGCCGAATCAAAAGCAGTTGGTTCTCCACCATGGCTGTGTGCCACTATTGCACTTGTGTGGGCATCACTACAGGTTATTTGCTGCTAAGTAGGTTGGACCATGAGTTGCTTGGTCAGATATTAGTCGTTTCCCCCAGTCGCCCATGTAGCACCTTCTGGCACTAGACATGCTACTGTCTGGGGACTGACTCTCTCCTGGCTTCCAGCCATGCCATTCCATTTTACATGTCAGCTGCATACGGTGTCTTCAGCAATAGGGTCTTACCACTGACCTTTGGTGGGTCATCAAGTACTCTGACAGAAATCTGTCATTCTTTTAGAAAGTCTTGTAGGTTTCTCTGACCAAAAGCTCATTGTGGATGATAGCCCCATGCTGGTACTGGGAGTTACAGGTCAGCGCCCCCTAAGAAAATGAGGAAAAAAGGTAACTAATAAATAGGAATTAGAGAGGAGAGAGAGAGGGAGAGGAAGAGGGAGAGAGGGAAGATGTAGAGGATTTAGGTTAGACTTGATCCTACCGTCTCTAGTGTCTTGTGGTTCAGGTGTTTCCTTTAAGGGCCTGGTTAGGGTTCAGCCATTTGGTTTGCCTTTTAGGAAGTAGAATTTTATGGTACCCTTGCTGTTTGGGTCTAGATTAGTGTTTCCCACCCATTTGATGCCCTCCCCTCCCACCCCATCCCTCCTAGTGTCTAGTCCATGAGATGCTTGCTGGGTATGTAACGTATCTTGGGTAGATTTAGGTTAGGTGCTATAGATGAGTAAGACTATGTGGCAATTTTTTTTTCTGTGATTGGGTAAGTTCACTGAAAATGATCTGTTCCAGGTTCAACCATTTTTCTTCAAATTTCTTTGTGTCATTTTTTTCTTACTGCTGTATAGAATTCCATTGTGTAGATATACCACATCTTAGTTATCCATTCTTCTAGTGATGGACATCTGGGTTGATTCCAGTTCTTAGCTATTACAAATTGAGCCGCTACAAACATGGTTGAGCAAATCTCTCTGGCCTGTGGTTTGAAGGTTTTAGGGTAGATGCCTAGTAAGGGAATAACTGGGTCTGTTGGTATCTCTATAGTCAGCTTTTTCAGGAGTCTCCATATTGCTTTCCAAAGTGGTTGTACCATCCTACATTCCCACCAACAGTGGATGAGTGTTCCTGCTTCTCCACATCCTCGCCAGCATTTATTTTCATTTGCTTTTTTGATGTTCGCTATCCTTATTGGGGTAAGGTGGGATCTTATAGTTGTTTTAATTTGCATTTCTCTGATGATTAGGGATGATGAACATTTTCTTAAGTGTATGTTTGCCATTTGTATTTCTTCCTCTGTGCACTGCCTGTTCATCTCTTTGCCCCATTTTGTGAGTGGAGTGTTTTACTTCTTACTGTTTAGATTTTTGAGTTCTTTGTAGATTCTAGAGATTAGGCCTCTATCAGTTGGATAACCCACAAATATTTTCTCCCATTCTGTGGGTAATCTATTGGCTTTGCTTATTGTATGCTTGTCTGCAAAGAAACTCTTCAGCTTCATATGATCCCATTGGTTGAGTGACTGTTTAAGATCGTGAGCTACTGGGGTTTTGTTCAGGAAGTCTTTTTCCATTCCTATATTATGGAAAGTACTTCCTAAATTTTCTTCCAGTAGTATTCGAGTTTCTGGTCTTATATTGAGGTCTTTGATCCATTTGGATTTGAGTGTAGTGCATGGTGAAATGTGTGGATCAAGTTTCAGTTTCCTGCATGTGGTTATCCAGTTTTTCCAGCACCATTTGTTGAAGATGCTGTCTTTTTTCAAGCCTGTATTGTTCAGGCTTTTGTTGAATATCAAGTAGCCATAGTTGCTTGACCCAAAGTCTGGGTCCTCAAGTCTATTCCATTGGTTTATACTCCTGTTTTTATGCCAGTACCATGCTGTTTTTATTACTATGGGTTTGTAATATAGCATTAGATCAGGTATGGTAATGCCACCAGAGGTATTTCTTTTGCTGAGGGTATGTTTACATTTCATATGGAAAGGCATAAGGTCTTGCATATCCAAACATAATTTCTTTTTTTTAAATGGCCAAAAAATCATTCCAACATATGCAAACTTCTGAATTTCTTGATTGTACTTGGAGGTTTCCAAACTCTGCTGGATTTCACTCTAGAGATGCTCCCATTATCTGATCTATGAGAATTTTTTTTTTTACTGTTTATTTAATTCTTTCTGACTCTTTGATCAACAAGAAAGCACTCATATGTACACAGTGTTCTGATATTTTAATGAATGAGGATTATGTAGGGTTAACTCCTGCAATCAGAAATATTCTTAAATCTCATTTGATTAGGTTGGCTTTTCTCAAAGCATTTGTTTCATCTTACATATGTATATTATCCCTCAATTGTGTACAGGTATTATGGATTTCTCAGTGGAGTTACAACATTAATTGGAGTGATAGGAGGCATGTGTTCCTCAACTATCGCTGGGCAGAGCCTTAGTCAGGTGAGTACCATGCAGACACACAAAGGAATTGTTCCATTATTACTTGTGAATTTAAAGAAAGATATCAATATATGTATTATGAAAATATATGTGCATATGAAAAATTACAGAGGAAAGCCCACTAGCAGGTGAGGGTGACTTTGAGTGTCATTTAAAAATAATTTTGATTAACTTAGGGAACTAAGTCTCCACACGATGTACTCTTTTTAATTGCATGTCCATTATTCCTATTGGTAGCCCTTTGATCATTATTCATTGGAAAGGAAGTGTATCTTTATTTATTTATTTTTTTCGCATGCCTGTATTGTGTTTAAAAAAATAAACTAGTGAGTGATAGTGAAAGTAATGAGATAAAACTGTGTTAGAAAACTTCTGGAGCACATAGATGCAAAGACTGCCCTGTGGAGACAGATACTCTTTTTGGCATTTGCCAACTAGAAAGCTACTTAAGATCTTCCTAGCAAGCAGAACTGAAATGCTGGGCCCAAGTTCACCATTACTAAAAAACATGTCTTCTGGGAGATGCAATTCCCTCAGGACCTACATAAAAGGCAGGGCACAGTCCTGCCCATCCGTGACCCCAGTCCTCAGGGGCTAAGACTGGAGAATAACTGGGGCTGAGTGATGGGAAAATGTCAGCTCCAGGTTTAAGGAGAGACGTCCACATGGAGAAGACTGGATCTAGACACTTATCTCTCACCAGGCACAAAGTCAACAAAGTATGACCTGAAACCCTAAAATAATGTGAGGAAAATGTTGGAAGAATACTTCAAGATACAGGCATAGTGAAGGAATTTCTGATATTTTTCCTAGGTAGCCTGGAAAATACAGCAAACAGTCTACAAGTGGGACCTTAGGAAACACTAAGGCTACTATACAGCAGAGGAAACTGGCACCTAAGCCAAAAGCGTACCTGCAGCCTGGCAGAGAATCTTCAACCACTGCCTATCGAATAGAGGATTAACACCTGAAACACACAAAGTACTCAAACACAATAAACATACCAAGCCACCCAGTGAAAAGTGTTCCATAGAGCTTAACAGAAAGTTCGCAAATGAAGAAGCACAAATACACACACACACACACACACACACACACACACACACACGGTGTTCAACATATTTAACCACGAAGGAAATACAAATTAAGTCTTCTTTGAACTCTATCTTGCTCATGTCAGAATTGATATAATCAAAAAATATAAAGCCAAATGACAACAGCAGCTGCCAAGAGGCTGGGGAAAGAAGAGTAGAATCCTTCTCCACTGCTGGAGGGAGTGTAAACTTGGGTAGTCACTGCACAAATCAGGGTGGATTTTTCTCAAAAACCTAACAATAGATCTACCATATGACCCTACATATCTTTTTAAATTTTTTAAAAAGTTTTAAAAAATATTATTTATTTATTTGGGAGAGACAGAGAAATAGGGAGGGAAAGAGAGAGAGAGAGAGAGAGAGAGAGAGAGAATGGGCATGCCAGGGCCTTCAGCCACTGCAAGTGAACTCCAGACACGTGTACCCCCTTATGCATCTGGCTTATGTGGGTCCTGGAGAGTTGAACCAGGATCCTTTGGCTTTGCAGGCAAACACCTTAACCACTCAGCCATCTCTCCAGCTAGACCCCAGATATTTTACTCCTGAGCATATACTCTAAGGATGCTGTACTTGGGAAAAGCCTACTCACCCATGTCCATGGTTTCTCTATTCACAATGGCTGAGAATGGAATGAGCCTATTTGTCCAGCAACTGATGACGTCAGTTACACAACGGAAGTTTATTTAGCAGTAAACAAAAGTGAAATCATAAAATTTACTGTAATTTGAATGTATCTCAAAAGTATTATGTTGTGTGTGGTAACCCAGGCTCAGAAACACAAGTGCCACATGTTCTGTCATGTATGCAGATCCTAGCTTGAAATTTTAGATTCGTATGAAAGATGGATTAAGAAGCCAGGAAGTTAGGAAGTGGCTATGAGGGTGGGAAGGGGAAATTTAGTTGAGAGGATACTAATTATGTAAGAGGAGGTATATATAAAGGGGATAAAAATGTCAGGAGAGAGGTATAGATGGCATGCATAAGTCATATGGAAACCTAATACTTTGTTTTACCCAATTAAAATCTAATTTAAAGGTGATAGATTGGTGATAGATTGAGGATAGACAGATAGGTAGATGGATGGATAGATAGGTGTTAGTTAGATAGATGGATAGATAGATAGATAGATAGATAGATAGATAGATAGGCAGACAGCTTCAGGTTTGCTGAGATGAACTTTCAGACCAGGCACAGTTATAGAGGAAGGGATTTATTGAAGTTCACAGCTCCAGGGGAAGTTCCTTAATGGCAGAAGAAGCTGGCCTGCCTTCACAGGCCCAAGCAGAGAGAGAAGCACAAGCCTAAAAGCCACATAGCACAGCACACATCAGGAACTCCAGCTAGGCACACTGCATATCTTCAGATTGAAATCTCAAACCCACCACCACACCTTAAGATCCGCCCACTGGCATTGCCTCCAGCCAGGTGGCTGCAGATGCAACCTACAAATTAACAAAACACTGAATATATCGGGGGCCATCTATTCAAACTACCACAGATAGGTACAAAGATAGATAGATAGATAGATAGATAGATAGATAGATAGATAGATAGATATATAGATAGATAGATAGATGATAGATAGATATAGATCAACCAAGAATGAGTTTGGGGAGAAGTACCCTAAAGGACCCTTGATACTGTGCCCAGAAGACATACCCTCTTACAGAAAATTCCAGTATTAAGGGTGGCATAGGTCTCATGAATTTGTTGGTCATTGAGGCCCATCAACTCCAAAACAAAACAAGCTATTATTGAAGCTGCCCACTACACGAGCCGGAAAGACTGAGTTGTCCATGTGCCCTCACAAGACACTGAGACTTCAATGAGCTACAGAGCTGGAGTCTGCCTTCCTGCTAGATGTTGTCCACACGCTGGAATGGGCTCTGCAGGCTGCTGAGGAGAATTAGGATCCACAGTCATAACCAAGAGTGGACTCTGCGAGCTACCCAGCCAGCCATACCTGTCTACAGATGCTAATATGATAGATCTTACAGTTTGCTATGTAAAATATCTTGAAAGAAACAGGAGTTTTGAAATGAAATCTCAGAATGCCAAGATGCATCAATTATGACTACCATAAAGATAGGGTGTTTATCTGGTGAAAATAGAAATTTTTACAATATTGATGCCATTGTATGCTGAAAGTAATCATTTATGTAGAACAAAATGATGGCTTTAATGATAATGACATTTTTCTATATTTAAATACCTGTTTTGTCTATATATTGATACTATATTATAAGTGTTATAAGATAAAAATGTTATAAAATAAAAAGATCTAAAAATGTTATAAGATAAAAAATGAGAACAGTGTGTTTTATTTTCTTTGTATTTTAATTCCTCAGGGTCCAGAACTTGCCTGGAAGAGGATGTTCTTCCTGATGGCGGGCATTCATGTGACAAGCCTCATTTTCTACCTTGTATTTGCTAAAGCAGAAATTCAAGACTGGGCTCAGGAAGCACAGTGCACTAAGCTCTGAAGGCAAGAAGTGATTGGATTAAGAAAGGTTCTAAAACTGGGGTACAGGAAGAAGACAGGATGAAGGTTGAATCATTGAGAGGGGGTACAAACAGAGAAGTAAGATAGAAATATAAATGGGAAAGAGGGGGCTGGGGAGATGGCTTGGTGATTAAGGCACTTGCCTGCAAAGCCAAAGGACCCAGGTTCAGTTTCCCAGGACCTACATAAGCCAGATACACAAGGTGATGCAAATGTCTGGAATTAGTTTGCAGTGGCTCAAGACCCTGGCATGCCCATTCTCTCTCCATCTGCTACCCCTACCCTCTAGTAAATAAATAAAGTTCCTTAATTATTTTTAAATAAAGAAACGGGAAAGAGATCACAGTAAATCTAAAACTATTAATCATCATAATGCAGGATTTGGGGGCACAGAGTGTGCCGGTGAACTCCAACTTTTGCGTCCTTACCGTATATTAGCAAAGAATTGGTAAATGAACCTCCAGAACAGTAAATTATGGAACAGTTTATTGAGGCAGAAGTCATGAATTATGAAGCTTACTGCAGTGACATTAAGACTTATGGAAGAGGCCAGCTGAAAGACTCAGACAGAAGAGAGTTCTCCTCCTGGCCTGGCTGGAAAGGGAGAGGGGAGACCCAGAGAAGCTCCAGGAGAGAGTCTGGGGGTGGAGGGGCTCTGGGGAGGCACGACCCACACTGGAAGGCAGCTCATCAGAGCCACAGGACGGCCTTTTCGTGAAAGACCGGAGAGGGGGAAGCAGCAGTGAAGACTGAGAGCAAACAAACCCCACCCCGGGACAGGGGACAGGGGGAGCCTCCGAAGGAAGGAGACGCGTGGAGAAGGCGAGCATCAGGACGCTGAGGAGAGGGAGGGAGGGAGGGATGGCCTTACGCGAGTGCGGGAGAACCACAGGAAGGAGAGGACAGGGCGCAGACCCCAGGGCTGACCTCCCGCACAGGGTCAGACTTCCAAGTTGGGTGAGCCTTGTTGTCAGACTCGTGTGTAAGGGGAGAGCTGACTGGTTCACAGACAGGGTGGGGGGGACCCGCAGAGGCTTCGCTGAGGCAGAAGCAAGAAGGAGGAGCCGTGTGTGGGGGTGGCATCTGGGATGAGCCAGGAGCACATGCCAGTCCTGGTTTTGCCAGGGCTGGCAGGTGACATCTTGTTTCCTCTTTGGGCTCCTGTCCCTGAATAACCGCTTGTGAAAAGCTACCTTACTCCTGTTTGTCCTTCACTCTGGAAATGCCATGCAGCCTAGGGATGCGCTTTGGGGTTCTTGGAGATGTCCATCCGGGATATTGCTCTGGGATACTGGGCCTCTCTAACACCATCAGATGAGAACGAGAAGCTTTGGTTGAGGGAGACAAACCCCAGTGTCCTTTGCTTGCTTGTTTGTGTGTGGGATGCAGCCTAAGTACAGAGCGGGGTGTTCACGGCAGGTCCCTAGACAGTGTCAGAGTAGAGCAGACATTGTCCACATAGACTTTCCAGGGCAGGAAAGAATAAGACGTCACGTAAGGATGAGACAGTCATAGTGATTGTATGCCAGTAGAGGTGTGAAAACGGCTCACATAACCCAATCCTGGACAAGGGAGGTGACTGGAGAAAACCATGCAAGCCTCCATCATTCCTTTGAAACGTTGAAACGCCTCGTGTGCCCTGCGTTAAAGGCTCAGCAGCGACGTTCTTGATGCACTTCTTCCTTCTTCTGCGCACTCAGTGAAAGGGGAGCGCGCGGAGAGCCTGGAGCCTCCTTTCCGAAGAGCAGAGGAACGTGCAGGAGGCCTGAGCTGGAGGCAGCGGCAGCCTCGGGACGAGGTGGACCCAGGGGCGCTGGCGACCAGGCTCCCCCGTCACAGCCTGCGCGCTGCCCTTCTGGAACGTGTGTCGTGTGAAACAAGTGCCGTGTCTGGAATTTGAAGTGGTGAGGCACGAAGCCAAGGCTGAATGTTCCTGCTATGTCTCATCATAGAGCTGTTGTATCGTTTGCTAAATCACATTTCAAAATGTAGCTGCTTTCAAAAAGACTTTATCTGGGCTGGAGAGATGTCTTAGTGATAAAGTAGCTTGCCTGTGAAGCCTAAGGACCCACGTTTGACTCGACAGTTCCCACTTAAACCAGAAGCACAAAGTGATAGAAATGCACAAGGTCACACACACAAGGGAGCACACACATCTGGAGTTCGATTGCAGTGGCTGGAGGCCCTGGTATGCAGTCTCTCTCTCTCCCTCCCTCTCTCTCTCTCTTCCTCTCTGTTTCCGTCTCTAACTTGCACTGAAAGAAGAGCAGTTTGAGCTGGGACTGGGCTGAAGTGAGATGTTATGGGTCATTTATCTCCTCAGGTCCCATCTGAAAAAGAGAAACAGATACTTCAATGGAGAGTCAAGTTAGCATGGGTTATGTGGGATAAGCACTATGAATTTAGGGAGGATTTAATGGGTGTAGTCCCTCTTATAGCCCAAGTTTAGTGAGAGCTTGATGTTGGAGAACAAAATCCTTATCTGAATATGATTCTGACTTGTTTCCCAGGTCCAGATATGGTTTCATTTCCACTGAGCAGATCTGTTAGCCAATCCAAAAGCAGTTGGTTACCCACCATGGCTGTACGCCAGTATTGCACTTGTGTGAGCATCAGGTCAGGTTGGTTTGCTTCTGAGTTGCTTAGACTTTGAGTTGCCCAGACAGATGCTGGCCACTTTTCCCTGGCAGCTCATGTAATGCCTTCCAGCACTAGATGGGCTAACTGTCTGGGGACTGGTCTCCTACGGATTCCAACCAGATTTCTCTATGTTCCGAGCTTACAGCACATGGTGTCTTCAGAAGTAGGGTCTTAGCATTAACCTCTAGTGGGTAATCAAGTGCTCCGACAGAACTTCAGCCCAGCCCCAGCTGAAACCACAGAGGAATTGGGGAAATAAGCAAGAGTGCTGCTTTCTTAGTGAACCTGATACCAGCACAAGGATAAAGGAGATAGACACTGAGGACACTCAACACCTACCAAACCAGAGATCCAGAGGATCCTAAGAGCCCATCACTGAAGTAGACTTAAAACACACCCAACATGGCTCAGGAATTTTGCAGAACAGGGGGCAGAAAGATTGTTAGAGCCACAAGTTGGGACATTTTGCACAAAGACACTGCTTCTCCCCCATAACTGACTGCTGCCCTACAATGCATGACCCACAATACCAATGGGGATAACCTGTGTCCCCAACAGGGAGGGCCACTTTGGAAAAGCGGCAGGGATGAGGAAAATGATGGTATCAACATGTGTTTACATACCAAGTATGTCCGTAACTGATAAAAAGTAAATTTAAAAAAAGCTAGTTTGTTGGGCTTACCTCAAAAAAAAAAAAAAAAAAAAAAACAAAAACAAAAAACAAAAAACAGGGCTGGAGAGATGGTTTAGAAGTTAAGCGCTTGCCTGCGAAGCCTAAGGACCCTGGTTCGAGGCTCAATTCCCCAGGACCCCGGTTAGCCAGATGCACAAGGGGGCATATACGTCTGGAGTTTGTTGGCAGTGGCTGGAAGCCCTGGCGCATCCATTTTCTCTCCCTCTCTCTCTACCTCTTTCTCTCTCTGTCGCTCTCAAATAAATAATAATAAACAAAAAATAAAAATAAAAAAATAAAAAAGAGAACATTTTTAACAGACCTTCTGCTTCTGAGACCTGCTTGTTAACTGATGAGCCTTCATGTCACCATGAAGAGTTGCAGTTCTGCAAGGATTAGCCCCAAGCTTTCTCTATTAGCCACACTGTTGACCTGGGAAACATCAACCATTTTGAAAATTGTAATCACAACTTACATCTGATATATTCCATAAGCAACCTGCTCACCTATCACCAAATCTCCTTCCTCATAGCAGAGGGCCATAATCCTCCCAACTTATTTGTTATTTTGAGGCAGTGTAGCCCCGGCTGTCCTCTCTAGCACTGGGATTGCAGGCACCTGTCACCATGTCCATGCCCAGGCTATGTTGACTATCTTAAGTGTCCTGCAAGGATGGAAGGCTGCACAAATGTGGGAGGAGCTTCTGCTCTGGCCGTGCGTGAACATGCACGTGTGGCCACTTCCCGCCAGTCATTCCTCAACTTACTCAGTCTGCGTTTTCCCTCTCAATGCAGCAGAACATTTTGGAGCCCAGTGCTGTAACAGTACATTTCTCTGAATTGAAGAAACACAGGAGACTGGGTGTTCAGCAACTGAAATCGGGAGGCCAGAATCTTCAAGGACACACAACCTCTCTCCACGTTTATGTTAGCTAGAAACAGAAACCTGCCTTCCGGCGCTGCCCACGAGCAAGCGTTGCGGGCCAGAGACTGTCCAGTTGAGCTGCATGCCGGTGATGTAGTGTGCCTGAGGGACTCTTCGGTGGAGCTGCCTGCAGGTGGTGCGCTGTGCTCCAGAGACGCAGCTTCTGTGAGTCATCCCCTATGTTGAGGAAGGTTTTCTGGTGATGCAGCTGCCTTTGAGTCAAAGGAGCCACGCGGAGGTCATCATCCAGGATGGGATGAGAGCTCCATGGTGTGGCATCTGAGTCATCTGTTACACCTGTAAGCAACCCCCGACCTCACCCTGCTCTGCTGTAAGTAAGCAGCTCCAAGAAACTCCTCGCTTCACCGCATTGGTTTGATGTAATTTCCCTTTGGTCTTTTGTCTGTGCCCTGTGTGGGGGAGAAGGCATGTTTTTGCCATGATACATGGCATCATGTATCCCAGCAGAACCAAAGATGAGTTGCAGAGGAGCAACTGCATGGTCCAGGCTGTGGGTAGCAAGACATGCTACTGAGGATGAGTGGAGTGTCTGCATGGGAGATCCCGACACTGGCTGTCCCCCCTGTGTGGTGTGGGGGGCTGCGCCTTCTGGCATTAGGGATGGTTGCGTGGATCTCGCTAGGATGCGTAACCAAGGAAGAACATCTGTGGGAGGAATTCCACGACAGCTGTCGTCCTGTGTGTGGCATGGAGTGGCACGTAAGCTCAATGAGTGGGGTCCACCACAGGAGTCTGGGGATGCCCTGGAAGCAGTTGAAGGGTTAGAGAACGTGTTGAAGCCCCTGGGTGTTGTGCGCATGAGACTCAAGCACCGGCTGCTACGGAGGTGGCCTGGCCACTGTTATGGGTTATAAGATACACAGCCGAGGCTGAGACAGCTGCCCAGAGAGAATTTGCTCGTATGAAGGAGGAGTTACAAAGAAAAAACTGCACGTCACTAGTGTCCTCCACATTAACCTCTGACGTGGCAGGAGTAGTAGACAGCCTCACGTTGCTGGGATGGGCCTCCGAACCAGGCACAGTTATGAAGCAAGGGGTTCATTTGAAGCTTAAAGATCCAGGGTATGTCACATAATGGCAGAACAAGCTCGCTCACTTTCACAGGCCCAAGCTGAGAAAGTAAAGAGCCACAAGCCACACCAGCACCACAAGCAAGCACACCTGGGAACTCCAGGCAAAGCTCAGACATTTGGCCTATCCTTAGACTGGAATAACAAATCCACCCCCACACCTTAGGGTTGCACCCTGGGATCCACCAATTGTGATCCCTCCCCCAGCCAGGTGGCTGGTGATCTAAATTTTCAACTTAAAAAAAAACCCTGAATACATTGAGGCCATCCATTCAAACGACCACAGCATGTAAACAGGATAAAATGGAAAATGAGATAGAGGTGACAGCTTACCATCTCGGTCAAAAGGTGAACAAAGCACAAGCCAGACTGGCATTGAAAAGCCCTTTATGGGATCCAATAACTTGGAACCCAGGACAGGAATTAGGTAAGATGGAAGGAAGAAGGTAAAAGTGCTAAAACAATCCACAAAGGATGAGAGACAGGCTGAAGGTTAATGACTTTCCTTGAAATCAGAGGGAATTGAAGGGTTAATGACTGTCTCTGAAACTAGGAGGTCATGGGAACGTCTAAAATCTTAAAAAGTGATGTCTCTCCATGTTTCGTGTCATGGCCAGTGCTGGCCCACCATGTCATATCGTATGTTCTATGTTTTATGTAGTATGTCTCTGTGTAACTAAGTTCATGGTCATTAATTGTTCCAATTCTTATAATCATTAAATGTTCTGATGCTTATAGATACATTTTAAGATGGTGTTAAATTACTAAAATCAGATTTATGGTATACTTCTCACTTTAAATTCTAAGTTTTCTGCTAAGCATGTTTCCTGACAGATTTCCAATATTAGAATGGTTAACTTTGTGATGCTGAACTACTTGATTCTCTGTCAATTGATAATAAGATAAGTCAATTGGGTACAGTTTCTCTTAATTGTCCAATAAAAATGATCAAAGTTTAGTCAAAAAGATAAGGTGAGATGGTTGAAGGATAATATGGAAAGAGATTTTCAATAATAGTTACATAGAATGTTATTGAGGAAGATGTTTAAATGGTCAATGCAAGTGCAAAAAGGTGTAAGGATGTAAACAGTAAGATCAAAAAACCAAAAGATGGTCTTCAAGCAGAATTAAAAAGTGGCAAGTATCAGACAACCTAGATACTCCTGATGACAGCTTCTCCCCATCGTCTCCTGATGACAGCTTCTCCCCATAGTCTCTGATGGTTTCCAGGAGCTGGGAGCTAACAGGGCAACAAATTGAGGGAAATGTTCCAACTATTGGGGAAACTGAGTCTTAAGGTAAAGATTCACTTGTTAGTGTTTAATTCCCTAGGACAAGGATCTCATACTAAAAACATTAAGCTTTTAAAAATAACTCCTATTTTATTTGAACTAAAAATATTGGTTATTCAACAGTGTTTGTTCTTTGAAAATAAATTTGTCAAAGGTTGTATTAGACCTCATCTGTTTTAGTTAAACAATGACCAACTTCTGCTCTTTTATGTATCATCAAATAATTAAGTAACTGTCTCATCTATGGTACCTCAAGTTCATTGCTCATAGGTAAATTAACTCGTAAGACATATTCTCTTCCTCAGGGTAGAGCCCCATGCTCAAACAAAGTAAATGATTTCGAACTCTATACCCTGTTTCCAACCTTCCCTGGGTAACTGGTACCCAGACAGTTATCTAAACTAATCAAAGATGTTACCAAATACATATGCCAAAAAGTTTATGTTGTCTTACTTGTCTTTCCCTGACAATTTTGAAATTAAAATAATTGGCTGAGATTTGTTAATAAAAATAGTATTTTCAAAACTGATAACATGTTCTGCCTATACTTATAACTACTAGATATTAAAAAATAAGATGTGCCCACTTCTAAAAATCTGTTTCTCTGTATTTCTCTCACCTTATTTGTTTTTAGATTCAAACTTAATTCTCTATAATAAGGTGGTAAATTTATTTATAGTGTCATACCTGATATTATGATAAAATAAACATTAAAGGCCCCTGGCCCAAAGTTATGTCTTGTACTGTAATAAACTTTTATGTTGGTTATGTCCCTTGCTACACAGTCTTTTGTACCTGACAGTTTGGTTTTTGTACTGCTTCAAGGCCATAATTGTATTACAGCTTCTGGCCTTCACTAAAATTACTTTGTGTTTCTTTTTAACTCTGTAAAACAACTACAGATCTCTCACTAATTAACCATTTTTTTTTCAGGCTTTGAATAAGATATTCTGGACTCACGCTGATATAAAAATAGACTTATTCTCTGTTGTATCTCTGTTTCTGTCAGCCTTAATTTCCCATATCAATATCAAGGATAACAAAATCCTGATATTTTAACTATTTTTGTCTATTTACTTAAACTCTACCTAACTGTGACATAAAAATCAAAACTACAAAATTGATGTAATGAACCATCTGGACCTCTACAGTTTCTCCCATTGACCTCAGAAGGTCCTTTAAGAGAATAACTCCATATATTTAAACCCTTTTGATTGTTTTCCATGGCCTAAATGTCAACATGAGTAGAGGCTCTCATCCAATTTTTTCCACCATCCCACTTCAGCTTGAAAAAATAAGACTAACAATTTTCACCCATCTTCCTAATATTTGGGGTCTTTCTGTCTCCCTATCTCTTTTTTTAAAAAGACAGTCATTAGGCTTGGATGTCATTAACATATAGGCCCAATTGTTTTTTGCCCCTGATAACATTAAAAGGGTTATAAAGTTATTTAATTTCTTATTGAGATACCTATATCATATTCAAGTATTAAGCACATATGTTTTCCATCTGATAAAGCCTGCATTTTGTTGCATAGGACACCTGTTTACAACAATAGGTTTCTTAAGTATTCTACTCTTATATTTTTCTATTAGGTAAAACTTTTATTTGTTTGCTATAAGCTTATTCTAATAGATAAAACTGAACCTAATTATATAAAAATGTATTTCACTTTATTATATAATCAATACAATTACATAAAACATAATTTCATTATGTTTAAAAAGTAAACAACTGATAACAACAAGTTATCAAGACTAATCAAATGTTTATGTTTTTAAACCTAACATACTTTACAAGTTCTTATAAAGCTAAGAAATTTTTGATCTTTGGACCAAGTAAATAATAACTATGAGCCTTCTTTGTTAAATACTTATAAAAAACCCTTTAAACCTAAACTTCAAATTAGTTAACTTCTTAGTCCCTATTTTAGTTAAATTTAAAATAGCTTAAGATAATTCAAATATTGCTTCAATACTAATCTCTTATACTTCCTACCTTACTTAAACCACATCTTTCTATTTCCAAAAATTCCAATTAACTTTCCATACAAGTTAACATTTCCTTCTTCCTTACCTATCACATATATTATAAATATTTTTCAGACTCAAATATAATATTGTGTCACCTGTAAACATCATGTCACATGCAAAAAATTAATATGTATATAATAACCAGATCATAATGGCTAACAGATTTAACGTGACCTAGGAGTTTGTTTCCTAATGGCTCTGGTAAGTATCACTGTCCTGATGAGCTGCCTCCTTGCCTGTTCATAAGATCCATGAGATAATAGCCTACTATGGATATAAACTACAAAGTGAAGATTGCCAAATGGAGAAAGAACCAAAAGCTGAGAGTCCTAAAAGCCATGCCTGTGTGACTAAAACTTCAAGAATTGAATACAATGATTATGGAGAAGTAAATGCTACCAGTCCACAGCCAGTAATATTTTGGACTATATTAGCCCCTTAATGGCCAATCATATTATTTTTCTGCATGTAATCTGACATCTCTCTGTGACCAGCTCAGATATCTATTCCTGTAAGGTAAGAAATTTCACAGCTTCCATTCACTTCCAGTTAATCCTCTCCTGTCTCTGACATTTATTTCTTCCATTGACTATGATAGTACTCATCCTTTCTTTGATCCCTGCACACTCAAACGTCTCACTGAATTCCTCTAGGACAGAATAAATACCTGTACTTCACAACAAGTCACTGAGTTTTCCAGCACTATGATACCTTCTGAGTCATCCCAAGGTTACTGCCATCTGAAAAGAGAAGATTCTCTACCAAAAGTGAGAGTAGCATTAATATAAGGGCATAAATATTAAGAGAAGTGCTTACTGGGCAGTTTGATAAGCATAGTATATACATTTATCCGTACATCAGCAGATGTTAGGGCTCATGACTACCCCTGTTTTAAGTTTTCAGTATCAGGGATGTATTCCCTCCCATGGAGTGGGCCTCCAGCCCAACTGGAGGGCAGTTGGTTTCCACCATGACAGACGTGCCACTATTGCACCTGTTGGCTCATTTGGCCTGACTGGCCAATTATAAGGCATGCAGTGTCCACTGTTGAGTACCTTCACTGGTGGTATCTCTTTATCCCATTGAACTGCATGTAGAATGGCTTCTTCCAGCTTTCTGTCAGCTGGTCTGCCTGCATTTTTAACTGTTATATTTTTAAAGTGTAGGATAGCCTACTTCCTATGCCCCAGATAAGGCATATGCTGCCACACTACAACAAAATTTCAAAAGGTTAGGCCAAATGATTTTAAGAAGCTCTTATGCCATTCTTTAACTACATCTATTTCAGCAATCAAATGTCCTCTATATGTACATACATCCAGGGTGGTGTAACGTCTTTTCTAAGTGTATTTATCACCTATGTAGAAGCCAAAGCCAATTGAAATTATCAGAGCAAAAAGGGCCAATAAATTGGCCTGTGATCCCAGGTCATGAGGCCCCTGGAGATGATGGAACACTTCTATAATGGCCTTCTGGTAAGTCACCTGTTTTCCTGAGCAGGGAGATATGGAGACCCAAACAAAATTGGTATACAGTCTGAAACAGGAGAATCACAATTGCAGAGCAATCAGCCTTCTGACTTCCCAAAGAAAGAAAACTACTTGGCCAGCATGGCCCTGACTGATCCTAACAGAAAGAAAACACCAGTAAACTATAGGGCTACTCCTGAGTCCCTAAAGTCTCTTTGGAGAGCTACTAGTGACCTCCAAAATTAATCCTTGATTAAATTTTGGCTATCTGCTTGGTCTTAAGCATTAAGAGAGAAATGTATAACTAAACATAAAAAATATCTTAAATATATGAATGGCCTATTAAGTAATACAACAAGAGCATTCCAAGAGGGGAAACAAAGAAGCCCTTAAGACAATTTTCCCCAAAGTTTCAATTGTATAATGACGAAAAACAACTACAGATGTCAAAAGTGTTATTTTCAAATCTAAGAATATATAAGTAAATTCTGAGTCCAAAAATATATTTGTACAGCCTTTAACACCCAATAACTCTCTATTACCAAGGTTAAATGTTGTGTATATATTTCTGACAACTCTGCTAATATCTCACCTGCTTTACAAGCCATATGGAAACAGATTAAGGGTATGTCAAACATTACTGTGCCATTTGATGAGCAGTTCTGGAAGAAAATCTCATCCAGCTCATGCTCAGATGGTCCTGAGACAATCCAAGTCCACCTACCTGGGTTCCCTCAAACAGTCAATCACAAAAAGGACGAGTTTGCTGTATGCTCAGTTCTCATTAACTACTTACTTTTATTCTTTCTCCCCAATGTTCTCTTCCAAGACTATCTTCCTGCACTCCAGGGTCCATTAGAATAGTCCCGCTCTCTGGAAGAGACTCTGTAACTGCCACAACTTCATGCCCCATTCAGCAGGAAGTGCTAAGTGATCTGACATCTTCATCCTTTGTCCCCTAACAGCAGTTAGCGTGTCTTCTCATGAGAGGGAGTATTAAAAGGGGGTAGAGTTAGGGTTACTGTACCCCTGAAGGTAAAAAAAGGCAGGAAAGTTTTTCTTATCTCTTGCCCAGTTCCTAAAGAACAGCTTTCCATGTGTGTGCCATGTCCTTGGCTCTGCAAAGGACAGGCCTTACCCTTGTTTATGCCAGTCAAGTTATGCCTATCTGCCAGTCCAGCTCCAAGCTGACCAAAACTGAATGCCTGCTCACTATTTCCATAACCAGGACCACTTGTGTCAAGACACCCACTCTCCTTTGGTGGCAAGGGTAGCCACCCCATACAGAAAAAAATTTTCTCCACCTTTTGTTCCCCAATCTTTATTGTCCCACAGGTGTACCTCTATGGGGAAAAAAAGTGGCCTACAAACTCCATCTGTGCCAATCGAGAGAGATCTTTATCACTCTGCTGGTGGGTCTCAACATGACACTTTCTCTAGTTGCCTCTGGTGACCAAAAGCCTTGAATCTCTCCGTAGACAATTTAACACTGTTTTTAACTCTCTCAATTTAACTCTCAAAATGTTGTTTGGTTGTTAATGAATCAAATATTAAATCTGAAGCAAGGAGCTGCTTGACCACTACAAGCCTGAGGACCACCACCTGGTTCTCTAACCCTTTAGTTGCTTGGCTGCTCCCACTCCTTAGCTCCATCCTTGCTATAAGAACCCTATTACTTCTAGCCCCCTGTCTCATCGAATTTCTCAGATAACAAATAACTAATGTTGCTAAGGTTGCTACAAATTAGGTCCTTGTACACCCCCTAGGCTCTGTCTGTCCCTATAGTAAATTATTAAAAACTCACTCAAGATGACACTGATCCATTATAAAAACAAAGGGGGAGTTGTTAGGCACTGCCAGGCACAGGCTGGAGCCTTTAGTAGATGAGCCTAAACTGCCAGGCACAACTAAGGACCCCTGGGCTACAAGAGGCCACTCCCTCTCCAAGCTTGGCACACCTAAACTCAGACTTTGCCCTGTGACCTTTGGAGAGTTGCCTATATGGCATCAGCCAGCAACCATTGCACAGCCCATCCCCCTGTACCCTACCATTGCTTACCTGCTGGACTGTATGTCCCCATATGCTGGTTAGGCATCAGCAAGCAACCTTGTACACACAATCCCCTTAGGACCCTCAACTGCTCATAAACCCATTTCCCTATTGACTCAAGTGAGCTGTTCACAGAGACTGTCTTCTGAAAGTTATTCTTTTGTGGTGCTCACCTCTCCACCATGGCCCCTGAAGATCCAGGGGCCCACACATCAACATTCCTATTCAGCTTGGCCCCTGTGTGATACAATGCCAACATGCCATGAAAGATATGCCTGCTTGAGCAGTAGGGGCCTGACTGTTGTGGGTACAACCATCTACTTTTTGGTTGGATTTAAAGCCTACTCCAAAGGAGGGAATTCATGTCTGGGGCTATAAACCTGGTCAAAAGCCTGTGTCTGAGAAGATGATAGATTCAAGTGGGGAAGCCACTGCTATTGTTTTGTTAGATGGATGTTTTGGTGTGGTAGAACAGAAGTTCAGCAGAAGTTGAACTGACTCATTGAGTTACTCTAAGAGTCAATTACTGAGGAGCTAAAACTTACCTTGTTAATAGATGGAAAAGTCCCAAACTCCTAATGTTTTTCTTCCTCTACCTCTTCTCCACTTCAAGCAAAAAAAGAGAAATGTGAAAATAAACTCGCACTGGGTTACAGAGACATACAAGAGGCCAGAAGTTACACACAGAGAACTGAAATAAGACCCTGGTCACCCTTGAGCCACCCACAGGGAGAGACCAAAGAACAGAAAGGTCAGTTTCTTGCCCACAGTTTACCCTCAGGGAGAAACCAGGGAATGGAGGTAAGTTCCCTGCCCATGCTATGAGTGACTGATAGTTTTTGGCTGACTGGAACAAGAATGGCAAGAAATTTAAACTATGTAGCTGCCCACTCATGTCAACTGTGATTCTGTAACCTTGCTTGCTTGTAGAAGAAAGATATAAAAAGCCCCACATACCTAAACCCAGGGCTGATGCCATTACAGACAGATCTTGGTGTCGGTTTGCTAGCATGAATAAATTTTCCTGTCCTCTGTCCCAGTGTCTCTGGGTCTCATTGGATTCCCACAACACTCTCCCTGATTCTTCTTCTATCCTCCACTTACTCCATTTCTCCCCCTCTTCCCCTTCCTCTCCTCCCATGTCTGCTCCTTCTCTCCACCCTCTTTCTCCTTTTTATTCTATCCCTCTCCCTGTCTCTCCTTCTCTTCCTTTTCTCCTCTCCCTCTTCCTTTCAGTCTTCCTCCTTCCCCTCCTCCTCTTCATGTTTCTTTTATAAATGCAGTCGGATTATGCAGCCCAGGTTTCCCTGACATTTGCTCTGCAACCCAGGCTGACCTTGAAGTCATAATTCTCCTGCCAGAATTAACTGTATATTTTGGGAGGTCAATAATGCCACTGTAGGAGAGACTTTTAGGGACCTGTGAGGAGTTCTATGACTCTCAGCATTGTCATCTGCTAGGATAAGTCAAGGCCATGCTGACCGAGTGGCCCTCCCTCTTTTGGGAAGCTTGGAGGACTGATTTTAATTCAATGTGACTCTCTTGTTGCAGACCCACTGACTTGGAATTCATCTCTGGGTCTCCACATCCATCCTCTTTGATCAAGAAGACAGGTAACTTACCAGAGGCTAAAAATTAGCAAGTGTCCCATCATCTCCTGTGGCCTTCTGACCTGGGAACAGGAATGATAATAATGGTTATCACTTTAACTCCAATGTTTTCAATTGATTTTGGTTTCTGTACATGGTTATTAATCACTTAGAGAGACTGTACATATTTTATTAGTAAAATAGATTAGTTAAAAAGGTGTAGAACATATGTGGTCAAGAGTTTACTGGAAATGAGACAAGTGAAAACTTGACTGAGACTGATTATACATTACATTGATTGTATACAGTGAAATTTTTTATAGAAGACATGGGGAGCTTTTTCAGTTTTTCTAAGGACAATATTACAATAAGTCACTTTTTCTAAGACTTAGATTATAATTTCAGTGATAATCACCCAGTAAAACCAGCATGAACAAGACAAGAACGATCTTAAAATTTCAGAGATTTAGCCAGGCATGGTGATGCATGTTTATTGATAGCCAAACATCATGGACTTTGTATAAACCAAATTATAATATTCTGATACCTGGAAAAGTCTGATATTAGCAAAAAATAGAGTTTGCATATTTAAGGCACAAGCTACAAAGAATCTATGAAGAAATGATCTGTTAACAGAATTCAAAGTAAATCAGAAATCTATGTTATCTTGTAACATTTTGGATTCAATATGAAGATGTGAAAAATTTTACAACTTTTAAAGCTCATCAGAATTGACATACACACATACACACACACACACACACACACACACACACACACACAAACAAACATATTTCCCTCTCTCTCCCTCTTTCTCTCTCTCCCTCTCCATATATATATATATTCTTTATGAGGAGATTTAGCACTTTTAAAAGCTAAATAATATGTCCATTCAATCTATAATCAGTTTCTGAAATTAATTTAGCTATATCTAACATACCCAAAGAATAGGGGAACTGTACTAACCTGCCACGATCTAATGAGAAAGGAGACAAGTCTCATGGAAAAGAGAGGGAATAGACATGCCAGGGCCACTTGTCACTGCAAACAATCTCCAAATGCATGCTCCGCTATGTGAATCTGGCTTTGCAAATAAGTATGTATAGCTGCTGAGTCAGAAAGAAATATTTTCAATCTCCTCCAAATCATACACAAAATTTCATGACACAATATATAAGTCTGGTAAACTTGCTCAGTGTTCCTGGGGGACACAGTGGGACAGCATAACCCTCCCCTCTATTTTCTCATAAATTCCAGGGACAGTTTTGGACTTCTGCCTTTTTACAACTCTTTAAGAGTAGGGGCTCTTTTTTCTTGACTATGTTCTTAATTACTTTCAGTGGTCCTTTTGGGGGACACTCAACAGTAAAAGTTGGCCATGCTGCCTAGTACAGTGGGCTTGGTGAGAGACTATCCTCTACAATGAAATGGTACTGCTCAGAACAAAAATTATCCTATAGCCTTAGGGCTGTGAGCCACATATATACTCATACAAACACACGCATTTCAGGTGCACTTTTCATAGACTTCAACCAATTATCACTCACTCATTCATTCATTCATTTAGAAGATATGCATTCTCATTTTAAATTTCTATTCTATTTACAACTCTGGAGACCAAAATCAAATCTTGAATGGGAGCAATCCATTTAGTGCCTGGGACCTCACGTGAAGGGTGCATTCCATCCTTGCGAGAATGAGTATGCTGGGAAGGAGCAGTCAGAGGAGGAGAGATGGGAGATGGTGAGGAGGGAGGCATGGAGATGGAAGAGGAGGCGATGAAGCTGTTGGGGACAGGCCATCTATGGCAACTGGGCTAAAAGCAGAGGGTGAGGATGAGAATGAGGGAGGGGTTGCATTAGACAGCATTCCTGAGACCTTGGCTAGAAGGACTTGGTGAGAAGAGCAGGTGGAGCAGCGAGAAGCCTGTGCATGCAGAGAGAAAAATGCTTAACTATAGGGTACTTCTGACCACCGGCCTGTATGTTGGCAGAACTTTTTAAATCAGTGAGAATTTGGAAATCAGAAGCACCATTCTCAGTCCATTTGGACCCACTGTCCAGCTTATATAATGGCCATGCAGAGTTTCAGAGAAAGATCAGACAGCGAGGCTTAATGTTGTCAAAGAGTCGTAGAGGCTTTAAGTTCTTAAGGAGACAGGGAAAGAGCAAAACAAGGGTGAGAGAAAGGATCCAGGGCTTAAGCTGGGTTTACACAGTACACCAATATTGAAAGGCCCAAGAATTCAGAAGCTCAGAAATACTATCACGCTCCAAAGGGAGCTTAAGCGGGCCACCTGCGTACCTCAAACTCCAGGTTTTACTCTCTGTCAGAAGCAAGTAAAGAATCCCTCTTCTCATTGTATCAGAGCCCACTCCTAATATAAAACTAGGTAAAAGGGCATGAGATAGCCCTCAAGGATGGGAAATGAGTAATGAAGTGAACCACTTATTTGGTTTCTGTAAATAGCCTGCACCATAAGCCTTAATAGCCCACACTGTAAGCCTTAGTAGCCTACACTGTAAGCCTTAGTAACTCGCACCATAGGCTGTAGCAGCCTGCCTCAGACCACCAAGGTCATAGGAGGCTGATACCATACTCTGTTACCCCCACCTAAGGAATTGCACAAGTGCTGACCTCCAAGGTCACAGGAGACTGATACCACACTCTGCTACTCCCACCCAAGGACCTGCGCAAACGCTGACCACCAAGGTCATAAACTAATTGGCTTAGAAACTATGGGGTGGCACCAACTGACTGGCTAACACCCTGCGGGGCTCCTAATATTAGAAAATGATTGGTCTAAGGCACAGGCTTTGTTAGAAACCCTATAAAAACTACCCCATTCCTGCATTCGGGGCTCTGCAGTCCTCTACCCCTGTGCGGTGTACGACTGTGGGCCCCAGCGCGCTTGGAATAAAATCCTCTTGCAGTTTGCATCAAGACCGCTTCTCGTGAGTGAGTGATTTGGGGTGTCGCCTTATCCGGGCAGAACGTGGGGACCCCCTGTGGGGGTTTTTTCCTACAATATGACCCCCTGCCACATCGGGGAGCATGGGGCCTGCACTGTCCATGTGGGGAGAGGCCATAGAGGTTGTACCTGTCGGTTTTTAACTTCTTAGTGGGCAAGGTGCATATCGGTGTTCCTGATGTACATGTGTAAGAAGCTGGCAGTGAAAGATGAGATCACAGGAGGGAGAGGGAGAGTGAAAGGAGGGAGGCAGAGAGTGTCCCGAGATGGTGCAACAGAACCAAAAGGTGCCGCTTAGGGTACAGTACACAAGATAGTGAGAGACCTAAGATGTCGAGAGTGCGCCTTTCTCCAGACCTGGGATTGGGTCCCTAAAGTGGGTGAGGGGTGTAGCCTGGTGTGCTGGCATGGCTTCCACAAGGAGGGATTAAACCCAAGAGCAGGCTGACCCGAGAGGGACACTTATGAGAACAAGAATGGAGATGAATAGAGGAAGAAGAGTGAGGCCAAATTGTGGTAGGAGTTAAAGCCATCATCAGGCAGAGGTGGTCTGAAGCCTTCAGAGGGTCAGTGGCAGCTCGGCAGTCTGGTCAGAGGAAATGAGGTCTGTGTACCTAAGAGGGCAACCAGAAGCCTCCTATATGAGTCATGGCACCATATGTAAGGTTTGAGAGTGACCAAGACCATGCAAACCATAGTGAAGCAAAGATGACAGCTTTTATTTAGGAAAAGCACCAGCTTCCAGGGCTGACTCTCAAGAGAGGAGCACAGCCAACCTGAGCTTTTAGGCAGTGGGCTTTCTACGGCTTTTCAGTTGAGGAAGGTGAGGAAGGGAAATGAACTATTTGTTAAGTTGAATTTAAAAAGTGCCTTTAGGGGAGATCTTTACATTAGCCATTTCAAGTAGCTAGGGTGTGAGACCAGAACAGTGTCCAGGTGACTTACAAGATAAGGGGGTAATACCATGACCTGGGGTCATTCGTAGGCCAGGAAGGGATAATGGCTGGGTGGTTTCTTGAAGAATGTGAAATCCACTTCCTTATACCTCTGTCGCCATTCTGTTGTACTTGGTGATCCATTTTGGAAGCCTGTCCTGACCTAACACAAAGTAACATAACAATAGTTAAAAATTAAACTTCTAGATTTAGCAAGATGAGGTCAAAAGATTTGATCTACAATATACTGACACTTACTAGTAAAATGGGTAATTCAGTGCTGTGTAAAGTTCATGGAAACAACTTTCTGAGAAGAGGAACTTCTATTCCATCCTGAATCAGGTTAGTCTGAGTCTTACCCCTGTCCAGTGAAATTAGCAATCACTTCTTGAGAGGCCTTCTGGGAGCCTTCTCTGGAAGAAAGGTTATAGATGGTAATTAATACGGGGAAATTTTTGAGAGAAAAAAGGTTGCTTATCTTCTGAGGCTTCTCACAGGAAAAGAATAAGACCCTTTATTAAGGAATGAGTGTAAAATAGGCATTTCTCCCAGGAATGAAAGGAGAAAGAATGTGATGTCAGGGTTCCTAGGCTCCTGTGAGTGGTAAAGCGTGTCTGTGTTGGTGAAGTACTGTGACTCCCCGTGACTTGTGTGCTGTGTCTGGTGCACGCTGTGTGCCGGGTCTCTGTAAGTGTTCCGAAGTGGAATTACACCCTACCAGGCAGAATCCCTTATTATAATTTCATTGATTTTGGAGTGGTTGATACTATAGCAGAATTACCTTGGGCTGTCTTAGCCCCTTATATGACGTGCTATCACCCACCTCTGTGTGTGATCTGACATCCGGTGTTTATTAGGTAAGTCCATTTGGAACATATGAACAGAGCTGGTAACTTCCACCATCCTGAAAGCTGAGACTGTCATTGCAGAATGTCAGAAGCCCACAGCAGAGATTTCCCCATTGGCTCTAATCACCCACCTGGGGTTTTCTCCACTGCATTTGAACAGTCTTGGTTAGTGATTGTCTTTTCTTCTGCAACTATAACATCTTCATGGAATTGTCATCAAATGGAGCATGGAATTAAGGGGAACTTGAATCTGTGTTCTAAGGCCATGGTAACTCACACTTTGCTCTATAATTTCTGTTTTGTTCTTTTTGACACAAGAACCTTTGAGCTGGTGGGCAATAGGGTCTTAGTACATTCTGAAAGGTTTTTCCTGAGGGTCACAAGCAAGTGAAGTTAGACACAGAGACAGGAGATAGGTGACAACTGAGGGGACTAAACACAGACCAAGGCAATTTTCCTCTGGATGTGTAATATTCTATCTCTCCACCATCCCAGAAATCCTCATTAGTCAACTAGCCTTATTGGAAATAGGTACTGACAACTTTTCAGGAACTTCAGTTCACCTCTTTATATATATATATATATATATAAATATATATATTCCATCTCCACTGTGTTCTGCCATTTTCATGCATGAACACTTCGAATTAGTGGCAGCCTCTTTTCACCTGTGGCCTTCTTTTATTATGGCTCTTAGGGCAAAACTACAGATAAATACTTCACTCATTTGTTCTTTGTTTGATAAAATCTTTACTTTTTTCTTATGCTAGGGAGGGGTATTGTCAATGGCCATGTAATTCTCCGTTGACAAAGAAGTTTCTTTTTCATAGGTTGCAAGTGGCCCATGTATTTTAAATCAGTTACACAGTGTCCCAAATGGAATATCCTCTGAGGTCCTTAGTGGAGTTGAAAGGGCACTGGTTGAAATGGAACCAGCTGCCACGTGATCCAGGTTTCATGCCACAGAGGAGTTCTGGGTACTTGGCCAGTTGCATTCTTGACTTGTCTGACCTCAGTGTGTTTTGCACTCACAGTGGATGGAAACCAATGCTGCCAAGCAGGAAGAGAGATACCCAATGGAGAATCAGCACTCTCCTGGCAAAGGTAACACAGCACCTTACAGGGGATTGTCCTTCCATGTACAACCTCAGAGTCATGGGAGAGAATCTTTCTGTGGAAACAAAGTCTTAGAAGGTTCAGGAAAGGACTGGTGAAGAAACTCGATTGGGAGAGTGCTTTCTCAGCATCACAAAATCCTGAGGTCAATCTCCCACTGCATAAACTAGGCATAGTGACACATGCCTATAATCCCATCACTCAGGACAGAGAGGCACAAGTTTCAGATGCGCAAGGTCATTCTTAGCTAGGTTTGAGGCTAACCTGTGTTATATGAGATTCTATCTCAAAAGAAAAAGTAAAATATTCACAAAGTGATGTTAAAAACTAGAATAATTTCTAAATAGAAATATTCCAACATTCCCATTGTTGTCAGTTTATCACAGGGGGCTAATGTCAGAAAAGGCACACCACTTTGGTTCCCTCCTCAAGGACACCAGCTTGTTGTGGAAATGATGCAGCAGAATGTTCTGGGTCACTTTGTTCCTGGATGTCTATCATCTAGGTGTTTATTGAACATTTTGAAAGAAAGTGTATTAGCAGAGGCAGGGTAATGACAATAAAAAATTATCATTATGTCTAGACTTATGTTTATGTCATGTCAATGCACATACCAAAGGAGGAGTACATGAAAATATAAAATTCTTGGTTCATACTAAAATTTAGTGGTCTATAAAATTATATTCTTTTTTAAAGTTGGTACTTGGTTATTGTGATAATTTAAAATTTTACCTCATCTGTGTTTTAATTTATTATTTTAAATGGCACTAAGTCACTGTTAAGGTTATCTGAGATATGTAAAATATTGTGTTATATTAGATAAGAAATTAATTAAAAGAGAAAAATTATATGATCAACAGATCTAGAAAAATCCCTTTATAGGGGCAATTTATTCAGATAAAACATCTTAGTTAATCATGGATGGCCCCCAAGATTCCTCATCCCTGTGAACCATGGGCCCTGAAGATAGAGCAGAGAATCTTTTTGAACACAGTGCTCTGCCCTCTGGAATGAGGACTTCTGGGCCAGCAGAGCAGAACTTTATGAGAATAGGAAGTAAGATCTTTGCTGCTGGGTGACTAGGGGTAGTGATGAGTAGAGCCACTTCTAGATTCAAGCCTTTAGGGGCTAGAGGATAGAAGTGATCATTAACTCAGTTGTTAACCTTATTGGATTTGGAATCATATAGAAGAAAATCCTCTGGGCACGTCTGTGAGGGAGTTTCTGCGTTAGGTTAAAGGAGCAGTCACCTCCATGCGGCTGCATCATCTGTGGCTGGGGTTTGCACGAAAATACAGGAGACAACAGGCTGAGCATCAGCTGTCATCCTTTTTCCTTCCTGACCACAGATACAGGGCTGGCTCCCTCCTTATCCTGCCACCAATCCTCCCTCCATGACGGGCTGTGTCCTTGAGCCATGACCAAGCAAAACCTTCCTTCCTTAGGTTGCTTCGTAGGCATTTGCTACAGCAAAGAAATACTGATGACACAATGGGCAATGATAAACAAAACTGCAAGATTTCACATAAATTTCCTTGGTCCTGATACATACTTATTTTCTCACTGGTACTTAGGCAGTATTAAGATAGGTGCAGCTTAAAGCAGTTTTATATATGTCATTATAATCTACAACCTGATGATCTTAAACAACAAAAAAAATCATGCAGATGAGAGAGATTTTGTCACATGAGACCTTTCAATCTAGACGTAGAGCTCAGAGATGGAGCACTTAGAGAGATTTGGGAATGAAAGAGACTTGCCATTATATAGATTTCCATAGCTGGTTCTGGAGATGGAGTGCGCCATGTTGATAATTTTGACCTGTGTTCAGATGTCATATAAATAGATTCCTGTAGTAAACACTCCTTGGTATGCAGGGTCTTTAGCACAGCAAGTTTTTGTTGAGATTAGTCCAGGTTGATGCCGAGTATATCAGGCTCATTTTGCTATTAATTCAGAGTGGCATGGTTGGCATTACTATGCCTTCCTGCTTCTAAGCAGCTTGGATTTCTTATTTTTTGAAGCCTGGTCTTAATCTGTCTGTGGTTGACTTGGATCTCACTCTGTAGCCCTAGGTTGGGCCTGAAATCAAGGTGAAGCTCCCACTTCAGGCTTCTCAGTGCTGGGACGATACATGTGGCAACAAACCCAGATCCTTCTGATTCTTCTTCTTCTCCTTCTCCTACTCCTTGTCCCCCCAACTTCTTCTTCTTTCTTTTCTAGTTTATGATTTTGAGGTAGAGTCTTGCTGTAGTCCAGGCCAACTTGGAATTCACTATGTAGTCTCAGGATGGCCTCAAACTCATCGCAACCCTCCAACCTCTGCCTCCCAAGTAGTTGGATTAAAGGTTTGCACCTCCATTTCTGGTTTCTTTCTGATTTTTTTTTTTAAATACTTACTCATTAATGTTAGTGATACAGAGAGAAAGAGGCAGAGGGAGACTAACACACACACTCACACACCCAAGAGAGAGAGAGAGAATGAGAGAGACAGAGAAAGAGAGAGAGAGAGAGAGCATGAATCTGAATGGGTGTCTTGGAGCTTCCTAATCATACAAATGAACTCCAGATACATGTGCCACTTTGTAGGTCTCACTTTACTTAGTTACTGGGAAATTATACCCAGGCCATTAGTCTTTACAAACAAGTGCTTTTAGCCACTGTTCAATCTCCCCAGCGTCTCTTTCTGCTGTTAAAAAGAAAAGCTGCAAGATGTTTTTCTGCACAAGTCTTTTTTGGTGAACAAATATTCTTATTTTTCTTGTGAAAATTATATTCTTCAAGGCTGACTTCATTTTTCTCCAATGAATCACATTAGCACATTCATTCAAAATCACTTAACATTAGGTGCATTTGTGTTTCTGGACTTCAAGATTTCTCTACTGGTGAATTTGCGTGGTTTCACACCAGCATTGTAAATAGCTATATAGGTATGACCTCAGTTTTCAATTGTATTTTGTAAATGTGATTTTTCTTTGCAACACGAAAATGTAAGACTCTATCTTATGTGTTTGAAGATCAGAACAGTGTCCTTTTGCCATAGACATGAGTCAAAATAGTTGCCAAACTGGCTAAATTTAATTGGTCATCCCAATTGGAACTATATTTTGCAGTAAAATGGGATTATCATGTAGGTCACACATTTCTTGGTAATTTCTCAAAGTCCATAAAATTAGCAAAATTTTTATTTATGTCTTGAATTCAAAATGCCTATCTTGACTTCTTCTGTATCAGTTAGTAACTGAGATTTTTGTTGTACTTCTTAGTCCCAGGGCTTTGTTCCTGTCGCTATGGACTCGCTGTGCTTTTGCACTTCATTAACCTTGGGGTCTGTGCACAGCGTGCATGTCTGAACCTCACTATCGTAACCATGGTGAACAGAACAGACACAAGTGGTGTGTCCAACGTATCTGCAGGGCAGAAGCTGGACGACACAAAGGTAAATCCAAAATATGACCCAAATGAACTAATTTGTGTTGTGGTTGAAGACTGTTGACAAGACAATCCTGATTAGACAAAGAAACTCCAATCTCAATAAACAAGTAACCTCCTAAATAGCATAACTTATGATTAAAGTATGATGTATTTGTGAAGGGCTTGTATGACTTTTAAAATAACCAGATCTAAGGGTTGGAATGAGGTGGTTAGGAAATAGGAAGAGAGAGAGAAAGAGAGAGAGAGAGAGAGAGAGAGAGAGAGAGAGAGAGTTTATAAAGCGGAAATGAAACTTACAGACAAGTTCATGAAACAACTGCTAACTGCCGTACTGTGACAGGTACTGGACTTCATGATGGTGCCTTTGACCATGAGGATTTTACATTATATGGCCAGAGAGCTCCTCATCCTAAAATCCTAAATGCTCTAAAATCTGAAACTTTCAAGCTGTGGCATGATGGCATAAATACAGAATTCCATACCTGATGCCATGAGGCAGGTCATGGACAAAATGCAGGTGTTTTAAATATTATGTAAAATGATCTACATGACTGCATAAGGTGTGTATAAAGCCTGAGTTGATTTCATATTCAGACTTTCATTCTGCCCCCAAACAGCAATATATGTGAATATTTTAGAATCAAGAATAAGAAACACTTGTGACATCAAGCATTTCTGAAATGATATTCAAGATAAAATTTACAAAGAAATATATATGTGTACGTTATATGTTAGTATATGTTACATATACAGGCATTGTGAGAGAAAAAAGGAGAGTCTTTTAAAAAACAAGTTAGACCAGAACTAATTTGGAAGACAAAACATCCAGAATTCCTACTTTACACTGTAAGTCTCCACATTGCAGAGCAGCTAGACTTGTCTCCCCCTTTCTTCCAGAACCCTGTGTATAACTGGAGCCCTGATATCCAGGGGATCATACTCACTGCCATTTCATATGGTACACCCATACCATACATTCCTGTTGGCTACCTATCTGGAAGATTCCCTGTGAAGAAGTTGATTGGCTCTGCCATGTTCCTCAGCTCTGTGTTATCCCTGCTCACCCCAGGAGCAGCTTGCCTTGGACCAGCTTTAGTCATCGTGTGCCGAGTACTCCAGGGAATAGTCCAGGTATTCAGATAATGGGATAAAATACACAGGGTATGAATCCATATTAAATAACTGAGAAAAAATGTCCTCCTCTTCTCATTTCAGGGCACAGTTATGGCAGCCCAGAACGCAATATGGGTCAAATGGGCTCCTCCCTTAGAACGAGGCCGACTTACCTCTGTGAGTTACTCAGGTAAAGACTTACGCCAAGAATGGTTGAATTAATTTCAACCCCTCAATCACATTCTTTCTGCAGGCCACAGAACTCTGTGCTTTGAACTGTCAAGGGGGTTGAAAAAAAAATCACTTCCAGCATTCTTGTTTTAAAAATGAGTATGTTAGGGCTCCATCAATGGCTCAGAGTGAAAAAAACCTATACAGGTGTGAAAACCTGGATTCAGATCCCCAGTGGATTAAAAAGTTTGGGTGGTATAGGGAGCTGTAATCCCAGAATTCTAGAGAGAGACAAGGAATTCACAGGGTAAGCTGGATGGCTACACACAGCAAAATTTATAAGTCCTGGTTTCAAATGAAACGCTGCCTCAGTAAACATGATAGAAAGATGCTGAGGAAGACACCAGACATGAACTTCCAGCATCCAACATGCACATATGGGCACCCTTACGCAAACCTAACTTATCTACACACACACACACACACACACACACAAACACACACACACACACACACACACACACACACACACACAGAGAGAGAGAGAGAGAGAGAGAGAGAGAGAAGAGAGAAAGAGAGGGAAGTTAATCAGAATGAAAATCAGGCAGCCTCACCTCAAACAACAGAAGAGATACAAGCAAACACCTTCTCTTTCCTCCCCATCCCTGAAGCTCTCCCACGGGAGACGCTGAGACCACATGGCCTGCATTGTATGATGTCTTCATTAATGTAACAGAAGTGTCCTTTTGACCAGGATACACACTGGGATCATTCCTGGTCATGCTTGTGAGTGGATTCATCTGTGATCTTCTGGGTTGGCCCATGGTCTTCTATATTTTGGGTGAGTATAATTAACTTATTTATTTATGAGGCAAAGAGGCAGATAGAGTGAGGGAGAGAATAGGCTCACTTGGGCATCTAGTCACTGCAAACAAGGCATGTGCCGACTTGTGCATCTGTCTTTACCTGGGCACTGGGGATCAAACCTCAGTTCTTAGGATTTTCAGGCAAGTGACTTAACTACTGACTGAGCAATCTCTCTGGCCGAGAGTATATATTTGATAAAAACTCACTTATGATTCAGAATTTAGGATGGAAAACTGAATATGTTACAAATTACCTGATTTCTACATTAAATACCATACGCTTCACTGAGGAAAAGATCAGTCAATTTTCATGAAATTCTCAGGACATAGTCACTGTCAGAGCTACATATATTATTGTACACAGATTAATCAATAGAATAATTCTGTACATTTTAAATGAAAAATTCTTTGGAAAAGGGAGAAAGACAGTAAGACTGAGGGGCTTGGGGAAGGGAAGGAGCCCTCACCCCATTGACAGGTTGAAACCTCTTTGCATTGGGAATCAAGAATTCCAGCAGTCAAGCCAGGCATAGTGGTGCACGCCTCTAATCCTAGCACTTGGGAGGCAGAGCTAGAAGTATCACCTTGAGTTCCAGGCCAGGCTGAGACAAGATAGTGAATTCCAGGTCAACCTGGGCTAGAGTAAGACCCTATTTTGAGAAACCAAAATCAAAAATAAATGCCAGCAGTCAACAAAATTTATTGCTCATGTAGAAATAATGTCTGTTTTGTATGTAGACATTTTGTGTTAAAGTAGCAGCTACCTATGCTCAAGGCCTGGGTGTACATAGCCTTGGGAAAAGCCTCATTGTCTTGGACACTTTCCAGCTTCTCTGGAATCTAGAGTTTTTCTTCTTCAATAGAACCCTGTCCGGTGTCCCTCAGGAGCTACTCTGTGGCATAATTTATTTGCTTAGCAACCCTGTGAAGAGAAGAGCTTGCAGACCCACCCTATTCCTCACATGACTATTGTGAAGATGGGGGACAGGGGCTCTCCTTAGAGAAGCCCACACCCATGCTCTCGGTGTGTCTCATTTTCTTCCTGAGCCCCTTCCACTTTTTTCTTTTAATCTTTGTTAACTTTCCAGATTTATGAAAGGTCATATAATGAATATTCTAGAACGTTCTATACCTTGAGCATGCTCTATAATACCACCCACCCATTGTCAGACACATTGATTTCTTCAGTGAAAAATAAATTCTACACAAATTGGAAACGATAAAAAGCATGAAGAATCACTGTTGCCAAACAAGTCATGAATGACTTTGGTTTTCTCCTCAGGGTTTTGGATTTGAGGCTGGCGGAGAGTGGATGGGCACATTATGCACATTTAGATGAGAACAAAAGAGGGGCTTGGGAAGCAGGTCCTTATTAGTTACTTTTCCCATTGCTTGAGCACACAGCTTAAAACGAGGAAGGGCTGTTTTGGTTTAGTTGAATAAGGAACACAGTCCACGGTGGGGGGAAGGCTCGGTGGGGGAGTGTGAGGCGGCTGGTCACGGTGCGTCTGTCGGGCCAAGCAGAGAGTGGCCAGGAAGAGGCTTGGGGCCTGAGGCCCTCCCGCGGACTCAGGTCCTTCACCTCATGAAGGGACCACCATCGTGCAGGGAGAGCCGTGGGCTGGGGAGACCCCATGTGCAGACACATGACCCAGCGGAGGACATTTTATATTCAAACTACAACATTGTGCAATGTCACGTAACAGGCAAATTCAGGATTTATTATGTACAAAGTGACTATTTGAAAGGGTAGTTGTGGGAAGCGGGAGGAATCACAGGCACGAGGAGAGGTCAGTGCGGCAGTAACGTGGGGCTGGTCTGTGAGAGTTACCACTGCCCCTGGAACCAAAGGAAGCGACATAGGAAGCTGTTATCAGAATCCACCAGAGACTCTTTTGGAGAGCACAACCTTCAGAGGACGGATGACTTCTTCATAGTGAACACAAATCGGGGGTAAATCTGAGAGAGATCCAGGTTTGGAAAGACCCTTCTCTGTCTATTCCTTCCCTTTCACCTGTGCCCGGATTTTCCACTCGTCAGATCCATGGGAAAGATGCATGAAGGCTGTCCATGCCCCTCAATGCAGCCCCCTGGGG
Organism: Jaculus jaculus; assembly: GCF_020740685.1. Taxonomy (NCBI): domain Eukaryota; kingdom Metazoa; phylum Chordata; class Mammalia; order Rodentia; family Dipodidae; genus Jaculus; species Jaculus jaculus. Next base: position 3,974,070 of record NC_059114.1, on the reverse strand, counting down.
ACAAAGCAGGAGGAAAGGGGCGGAGAGAGGGTCATAGGACACACAGAGATGTGACAGAATGGGGTCAGAGGGCAGTGACTTAGGGATTTAGCCCCCCCAAACCGTAATGGAAGTCTCAGGAAAAGCAGTCAATGCCCAAGTTAGAGGCAGAGTAAAAACGGGACCAAGGCTGCTGTTTAATCAGCTCTGGTGTTGTTGCTCACCTTAACCAACCCCAGCATTCCTGTGCAGATGAAGACAATGTCTGCCTCTGGGGATTGATAATGTGCAAGATGTGGAGCCAACAAGCTGGGTGTATTTGTATTTGGCATTTTCCCTTCTTGGATTCCCGAACTTAAACCCCACATGCCTGAGTGTGAGGGAAAAGGAAAATAATCTCTAAACCACTTACCAGTGACCTCCATGAAAATCGGAATTTTTGCCTATCTACCACTATTACCTCAAGCATTAGGCTAGAATGTGGTACATGAAAAGCACTTTGTCCGTGTTTGTTCCATAAAAGACTAAATATTCAGTGTTACATACTCTCTGCAGTAGTTTGACATATCCTCATGATCAGCTTATTAGGATAACAACTTCTAAAACAACACACCTTTTGGCAAATCTTTATATGATTTTGATTACTTCTGAAGCCTTGGCTGTGTATCAGAACACAGGTAAGGCCGAGGTCTCAAACTGTTTATTTGGACCTGGGAAGGTGGCTTAGTCAGTAATAACATGCTTGCTTTGCAAGCATGAGGACTTGAATTGGATTTCCAGAATCCATGTAAAAAGGCCAGTCATGGTGGCAGGCATCTAGCTGGTAAGATCTAGGATGATGAGAGACCCTGACTTAAAAATAAAGAAAAGAAGAAGAAGAAGAAGTGGGAGGCATCTTAGGACACCCAGGTTGTCACCCGGGTGTCAAGCATTGTGACACACATATACAGGGACCCCCCCCCCCCACGCACGTGCTGAAATCAACCCCAAACCCGATGACTGTAGTCCTGTATAGGTATGGTCATGTCATGCTCTGGAGGTCAAACACATTCAGAATCTGAGAAGACAGAGGCTCAGTGTAGACAGGCAGGTGAGTGGAGGAACCTAGGAGCCCTTAGATCAGGACAGTGAAAGAATTCGCTTCCATAACAGTTTGTGCTGCAGGATAACAAAGATGGTTATAAAGAGGATATCTGCCACTGAGTTCTCTTGGAGAGTTTCAACAAGGAAAGGAAAAGTTTCAGTTCTCAGAATGAAAATTCCCATTTTAAATTATGCAATTACATATTTGCAATCAAAGCAATGGGGAGAGAGAGAAAATGTAAAAAAAAAAAAAAAAGCAGCAGCAGAAGAAAACTGAATGTGCATGTGCCACTTTGTACATCTGTCTTATTTGTGTGCTGGGGAATGGAACCCCTGACATGAGACTTTGCAAGCTGGTACCCCTAAGAGTTGAGCCATCTCTCCAGTCCAAAAATATAACTTTCAAAAAGAGACCCATTGGCCTGGATAGATGGCTTAGCGGTTAAGCGCTTGCCTGTGAAGCCTAAGGACCCCGGTTCGAGGCTCGGTTCCCCAAGTCCCACGTTAGCCAGATGCACAAGGGGGCGCAAGCATCTGGAGTACGTTTGCAGAGGCTGGAAGCCCTGGCGTGCCCATTCACTCTCCCTCTATCTGTCTTTCTCTCTGTGTCTGTTGCTCTCAAATAAATAAATAAAAAATTAAAAAAAAAAAAGAGACAGACTATAGAAAGAACTGCGAATTGAACTTGCACTTGTAATTTGTATGCCTTTGACAGGTGCGTTTGGCTGTGTTATGTCTCTTCTCTGGTTCATCCTGTTCTATGAAGAACCCAAGGACCACCCGTGGATAAGCATCAGGGAGAAGGAATACATCAACTCTTCTCTCGCCCAGCAGGTAGAGCGCCGCTCTGTCTCCCCTCCGTCCTGCTCCAACCAAACAGGCTCCGCGTGTCCACACTGGAGAAGGATTAATGGTGTATTTTACAGGTCAGCGCATGTGGACGACGTCTGCCAATCAAGGCTATGCTGAAGTCTCTTCCAGTCTGGGCCATCGCCCTCTCTGTCTTTGCTTTCCTGTGGTCAACCTCCCTCTTTGCTGTGTACATGCCAACGTATCTCAGCACCATGCTTCATGTCAACGTGAGAGAGGTGAGTGCCGCCCTCGTCCTCATCTTCAAGTGTATGAAGGACTTGATCCCGCGTGACAGCAGCCTGTTGTCTGTTTACCTCCTGCCGCTGCTCTGTAGCTGGAGATGCGCGGTTTTTCATCTTTATGGGAACACTGCCCCTAATAAAAGCTATCAATATGGGCTGGCGACATGGCTCTTCATGTAAAGCACTTTTTTCCAAAGCCTGCTGACTCAGTTTTGATTCCCCAGGACCCAAGTAAAGCCAGATTACAAAATGTTGTAGTCATCTGGAGTTTCTTTGCCTTGTCAAAAGTCACTGGTGCACCCTTTCTCTCTCTCCCTCAAATATATAAGTAGAAATATAATTTTAAGAAATTAAAATTTTTTTTTTCGAGGGAGGGTCCCACTCTAACCCAGGCTGACCTGGAATTCACTCTTTAGTCTCATGGTGGGCTTGAACTCAGTTGCTCCTGCTACCTCTGCCTCCTGTGTGCTGGCATTAAATTCGCGTGCCACCCTGACTGGCTAAATTTTTATTTATTTAATTGACAGAGAAAGATGGAGAGAGAGAGAAAGAGAGAGAGAGAGAATGGGTGTGCCAGGGCCTCCTGCCACTGCAAATGAACTCGAGATGCATGTGCCCCCTCCTACATCGGGCTAACGTGGGTCCTGGGGAATCAAACCAGGGTCTTTTGGCTTTGCAGGCAAGTGCCTTCACTGCTAAGCCATCCCTCCAGCCCAGAAATATAATTTTTTAAATTATAAATAAACTGTCTCAAACTACAAATGGACATGCACTCATGCTCCCCATCCCCCATCCATAACTGCTCTTTGTGTAACTTAGGACGTAATACAAGCCAGGTGTGGTGGTGAACACCATTAATTATAGCACTTACGTGGCCGAGGTGGGATGATTGCTGTTACTCAAAGCCACCTTGGGATACAAAACACGAGAAAAGAACTTGACTCCATCATTCCTCTCAGGGGTTGGGGTCCTTCTCTCAAAGTACCTGGGCCAGGCCCTGCCACCACGCTCAACTCTAAAAGGACCAGAGTGCTGGGCTCCATGTCTATGGCGTGGGTCTTGCCCTGAGCGGACTGGCATTCCATTATCTATCTGACTTGGGGTCTCTAATGCTTGGAACCTCCTTTTTTTTTTTTTTTTTTACACTAAAGTAACCAGAACAGATTCCCTCAGAAATGGAGCTGGGCTTTCACTTTGAAGCTTTCTACAGCCACCCAGTCCTCAGGCCAGGACACAGAATAGCATGGACCATACAAAGGCTCATTGACTCCATTTAAACTTCCATGAAACCACGATATTTTTTTAAAAAAATATTTATTTATTTATTTGAGAGCAACAGAGAGAGAAAGAGGCAGAGAGATGAGAGAGAGAGAGTAAGAGAGAATGGGCACACCAGGGCCTCCAGCCACTGCTAACGAACTCCAGATGCGTGCGCCCCCTTGTGCATCTGGTTAACGTGGGTCCTGGAGAATCAAGCCTCAAATCGGGGTCCTGGGGCTTCATAGGCAAGTGATTAACCGCTAAGCCATCTCTCTAGCCTGAAACCACAGTATTTTAGGCAAGATTAACCATGCCTGAGTTAGTGTTGGCACCATGCATATATAATTTTCATTATACTCTCTCATTTTCCTCAAGGTTGGCTCTCTCCTGTTCTCAACGTGGTCCTCTCCTCATACTGTAGATCCTGTGAAACTCACAACTGTTTTTTTAAAAGTAGGGATGCGACAAATATTTCTTTTTTGAATTTGAGACAGAGAGAGTGGAAGAGAGAAAAAAGTGGTGTGTCAGGGCCTGTAGCTACTGCAAACGAACTCTAGACTCATACACCACCTTGTGCATCTGTTTTACGTGGGACCTAGAGAATCGAACCTGGGTCCTTAGGCTTCACAGGCAAGTGTCTTAACTGCTAATCCATCTCTCCAGCCCAGATGTGACAAATATTACTGACCACAAAACTTGTTTTCTCTTTTCATTGGATTGTGAGGTCCTAGACAGATCTCTGATGTTGCATGTTCATGGTTTTATGTATAAAATTTAACCATTTAACTATTTTTCTATGTATGCATACATGTGTGTATCCACTTATCTATTTTTATTTATGGCACTGGGATTGAACCCAGGGTTTGGTACACACCAGGCAGGAGATGTGACACTGGGTGCACCCTCAGGTCAGCACATGCATTAGTAAGTGAACGCCAGTGAAAAGATTGCTGTGTACAAACAACACTGCTTCTCCATCATACTCACTCTCAGAATAACGTTTCCTCCTCAGAACGGGCTGCTGTCTGGTCTCCCACATTTGTGTGCCTACATCTGTGCTATCGTAGCTGGTGAGATGGCAGACTTCTTCCAGTCCAGGAAGATTTTCAGCCTACTTACCATCCGGAAGCTCTTCACCACATTAGGTAAGAACAGCTGGGACATTCAGACAGATTGGGGAGCCAACACCCCATGCTCAGGACGCACCTAACTGCTGTCTGCGTCACTGCCAGGACTCCTCCTTCCTGTGATCTTCAGCCTGAGCCTGCTGGCCCCGGGCCTCGGCTTCCATGGCACCGTCACCTTCCTAGTACTTGCCAATGCATTGTTCAATCTCTCAGCACCTGGAGGATTTATCAATGCTCTGGACATTGCCCCCAGGTAGGGTAACCTCAAAACTTGCTTATTTTATTAACAAACTGAAGTACATATGTTATTTTGTACCAAAGGATAGTTTGAACTGTGGACACACATGTACTACCCACATAATCCGTTACTTTGTGATGAGGTGCTTGAAGTCTATTGTGCTAAGAGGCTCAAGAATAACGCACATTGCTATTAACTGAAGACACCCTGTGCTACAATGGATCTGTTGAATTTATTCCTGCATAACTGAACTTCTTCCTTTAACCAAAGTCAATTAAAAAATAAAAATTACTAATTACCTTGAAACACCCCTTCTGTTTTCTAGTTCACGGTTAATTATTTATTCATCTACTATTTATTCATTCATGATTTACTCCAGGGAGAGAGAGAGAGAGGTAAGCATGGCGGGGCAGGATGTGCACAGGCGCTGCCTCCTCGCCGAGCCTGACGGCCTGCCCCAGGGTGATGGAGACAGACGCTGAGGACACTCGACATGCGCCCAAGCAGAAATTCAGAAGGTGCTGAAAGCTCAGCACTAAAGTGGACCTACTACACAATCACCAAGGCTCGGGGATTTCGAGGGAGAAGGGGCAGGAAGAATGTAAGAGCCACAGGGCTGGAGAAATATCCAGAGGCCTTGCCCCGCCCCCCCCCCCCCATGAGGACAGTGTCCTCTCAGGACTCATAGCACAACTCCCTGGAGAACGCCAGCGATCCCCCTAAGAGCGCCCTCAGGGGGGTGGGGCCAGAGAGTAGGGAAATGATGGTACCCACATGTGACGTGTCCATACAAAGTTTCTATTTAACAACAGCGACAAGAAGTAGTTGAAAAAATAATCGGAAACCAATTCCGGTCATAACATAGGTAATCTCTGAATTTTTGATCGTGCTTGGAGGTTCCAGTCTCTGCTGGAGTTATTCTAGACATGCCCCCATTATCTTGATCTCCTTGAACATTCTGTCCCGCTTGATTCAGTCTTCCTGACACTGTTGATTATCCAGAAAGCTGCTCATGTGTAGACAATATTCTGACATTTTAATGAGTGACAATTGGGGAAGGTTAACTCATGGAATCACCACTCTTAAATCCCACTTGGCGAAGTTAGCTTCTACCAAGGCATCTGCTTCATCTGACATGTGGCGTGTGTGTATCAACATTAATTTTCTTTCAGGTATTATGGATTTCTCAGAGGAGTCACCACGTTAATAGGAATGGTAGGAGGCATAATTTCTACCACTGTTGCTGGGCAAGTACTCAGTCAGGTGCGTACCTCGAACACACACAAAGCTGTTGTTCCACTATTAATTGTGCAGAGAAAGACATAAATTTGCACACGCACATGTGTGTATGTGTTTGCGTGAAGATACTGTGTGTGTATAAAAAAAATCAGAGACTAGAGGTCAGTAGCAGGCCAATGACAAGTTTATTGTCATTTGTAAACAGATTTGACTAAATTAGGCAGCTGTTTGGTCAACAGATGACGTTTTCTTTCTTGTTACATGCCCATTATTTCTGATGGGAACCCTCGTGTCATTACTCATTGGGAAGAAAGAAGGACTCAGACATTTTTTTTTTTTTACAACAAATGCATGGCTTTGTCCAAAAACAATGTTGAAGCCCAGCATGGTGTTGCATGCCTTTAATCTGTACCCTCAGGAGGCAGAGGTAGGAGGATCACCACAAGTTCAAGGCCACCTGAGACTACATAGTGAATTCCAAGTCAGCAAGACCCTACCTCGACAAACCAAAAAATAAAATTAAATAAATAAATAAGTAAAACAAAAAACATGGTGAGTGGTGGCAAAAGTAACAAGATAAAGTTTTGTCAGAAAAAAAAAAAATCAAATGCATGGACTAAAGACGGAACCATGAAAACTTTTTGGCATTGTCACCTACAAATTTGCTTAATATTTTCCTAGTGAGCATATCTAAAATGCTCTACCCAATTTAACAGTTAGATAAAAGACATGTCTATCTTGGAGATGAGGTTCCCTAGAACCTACTTAAAAATCAGGGTGTGGTCGCACACTTCTGTGATCTGAGGGGATGGAGAGTGGAGAGCACTGGGCTGCATGGTGGGGAAATGTCACTTTCACGTTGAAGGGGCAATGTCTGCCTACAGAAGAATGAATCTAGAGCATTATCTCTCACCAGGCCCCCAAATTAACACAGTAAGACCTGAATCCTTAATATGATGAGAGGGAAAAGCAGAGAGAACATTTCAAGATACAGACATAGGGGAGAACTTTCTGAATTTTCACCCCACGTAGCCAAGGACATAAGACAAAGAGTCCCCAAATGGGATCTTTTGAAACTAAAAAGCTATTGCACAGCAATAGATTCAAAAGACCAGCTTCAGAGTGGGAGAAAATCTTCAACTGCTAACTACCTGATAGAAGATTTATAGCAGAATATATGAAGAACTCAAACTAAACAAAAATATCAAGCAAGCTGGGAATGGTGGTGCATGCCTTTAATCCCATCACTCATGAGGTAGAGGTAGGATTGCAGTGAGTTCAATAACAGCCTGAGACCACTGAGTTAATTCTGGGTCAATATGGGCTAGGAGAGACCCCACCTCAAAAGCAAAAACTAATACAAATATCGAGCAACCCAAATCAAAGAAATGTGGCATGAAACTGAACAGAGTTTTCAAAACAAGAAGCTCACATGGCCAATGGCTAATGGAATATATATATAATTTTATTTATTTATTTGACAGAGAAAGAGAGGAAGAAAGAGAGAGAGAGAATGGGCACCCCAGGGCTTCTAGTCACTGCAAACGAACTCCACATGCATGCACCCCCTCGTGCATCTGGCCTACATGGGTTCTGGAGAGTTGAACCAGGATTGTTTGGATTTTGCAGGCAAATGCCTTAACTGCTAAGCCATCTCTCCAGCCCAATAAGTATATCTTAAACTATTCAACATATGTAGCAATCATGGAAATGCAAATTAAAACTACACTGAGAGTCTCTCTTGCTCCATTCGGCATAGTTATCATAAAAAAATAGATGACAACAAAAGCTAACATGTGGTTGAGAAAGTGAAACACTTTTTTTTCCTACTGGTGGGCATGTAGACCTGTACATGCACTATGGAAATCAGTATGGAGTTTTCTCAAAAACCTAAGGCATAATCCTCCTGGGCATATGTCGGTCTCCTCCCCAGCAGGCAGGTAGTGCTGAGGAGGGACCAGGCCAGCTGGTTCCTCCCAAGGGGTTGAGGAGGAAGATGAGTGTCATATGACTCAGAACCTCTCCTGTTTACTGGAGAAAAACCACACTGAGTCGGGCGTCTTGTGGAAGCAGGTACTCACGGGAACTTGCTTTATTGTTACAAGCAGTTGCCTGTATAATGTTGGGGCTGAAGGTGGGGATTTTAGGATAGTGGAAGAGGTAAGGACCAATAGTAAACTGTGACTATTGAAATGATAATTCCAACTCCTGTGAGGAAGTAGCAGGCAAGAAGCCACTAGGTGTCTTGCTGAGTCCTAGCTGTCCAGACACAGATCACCAAACTTTAGCTAGGCTCAGGAAGTCCCACTAGGCCTCACGTCCAGCTCTCTCAACAGGCATATACCCTAGGGACTTTACATGTGCCTTAATAAGTACTTGCACATCCATCTTGTGGCTTCTCCACTCACAAGAGCTGGGAATGAAATCACTATAGATGCCCAGTAACTGATGAATGGATAATGACCATATGGTAATATATACACTGGAGTTTTATGTAATATGTTATTTATTTAGTTATTTATGAGAGAGAGAGAGAGAAGGAGAGCAAATGGGTGCACTGGGGCCTCTGGCCACTGCAAAACAAACTCCAGACACATCCATTATTTTATGCATCTGCCTTACATGGGTACTAGAAAACTGAACAAGGGTCCTTAGGTTCACAGAAGCACCTTAACTGCTACGCCATCTCTCTAGGTCTCACATTGAGGTTTTCTTTGAAGCTGGCGAAAAACCTGCCTCCAACTCCCAAGTGCTAGGGTGTAGGTAGGCCCCACAGTATAAAGAATTACAAGAGTCCTGAGGAAGAGAAGTTGGGATTTGAACTCTGCATGGTAATAGATAATGCCAAGGGGGAATATAGAATAGCATGGAAGGTATATTCACAAAATGATATTATGGCTGAGAGAAACCGGTTAATCTTCCAACTACTGTATAAAACACTCCCTCTCCACATATCTATCTATACATGCTTATATGCCACAACTCACCATTAGCTACATGAAACACTGTGAAAGAAAGTGGTTTTGAAATAAAACAGAACGAGAAAATATGCATCAATTATGAATACCAGACACGTGTATTTATCTGGTGAAAAAATGGAATTTTTTACATTGTTTATGTCATAGCAGAATGAAAGCAATCGTTTATGTAGAAGGAAATGCTGGTCTTATTGATCATGACATTTTCCATGTTGAAATAACTGTGTCGAGTGTACACATTAACACTGCATTTTAAATGTTAGAAGATGAACAATTGGAACAGTGTCTTGTCCTTTGTATTTTAATCTATAGAGTGCTGAATTTTCCTGGCATGTCATCTTCCTCCTGGCGGCAGGCATTAATGTGACAAGCCTCATCGTCTACCTCGTATTTGCTAAGGCAGAAGTCCAGGACTGGGCTCAGCCAGATCAGTGCACACAGCTGTGAAGTGGAGGTGACTGGAGTAGGGCAGGAGTGAGCAGTGCAGGAGGGGGCGGGGCTGCAGCTGAGCCCTGAGCTAAGCTCAGGCTGCCTAAGGGCCCAGGGAGGATGGAGGCCAGAGCAAACATGGAAGTATTAACCACCCTCGGGAAATGCCTTGCAGCCCAGGCATGCTCTCCATGGGGTTCCGGGGAGATGTCCGGGCGGGGTTGTCAGTCTGGGAGGCTGGGTCTTAAACATTGAGACAGAGAAGACGGGACACTTGGAAGGGTCTTCAGTAAAGTGCAGTCAGCACTGGGGAATGTGGTGTCTTAAGAAATGAGAAAGGTTCACGGAGAAAGAGAATTTTGTCTGGTAATAGTAACTCTGCTTATTTAGGGACCTTGTAGAATCAGCTGTTGTTTAAATTAGATCTCCTCTCGCTTACAGTCAGTCATACTCAGAGGGCCCTGTGACCATCTAACTCTATCTACCTGGGTCCACTCGAACACCCTCCAAGGCCTGAAAGTCTACAAGAGCAGGCACCCTAAAAAGCTCCCGTCTTGTGTCTCCACTTTCGGTTAACTCCTTGCTCCCCTCTCCCCACAATGTCTTCATTCAAGACTGTCTTTTCATATTGCACCAAGGCACGTTCAGTTCCTTAGAAAGACACACGTGGGAAGTTTCCTAACTGCCACACCCAACAGCTCCATTCCTCCCAAAGAAGCCAGGTGGACCATCGTCCCAGCACCCCAAACTCAGGGAGGTTTGCCTCTTGAGAACGGGATTGAGGCAGGTTAAGGGACCAGTGTCCTGGAAAGTAAAAGCAGAGATGTCCTTGAGGCTGACCTTCAGGCTCCACTGTGCTGGAGGTCAGAGAAGGACCTGGCCTCTCCTTATCACTTGCCTAAAGGAGTTCCCAAGATGCAGTTTTCCATAAACAACCCAATTCCCTCCCTAGGAAATAGTTCTCCTTTCCTTGGATTTAGACCCCTGGGAGGGTCGCATTTGAACCCGGCTTTGTGCTTGGTTAGGCTCAGCACATAAAACATAATGGCTGGTTAGCTCAGCCCCCATTCAGAACTTATGAAGAACCCAATTTCGGTCTCTAGGTGCACCGTACCACTCCTCCCTTCTCATGGACATGAGCTCTTCATACTATCGTCTCTTTCCTTCCCTTAAACCAATAAAGTTTCTCTAAAATAAAAAAAAAAAGTAATGTAAAAGGGCAAGGGAACCTCTGAGAAATGCTACTAAATTATATTAGGTCAAAAATTTTTTGATGGGTTTGGTAAGAGTGACCAAAATGGTGACCTTGCATTGAATGACTTTCAAATGAATGACAGAGACAGAGGGCATATGAAGGTGTGCTCAAAGGGAGCCACATAAACTAGCCAGGGAGAGTTAAAAAGGGAGGACAGGAATGCTGAAGCTTTTCACCACATACAAAGGTATGAAACAACAATGCTAATTGGACCCATTCTGTGGCCACACTGAAGCCTTCCATTCAGGTCTTGAAGGGCAGACGCTGTTACATTGGCCAAAAGAGAGGCACAGAGACGTGCCTCAACCAAGGGCCTGTTTGAGGTAAGACGTGTGAAAACAGGTCAGATAACCCAATTCTGGACAAGGGAGATGACTGGACAAAAGTATCCATCATTCCTTTGAAACGTTGAAAAGCCTCGTGTCCTCTGGGTTAGATGCTCAGCAGCGACGTTCTTGATGCGCTTCTTCCTTCTTCTGCGCACTCAGTGAAGGGGGAGCGCACGGAGAGCCTGGAGCCTCCTTTCCGAAGAGCAGAGGAACGTGCACGAGGCCCGAGCTGGAGGCAGCGGCAGCCCCGGGACGAGGTGGACCCAGGGGCGCTGGCGGCCAGGCTCCCCCGTCACAGCCTGCGCGCTGCCCTTCTGTCTCGTGTGTCGTGTGTAACAAGTGACGTGTCTGGATTTTGAAGTGGTGAGGCACGAAGCCAAGAGCTGTTATATCCTGTTTGCCAAACCTCATCTGAAAATACAGCTGCTTTCAATAACCCTTTGTCTAACTGCTCTGCTGCTTCTGAAACCTGCTTGTTACTGATGCCTCCTTCCTGTGATCAATAAAGGCTGGAGTTCTTCGAGGATTCGCCCCAAGCCTGCCTTCTCCGTTAGCTATGTTCTTGATTGCGGAAATCTCAACCTTCTTGAAGATCTAATCACAACGTACATCTGATATATTCCAAAAGTTACAAGAATTGTCCAAATCTCACAGGTGCAGCCCAGACCTGACTCTTTTGCCTTTTTTGGGTCTTCCCTAGAAGTGACTTTCTTGCTGTCTTTCTGAGCACTGTTCCCACTGATCTGGTAGAAGCCAGATGTGTGGGTGTTGCCCTGGCCACCCTCCATCCTCACCCTCTCATGGAGGGCTATGAGGGTGTCTGCTATAGCATCTAATCTGCTCCCCTCTCTGCCAATCTGCTCGCTCCCAGCAGAGGGCCATCGTTCTCCTGGCTTCTTTATTTATTTTGTGGCAGGGTGTTGCAGTGTAGCCCAGGCTGCCCTCTTTAGCGCTGGGGTTGCAGACATGCCCAGGCTAGACTGGTTACCCTAGAAGCCCTTCCAGGACCGAAGGCTGCCCAGGTGCAAGAGGAGCGTCTGCTCTGGCCGAGCATGTCCTGCCCGTGTGGCTGCTTCCCTGTGCGTCGTTCCTCAACTCACTCACGTGTGGTCACCTCCCACAGAGCAGCAGAACGTCTTAGGGCCTGTGAACAGAAGGACACCTCCGCCTTGGGTAACCAGCACTCAGGACTTAGGACAAGGACTGTACATGGGAATGACGTTTATTCATCTCATGCGCCTTCAACAAGTGCTGACTTGTGGGTTTCTCAATCATTAAAAGGGCCCCTTTTCCAGAAAGCAGCAGAAGGTGCCGGCTGTGACCTCGGATGGTTCAAGTGTCCTGTAGCCTGTGGAGCAGGATGAATACCATCAAGACTTGGAAAACAATCCACACTGCAGCTGAGTGACTTCAAAGCCCTGGGGACAATGGGGGTTTCCATGCATTCTTTCCTCCTTCCCTTCTTTTCTCTTCTCCTTTCTTTGAGCCTACTTTCTCTTTTTTGTCCTTCTCCATCCTTTCTCCTTTCCCTTTCCATATGCTCTTTCTCCAGGTCACCCACTCCTCTTTCTCTTCCTGTACCGCTCCCTCCTCCTTTCTCCCATCCCTCCTCCTCTCTCATCTGTGATATCTCAAGTTCACTGCTCATAGGTAAATTAACTTGTAAGACATATTCTCTTCCTCAGGGTAGAGCCCCATGCTCAAACAATGGTCTTTATCTAAAGTAAATGATTTCAAACTATACACCCCGTTTCCACCCTTCCCTGGGTAATTGCTGGTACCCACACAGTTATCTAAACTAATCAAAGATGTTATCAAATACAAATGCCAAAACTTTATGTGGTCTTTCTTATCTTTTCCTGACAATTTCTAAATTAAACTAATTGGTTGAGATTTGTTAATAAAAATAGCATTTTCAAAACTGATAATATGTTCTGTCTATTAAAAAATAAGATTGCCTACCTTCTAAAAAACTGTTTCTCTGTATTTCTCTCACCTTATTTGTTTATAAATTCAAACTTAATTCTCTATAATAAGGTAGTAAATTTATTTATAGTGTCATATATATATATATATATATATATATATATATATATATATATATATAGTGAGCAGAGGCTGTCATCCAGTTGTTTTCCACCATCCCACTTCAGCTTGAAAAAGTAAGACTCAAAATCGTCACCTACTCCACTGGCTCAAGCCCTGGGCGGCGGGGCGTCCATGCGGCTCCATCATGTCGCAGGAGTCCTTTAAGATCACACTCACCTGGGACCCGCCGCTGCCCTACAAAGTGTGAGTACAGTGGTTGTGGCGGGCTTGGGCCCAGGCTGGGGTGCGCGGGGTCCCCGGTCTGCCCTCCGCTGCTCTCCTTCCTCGTCTGCCTTCATCGCACGGCTGTAGGCCCTGAGCTTGTCCCCTTGTCCCGAAGCCTGCAGGGAGATGCCCTGTGCATGCTGACCCCTGAGGGCCACCCGGGCCTGGAGGGAAGGTGGGTCCACCTCGAGCTCCTCTGGGAATAGATTCCACTCAGTGTTCCTGAAAGTACACCTTTTACAGCAGTCTTAAAGTTTGCAGCAGAAGGATTGAAAGTTCCTGCAGCCACAAGTGCAATTATTACCAATGATGGACTAGGAATAAATCCTGCTCAGGCTGCTGGGAATGTTTTTCTAAAGCATGGTTCAGAACTACGAATTATTCCTAGAGATGGTGATGGAAGTCATTAATACATGCAACTTGGAGCACAGTTACCAACCAGAATAAATATTGATGTTTGTTGTTGCTGTAAAATTGAAATCAGGTACTTAAGATTCTATGAAAATGCCAAGAATCAAAGAAACAATGAATGGTGGCTCTTCTGTCCCTTGTTGTTTGTAGTTTTCATATGAAATGGGAAGCCTCATGGGTGGAGGGCATGACCTCCAGAGAAGGTGGTACCTTTGACTGCTACCTCAGAACAATTGAGAGTTCACTTGTGGTAAATGAATTATCTGACTTGACTGATAATTCTTAGCCAGAACGTTTGGAAAGTTAAAGTTTACTTACTCTTACATCATACTTGTATTTGAGTTGAAATGTAAATGGATTATGAAAATTGACTTGATATTATCTTACTTGCAAACTCGTAGTTTGATTACTATATAGTCTGATGAAGTTAATAGACATTTCAGTGAAAAGTCTTAGTTTTTTATTGTTTAGGGTTTTAAAAAATTATTTATTTGTTTTTATTGATTTGAGAGCAACAGACAGAGCAAGAGAGAGGCAGCTAGACAGGTAAAGAAAGAATGGGCAATGCCAGGGCCTCCAGCCACTGCAAACGAACTCCAGACACATGCACCCTCTTGTGCATCTGGCTAACGTGGGTCCTGGGGAATCCAGCCTTGAACCGGGGTCCTTAGGCTTCACAGGCAAGCGCTTAACCGCTAAGTCATCTCTCCAACTTTGTTTAGGGTTTTTTTTTTTTTAAGTTTCAACCTTAATATATTCTATAAATTTTAATTTCTCATCATGAAGCCAAAATGTGAATTTTTAGATGTATCCGTTATATCTATAAATTGATGTCTTAACCAAATATTTTAACTGAGATCTTGCAAAACTCAGTATTTATAATTTAATTGACAAGAGTAGAAACATCTTTTGTTGTGTTATGTATTCTTTTAATACTCACTTACATGACAGAAATCCTCAAGGAACCATTTTTTGTGGATAGTTTTGAACAGCGTTCAGTAAGAACGTTGTTGCAGAGGAGATCTGAAGTGTACGCGTGTCTTTGAGCAAAGCAGCACTGACTGGAAGTGCTGATGAGCAGAACTCACTGGATACCTGGCCTTTAAGGCTGTGTCACTACTAGTCACCTGGTGGATAAGAAGCCTGAGGAGGGAGGATGGGAAAGCCCAAATGACCAGACTGGGTCAAGAAAAGCAAAGGGAAGCAGTGACAAGGAACAGCACTGAGTTGCAGGAAAGTCCACAGGCTGGACAAAACTAAAAGAATAGGTTGTAGAAAACTGAAAATGAAGACAAAATACATGACATAGATTTAAGTACCAAATGACAGACAAAGAGAGGAGGCGACATTAGATAAATGTGAACACTTCAGAAATACCCCTGATGAAAGTCCAAAGAAAGCTTTGCCGGTACAGAGAAAACCGTGGTCTCTGCGTGACTTGCAGGGTGAATTGAAGGCTCATGACCCAGAGCCGGAGCGTGAGCAGGTGCACTTTCAGTAGTGCGCTCTGGAGCCAAGGGGAAAGCAGGTTCCCACTAAATACTCACTGAATTAATGGATGAAGCTCTAGGAGCAAGTTGTACCTTGACATGTTTGAGTGTTACAGGGCCTCAGTTTACTTATAAGAAAAAGTAACACACATGGCATCTGTAAGCTACATTAATGGTTTAGGAAATTTCTAGATATCTATCACAAATTACCAAAGCGGGGCGAGGGGGGGGTGCGGTTACCAGCTGGTACACATATTCGATGAAAAATGCCAAAAATACTCATTGAAGAAAAGTCAGCCTCTTTAGCAAATGGTGCTGGGAAAACTGGACATGTATCTATAGAAGGATGAAAATAGATTCTTCTCTCTCTCTCCATGCACAAGAATTAAGTCCAAATGGATTAAAGACCTTCACATCAAACCTGAAACTCTAAAACTGCTAGAGGAAAAAGTAGGGGAAACCCTTCGACATATTGGTCTTGTCAAAGACTTTCTGAATATAATCCCAATTGCTCAGGCAATAAAACCACAGATTAACCACTGGGACCTCATGAAATTACAAAGATTTTGGACTGCAAAAGACACTGTGAATAAAACAAAGAGGCAACCTACAGAATGGGAAAATATCTTTGTCAGCTATATATCTGATAGAGGATTAATGCTAGGATATCAAAAGACCTCAAAAAGTTAAATAATAAGAAATCAAACAAGCCAATTAAAACATGGGCGATGGAGCTAAATAGAGTTCTCAAAAAGAAGAAATACAGATGGTGTATAAGTATCTAAAAAAAAGTTCTACATCCCTAGTCATCAGGGAAATGCAGGTTAAAAGTCATTGAGATTCCATCTCACTCCTGTCAAATTGGCTACCCTCATGAAAACAAATGATCATAAATGCTGGTGGGGATGTGGAAAAAGAGGAACCCCTCTACACTGTTGTTGGGAATGCAATTTGGTCTAGCCATTGTGGAAATCAGTGTGGAGGTTCCTAAGACAGCTAAAAGTTGATCTACCATATGACCCAGCTATAGCATTCCTAGGCATTTTCCTAAGAACTCATCCTATTTCCTTAGTAGTACATGCTCAACCACGTTTATTGCCTCTCAGTTCATAATAGCTGGGAAATGGAACCAGCCTAGATGTCCCTCAACTGATGAGTGGATCATGAAGATGTGCCACATTTATACACTGGAGTTCTACTCAGTGGTAAAGAAAAATGAAGTTATGAAATTTGCAGGAAAATGGATGGATCTGGAAAGGTTTATATTAAGTGAGGTAACCCAGGCCCAGAAAGCCAAAAGCTGTATGTTCTCTCTCATATGTGGATCCTAGCTACAGATGATTGGGCTTCTGTGTGAGAAGGAAAAATTTCAGTAGTAGAGGCCAGTAAGCTAAAAAAGAGATATAAAGGGAAGAGAAAAGAAGGGAGGAGAGTACTTAATAGGTTGGTATTGTATATATGGAAGTAGAAGAATAGATTTACGGGGGTGAAAAGCCCCAAAGTGAGGTCAGGGGAAGAGATTTAGTAAAGAAAGGTGGTGGGAGGGCTAATAAAAATCTCAGAGGATATAAATAAATCATATGGAATTCTCCAGTTTTGGACAATGGAACACTCAGGAGCTGTAGATCGTGGCTAGATAATTTTCAGTGCCAGGGATGGGATACCTTCCAGGTAGTTGTTCGCCAGGGAGGTGCCTGATGTCCCCCAAAACATTATAGGCCATTGCCAAGGCCCTTGGTTTCCTACCAGGAGTACATGGTAAGACCCTATTGTTGAAGACTCCACATACTTGGGCTGCAAAGCCACTGAGAAATCTTGCTGGAATTGAGCTGATAACCTCCTCCATGTAGACCAGCTGACAGAAAGCTTGAAGAAGCCATTTGACATGCAGTTCAATAGGAGAAAGAGGTACGACCAGTGAAGATACTCAACAGTGGACACTGCAAGTCTTATAATTGGCCAGCCAGGCCAAATGAGCCAATAGGTGCAATAGTGGCATGTCTAACATGTCTAACAGTTGGTGGAAACCAACTGTCCTCCAATTGGACTGGAGTCCCGCTCCATGGGAGGGAATACATCCCTATAGAGAAAACTTAAAACAGGGGTAGTCATGAGCCCTAGGGGTGTAATATCTGCTGATGTATGGATAAATGTATATACTATGCTCATCAAACTGCCCAGTACGCACTTCTCTTAATATTCATACCCTAATACTAATGCTACTCAACCTTTTGGTAGAGAATCTTCTCTTTGCAGATGGCAGTGACCTTGGAACGACTTATAAAGTGTCATAGTGCTGGAAAGAGGTGACTGGCATCCTGAGTAAAATCCCGATCACATCTTCCAAGGCTCAGGGTCTAATGTAGATGAGGTGGCGGAAAGAATGTAAGAGCCAAAGGAAGGGTAGGACTCCTTTCAACATACTCCCTCCACACACAAAATGGCCTGGATATCCATGACCTCATAGTGCCTGACACTTCCTACGCAAGACCATCATAAGAGGAGGAAAAGATGATGACATCAAAATAAAAGAGAGGCTGATTGAGATGGGGAGGGGGTATGATTGAGAATGGAGTTTCAAAGGGGAAAGTGGGGGGGAGGGAGGGTATTACCATG
Source organism: Jaculus jaculus (assembly GCF_020740685.1). NCBI lineage: Eukaryota > Metazoa > Chordata > Mammalia > Rodentia > Dipodidae > Jaculus > Jaculus jaculus. The sequence goes on along the minus strand of NC_059114.1, from coordinate 3,956,229 downwards.
GGATATTTTTTATAATCATGGAAAATGTTGATTAAAGTTGAGGAAAAAAAAATGTTGTGTGGCAACCCTGAGGGTAACCCATCAGGTTGCCATCTGGCCTCTCCACGTGCACTACTTGAACTTGCACACGAGCATGCACATACCCACAGGTGCATGAAAAATGCAAGAGTAATGGCTGGAAAGCCGGGAAATAGAAACATACTCTCACATTCGAACCTGCCATTCAGCAGAAGTAGGCATAGTAATCAACTAGGCCCAGTAGTCATCAGAGTAACCTAGGAAATTAAAAATAAAGGTGTTTCTGGAAAACATCCCTCAATTCTAACCCAGTAAATCAGAAATAATGTGTGAGAACATACGTAATAAGGAGTTTTGGTGATTTCTACTATATAGGTTGGAAATTAACGAGAAAGCCAACCTATTGGCTTTAGAACAGAAAGATTTAAAAGGTCAGAATTGCCTGAATGCATCCTTTTTAATGCTGTGTGCTGGAGTAGCTGTACTAAATGAGAAAATGGCAACTGTCTAACACACTTCTGGGAAAGCAATTTTTGCATTTCAAATCAGTAGGCTTTTAGATATTTATTTTCTAGATTTAGTGATTATTTCAAAGAGAAAATGGGAAGAAAACAGTCTTACCTAATCTCAAGTTCCCAATTAAGATATTAAAACTCTTGTATTTTCCCCACGAACCAACCAGTATTTATAAATTGGAAGTGTTACAGTTTCTTAATGGAGTGAGTCTAGTTAATGACTGACCCAAGACCACTTATAAAATCAGATAAAATATCATTTACATGTCCAGTTTATCTTAAAAAAAAAAAAAAAAACCTAGCCTGGGAGATTGCTCATTGGGGAAAGGCACTCATTTACAAAGCCTGCCAGCCTTGGTTCAATTCCCAGACACTCAGGCAAAGCCAGACAGGCATTGGTGGCAGTGGCAAGAGGCCCAGGTGCACACATGCACACACATGTGCAAGTAAATAAAACCCCTCAATTTCTACGTGTCGAATTGTTTGGGTAATTTCACTCATTCTGCCAACATGCTATGTCATTCCCATGTAAGAGAAGACAAAAGAGGATTCACACGGCTGAGCTTCGACATTTAAACAGTGATTCCACTGTGGGACTGTGCATACCATCCCGCAAAATTTCAGTTCCCCATTTTCTGCAATATGCTAATTTTTTTGAATTACACATTTAAAAATAAAGGCTTAAACTATACCTCAAAGTAGTGAATATGTTTAGTAGTAAATGCCTAGCCTTAAGTTTAGCTCATGGAATAAGTGTGTAACATGAATACAAATTCTAGAGCATAAATATAAACTAACAAGACATTTGTGGTGGCCACTTCTATAATCCCAGCAGTGTATGAGGCGGAGGCAGTAGAATTGCAATTCCAAGGCCAGTGGGCTATTAGCAAGACCTTCCACAGAAACTTTTTTACAAAACATTTTTATTTATTTATTTGACGGAGAGAAAGTGAGAGAGAGTGAGAGAATGGGCGCACCAGGGCCTCCAGCCACTGCAAACCAACTCCAGACCCATGTGTCCCCTGTGCATCTGACCTATGTGGGTCCTGGAGAATCAAACCAGGATCCTTTGGCTTTGCAGGCAGGCACCTTAATGGTTAAGCAATCTCTCCAGCCCCCACACAAACTTTTAAGCAACAAGAATGATGTTACTGGTTCTAGACCGGAGTATCTTCATGACTATAGGCTTACCCTCCTGTATCTATCAACCCCATTAGACAGGTTGTGTTAACCCAAGTATTGTGTGGAGTCACCTGTAATGGCCTCCTTTTCCAGTCAGGTTCCTCTCCATATGCAACTCTAAAAGAAATCGCAGAACTCTTCTCCACTGGTCAGCAGTCACGACGATGGCAGTAGGGCAGCCAGCAAAAACCTTTGTCTTCAAAACTACCAAACCACCTCCTGTGTTACTCAGTTGCATTTCTCTGCCATATCCAAACCAAGCATAAAATCCTATTGATTTGCATAACTATCCCCAGTGTCGCTTTAAAGCCTTTATCTTTGTACATAATTGCAAATCCACTAGTGTCTCCATATCATCTCCTGCTTGGCTAAAATGAGAATGTCGCATTGTAGTTTTCTAATCAGAGTTCTACTGGATAAAAATGTTCTTTTACTGCAGTGTTAAAAAAAAATTGTCACCCAACTTTCTAAAACATGGGGTCTTTCTCCTATCTTTTTTTTTTTTTTTTTTTGAGGTAGGGTCTCTCTCTAGCCCAGGCTGACCTTGAATTTACTGCCTCGAACTCACAGCAATCCTCCTACCTCTGCCTCCCAAGTGCTGGGACTGAAAGCATGCACCATCACGCCCAGCTTATCTTTCTTTTATTTTTTTTCTTTTATACACAGCCATTAGGCTTGGAGGTCATTAACATGCAGGCCCATGTTTTGCCCCTGATAACATTAAAAGGGTTGTAAAGTTATTTAACTTCTGACTGAGATAACTAAATCATATCCAAATATTAAGCTCATATGTTTTCTATCTGATAAAGCCTTCATTTTGTTGCATAGGGTGCCTGTTTACAAAAATAGGTGTCTTAAGTATTCTACTCTTTATTTGTTTGCTATAAGGTTATTCTGATAGATAAAACTGGGCCTCATTATATAAAAACATTTCACTTTATTACATAATCAATATAATTATATAAACATAATTTCATTATGTTTATAAAATAATCAACAGATCACAGAGAATTATCAAGACTAATCAAATGTTTAGCTTTTTCAGTCTAACATACTTTACTAGTTATTTATTTATTTATTTATTTTTGGTTTTTCGAGGTAGTCTCACTCTGGTCCAGGCTGACCTGGAATTAACTCTGTAGTCTCAGGGTGGCCTTGAACTCATGGTGATCCTCCTACCTCTGCCTCCTGAGTGCTGATAGTTTACTAGTTCTTGTAAAGCTAAGAACTTTTGACCTTCGGACCAAGAAAATAAAGAGTATGAGGCTTCTTTATTAAAGACTTATAAAAAACTCTTTAAACCTAAACTTCAAATTTGTTAACTTCATAGTTCCTATTATGTTTAAATTTAAAATAGCTTAAGATATTTCAAATATTTTTTCAATACTAATCTCTTATACTCCCTACCTTACTTAAAGCAAATCTTTATATTTCCAAGTATTCCAATTAAATTTCCATACAAGTTAACATTTCCTTCTTCCTTACATATCACATATATTAAATATTTTTCAACATTAAATCCAATATTTGTGTTACCTGTAAATATCATGTCACATGCAAGAAAATTGATACATATATAATAACCAGATCGTAATGGCTAACGGATTTAACATGACCTAGGAGTTTGTTTCCTAATGGCTCTGATAAGTATCACTGTCCTGATGAGCTGCCTCCTTGCCTGTTCATAAGATCCATGTGAGATAACAGCCTACTATGGACATAAACTGGAAAGTGAACATTGGCAAATAGAGAACCAAAAGCTGAGAGTCCTAAAAGCCACACCTGTGTGACTAAAACTTCAAGAATTGAATACAATGATTATGGAGAAGTAAATGTTATCAGTCCAGATCCAATAATATGTTGGGCTATATTAGCCCTGTAATGGCCAATCATATTATTTTTCTGCATGTGATCTGACATCTCTCTGTGACCAGCTCAGATATCTATTCCTGTAAGTTAAGAAATCTCACAGCTTTACTCCCTTCCAGTTAATCCTCTCCTGTCACTGACGTTTAATTCTTCCACTGACTATGGTAGTACTCATCCTTTATACATACATATCCTTATACTTACATAAATATTTCCTTCCCTACCTTTTGTTCCCCAAACTTCATTGTTCTACAGCTGTATCTCTATGAGGAAGTATCTGTGTTCCTGATGTACATGTGTAAGCATTTGGCAGTGAAAGATGAGATCTCAGGAGGGAGAGGAGGGAAGTAGAGAGTGTTCCGAGATTGTGCAATAGAATCAAAAGGCGCCCCTTAGGGTACAGTGGACCAGATAGCGAGAGACCCGAGGTGTCGAGAGTGCGCCTTTCTCCAGACCTGGGATTGGGCCCTAATGTGAGCGAGGAGTTGTACCTGGTGTGCTGGCATGCCTTTCGCAAGGAGGGATTAAACCCAAGGGCAGGCTGATCTGAGAGGGACGCTTACTGAGAAGGAGGAAGGAGATGAAGAGGGGAAGAAGAGTGAGGCTGAATTTTGGTGGAAGTTAAAGCCGGTATCAGGCAGAGATGGTCTGAAGCCTTCAGAGGGTCAGTGGCAGCTTGGCAATTTGGTCAGAGAAAAAGAGGTCTGTGTACCCAAGAGGGCAAACAAGGTTTGGGAGTGACAAAGACCATGCAAACCTCAGTGAGGCAAAGATGAAAGCTCTTCTTCGGGAAAGCATAAGCTGTCAGGGTTGACTCTCAAGAGAGGAGTACAGCCAACCTGAGATTTTAGGCTGTGGGTTTTATAGGGCTTTTTCACTTGAAGGAAGGTGAGGAAGGGAAACGAACTCATTTGTAAAATTGAATAAGAAAAGTTCCTTTAAGCCCGGCATAGTGGCACACAACTTTTACCCCAACACTAGGGAGGCAGAGGTAGAAAGATCACTGTGAGTTTGAGGCCATCCTCAGACTACATAGGGAATTCCAGGAGAGCCTCAGCTAGAGTGAAACCCAACCTCAAAAAAACAACAAAAAATGTTCCTTTAGGGGAGATCTTTACCTTAGCCATTTCAAATAGCTAGGGTGTGAGAACAGAACAGTGTCCAGGTGACTTACAAGATAAAGGGTCATAAACCGTGACCTGGGGTCATTGACAGGCCAGGAAGGCATGATGGTTGGGTGGTTTCTTGAAAAATGGAGATGATCGAGGCACCGCCTCCCGAAGCTGCCCTGAGCCCGCGGCGGGAGTCGGCGTGCGAGCCGGGGAGGAGGCGTGGGCATGGAGCGGGCCGCCGTGGGGTCCCGGGCGGGCACCGCGGCCTAGGGACGCGGAGGGCAGGGCAGGGCGCGGCGACCCGGACCTGGACCCGCCGATGGCCCCGAGCGCGCGGCCCGCGCTCGCGCTCCTGCTGCTTCTGGCCGCGGGCGTGGGAGGCCAGGAGCAGGACCAGACCACCGACTGGAGGGCCACGCTGAAGACCATCCGGAATGGCATCCACAAGATCGACACGTACCTGGACGCCGCCCTGGACCTGCTGGGCGGCGAGGACGGGCTCTGCCAGTACAAGTGCAGCGACGGATCGAAGCCTGTTCCACGCTATGGATATAAACCATCCCCACCAAATGGCTGTGGCTCTCCATCGTTTGGTGCTCATTGCTGCAACCAGCAGGACAGGTGCTATGAGACCTGCGGTAAGAGCAAGAATGACTGCGATGAGGAGTTCCAGTACTGCCTCTCCAGGATCTGCCGAGACGTACAGAAGACCCTGGGGCTTGCCCAAAACGTTCAGGCATGTGAAACCACAGTGGAGCTCTCGTTCGACAGTGTCATACATCTAGGCTGTAAGCCGTACCTGGACAGCCAGCGAGCCGCATGTTGGTGTCGTTATGAAGAAAAAACAGATCTTTAGAGATCCTGACAGCTGTTGGACAAACAAGGACAGAAGGATATGATGTTTGCCAAAAACTGATGTTTTCACAGCATAAAGCTGCCTTCTTTTGGGGAAGGGTCATTTTAAGACTTTAAACGAATGTATTTTGTCTTTAAAACCTCAAAAGTTTAAGAAAAGTGGGCGGCGGGGAAGGGGTCGTAGCTTTCGTCCTGGGTGTTGCTGTCTCAGTGCCATGTTGTCTTGACTAATCTCAAAACAGGTGTGTTAAGGGGAAGAAAAAGTGTGAAAAATAATATATCTCAGTGTTCACAACCAGACTTTTAAAAAAGTGAGACCAAATACAAAATTCATTGTAAGGTTTATTTGGCGTTGACTTGTTTCAAAAAAAAAAAAAAAGAAAAAGAAAGAAAGAAAGAAAACCTTCCTTAGAAAGAGTTTGTTTACTATGAAATTTACATTATTGCCTGGGAGGAACTGCATTATTTTTCTTCCCTTTCATTACATACATGGTATGTTTCTCTGCAGCACGGTGAGCTTTCAAATAAGTCAAGCTATTTAAAAGACCAAGGCTTCCATGTCCGTCTCCTGTGCAGTTGGATCCATCACCTGGTCCCCTTCAGGGACAAACCCAGGACAAGGGTGAGCAGCACAGCACTCCCATCCTATGAGCCACTCTGATCACACGTGTCACCTTTTCTGTGAGCTAGAGGGAAGGATTTAAGGAGGCAAATGACCAGGTTAATGTAGCCGAGAAGAGCACTGTGTGCGGTTCTGCTCTGACGTTTATTCCTAGTGCCTGTTCCCCATCCTAGAGGTGGAATGTTTTTAAAACTAACCTTTTGCTAATTGTGATCTTAATAAAAATTATTCTTGATAAAAAAAAAAAAATGGAGATGATCCACTTCCGTAGGCCTCTGTTGCCATTCTGTTGTACTTGGTGATCCATTTTGGGATCCCGTCCTGACCTAACACAAAGTAACATAACAACAGTTAAAAATTAAACTTCTAGATTTAGCAAGATGAGGTCAAAGTCTTTGAACCAAGATATACTGACACTTACTAGCAAAATGGATTATTCAGTGCTGTGTAAAGTTTATGGAAACAACTTTCTGGGAAGAGGAGCTTCTATTCCATCCTGAATCAGGTTAGTCTGAGTCTTACCCCTGTCAGGTGAAATTAGCAATCACTTCTTGAGAGGCCTTCTGGGAGCCTTTCCTGGAAGAAAGGTTATAGATGGTAATTAATATTGGGAAATTTTTGAGAGAAAAAAGGCTGCTTATCTTCTGAGACAGGAAAAGAATAAGACCCTTTATTAAGGAATGAGTGTAAAATGGACATTTCTCCCAGATATGAGAGGAGAAAGAATGTGATGTCAGGGTTCCTAGGCTCCTGTGAGTGGTGAAGCGTGTCTGTGTTGGTGAAGTACTGTGGCTCCCCGTGTCTTGTGTGCTGTGTCTGGTGCACGCTGCGTGCTGGGTCTCTGTAAGTGTTCCGAAGTGCAATTACACCCTACCGGGCAGATTCCCTTATTATAATTTCAATGATTTTGGAGTGGTTTAAATATTACATCCGAGTTACCATGGGTTGTCTTAGCCCCTTATATGACGTGCTATCACCCACCTCTGTGTGTGATCTGACATCCGGTGTCTATTAGGTAAGTCCATTTGGAACATATGAACAGAGCTGGTAACTTCCACCATCCTGAAAGCTGAGACCGTCATCACAGAGTGTCAGAAGCCCACAGCAGAGATTTCCCCATTGGCTCTAATCACCCGCCTGGGGTTTCCTCCACTGCGTTTGAACAGTCTTGGTTAGTGATTGTCTTTTCTTCTGCAACTATAACATCTTCATGGAATTGTCATCAAATGGAGCATGGAATTTAGGGGAACCTGAATCTGTGTTCTAAGGCCATGGTAACTCAAAGTATAATCTCTGTTTTGTTCTTTTTGAGATGAGAACCTTTGAGCTGGTGGGTAATGGGGTTTTAGTACATCCTGAAACGTTTTTCCTGAGGGTCACAAGCAAGTGAAGTTAGACACAGACATTGGAAATTGGTAACAACTGAGGGGACTAAACACAGACCAAGGCTATTTTCCTCTGTATGTGTAACATTCCATCTGTCCAACATCCCAGAAATCCTAATCAGTCAACTAAACTTGTTGGAAATAGGTACTGACAACTTTTCAGGAACTTCAATTCATATATATATTCATTCCATCTCCACTGTGTTCTGTCATTTTCATGCATGAACACTTCGAATTAGTGGCAGCCTCTTTTTACCTGCGGCCTTCTTTTATTATGGCTCTTAGGGCAAAACTACAGATAAATACTTCATTCATTTGTTCTTTGTTTGATAAAATCTTTACTTTTTTCTTATGCTAGGGAGGAGTGTTGTCAATGGCCATGTAATTCTCCGTTGACAAAGAAGTTTGTTTTTCATAGGTTGCAAGTGGCCTATGTTTTTTAAATCAGTTACACAGCTTCCCAAAAGGAAGCTGAGGTCCTTAGTGGGGTTGAAAGGGCACTGGTTGAAATGGAACCAGCTGCCACGTGATCCAGGTTTCATGCCACAGAGAGTACTGGGTACTTGGCCAGCTGCTTTCTTTGACTTGTCTGACCTCAGTGTGTTTTGCACTCACAGTGGATGGAAACCAATGCTGCCAAGCAGGAAGAGAGATACCCAATGGAGAATCAGCACTCTCCTGGCAAAGGTAACACAGCACCTTACAGGGGATTGTCCTTCCATGTACAACCTCGGAGTCATGGGAGAGAATCTTTCCGTGGAAACAAAGTCTTAGGAGGTTCAGGCAAGGACTGGTGAAGAAACTCGATTGGGAGAGTGCTTTCTCAGCATCACAAAATCCTGAGGTCAAACTCCCACTGCATAAACTAGGCATAGTGACACATGCCAGTAATCCCATCACTCAGGACAGAGAGACACAAGAATAAGATGTTCAAGGTCATTCTTAGCTACATAATAGGTTTGAGTCTAACCTGTGTTATATGAGATTCTATCTCAGAAGAAAAAGTGAAATATTCACCAAGTGATGTTAAAAAATAGAATAATTTCTAAATAGAAATAATCCAACATTCCTATTGTTGTCAGTTTATCACAGGGGGATAATGTCAGAAAAGGCACACCACTTTGGTTCCCTCCTCAAGGACTCTAGCTAGTTGTGGAAATGAGGCAGCAGAATGTTCTCAATCACTTTGTCCCTGGATGTCTATCATCTAGGTGTTTACTGAACAATTTGCAAGAAAGTGTATTAGCAGAAGCAGTGTAAGGACAATAAAAAATTATCATTATGTCTAGACTTATGTCTATGTCATGTCAATGCATATACCAAAGGAGGAGAACGTGGAAATACAAAACACTTGGTTTATACTAAAATTTAGTGGTCTATGAAATTATATTCTTTTATAAAGGTGGTACTTGGTTATTGTGATAATTTAAAATTTTTGCCTCATCTCTGTTTTAATTTATTGTTTTAAAGGGCACTAAGTCACAGTCAAGGTTATCTGAGATATGTAAAATATTGTGGTATATTAGATAAGAAATTAATTAAAAGAGAAAAATTATATGATCAACAGATCTAGAAAATTCCCTTTATAGGGGAAATTTATTCAGATAAAAAGTCTAAGTAAAGGATGGATGGCTCCTAAGATTCCTCATCCCTATGAACCATGGGTTCATAGGGATGAGGATCTTTCTGAACATAGAACTCTGCCCTCTGGAATGAGGACTTCTGGGCCAGCAGAGCAGAACTTTATGAGAATAGGAAGTAAGGTCTTTGCTGCTGGGTGACTAGGGGTAGTGATGAGTAGAGCCACTTCTAGTTTCCAGTCTTTAGGGGCTAGAGGATCGAAGTGATCATTATCTCAGTTGTCAAGCTGAATGGATTTGGAATCACATAGAAGAAAATCCTCTGGGCATGTCTGTGAGGGAGTTTCTGCCTTAGGTTAAAGGAGCAGTCACCTCCATGTGGCTGCATCGTCCGTGGCTGGGGTCCTGCACATAACTACAGGAGACAGCAGGCTGAGCATCAGCTGTCGTCCTTTCTCCTTCCTGACCACAGACACAGGGCCGGCTGCTCCTCCTCCTGCCGCCAATCCTCCCTCCATTACGGGCTGGGTCCTTGAGCCATGACCAAGCAAACCCTTCCTTCCTTAGGTTGCTTCGTAGGCATTTGCTACAGCAATGAAATAATGATAATACAAGGGGCAATGATAAACAAAATTGCATGATTTCACATAAATTTCGTTGGTCCTGATATTTGCTTATTCTCTCACAGGTTCTTAGGCAGATTAAGATAGGTGCAGCTTAAACCAGTTTTATATATGTCATTATGATCTACAACCTGATGATCTTAAACAACAACAAAAAAAATTATGCAGATGAGAGAGATTTTGTCACATGAGCCCATTCAATCTAGACGTAGAACTCAGAGATGGAGCACTTAGAGAGATTTGGAAATGAAAGAGACTTGCCATTATATAGATTTCCATAGCTGGTTCTGGAGATGGAGCGTGCCATGTTGATAATTTGATCTGTGTTCAGACGTCATATAAATAGATTCCTGCTCCTTGATATGCAGTGTCTTTAGCACAGCAAGTTTTTGTTGAGATTAGTCCAGGTTGATGCCAAGTATATCAGGCTCATTTAGCTATTAATTCAGAGTGGCATGGTTGTCATTACTATGCCTTCCTGCTTCTAAGCAGCTTGGATTTCTTATTTTTTGAAGCCTGGTCTTAATCTGTCTCTGGTTGACTTGGACCTCACTCTGCAGCCCTAGGTTGGGCCTGAAACCAAGGTGAGGCTCCCACTTCAGGCTTCTCAGTGCTGGGACGATACATGTGGCAACAAACCCAGATCCTTCTGATTCTTCTTCGTCTCCTTCTCCTACTTCTTCTCTGCCCCCCCCCACCCCCCGTCCTCCTTCTTCTTCTTTCTTTTCTAGTTTATTATTTTGAGGTAGAGTCTTGCTGTAGTCCAGGCCAACTTGGAATTCACTATGTAGTCTCAGGATGGCCTGAAACTCATGGTAATCCTCCAACCTCTGCCTCCCAAGTAGTTGGATTAAAGGTGTGCACCTCCATTTCTGGTTTCCTTCTGATTTTTTAAAAATACTTATTCATTAATTTAGTGATACAGAGAGAAAGAGGCAGAGGGAGACTAACACACACACTCACACACCCAAGAGAGAGAGAGAATGAGAGACAGAAAGAGAGAGCATGAATCTGAATGGGTTTCTTGGAGCCTCCTAATCATACAAATGAACTCCAGATACATGTGCCACTTTGTGCGTCTCTCTTTACTTAGTTACTGGGAAATTCTACCCAGACCATTAGTCTTTACAAACAAGTGCCTTTAGCCACTGTTCAATCTCTCCAGCCTCTCTTTCTGCTTTTAAAAAGGAAAGCTGCAAGATGGTTTTCTGCACAAGTCTTTTTTGGTGAACAAATATTCTTATTTTTCTTGCAAAATTATATTCTTCAAGGCAGACTTCATTTTTCTCCAACGAATCACATTAGCACATTCATTCAAAATCAATTAACATTAGGTGCATTTGTGTTTCTGGACTTCAAGCTTTCTCTGCTGGTGAATTCGCTTGGTTTCACACCAGAATTGTTCATAGCTATATAGGTACTACCTCAATATTCAATTGTATTTTGTAAATGTGATTTTTCTTTGTAACATGCAAATGTAAGACTCCATCTTAGTCGTTTGAAGCACAGAGCAGTGTCCCTTTGCCATAGACATGAGTCAAAATCGTTGCCAAAGTGGCTAAATTTAATTGGTCATCCCAATTGGAACTATATTTTGCAGTAAAATGGGATTATCATATAGGTTACACATCTTCTTGGTAATTTCTCGAAGTCCATAAAATAAACAAAATTTTTATTTATGCCTTGAATTCTAAATGCCTATGTTGACTTCTTCTGTATCAGTTAATAACTGAGATCTTTCGTTGTACTTCTCAGTCCTAGGGCTTTGTTCCTGTCGCTATGGACTCACTGTGCTTTTGCACGTAATTAACCTTGGAGTCGGTGCACAGCGTGTGTGTCTGAGCCTCACCATAGTAACCATGGTGAACAGAACAGACACAAGTGGTGTGTCCAACATATCTGCAGGGCAGAAGCTGGACGACACAAAGGTAAATCCAAAATGTGACCCAAATGAACTAATTTGTGTTGTGGTTGAATAATGTTGACAAGACAATCCTGATTAGACAAAGAAGCTCCAATCTCAGTCAACCAGTAGCCTCCTAAAAAGCATACCCTATGATTAAAGTATGATGTATTTGTGAAGGGCTTGTATGACTTTTAAAATAACCAGATCTAAGTGTTGTAATCCGGTGGTTAGGAAATAGGAAGAGAGAGAGAAAGAGAGAGAGAGAGAGAGAGAGAGTTTATAAAGCAGAAATGAAATTTACAGACAAGTTCATGAAACAACTGCTAACTGCCATACTGTGACAGGTACTGGAGTTCATGATGGTGCCTTTGACCTTGAGTATTTTACGTTATATGGCCTGAGAGTTCCACATCCAAAAAATCCTAAATGCTCTAAAATCTGAAACTTCCAAGCTGTGGCATGATAGCATAAATACAGCATTCCACACCTGATGCCATGAGGCAGGTCATGGACAAAATGCAGGTGCTTTAAATATTATGTATAATTATCTACATGACTGGAGAAGGTGTTTATAATGCCTGAGTTGATTTCATATTTAGAATTCCATTCTGTCCCAAAACAACAATATATGTGAATAATTTAGAATCAATAATAAGAAACACTTGTGATGTCAAACATTTCTTAAAAGATATTCAAGATAAAATTTTCAAAGAAATATATATGTGTAGAGTGTATATGTTAGTATATGTTACATATACAGGCATTATGAGAGAAAAAAGGAGTCTTTTAAAAAAGAAGTTAGACCAGAATTAATCAGGAAGACAAAACTTCCAGAATTCCTACCTTTCACTGTAAGTCTACTATGCAGAGCAGCTAGACTTGTCACCCCCTTTCTTCCAGAACCCTGCCTATAACTGGAGCCCTGATATCCAGGGGATCATACTCAGTGCCATTTCATATGGTGCACTCATACCACACGTTCCTGTTGGCTACCTATCTGGAAGATTCCCTGTGAAGAAGTTGATTGGCTCTGCCGTGTTCCTCAGCTCTGTGTTCTCCCTGCTCACCCCAGGAGCAGCTCGCCTTGGACCAGCTTTGGTCATCGTGTGTCGAGTGCTCCAGGGAATAGCCCAGGTATTAAGACAATGGGACAAAATACACAGGTTATGAATCCATATTAAATAACGGAGAAAAAATGTCCTCCTCTTCTCATTTCAGGGCACAGTTATGGCAGCCCAGAACGCAATATGGGTCAAATGGGCTCCTCCCTTAGAACGAGGCCGACTTACCTCTGTGAGTTACTCAGGTAAGGACTTACGCCAAGTATGGTTGAATTAATTTCAACCCCTCAATCACATTCTTTCCACAGGCCACAGAATTGTGTGCTTTGAACTGTCAACAGGGTTGAAAAAATAATCCCTTCCAGCATTCTTGTTTCAAAGATAAGTACGTTAGGGCTCCATCAATGGATCAGAGTGAAAAAAACCTGTACAGGTGTGAGAACCTGGATTCAGATCCCCAGTGGGATTAAAATGGCTGGGTGGTATAGAGAGCTGTAATCCCAGAATTCTAGAGTGAGACAAGGAATTCACAGGGTAAGCTGGCTGGCTACACTCAGCAAAAGTTGTTAGGCCTGGTTTCAAGTGAAACGCTGCCTCCGTAAACATGATAGAAAGATGCTGAGGAAGACACCAGACATGAACTTCCAGCCTCCAACACGCACATATGGGCACCTCTACGCAAACCTAACATACCTACACACACACACACACACAGACACCGAGAGAGAGAGAGAGAGAGAGAGAAAGAGAGAGAGGAGAGAGAGAGAGAGAGAGAGAGAGAGAGAGAGAGAGAGAGACAGAGAGAGAGGGAAGTTAATCAGAATGAAAATCAGGCAGCCTCATCTCAAAGAACAGAAGAGACACAAGCAAACACCTTCTCTTTCCTCCCCACCCCTGAAGCTCTCCCACGGGAGACGCTGAGACCACATGGTCTGCATTGTATGATGTCTTCATTAATGTAACAGAAGTGTCCTTTGACCAGGGTTGATATTGGGAGCATTCCTGGTCATGCTTGTGAGTGGTTTCATCTGTGATCTTCTGGGCTGGCCCATGGTCTTCTATATTTTGGGTGAGTATAATTAAATTATTTATTTATGAGGCAAAGAGGCCGATAGAGTGAGGGAGAGAATAGGCTCACTTGGGCATCTAGTCACTGCAAACAAGGCATGTGCCGACTTGTGCATCTGGCTTTACCTGGGTACTGGGGATCAAACCTCAGTTCTTAGGATTTTCAGGCAAGTGACTTAACTACTGACTGAGCAATCTCTCTGGCCGAGAGTATATATTTGATAAAAACTCACTTATTATTCAGAATTTAGGATCGAAAACTGAATATGTTACAATTTACCTGATTTCTACATTAAATACTATGCACTTCACTGAGGAAAAGATCAGTCAATTTTCATGAAATTCTCAGGACATAGTCACTGTAAGAACTACATATATTATTGTACACAGATTAATCAATAGAATAATTCTGTACATTTTACATGAAAAATTCTTTGGAAAAGGTAGAAAGACAGTAAGACTGAGGGGACTTGGGGAAGGGAAGGAGCCCTCACTCCATTGACAGGTTGAAACCTCTGCATTGGGAATCAAGAATTCCAGCAGTCAAGCCAGGCATAGTGCTGCACGCCTCTAATCCCAGTACTTGGGAGGCAGAGGTGGAAGGATCACCTTGAGTTCAAGGCCAGCCTGAGACAACATAGTAAATTCCAGGTCAACCCGGGCTAGAGTGAGACCCTACTTTAACAAAGCAAAAACAAAAATAAATGCCAGCAGTCAGCAACATTTATTACTCATGTAGAAATAATGTCTGTTTTGTATGTAGACATTTTGCGTTAAAGTAGCAGTTACCTATTCTTATGGCCTGGGTGTACATAGCCTTGGGAAAAGCCTCATTGTCGTTGTCAGTTTCCAGCTTCTCTAGAATCTAGAGGTTTTCCTCTTCAATAGAACCCTGTCTGGTGTCCCTTAGGAGCTACTCTGTGGCATCATGTAATTGCTTGGCAACCCTGTGAAGAGAAGAGCTTGCAGACCCACCCTATTCCTCACATGACTATTGTGAAGATGGGGGACAGGGGCTCTCCTTAGAGAAGCCCACACCCATGCTCTCCGGAGTGTCTCACTTTCTTCCTGAGCCCCTTCCACTTTTTTCCTTTAATCTTTGTTAACTTGCCAGATTTCTGAAAAGTCATATGATGAATATTCTAGAATGCTCTATACCTCGAGCATGCTCTATAATACCACCCAGCCATTGTCAGACACATTGATTTCTTCAGTGAAAAATAAATTCTACACAAATTGGAAAAGATAAAAAGCATGAAGAATCACTGTTGCCAAATAAGTCATGAATGACTTTGGTTTTCTCCTCAGGGTTTTGGATTTGAGGCTGGCGGAGAGTGGATGGGCACATTATGCACATTTAGATGAGAACAAAAGAGGGGCTTGGGAAGCAGGTCCTTATTAGTTACTTTTCCCATTGCTTGAGCACACAGCTTAAAACGAGGAAGGGCTGTTTTGGTTTAGTTGAATAAGGAACACAGTCCACGGTGGGGGGAAGGCTCGGTGGGGGAGTGTGAGGCGGCTGGTCACGGTGCGTCTGTCAGGCCAAGCAGAGAGTGGCCAGGAAGAGGCTTGGGGCCTGAGGCCCTCCCGCGGACTCAGGTCCTTCACCTCATGAAGGGACCACCATCGTGCAGGGAGAGCCGTGGGCTGGGGAGACCCCATGTGCAGACACATGACCCAGCGGAGGACATTTTATATTCAAACTACAACATTGTGTAATGTCACGTAACAGGCAAATTCAGGATTTATTATGTACAAAGTGACTATTTGAAAGGGTAGTTGTGGGAAGCGGGAGGAATCACAGGCACGAGGAGAGGTCAGTGCGGCAGTAACGTGGGGCTGGTCTGTGAGAGTTACCACTGCCCCTGGAACCAAAGGAAGCGACATAGGAAGCTGTTAACAGAATCCACCAGAGACTCTTTTGGAGAGGACAACCTTCAGAGGACGGATGACTTCTTCATAGTGAACTCATATCAGGGGTAATGCTGAGAGAGATCTAGGGTTGGAAAGACCCTTCTCTGTCTATTCCTTCCCTTTCACCTGTGTCCGGATTTTCCACTCGTCAGATCCATGGGAAAGATGCATGAAGGCTGTCCATGCCCCTCAATGCAGCCCCCTGGGGACAAAGCAGGAGGAAAGGGGCGGAGAGAGGGTCACAGGACACACAGAGATGTGACAGAATGGGGTCAGAGGGCAGTGATTTAGGGATTTAGCCCCCCCCCCCAAACCGTTATGGAAGTCTCAGGAAATGCAGTTAATGTCCAATTTTGAGGCAGTGTAAAAACCTGACCAAAACTGCTGTTTAATCAGCTCTGGTGTTGTTGCTCACCTTAACCAATCCCAGCATTCCTGTGCAGATGAAGACAATGTCTGCCTCTGGGGATGGATACTGTGGAAGAGGTGGAGCCAGCATACTGGGTGTGTGTGTATTAGGCATTTTCCCTTCTTGGCCTTCCCGAACTTCTACTCCACATGGCTGCGTGTATGGGGCAAGCAAAATAATCTCTGAACCACTTACCAGTGACCTTCATGAAAATCGGAATTTTTGCCTATCCACCACTATTACCTCAAGCATTAGGCTAGAAAGGGGCACATGAAAAGCATTTTGTCTGTGTTTGTTCCATATAAGATTCAGTGGTCAGTGTTACATACTCTCTGCAGTAGTTTGACATATCCCCATGATCAGCTTATTAGGATAACAACTTCTAAAACAACACACCTTTTGGCAAATCTTTACATGATTTTGATTACCTCTGAAGCCTAAGCTGTGTATCAGAACACAGGTAAGGCCGAGGTCTCAAACTGTTTATTTGGACCTGGGAAGGTGGCTCAGTCAGTAATAACATGCTTGCTTTGCAAGCATGAGGCCTTGAATTGGATTTCCAGAATCCATGTAAAAAGGCCAGTCATGGTGGCAGGCATCTAGCTGGTAAGATCTAGGTTGATGAGAGACCCTGACTTAAAAATAAAGAAAAGAAGAAGAAGAAGTGGGAGGCATCTTAGGACACCCAGGTTGTCACCCGGGTGTCAAGCATTGTGACACACATATACAGGGACACCCCCCCCCACGCACGTGCTGAAATCAACCCCAAACCCGATGACTGTAGTTCTGTATAGGTTTGGTCATGTCATGCTCTGGAGGGCAAACACATTCAGAATCTGAGAAGACAGAGGCTCAGTGTAGACAGGCAGGTGAGTGGAGGAAGCTAGGAGCCCTTAGATCAGGACAGTGAAAGAATTCGCTTCCATAACAGTTTGTGCTGCAGGATAACAAAGATGGTTATAAAGAGGATATATGCCACTGAGTTCTCTTGGAGAGTTTCAACAAGGAAAGGAAAAGTTTCAGTTCTCCGAATGAAAATTCCCATTTTAAATTATGCATTTATATATTTGCAATCAAAGCAAGGGAGGGAGAGAGAAAATGTAAAAAAAAAAAAAAAAAAAAAAAAAAGCAGCAGCAGAAGAAAACTGAATGTGCATGTGCCACTTTGTACATCTGTCTTATTTGAGTGCTGAGAATAGAACCCATGACATGAGACTTTGCAAGGTGGTACCCCTAACAGTTGAACCATCTCTCCTGCCCAAAATATCACTTTCAGAAAGAGACCCACTAGAGAAAGAACTAAGAATGGAACTTGCACTTCTAATTTGTGTGCCGTTGACAGGTGCATTTGGCTGTGTTCTGTCTCTTCTCTGGTTCATCCTGTTCTATGAGGACCCCAAGGACCACCCGTGGATAAGCATCAGGGAGAAGGAATACATCAACTCTTCTCTCGCCCAGCAGGTAGAGCGCCGCTCTGTCTCCCCTCCGTCCTGCTCCAACCAAACAGGCTCCACGTGTCCACACTGGAGAAGGATTAATGGTGTATTTTACAGGTCAGCGCATGTGGACGACGTCTGCCAATCAAGGCTATGCTGAAGTCTCTTCCAGTCTGGGCCATCGCCCTCTCTGTCTTTGCTTTCGTGTGGTCAACCTCCCTCTTTGCTGTGTACACGCCAACGTATCTCAGCACCATGCTTCATGTCAACGTGAGAGAGGTGAGTGCCGCCCTCGTCCTCATCTTCAAGTGTATGAAGGACTTGATCCCGTGTGACAGCAGCCTGTTGTCTGTTTACCTCCTGCCGCTGCTCTGTAGCTGGAGATGCGTGGTTTTTCATTTTTATGGGAACACTGCCCCTAATAAAAGCTATCAACATGAAGCCGGGCGTTGTGGCGCACGCCTTTAATCCCAGCACTTGGGAGGCAGAGGTAGGAGGATCGCTGTAAGTTCAAGGACACCCTGAGACTAACATAGTGAATTCCAGGTCAGCCTGGGCTAGAGCAAGACTCTACCTCAAAAAAACCAAAAAAAAAGCTATCAATATGGGCTGGCGACATGGCTCTTCATGTAAAGCACTTGTTTCTAAAGCCTACTGACTCAGGTTTGATTCCCCAGGACCCAAGTAAAGCCAGATTACAAAGTGTTGTAGTCATCTGGAGTTTCTTTGCCTTGTCAAAAGTCACTGGTGCACCCTTTCTCTCTCTCTCTCTCTCAAATATATAAATAGAAATATCATTTTAAGAAATTTAATATTTTTTTTTCGAGGTAGGGTCTCACTCTAACCCAGGCTGACCTGGAATTCACTCTGTAATCTCATGGTGGTCTCGAACTCATGGATATCCTACTACCTCTGCCTCCTGTGTGCTGGGATTAAAAGGGTGTGCCACCCTGACTGGCTAATTTTTTATTTATTTAATTGACAGAGAAAGATGGAGGGAGAAAGAGAGAGAGAGAGAGAGAGAGAGGGAATGGGCGTGCCAGGGCCTCCTGCTCCTGCAAATGAATTTAAGATGCATGTGCCCCCTCCTACATCAGGCTAATGTGGGTCCTGGGGAATCAAACCAGGGTCTTTTGGCTTTGCAGGCAAGTTAAGCCATCCCTCCAGCCCAGAAATATAATTTTTAAAATTATAAATAAACTGTCTCAAACTAAAAATAGACATGCACTCATGCTCCCCCTCCCCCCTCCATAACTGCTCTTTGGCTAACTTGGGACGTAATACAAGCCAGGTATGGTGGTGAACACCATTAATTCTAGCACTTAAGAGGCTGAAGTGGGATGATTGCCGTTACTCAAAGCCACCTTGGGATACAAAACACGAGAAAAGAACTTGACTCCATCATTCCTCTCAGGGGTTGGGGTCCTTCTCTCAAAGTACCTGGGCCAGGCCCTGCCACCACGCTCAACTCTAAAAGGACCAGAGTGCTGGGCTCCATGTCTATGGCGTGGGTCTTGCCCTGAGCAGAGTGGCACTCCATTATCTATCTGACTTGGGGTCTCTGATGCTTGGAACCTCCCTTTTCTTTGCTTGACACTAAAGTAACCAGAACAGATTCCATCAGAAATGGAGCTGGGCTTTCACTTTAAAGCTTTCTACAGTGACCCAGTACTCAGGCCAGGACGCAGAATAGCACGGAGACCATACAAGGGCTCATTGACACCATTTAAATTTCAATGAAACCACAATATTTTAAAAAATATATTTATTGGGCTGGAGAGATGGCTTAGCGGTTAAGCGCTTGCCTCTGAAGCCTAAGGATCCCGGTTCGAGGCTCGGTTCTCCAGGTCCCACGTTAGCCAAATGCACAAGGGAGCGCACGCGTCTGGAGTTCGTTTGCAGAGGCTGGAAGCCCTGGTGCGCCCATTCTCTCTCTCTCCCTCTATCTGCCTTTCTCTCTGTGTCTGTCGTGCTCAAATAAATAAAAAAATATATAAAAAATTAATATATATATATATATATATATATATATATATATATTTATTTGAGAGCAACAGAGAGAGAAAGAGGCAGAGAGAGAGAGAATGGGCGCACCACAGCCTCCAGCCACTGCTAACGAACTCCAGATGCGTGCGCCCCCTTGTGCATCTGGCTAATGTGGGTCCTGAAGAATCAAGCCTCAAATCAGGGTCCTTGGGCTTCATAGGCAAGCGCTTAACAACTAAGCCATATCTCTAGCCTGAAACCACAGTATTTTAGGCAAGATTAACCATGCCTGACTTAGTGTTGGCACCGTGCATATGTAATTTTCATTGTACTGTCTCATTTTCCTCAAGGTTGGCTCTTTCCTTTTTTCAACATGGTCCTCTCCATACTGTAGATCCCATGAAACTCACAACTGTTTTTTTAAAAGTCGGGATGCAACAAATATTTCTTTTTGTAATTTGAGACAGAGAGAGAGGAAGAAAGAAAAAAGTGGTGTGTCAGGGCCTCTAGCCACTGCAAATGAACTCTAGACTCATACGCCACCTTGTGCATCTGGTTTATGTGGGACCTACAGAATCGAACCTGGGTCCTTAGGCTTCATAGGCAAGTGTCTTAACTGCTAATCCATCTTTCTAGCCCAGATGTGACAAATATTACTGACCACAAAACTTGTTTTCTCTTTACATTGGATTGTGGGGTCCTAGACAGATCTCTGATGTTGCATGTTCATGGTTTTATGTATAAAATTTAACCATTTAACTATTTTTCTCTGTATGCATATATGTGTGTATCCACTTATCTATTTTTATTTATGGCACTGGGATTGAACCCAGGGTTTGGTACACACCAGGCAGGAGATGTAACACTGGGCGCACCCTCAGGTCAGCACATGCATTAGTAAGTGAACGTCAGTGAAAAGATTGCTGTGTACAAACAACACTGCTTCTCCATCGTACTCACTCTCAGAATAACGTTTCCTCCTCAGAACGGGCTGCTGTCTGGTCTTCCCGGTTTGTTTGCCTACATCTGTGGTATCGTAGCCGGAGAGATGGCAGACTTCTTCCAGTCCAGGAAGATTTTCAGCCTACTTACCATCCGGAAGCTCTTCACCACATTAGGTAAGAACAGCCTGGACATTCAGACACCTGGGGGAGCCAAAACCCCACGTTCAGGACGCACCTAACTGCTGTCTGCGTCACTGCCAGGACTCCTCCTTCCTGTGATCTTCAGCCTGAGCCTGCTGGCCCCGGGCCTTGGCTTCCATGGCACCGTCACCTTCCTGGTTCTCATCTACGTATCATTTAGATTCTTTATAGTTGGAGGACTTATCAATGCTCTGGACATCGCACCCAGGTAGGGTGACCTCAGAACTTGCTTATTTTAATAATGAATCGAAGTACATATGTTATTTTGTACCAAAGAATAGTTTGAACTGTGGACACACATGTTACTTTGAGATGAGGTGCTTGAAGTCTACTGTGCTCAGAGTCTCAAGAATAACGCACATTGCTATGAACTGGAGACACTCTGTGCTACAATGGATCTCTTTTTTTAAGTTTTAAAATGTCAATTAGCATTTTCCATGATTATAAAAAAAAATCCCATGGTAGTTCCTTCCCTCCCCACCCCCCACACTTTCCCCTTTGAAATTCCATTCTTCATCATATTACCTCCCCATTTCAATCATTGTACTTACATATATACAATATCAACCTATACAATGGATCTCTTGAATTTATTCCTGCATAACTGAATTTCTTCCTTTAACCAAAGTAAATTAAAAAATAAAAATTACTTATTACCTTGAAAACCCTCTTCAGTTAATTATTTATTCATCTACTGTTTATTCATTCATGATTTACTCCAGGGAGAGAGAGAGAGAGGTAAGCATGGCGGGGCAGGATGCACACAGGCGCTGCCTCCTCGCCGAGCCTGACGGCCTGCCCCAGGGTGATGGAGACAGACGCTGAGGACACTCGACATGCGCCCAAGCAGAAATTCAGAAGGTGCTGAAAGCTCAGCACTAAAGTGGACCTACTACACAATCACCAAGGCTCGGGGATTCGAGGGAGAAGGGGCAGGAAGAATGTAAGAGCCACAGGGCTGGAGAAATATCCAGAGGCCTTGCCCCCGCCCCCCCCCCCATGAGGACAGTGTCCTCTCAGGACTCATAGCACAACTCCCTGGAGAATGCCAGCGATCCCTCTAAGAGCGCCCTCAGGGGGGTGGGGCCAGAGAGGAGGGAAATGATGGTACCCACATGTGACGTGTCCATACAAAGTTTCTATTTAACAACAGCGACAAGAAGTAGTTGAAAAAATAATCGGAAACCAATTCCGGTCTTAACATAGGTAATCTCTGAATTTTTGATCGTGCTTGGAGTTTCCAGTCTCTGCTGGAGTCATTCTAGACATGCCCCCATTATCTTGATCTCCTTGAACATTCTGTCCCGCTTGATTCAGTCTTCCTGACACTGTTGATTATCCAGAAAGCTGCTCATGTGTAGACAATATTCTGACATTTTAATGAGTGACAATTGGGGAAGGTTAACTCATGGAATCACCACTCTTAAATCCCACTTGGCGAGGTTAGCTTCTACCGAGGCATCTGCTTCATCTGACATGTGGCATGTGTATATCAACATTAATTTTCTTTCAGGTATTATGGATTTCTCAGAGGAGTTACCATGTTAATAGGACTGGTAGGAGACATGATGTCTACAACTGTTGCTGGGCAAGTACTCAGCCAGGTACGTACCATGCACACGCACAAAGCTATTGTCCCACTATTAATTGTGCAGAGAAAGACATAAATTTGCACACGCACATGTGTGTATGTGTTTGTGTGAAGATACTGTGTGTGTATAAAAAAAATCAGAGACTAGAGGTCAGTAGCAGGCCAATGACAAGTTTAGTGTCATTTGTAAACAGATTTGACTAAATTAGGCAGCTGTTTGGTCAACCGATGTCGTTTACTTTCTTGTTACACACCCATTATTTCTGATGGGAACCCTCGTGTCATTACTCATTGGGAAGAAAGTAGGACTCAGTCATTTTTTTTTTTTAACAAGAAATGCATGGCTTTGTCCAAAAACAATGTTGAAGCCCAGCATGGTGTTGCATGCCTTTAATCTGTACCCTCAGGAGGCAGAGGTAGGAGGATCACCACAAGTTCAAGGCCACCTGAGACTACATAGTGAATTCCAAGTCAGCAAGACCCTACCTCGACAAACCAAAAAATAAAAATAAATAAATAAATAAGTAAAACAAAAAACATGGTGAGTGGTGGCAAAAGTAACAAGATAAAGTTTTGTCAGAAAAAAAAAATCAAATACATGGACTAAAGACGGAACTATGAAAACTTTTTGGCATTGTCACCTACAAATTTGTTTAATATTTTCCTAGTGAGCATATCTAAAATGCTCTACCCAATTTAACAGTTAGATAAAAGACATGTCTATCTTGGAGATGAGGTTCCCTAGAACCTACTTAAAAATCAGGGTGTGGTCGCACACTTCTGTGATCTGAGGGGATGGAGAGTGGAGAGCACTGGGCTGCATGGTGGGGAAATGTCACTTTCACGTTGAAGGGGCAATGTCTGCCTACAGAAGAATGAATCTAGAGCATTATCTCTCACCAGGCCCCCAAGTTAACACAGTAAGACCTGAATCCTTAATATGATGAGAGGGAAAAGCAGAGAGAACATTTCAAGATACAGACATAGGGGAGAACTTTCTGAATTTTCACCCCACGTAGCCAAGGACATAAGACAAAGAGTTCACAAATGGGATCTTTTGAAACTAAAAAGCTATTGCACAGCAATAGATTCAAAAGACCAGCTTCAGAGTGGGAGAAAATCTTCAACTGCTAACTACCTGATAGAAGATTTATAGCAGAATATATGAAGAACTGAAACTAAACAAAAATATCAAGCAAGCTGGGAATGGTGGTGCATGCCTTTAATCCCAGCACTCGTGAGGTAGAGGTAGGATTGCAGTGAGTTCAATAACAGCCTGAGACCACTGAGTTAATTCTGGGTCAATGTGGGCTAGGAGAGACCCAACCTCAAAAGCAAAAACTAATACAAATATCGAGCAACCCAAATCAAAGAAATGTGGCATTAAACTGAACAGAGTTTTCAAAAGAAGAAGCTCACATGGCCAATGGTTAATGGCACATATATATATATATATATATATATATATATATATATATAATATATATAAATATAATTATATATAAATTATATATTAAAATATAATTATATATATATATATATATAATTTTATGTATTGACAGAGAAAGAGAGAGAGAAAGGGAGAGAGAGAGAATGGGCACCCCAGGGCTTCTGGTCACTGCAAACGAACTCCACATGCATGCACCCCCTCGTGCATCTGGCCTACGTGGGTCCTGGAGAGTTGAACCAGTATCGTTTGGATTTTGCAGGCAAATGCCTTAACTGCTAAGCCATCTCTACAGCCCAATAAATATATCTTAAACTATTCAACATATGTAGCAATCATGGAAATGCAAATTAAAACTACACTGAGAGTCTCTCTTCCTCCATTCAACATAGTTATCATAAAAAAATAGATGACAACAAAAGCTAACATGTGGTTGAGACAGAGAAACACTTTTTTTTCCTACTTGTGGCGTGTAGACCTGTCCATGCACTATGGAAATCAGTATGGAGTTTTCTCAAAAACCTAAAGATTGATGTACCATATGACCCAGGCATAGTCCTCCTGGGCATATGCCAGGCTCCTCCCCGGCAGGCAGGTAGTGCTGAGGAGGGACCAGGCCAGCTGGTTCCCTCCAAGGGGTTGAGGAGGAAGATGAGTGTCAGACGAGTCAGAACCTCTCCTGTTTACTGGAGAATAACCACACTGAGTCGGGCGTCTTGTGGAAGCAGGTACTCACAGGAACTTGCTATTGTTACAAGCAGTTGCCTGTATAATGTTGGGGCTGAATGTGGGGATTTTAGGATAGGGGAAGAGGTAAGGGCCAATAGTAAACTGTGACTATTGAAATGATAATTCCAACTCCTGTGAGGAAGTAGCAGGCAAGAAGCCACTAGGTGTCTTGCTGAGTCCTAGCTGTCCAGACACAGATCACCAAACTTTAGCTAGGCTCAGGAAGTCCCACTAGGCCTCACGTCCAGGTCTCTCAACAGGCATATACCCTAGGGACTTTACATGTGCCTTAATAAGTACTTGCACATCCATCTTGTGGCTTTTCCACTCACAAGAGCTGGCAATGAAATCACTGTAGATGCCCAGCAATTGATGAATGGATAATGACCATATGGTAATATATACACTGGAGTTTTATGTAATATGTTATTTATTTGGTTATTTATGAGAGAGAGAGAGAAGGAGAGCAAATGGGTACACTGGGGCCTCTGGCCACTGCAAAACAAACTCCAGACACATCCATTATTTTATGCATCTGCCTTACATGGGTACTAGAAAACTGAACAAGGGCCCTTAGGGTTCACAGACAAGCACCTTAACTGCTACGCCATCTCTCTAGGTCTCACATTGAGGTTTTCTTTGAAGCTGGCCAAAAACCTGCCTCCGACTCCGAAGTGCTAGGGTGTAGGTAGGCCCCACACTATAAAGATTTACAAGAGTCCTGAGGAAGAGAAGTTGGGATTTAAACTCTGCATGGTAATAGAAAATGCCAAGAGAGAATACAGAATAGCATGGAAAGTATATTCACAAAATGATATTATGGCTGACAGAACTGGTTAATCTGCCAACTAGTATATAAAACACTCCCTCTCTACATACCTATCTATACGTGCGTATATGCCACAACTCACCATTAGCTACATGAAACACTGTGAAAGAAAAAGGTTTTGAAATTATAGAGAATGAGAAAAAGTGCATCAATTATGAATACCAGACAGGTGTATTTATATGGTGAAAAAAAATAGAATTTTATGCATTGTTTATGTCATAGCAGAATGAAAGCAATCGTTTATGTAGAAGGAAATGCGGGTTTATTGATCATGACATTTTCCATGTTGAAATAACTGTGTTGAGTCTACACTTTAACACTGCATTTTAAATGTTAGAAGATGAACAATTAGAACAGTGTCATGTCCTTTTCATTTTAATCTACAGAGTGCTGAATTTTCCTGGCATGTCATCTTCCTCCTGGCGGCAGGCATTAATGTGACAAGCCTCATCGTCTACCTCGTATTTGCTAAGGCAGAAGTCCAGGACTGGGCTCAGCCAGCTCAGTGCACGCAGCTGTGAAGGTGGAGGTGACTGGAGTAGGGCAGGAGTGAGCAGTGCAGGAGGGGGCGGGGCTGCAGCTGAGCCCTGAGCTAAGCTCAGGCTGCCTAAGGGCCCAGGGAGGATGGAGGCCAGAGCAAACATGGAAGTATTAACCACCCTCGGGAAATGCCTTGCAGCCCAGGGATGCTCTCCATGGGGTCCGGGGAGATGTCCGGGCGGGGATGTCAGTCTGGGAGGCTGGGTCTTAAACATTGAGACAGAGAAGACGGGACACTTGGAAGGGTCTTCAGTAAAGTGCAGTCAGCGCTGGGGAATGTGGTGTCTTAAGAAATGAGAAAGGTTCACGGAGAAAGAGAATTTTGTCTGGTAATAGTAACTCTGCTTATTTTGGGACCTTGTGGAATCAGCTGTTGTTTAAATTAGATCTCCTCTCGCTTACAGTCAGTCACACTCAGAGGGCCCTGTGACCATCTAACTCTATCTACCTGGGTCCACTCGAACACCCTCCAAGGCCTGAAAGTCTACAAGAGCAGGCACCCTAAAAAGCTCCCGTCTTGTGTCTCCACTTTCGGTTAACTCCTTGGTCCCCTCTCCCCCACAATGTCTTCATTCAAGACTGTCTTTTCATATTGCACCAAGGCACGTTCAGTTCCTTAGAAAGACACACGTGGGAAGTTTCCTAACTGCCACACCCAACAGCTCCATTCCTCCCAAAGAAGCCAGGTGGACCATCGTCCCAGCACCCCAAACGCAGGGAGGTTTGCCTCTTGAGAAGGGGATTGAGGCAGGTTAAGGGACCAGTGTCCTGGAAAGTAAAAGCAGAGATGTCCTTGAGGCTGACCTTCAGGCCCCACTGTGCTGGAGGTCAGAGAAGGACCTGGCCTCTCCTTATCACTTGCCTAAAGGAGTTCCCAAGATGCAGTTTTCCATAAACAACCCAAGTCCCTCCCTAGGAAATAGTTCTCCTTTCCTTGGATTTAGACCCCTGGGAGGGTCGCATTTGAAACTGGCTTTGTGCTTGGTTAGGCTCAGCACATAAAACATAATGGCTGGTTAGCTCAGCCCCCATTCAGAACTTATGAAGAACCCAATTTCGGTCTCTAGGTGGACCGTACCACTCCTCCCTTCTCATGGACATGAGCTCTTCATACTATCGTCTCTTTCCTTCCCTTAAACCAATAAAGTTTCTCTAAAATTAAAAAAAAAAGTAATGTAAAAGGGTAAGGGAACCTCTGAGAAATGCTACTAAATTATATTAGGTCAAAATTTTTTGATGGGTTTGGTAAGAGTGACCAAAATGGTGACCTTGCATTGAATGACTTTCAAATGAATGACAGAGACAGAGGGCATATGAAGGTGTGCTCAAAGGGAGCCACATAAACTAGCCAGGGAGAGTTAAAAGGGGAGGACAGGAATGCTGAAGCTTTTCACCACATACAAAGGTATGAAACAACAATGCTAATTGGACCCATTCTGTGGCCACACTGAAGCCTTCCATTCAGGTCTTGAAGGGCAGACGCTGTTACATTGGCCAAAAGAGAGGCACAGAGACGTGCCTCAACCAAGGGCCTGTTTGAGGTAAGACGTGTGAAAACAGGTCAGATAACCCAATTCTGGACAAGAGAGATGACTGGAAAAAAGTTTCTATCATTCCTTTGAAATGTTGAAAAGCCTCGTGTCCTCTGGGTTAGATGCTCAGCAGCGACGTTCTTGATGCGCTTCTTCCTTCTTCTGCGCACTCAGTGAAAGGGGAGCGCACGGAGAGCCTGGAGCCTCCTTTCCGAAGACCAGAGGAACGTGCACGAGGCCCGAGCTGGAGGCAGCGGCAGCCCCGGGACAAGGTGGACCCAGGGGCGCTGGCGGCCAGGCTCACCCGTCACAGTAGTAGAGGCCAGTAAGCTAAAAAAGAAATATAAAGGGAAGAGAAAAGAAGGGAGGAGAGTACTTAATAGGTTGGTATTGTATATATGTAAGTAGAAGAATAGATTTACGGGGGTAAAAAGCCCCAAAGTGAGGTTTGGGAAGAGATTTAGTAAAGGAAAGGTGGTGGGAGGGCTAATAAAAATCTCAGAGGATATAAATAAATCATATGGAATTCTCCAGTTTTGGACAATGGAACACTCAGGAGCTGTAGATCGTGGCTAGATAATATTCAGTGTCAGGGATGAGATACCTTCCAGTGAGTTGTTGGCCAGGGAGGTGCCTAATGCCCCCTAAAACATTATAGGCCATTGCCAAGGCCCTTGGTTTCCCACCAGGAATACATGGTAAGAGCCTATTGTTGAAGACTCCGCATACTTGGGCTGCAAAGCCACTGAGAAATCTTGCTGGAATTGAGCTGATAACCTCCTCCATGTAGACCAGCTGACAGAAAGCTTGAAGAAGCCATTTGACATGCAGTTCAATAGGAGAAAGAGGTACGACCAGTGAAGATACTCAACAGTGGACACTGCAAGTCTTATAATTGGCCAGCCAGGCCAAATGAGCCAACAGGTGCAATAGTGGCATGTGTAACATGTCTAACAGTTGGTGGAAACCGACTGTCCTCCAATTGGACTGGAGTCCCGCTCCATGGGAGGGAATACATCCCTATAGAGAAAACTTAAAACAGGGGTAGTCATGAGCCCTAACATCTGCTGATGTACGGATAAATGTATATACTATGCTTATCAAACTGCCCAATATGCACTTCTCTTAATATTCATACCCTAATACTAATGCTACTCAAACCTTTGGTAGAGAATCTTCTCTTTGCAGATGGCAGTGACCTTGGAACGACTTATAAAGTGTCATAGTGCTGGAAAGAGGTGACTGGCATCCTGAGTAAAATCCCGATCACATCTTCCAAGGCTCAGGGTCTAATGTAAATGAGGTGGCGGAAAGAATGTAAGAGCCAAAGGAAGGGTTGGACTCCTTTCAACGTGCTCTCTCCACACAAAATATGGCCTGGATATCCATGACCTCATAGTGCCTGACACTTCCTACACAAGACCATCATAAAAGGAGGAAAAGATGATGACATCAAAATAAAAGAGAGGCTGATTGAGATGGGGAGGGGGTATGATGGAGAGTGGAGTTTCAAAGGGGAAAGTGGGGGAGGGAGGGTATTACCAAGGGATATATTTTATAATCATGGAAAATGTTGATTAAAGTTGAGGAAAAAAAAATGTTGTGTGGCAACCCTGAGGGTAACCCATCAGGTTGCCATCTGGCCTCTCCATGTGCACTACTTGAACTTGCACACGAGCATGCACATACCCACAGGTGCATAAAAAATGCAAGAGTAATGGCTGGAAAGCCGGGAAATAGTAACATACTCTCACATTCGAACCTGCCATTCAGCAGAAGTAGGCATAGTAATCAACTAGACCGAGTAGTCATCAGAGTAACCTAGGAAATTAAAAATAAAGGTGTTTCTGGAAAACATCCCTCAATTCTAACCCAGTAGATCATAAATAATTTGTGAGAACCTATGTAATAAGGAATTCTGGTGATTTCTACTATATAGGTTGGAAATTAATGAGAAAGCCAACCTATTGGCTTTAGAACAGAAAGATTTAAAAGGTCAGAATTGCCTGAATGCATCCTTTTTAATGCTGTGTGCTGGAGTAGCTGTACTAAATGAGAAAATGGCAACTGTCTAACACACTTCTGGGAAAGTAATTTTTGCATTTGAAATCAGTAGGCTTTTAGATATTTATTTTCTAGATTTAGTGATTATTTCAAAGAGAAAATGGGAAGAAACAGTCTTACTTAATCTCAAGTTCCCAATTAAGTTATTAAAACTCATGTATTTTCCCCACGAACCAACAAATATTTATAAATTGGAAGTGTTACAGTTTCTTAATGGAGTGAGTCTAGTTAATGACTGACCCAAGACCACTTATAAAATCAGATAAAATATCATTTACATGTCCAGTTTATCTGAAAAAAAAATCAAGCCTGGGAGATTGCTCATTGGGGAAAGGCACTCATTTACAAAACCTGCCAGCCTTGGTTCAATTCCCAGACACTCAGGCAAAGCCAGACAGGCATTGGTGGCAGTGGCAAGAGGCCCAGGTGCACACATGCACACACATGTGCAAATCAACAAAACCCCTCAATTTCTACGTGTCGAATTGTTTGGGTAATTTCACTCATTCTGCCAACATGCTATGTCATTCCCATGTTGCAGAAAACAAAAGAGGATTCACACGGCTGAGCTTCGACATTTAAACAGTGATTCCACTGTGGGACTGTGCATACCATTCCGCAAAATTTCAGTTCCCCATTTTCTGCAATATGCTAATTTTTTTGAATTACACATTTAAAAATAAAGGCTTAAACTATACCTCAAAGTAGTGAATATGTTTAATAGTAAATGCCTAGCCATAAGTTTAGCTCATGGAATGAGTGTGTAACATGAATACAAATTCTAGAGCATAAATATAAACTAACAAGACATTTGTGGTGGCCACTTCTATAATCCCAGCAGTGTATGAGGCGGAGGCAGTAGAATTGCAATTCCAAGGCCAGTGGGCTATTAGCAAGACCTTCCACAGAAACTTTTTTACAAAACATTTTTATTTATTTATTTGACGGAGAGAAAGTGAGAGAGAGTGAGAGAATGGGCGCACCAGGGCCTCCAGCCACTGCAAACCAACTCCAGACCCATGTGTCCCCTGTGCATCTGACCTATGTGGGTCCTGGAGAATCAAACCAGGATCCTTTGGCTTTGCAGGCAGGCACCTTAATGGTTAAGCAATCTCTCCAGCCCCCACACAAACTTTTAAGCAACAAGAATGATGTTACTGGTTCTAGACCGGAGTATCTTCATGACTATAGGCTTACCCTCCTGTATCTATCAACCCCATTAGACAGGTTGTGTTAACCCAAGTATTGTGTGGAGTCACCTGTAATGGCCTCCTTTTCCAGTCAGGTTCCTCTCCATATGCAACTCTAAAAGAAATCGCAGAACTCTTCTCCACTGGTCAGCAGTCACGACGATGGCAGTAGGGCAGCCAGCAAAAACCTTTGTCTTCAAAACTACCAAACCACCTCCTGTGTTACTCAGTTGCATTTCTCTGCCATATCCAAACCAAGCATAAAATCCTATTGATTTGCAAAACTATCTCCAGTGTCGCTTTAAAGCCTTTATCTTTGTACATAATTGCAAATCCACTAGTGTCTCCATATCATCTCCTGCTTGGCTAAAATGAGAATGTCGCATTGTAGTTTTCTAATCAGAGTTCTACTGGATAAAAATGTTCTTTTACTGCAGTGTTAAAAAAAAATTGTCACCCAACTTTCTAAAACATGGGGTCTTTCTCCTATCTTTTTTTTTTTTTTTGAGGTAGGTCTCTCTCTAGCCCAGGCTGACCTTGAATTTACTGCCTCGAACTCACAGCAATCCTCCTACCTCTGCCTCCCAAGTGCTGGGACTGAAAGCATGCACCATCATGCCCAGCTTATCTTTCTTTTATTTTTTTTCTTTTATACACAGCCATTAGGCTTGGAGGTCATTAACATGCAGGCCCATGTTTTGCCCCTGATAACATTAAAAGGGTTGTAAAGTTATTTAACTTCTGACTGAGATAACTAAATCATATCCAAATATTAAGCTCATATGTTTTCTATCTGATAAAGCCTTCATTTTGTTGCATAGGGTGCCTGTTTACAAAAATAGGTGTCTTAAGTATTCTACTCTTTATTTATTTGCTATAAGGTTATTCTGATAGATAAAACTGGGCCTCATTATATAAAAACATTTCACTTTATTACATAATCAATATAATTATATAAACACATAATTTCATTATGTTTATAAAATAATCAACAGATCACAGAGAATTATCAAGACTAATCAAATGTTTAGCTTTTTCAGTCTAACATACTTTACTAGTTATTTATTTATTTATTTATTTTTGGTTTTTTGAGGTAGTCTCACTCTGGTCCAGGCTGACCTGGAATTAACTCTGTAGTCTCAGGGTGGCCTTGATCTCATGGTGATCCTCCTACCTCTGCCTCCTGAGTGCTGATAGTTTACTAGTTCTTGTAAAGCTAAGAACTTTTGACCTTTGGACCAAGAAAATAAAGAGTATGAGGCTTCTTTATTAAAGACTTATAAAAAACTCTTTAAACCTAAACTTCAAATTTGTTAACTTCATAGTTCCTATTATGTTTAAATTTAAAATAGCTTAAGATATTTCAAATATTTTTTCAATACTAATCTCTTATACTCCCTACCTTACTTAAAGCAAATCTTTATATTTCCAAGTATTCCAATTAAATTTCCATACAAGTTAACATTTCCTTCTTCCTTACATATCACATATATTATAAATATTTTTCAACATTAAATCCAATATTTGTGTTACCTGTAAATATCATGTCACATGCAAGAAAATTGATACATATATAATAACCAGATCGTAATGGCTAACGGATTTAACATGACCTAGGAGTTTGTTTCCTAATGGCTCTGGTAAGTATCACTGTCCTGATGAGCTGCCTCCTTGCCTGTTCATAAGATCCATGTGAGATAACAGCCTACTATGGACATAAACTGGAAAGTGAACATTGGCAAATAGAGAACCAGAAGCTGAGAGTCCTAAAAGCCACACCTGTGTGACTGAAACTTCAAGAATTGAATACAATGATTATGGAGAAGTAAATGTTATCAGTCCAGATCCAATAATATGTTGGGCTATATTACCCTTTAATGGCCAATCATATTATTTTTCTGCATGTGATCTGACATCTCTCTGTGACCAGCTCAGATATCTATTCCTGTAAGTTAAGAAATCTCACAGCTTTACTCCCTTCCAGTTAATCCTCTCCTGTCACTGACATTTATTTCTTCCACTGACTATGATAGTACTCATCCTTTATACATACATATCCTTATACATACATAAATATTTCCTTCCCCACCTTTTGTTCCCCAAACTTCATTGTTCTACAGCTGTATCTCTATGAGGAAGTATCTGTGTTCCTGATGTACATGTCTAAGCATTTGGCAGTGAAAGATGAGATCTCAGGAGAGAGAGGAGGGAAGTAGAGAGTGTTCCGAGATTGTGCAATAGAACCAAAAGGCGCCCCTTAGGGTACAGTGGACCAGATAGCGAGAGATCCGAGGTGACGAGAGTGCCCCTTTCT
The DNA here is from genome assembly GCF_020740685.1 of Jaculus jaculus. Lineage (NCBI taxonomy): Eukaryota > Metazoa > Chordata > Mammalia > Rodentia > Dipodidae > Jaculus > Jaculus jaculus. The sequence continues at coordinate 3,923,307 of NC_059114.1, read as the reverse complement.
CCAGACCTGGGATTGGGCCCTAATGTGAGCGAGGAGTTGTAGCCTGGTGTGCTGGCATGCCTTTCACAAGGAGGGATTAAACCCAAGGGCTTGCTGATCTGAGAGGGACACTTACTGAGAAGGAGGAAGGAGATGAAGAGGGGAAGAAGAGTGAGGCTGAATTTTGGTGGAAGTTAAAGCCAGTATCAGGCAGAGATGGTCTGAAGCCTTCAGAGGGTCAGTGGCAGCTTGGCAATTTGGTCAGAAAAAAAGAGGTCTGTGTACCCAAGAGGGCAAACAAGGTTTGGGAGTGACAAAGACCATGCAAACCTCAGTGAGGCAAAGATGAAAGCTCTTCTTCCGGAAAGCATAAGCTGTCAGGATTGACTCTCAAGAGAGGAGTACAGCCAACCTGAGATTTTAGGCTGTGGGTTTTATAGGGCTTTTTCACTTGAAGGAAGGTGAGGAAGGAAAATGAACTCATTTGTAAAATTGAATAAGAAAAGTTCCTTTAAGCCCGGCATAGTGGCACACAACTTTTACCCCAACACTAGGGAGGCAGAGGTAGAAAGATCACTGTGAGTTTGAGGCCATCCTGAGACTACATAGGGAATTCCAGGAGAGCCTCAGCTAGAGTGAAACCCAACCTCAAAAAAACAACAAAAAATGTTCCTTTAGGGGAGATCTTTACCCTAGCCATTTCAAATAGCTAGGGTGTGAGAGCAGAACAATGTCCAGGTGACTTACAAGATAAAGGGTCATAAACTGTGGCCTAGTGTCATTGACAGGCCAGGAAGGCATGATGGCTGGGTGGTTTCTTGAAAAATGGAGATGATCCAGTTCTTTAGGCCTCTGTTGCCATTCCGTTGTACTTGGTGATCCATTTTGGGATCCCATCCTGACCTAACACAAAGTAACATAACAATAGTTAAAAATTAAACTTCTAGATTTAGCAAGATGAGGTCAAAGTCTTTGAACTAAGATATACTGACACTTTCTAGCAAAATGGATTATTCAGTGCTGTGTAAAGTTCATGGAAACAAATTTCTGGGAAGAGGAGCTTCTATTCCATCCTGAATCAGGTTAGTCTGAGTCTTACCCCTGTCAGGTGAAATTAGCATCACTTCTTGAGAGGCCTTCGGGTAGCCTTTCATGGAAGAAAGGTTATAGATGGTAATTAATATGGGGAAATTTTTGAGAGAAAAAAGGCTGCTTATCTTCTGAGACTTCTCACAGGAAAAGAATAAGACCCTTTATTAAGGAATGAGTGTAAAATGGGCATTTCTCCCAGATATGAGAGGAGAAAGAATGTGATGTCAGGGTTCCTAGGCTCCTGTGAGTGGTGAAGCGTGTCTGTGTTGGTGAAGTACTGTGGCTCCCCGTGCCTTGTGTGCTGTGTCTGGTGCACGCTGTGTGCTGGGTCTCAGTAAGTGTTCCGAAGTGGAATTACACCCTACCAGGCAGATTCCCTTATTATAATTTCAATGATTTTGGAGTGGTTGAAATATTACATCCGAGTTACCATGGGCTGTCTTAGCCCCTTATATGACATGCTATCACCCACCTCTGTGTGTGATCTGACATCCGGTGTTTATTAGGTAAGTCCATTTGGAACATATGAACAGAGCTGGTAACTTCCACCATCCTGAAAGCTGAGACCGTCATCACAGAGTGTCAGAAGCCCACAGCAGAGATTGCCCCATTGGCTCTAATCACCCGCCTGGGGTTTCCTCCACTGCGTTTGAACAGTCTTGGTTAGTGATTGTCTTTTCTTCTGCAACTATAACATCTTCATGGAATTGTCATCAAATGGAGCATGGAATTTAGGGGAACCTGAATCTGTGTTCTAAGGCCATGGTAACTCAAAATGTGCTCTATAATCTCTGTTTTGTTCTTTTTGAGATGAGAACCTTTGAGCTGGTGGGCAATGGGGTTTTATTACATCCTGAAAGGTTTTTCCTGAGGGTCACAAGCAAGTGAAGTTAGACACAGAGATGGGAAATAGGTAACAACTGAGGGGACTAAACACAGACCAAGGCTATTTTCCTCTGTATGTGCAACATTCCATCTGTCCACCATCCCAGAAATCCTAATCAGTCAACTAAACTTGTTGGAAATAGGTACTGACAACTTTTCAGGAACTTCAATTCATATATAAATAAATAAATAAATAAATATATATATATATATATATATATATATATATATATATATTCATTCCATCTCCACTGTGTTCTGCCATTTTCATGCATGAACTCTTCGAATTAGTGGCAGCCTCTTTTCACCTGCGGCCTTCTTTTATTATGGCTCTTAGGGCAAAACTACAGATAAATACTTCACTCATTTGTTCTTTGTTTGATAAAATCTTTACTTTTTTCTTAAGCTAGGGAGGGGTATTGTCAATGGCCATGTAATTCTCCGTTGACAAAGAAGTTTCTTTTTCATAGGTTGCGAGTGGCCCATGTATTTTAAATCAGTTACACAGCTTCCCAAATGGAATATCCTCTGAGGTCCTTAGTGGAGTTGAAAGGGCACTGGTTGAAATGGAACCAGCTGCCAAGTGATCAAGGTTTCAAGCCACAGAGGAGTTCTGGGTACTTGGCCCGTTGCATTCTTTGACTTGTCTGACCTCAGTGTGTTTTGCACTCACAGTGGATGGAAACCAATGCTGCCAAGCAGGAAGAGAGATACCCAATGGAGAATCAGCACTCTCCTGGCAAAGGTAACACAGCACCTTACAGGGGATTGTCCTTCCATGTACAACCTTGGAGTCATGGGAGAGAATCTTTCCATGGAAACAAAGTCTTAGGAGGTTCAGGCAAGGACTGGTGAAGAAACTCGATTGGGAGAGTGCTTTCTCAACATCACAAAATCCTGAGGTCAAACATCCAATGCATAAACTAGGCATAGTGACACATGCCTGTAATCCCATCACTCAGGACAGAGAGGCACAAGAATAAGATGTTCAAGGTCATTCTTAGCTACATAGTAGGTTTGAGTCTAACCTGTGTTATATGAGATTCTATCTCAGAAGAAAAAGTGAAATATTCACCAAGTGATGTTAAAAAATAGAATAATTTCTAAATAGAAATATTCCAACATTCCTATTTTTGTCAGTTTATCACAGGGGGATAATGTCAGAAAAGGCACACCACTTTGGTTCCCTCCTCAAGGACTCTAGCTAGTTGTGGAAATGAGGCAGCAGAATGTTCTCAATCACTTTGTCCCTGGATGTCTATCATCTAGGTGTTTACTGAACAATTTGCAAGAAAGTGTATTAGCAGAGGCAGTGTAAGGACAATAAAAAATTATCATTATGTCTAGACTTATGTCTATGTCATGTCAATGCATATACCAAAGGAGGAGAACGTGGAAATACAAAACACTTGGTTTATACTAAAATTTAGTGGTCTATAAAATTATATTCTTTTATAAAGGTGGTACTTGGTTATTGTGATAATTTAAAATTTTTGCCTCATCTCTGTTTTAATTTATTGTTTTAAAGGGCACTAAGTCACAGTCAAGGTTATCTGAGATATGTAAAATATTGTGGTATATTAGATAAGAAATTAATTAAAAGAGAAAAATTATATGATCAACAGATCTAGAAAATTCCCTTTATAGGGGCAATTTATTCAGATGAAAAGTCTAAGTAAAGGATGGATGGCTCCTAAGATTCCTCAACCCTATGAACCATGGGCACTGAAGACACAGCAGAGGATCTTTCTGAACATAGAACTCTGCCCTCTGGAATGAGGACTTCTGGGCCAGCAGAGCCGAACTTTATGAAAATAGAAAGTAAGGTCTTTGCTGCTGGGTGACTAGGGGTAGTGATGAGTAGAGCCACTTCTAGTTTCCAGGCTTTAGGGGCTAGAGGATCGAAGTGATCATTATCTCAGTTGTCAAGCTGAATGGATTTGGAATCACATAGAAGAAAATCCTCTGGGCATGTCTGTGAGGGAGTTTCTGCCTTAGGTTAAAGGAGCAGTCACCTCCATGCGGCTGCATCGTCCGTGGCTGGGGTCCTGCACATAACTACAGGAGACAGCAGGCTGAGCATTAGCTGTCATCCTTTCTCCTTCCTGACCACAGACACAGGGCCGGCTGCCTCCTTCTCCTGCCGCCAATCCTCCCTCCATTACGGGCTGTGTCCTTGAGCCATGACCAAGCAAAACCTTCCTTCCTTAGGTTGCTTCGTAGGCATTTGCTACAGCAACGAAATAATGATAATACAATGGGCAATGATAAACAAAATTGCATGATTTCACATAAATTTCCTGGGTCCTGATATATGCTTATTCTCTCACAGTTTCTTAGGCAGATATTAAGATAGGTGCAGCTTAAACCAGTTTTATATATGTCATTATGATCTACAACCTGATGATCTTAAACAACAACAAAAAAATTATGCAGATGAGAGAGATTTTGTCACATGAGCCCATTCAATCTAGACGTAGAACTCAGAGATGGAGCACTTAGAGAGATTTGGAAATGAAAGAGACTTGCCATTATATAGATTTCCATAGCTGGTTCTGGAGATGGAGCGTGCCATGTTGATAATTTGATCTGTGTTCAGACGTCATATAAATAGATTCCTGCTCCTTGATATGCAGTGTCTTTAGCACAGCAAGTTTTTGTTGAGATTAGTCCAGGTTGATGCCGAGTATATCAGGCTCATTTAGCTATTAATTCAGAGTGGCATGGTTGTCATTACTATGCCTTCCTGCTTCTAAGCAGCTTGGATTTCTTATTTTTTGAAGCCTGGTCTTAATCTGTCTCTGGTTGACTTGGACCTCACTCTGTAGCCATAGGTTGGGCCTGAAACCAAGGTGAGGCTCCCACTTCAGGCTTCTCAGTGCTGGGACGATACATGTGGCAACAAACCCAGATCCTTCTGATTCTTCTTCTTCTCCTTCTCCTACTTCTTCTCTGCCCACCCCTACCCCCCGTCCTCCTTCTTCTTCTTTCTTTTCTAGTTTATTATTTTGAGGTAGAGTCTTGCTGTAGTCCAGACCAACTTGGAATTCACTATGTAGTCTCAGGATGGCCTCAAACTCATGGTAATCCTCCAACCTCTGCCTCCCAAGTACTTGGATTAAAGGTGTGCACCTCCATTTCTGGTTTCCTTCTGATTTTTTAAAAATACTTATTCATTAATTTAGTGATACAGAGAGAAAGAGGCAGAGGGAGACTAACACACACACTCACACACCCAAGAGAGAGAGAGAATGAGAGACAGAAAGAGAGAGCATGAATCTGAATGGGTTTCTTGGAGCCTCCTGATCATACAAATGAACTCCAGATACATGTGCCACTTTGTGCGTCTCTCTTTACTTAGTTACTGGGAAATTCTACCCAGACCATTAGTCTTTACAAACAAGTGCCTTTCGCCACTGTTCAATCTCTCCAGCCTCTCTTTCTGCTTTTAAAAAGGAAAGCTGCAAGATGGTTTTCTGCACAAGTCTTTTTTGGTGAACAAATATTCTTATTTTTCTAGCAAAATTATATTCTTCAAGGCAGACTTCATTTTTCTCCAACGAATCACATTAGCACATTCATTCAAAATCAATTAACATTAGGTGCATTTGTGTTTCTGGACTTCAAGCTTTCTCTGCTGGTGAATTCGCTTGGTTTCACACCAGAATTGTTCATAGCTATATAGGTACTACCTCAATATTCAATTGTATTTTGTAAATGTGATTTTTCTTTGTAACATGCAAATGTAAGACTCCATCTTAGTCGTTTGAAGCACAGAGCAGTGTCCCTTTGCCATAGACATGAGTCAAAATCGTTGCCAAAGTGGCTACATTTAATTGGTCGTCCCAATTGGAACTATATTTTGCAGTAAAATGGGATTATCATATAGGTCACACATCTTCTTGGTAATTTCTCAAAGTCCATAAAATAAACAAAATTTTTATTTATGCCTTGAATTCTAAATGCCTATCTTGACTTCTTCTGTATCAGTTAATAACTGAGATCTTTCGTTGTACTTCTCAGTCCCAGGGCTTTGTTCTTGTCGCTATGGACTCAGTGTGCTTTTGCACTTCATTAACCTTGGAGTCAGCGCACAGCGTGCGTGTCTGAGCCTCACCATAGTAACCATGGTGAACAGAACAGACACAAGTGGTGTGTCCAACATATCTGCAGGGCAGAAGCTGGACGACACAAAGGTAAATCCAAAATGTGACCCAAATGAACTAATTGGTGTTGTGGTTGAATACTGTTGACAAGACAATCCTGATTCGACAAAGAAGCTCCAATCTCAGTCAATCAGTAGCCTCCTAAAAAGCATACCCTATGATTAAAGTATGATGTATTTGTGAAGGGCTTGTATGACTTTTAAAATAACCAGATCTAAGGGTTGGAATGAGGTGGTTAGGAAATAGGAAGAGAGAGAGAAAGAGAGAGAGAGAGAGAGAGAGAGAGAGAGAGAGAGAGTTTATAAAGCAGAAATGAAATTTACAGACAAGTTCATGAAACAACTGCTAACTGCCATACTGTGACAGGTACTGGACTTCATGATGGTGCCTTTGACCATGTGGATTTTACGTTATATGGCCTGAGAGTTCCGCATCCAAAAATCCTAAATGCTCTAAAATCTGAAACTTCCAAGCTGTGGCATGATGGCATAAATACAGCATTCCACACCTGATGCCATGAGGCAGGTCATGGACAAAATGCAGGTGTTTTAAATATTATGTATAATTATCTACATGACTGGAGAAGGTGTTTATAAAGCCTGAGTTGATTTCATATTTAGAATTCCATTCTGTCCCAAAACAACAATATATGTGAATATTTTAGAATCAATAATAAGAAACACTTGTGATGTCAAACATTTCTTAAAAGATATTCAAGATAAAATTTACAAAGAAATATATATGTGTAGAGTGTATATGTTAGTATATGTTACATATACAGGCATTATGAGAGAAAAAAGGAGTCTTTTAAAAAACAAGTTAGACCATAAATAATCAGGAAGACAAAACTTCCAGAATTCCTACCTTTCACTGTAAGTCTACTATGCAGAGCTGCTAGACTTGTCACCCCCTTTCTTCCAGAATCCTGCTTATAACTGGAGCCCTGATATCCAGGGGATCATACTCAGTGCCATTTCATATGGTGCACTCATACCACATGTTCCCGTTGGCTACCTATCTGGAAGATTCCCTGTGAAGATGTTGATTGGCTCTGCCATGTTCCTCAGCTCTGTGTTCTCCCTGCTCACCCCAGGAGCAGCTCACCTTGGACCAGCTTTGGTCATCGTGTGTCGAGTGCTCCAGGGAATAGCCCAGGTATTAAGACAATGGGACAAAATACACAGGGTATGACCCATAGTAAATAACGGAGAAAAAATGTCCTCCTCTTCTCATTTCAGGGCACAGTTATGGCAGCCCAGAACGCAATATGGGTCAAATGGGCTCCTCCCTTAGAACGAGGCCGACTTACCTCTGTGAGTTACTCAGGTAAGGACTTATGCCAAGAATGGTTGAATTAATTTCCAGCCCTCAAATCACATTCTTTATGCAGGCCACAGAATTATGTGCTTTGAACTGTCAACGGGGTTGAAAAAATAATCCCTTCCAGCATTCTTGTTTCAAAGATAAGTACGTTAGGGCTCCATCAATGGATCAGAGTGAAAAAAAACCTGTACAGGTGAGAGAACCTGGATTCAGATCCTCAGTGGGATTAAAATGGCTGGGTGGTATAGAGAGCTGTAATCCCAGAATTCTAGAGTGAGACAAGGAATTCACAGGGTAAGCTGGCTGGCTACACTCAGCAAAATTTGTTAGGCCTGGTTTCAATTGAAACGCTGCCTCCGTAAACATGATAGAAAGATGCTGAGGAAGACACCAGACATGAACTTCCAGCCTCCAACACGCACATATGGGCACCCTTACGCAAACCTAACATACCTACACACACACACACACACACAGACACAGAGAGAGAGAGAGAGAGAGAGAGAGAGAGAGAGAGAGAGAGAGAGAGACAGAGAGAGAGAGAGACAGAGAGAGAGGGAAGTTAATCAGAATGAAAATCAGGCAGCCTCATCTCAAACAACAGAAGAGACACAAGCAAACACCTTCTCTTTCCTCCCCACCCCTGAAGCTCTCCCACGGGAGACGCTGAGACCACATGGCCTGTATTGTATGATGTCTTCATTAATGTAACAGAAATGTCCTTTGACCAGGGTTCACATTGGGATCATTCCTGGTCATGCTTGTGAGTGGATTCATCTGTGATCTTCTGGGCTGGCCCATGGTCTTCTATATTTTGGGTGAGTATAATTAATTTATTTATTTATGAGGCAAAGAGGCAGATAGAGTGAGGGAGAGAATAGGCTCACTTGGGCATCTAGTCTCTGCAAACAAGGCATGTGCCGACTTGTGCATCTGGCTTTACCTGGGCACTGGGGATCAAACCTCAGTTCTTAGGATTTTCAGGCAAGTGACTTAACTACTGACTGAGCAATCTCTCTGGCCGAGATTATATATTTGATAAAAGCTCAGTTATGGTTCAGAATTTAGGATGGAAAACTGAATATGTTACAATTTACCTGATTTCTACATTAAATACTATGCACTTCACTGAGGAAAAGATCAGTCAATTTTCATGAAATTCTCAGGACATAGTCACTGTAAGAACTACATATATTATTGTACACAGATTAATCAATAGAATAATTCTGTACATTTTACATGAAAAATTCTTTGGAAAAGGTAGAAAGACAGTTAGACTGAGGGGACTTGGGGAAGGGAAGGAGCCCTCACCCCATTGACAGGTTGAAACCTGTGCATTGGGAATCAAGAATTCCAGCAGTCAAGCCAGGCATAGTGGCGCACGCCTCTAATCCCAGCACTTGGGAGGCAGAGGTAGAAGGATCACCTTGAGTTCAAGGCCAGCCTGAGACAACATAGTAAATTCCAGGTCAACCCGAGCTAGAGTGAGACCCTACTTTGACAAAACAAAAACAAAAATAAATGCCAGCAGTCAACAACATTTATTACTCATGTAGAAATAATGTCTGTTTTGTATGTAGACATTTTGTGTTAAAGTAGCAGTTACCTATTCTCATGCCCTGGGTGTACATAGCCTTGGGAAAAGCCTCATTGTCGTGGACAGTTTCCAGCTTCTCTGGAATCTAGAGTTTTTCCTCTTCAATAGAACCCTGTCCGGTGTCCCTCAGGAGCTACTCTGTGGCATCATGTAATTGCTTGGCAACCCTGTGAAGAGAAGAGCTTGCAGACCCACCCTATTCCTCACATGACTATTGTGAAGACGGGGGACAGGGGCTCTCCTTAGAGAAGCCCACACCCATGCTCTCCGGAGTGTCTCACTTTCTTCCTGAGCCCCTTCCACTTTTTTTCCTTTAATCTTTGTTAACTTGCCAGATTTCTGAAAAGTCATATGATGAATATTCTAGAATGCTCTATACCTCGAGCATGCTCTATAATACCACCCAGCCATTGTCAGACACATTGATTTCTTCAGTGAAAAATAAATTCTACACAAATTGGGAAAGATAAAAAGCATGAAGAATCACTGTTGCCAAACAAGTCATGAATGACTTTGGTTTTCTCCTCAGGGTTTTGGATTTGAGGCTGGCGGAGAGTGGATGGGCACATTATGCACATTTAGATGAGAACAAAAGAGGGGCTTGGGAAGCAGGTCCTTATTAGTTACTTTTCCCATTGCTTGAGCACACAGCTTAAAACGAGGAAGGGCTGTTTTGGTTTAGTTGAATAAGGAACACAGTCCACGGTGGGGGAAGGCTCGGTGGGGGAGTGTGAGGCGGCTGGTCACGGTGCGTCTGTCGGGCCAAGCAGAGAGTGGCCAGGAAGAGGCTTGGGGCCTGAGGCCCTCCCGCGGACTCAGGTCCTTCACCTCATGAAGGGACCACCATCGTGCAGGGAGAGCCGTGGGCTGGGGAGACCCCATGTGCAGACACATGACCCAGCGGAGGACATTTTATATTCAAACTACAACATTGTGCAATGTCACGTAACAGGCAAATTCAGGATTTATTATGTACAAAGTGACTATTTGAAAGGGTAGTTGTGGGAAGCGGGAGGAATCACAGGCACGAGGAGAGGTCAGTGAGGCAGTAACGTGGGGCTGGTCTGTGAGAGTTACCACTGCCCCTGGAACCAAAGGAAGCGACATAGGAAGCTGTTATCAGAATCCACCAGAGACTCTTTTGGAGAGCACAACCTTCAGAGGACGGATGACTTCTTCATAGTGAACACAAATCGGGGGTAAATCTGAGAGAGATCCAGGTTTGGAAAGACCCTTCTCTGTCTAATCCTTCCCTTTCACCTGTGCCCGGATTTTCCACTCGTCAGATCCATGGGAAAGATGCATGAAGGCTGTCCATGCCCCTCAATGCAGCCCCCTGGGGACAAAGCAGGAGGAAAGGGGCGGAGAGAGGGTCATAGGACACACAGAGATGTGACAGAATGGGGTCAGAGGGCAGTGATTTAGGGATTTAGCCTCCTCAAACCGTAATGGAAGTCTCAGGAAAAGCAGTCAATGCCCAAGTTAGAGGCAGAGTAAAAACTGGACCAAGGCTGCTGTTTAATCAGCTCTGGTGTTGTTGCTCACCTTAACCAATCCCAGCATTCCTGTGCAGATGAAGACAATGTCTGCCTCTGGGGATGGATAATGTGCAAGTTTTGGAGCCAACAAACTGGGTGTATTTGTATTTGGCATTTTCCCTTCTTGGCCTTCCCGAACTTAAACCTCACATGGCTGAGTGTGAGGGGAAAGGAAAATAATCTCTAAACCACTTACCAGTGACCTCCATGAAAATCGGAATTTTTGCCTATCCACCACTATTACCTCAAGCATTAGGCTAGAATGTGGTATATGAAAAGCATTTTGTCCATGTTTGTTCCATATAAGACTAAATATTCAGTGTTACATACTCTCTGCAGTAGTTTGACATATCCTCATGACCAGCTTATTAGGATAACAACTTCTAAAACAACACACCTTTTGGCAAATCTTTACATGATTTTGATTACCTCTGAAGCCTTGGCTCTGTATCAGAACACAGGTAAGGCCGAGGTCTCAAACTGTTTATTTGGACCTGGGAAGGTGGCTCAGTCAGTAATAACATGCTTGCTTTGCAAGCATGAGGCCTTGAATTGGATTTCCAGAATCCATGTAAAAAGGCCAGTCATGGTGGCAGGCATCTAGCTGGTAAGATCTAGGATGATGAGAGACCCTGACTTAAAAATAAAGAAAAGAAGAAGAAGAAGAAGTGGGAGGCATCTTAGGACACCCAGGTTGTCACCCGGGTGTCAAGCATTGTGACACACATATACAGGGACACCCCCCCCCCCACGCACGTGCTGAAATCAACCCCAAACCCGATGACTGTAGTCCTGTATAGGTTTGGTCATGTCATGCTCTGGAGGGCAAACACATTCAGAATCTGAGAAGACAGAGGCTCAGTGTAGACAGGCAGGTGAGTGGAGGAACCTAGGAGCCCTTAGATCAGGACAGTGAAAGAATTCGCTTCCATAACAATTTGTGCTGCAGGATAACAAAGATGGTTATAAAGAGGATATATGCCACTGAGTTCTCTTGGAGAGTTTCAACAAGGAAAGGAAAAGTTTCAGTTCTCCGAATGAAAATTCCCATTTTAAATTATGCATTTATATATTTGCAATCAAAGCAAGGGAGGGAGAGAGAAAGGGTAAAAAAAAAAAAAAAAAAAAAGCAGCAGCAGAAGAAAACTGAATGTGCATGTGCCACTTTGTACATCTGTCTTATTTGAGTGCTGAGAATAGAACCCATGACATGAGACTTTGCAAGGTGGTACCCCTAACAGTTGGACCATCTCTCCTGCCCAAAATATTACTTTCAGAAAGAGACCCACTATAGAAAGAACTAAGAATGGAACTTGCACTTCTAATTTGTGTGCCGTTGACAGGTGCATTTGGCTGTGTTCTGTCTCTTCTCTGGTTCATCCTGTTCTATGAGGACCCCAAGGACCACCCGTGGATAAGCATCAGGGAGAAGGAATACATCAACTCTTCTCTCGCCCAGCAGGTAGAGCGCCGCTCTGTCTCCCCTCCGTCCTGCTCCAACCATACAGGCTCCGCGTGTCCACACTGGAGAAGGATTAATGGTGTATTTTACAGGTCAGCGCATGTGGACGACGTCTGCCAATCAAGGCTATGCTGAAGTCTCTTCCAGTCTGGGCCATCGCCCTCTCTGTCTTTGCTTTCGTGTGGTCAACCTCCCTCTTTGCTGTGTACATGCCAACGTATCTCAGCACCATGCTTCATGTCAACGTGAGAGAGGTGAGTGCCGCCCTCGTCCTCATCTTCAAGTGTATGAAGGACTTGATCCCGTGTGACAGCAGCCTGTTGTCTGTTTACCTCCTGCCGCTGCTCTGTAGCTGGAGATGCGCGGTTTTTCATTTTTATGGGAACACTGCCCGTAATAAAAGCTATCAATATGAAGCCGGGCGTGGTGGCGCACGCCTTTAATCCCAGCACTTGGGAGGCATAGGTAGGAGGATCACTGTAAGTTCAAGGACACCCTGAGACTACATAGTGAATTCCAGGTCAGCCTGGGCTAGAGCAAGATTCTACCTCAAAAAAACCAAAAAAAAAGCTATCAATATGGGCTGGCGAAATGGCTCTTCATGTAAAGCACTTGTTTCTAAAGCCTACTGACTCAGGTATGATTCCCCAGGACCCAAGTAAAGCCAGATTCCAAAGTGTTGTAGTCATCTGGAGTTTCTTTGCCTTGTCAAAAGTCACTGGTGCACCCTTTCTCTCTCTCTCTCAAATATATAAATAGAAATATCATTTTAAGAAATTTAATATTTTTTTTCGAGGTAGGGTCTCACTCTAACCCAGGCTGTCCTGGAATTCACTCTGTAATCTCATGGTGGTCTCGAACTCATGGATATCCTACTACCTCAGCCTCCTGTGTGCTGGGATTAAAAGGGTGTGCCACCTGCCTGGCTAATTTTTTATTTATTTAATTGACAGAGAAAGATGGAGGGAGAGAGAGAGAGAGAGAGAGAGAGAGAGAGAGAGAGAGAGAGAGAGAGAATGGGCGTGCCAGGGCCTCCTGCTCCTGCAAATGAATTTAAGATGCATGTGCCCCCTCCTACATCAGCCTAATGTGGGTCCTGGGGAATCAAACCAGGGTCTTTTGGCTTTGCAGGCAAGTTAAGCCATCCCTCCAGCCCAGAAGTATAATTTTTAAAATTATAAATAAACTGTCTCAAACTGAAAATAGACATGCAATCATGCTCCCCTCCCCCCTCTATAACTGCTCTTTGGCTAACTTGGGACGTCATACAAACCAGGTATGGTGGTGAACACCATTAATTCTAGCACTTAAGAGGCTGAAGTGGGATGATTGCCGTTACTCAAAGCCACCTTGGGATACAAAGCACGAGAAAAGAAATTGACTCCATCATTCCTCTCAGGGGCTGTGGTCCTTCTCTCAAAGTACCTGGGCCAGGCCCTGCAACCACGCTCAACTCTAAAAGGACCAGAGTGCTGGGCTCCATGTCTATGGCGTGGGTCTTGCCCTGAGCAGACTGGCATTCCATTATCTATCTGACTTGGGGTCTCTGATGCTTGGAACCGCCCTTTTCTTTGCTTGACACTAAAGTAACCAGAACAGATTCCATCAGAAATGGAGCTGGGCTTTCACTTTAAAGCTTTCTACAGTGACCCAGTCCTCAGGCCAGGACGCAGAATAGCACGGAGACCATACAAGGGCTCATTGACGCCATTTAAATTTCAATGAAACCACAATATTTTAAAAAATATATTTATTGGGCTGGAGAGATGGCTTAGCGGTTAAGCGCTTGCCTCTGAAGCCTAAGGATCCCGGTTCGAGGCTCGGTTCTCCAGGTCCCACGTTAGACAAATGCACAAGGGAGCGCACGCGTCTGGAGTTCGTTTGCAGAGGCTGGAAGCCCTGGTGCGCCCATTCTCTCTCTCTCCCTCTATCTGTCTTTCTCTCTGTGTCTGTCGTGCTCAAATAAATAAAAAAATATATAAAAAATTAATATATATATATATATTTATTTATTTATTTGAGAGCAACAGAGAGAGAAAGAGGCAGAGAGAGAGAGAATGGGCGCACCAGGCCTCCAGCCATTGCTAACGAACTCCAGATGCGTGCGCCCCCTTGTGCATCTGGCTAATGTGGGTCCTGGAGAATCAAGCCTCAAATCAGGGTCCTTGGGCTTCATAGGCAAGCGCTTAACAACTAAGCCATATCTCTAGCCTGAAACCACAGTATTTTAGGCAAGATTAACCATGCCTGACTTAGTGTTGGCACCGTGCATATGTAATTTTCATTGTACTGTCTCATTTTCCTCAAGGTTGGCTCTTTCCTTTTCTCAACATGGTCCTCTCCTCATACTGTAGATCCCATGAAACTCACAACTGTTTTTTAAAAGTCGGGATGCAACAAATATTTCTTTTTTTAATTTGAGACAGAGAGAGAGGAAGAAAGAAAAAAGTGGTGTGTCAGGGCCTCTAGCCACTGCAAATGAACTCTAGACTCATACGCCACCTTGTGCATCTGGTTTATGTGGGACCTACAGAATCGAACCTGGGTCCTTAGGCTTCATAGGCAAGTGTCTTAACTGCTAATCCATCTTTCCAGCCCAGATGTGACAAATATTACTGACCACAAAACTTGTTTTCTCTTTACATTGGATTGTGGGGTCCTAGACAGATCTCTGATGTTGCATGTTCATGATTTTATGTATAAAATTTAACTATTTTTCTCTGTATGCATATATGTGTGTATCCACTTTTCTATTTTTATTTATGGCACTGGGATTGAACCCAGGGTTTGGTACACACCAGGCAGGAGATGTAACACTGGGCGCACCCTCAGGTCAGCACATGCATTAGTAAGTGAACGTCAGTGAAAAGATTGCTGTGTACAAACAACACTGCTTCTCCATCGTACTCACTCTCAGAATAACGTTTCCTCCTCAGAATGGGCTGCTGTCTGGTCTCCCCGGTTTGTTTGCCTACATCTGTGGTATCGTAGCCGGAGAGATGGCAGACTTCTTCCAGTCCAGGAAGATTTTCAGCCTACTTACCATCCGGAAGCTCTTCACCACATTAGGTAAGAACAGCCTGGACATTAAGACACCTGGGGGAGCCAACACCCCACGTTCAGGACGCACCTAACTGCTGTCTGCGTCACTGCCAGGACTCCTCCTTCCTGTGATCTTCAGCCTGAGCCTGCTGGCCCCGGGCCTTGGCTTCCATGGCACCGTCACCTTCCTGGTTCTCATCTCCATATCATTTAGATTCTTTATAGTTGGAGGACTTATCAATGCTCTGGACATCGCACCCAGGTAGGGTGACCTCAGAACTTGCTTATTTTAATAATGAATCGAAGTACATATGTTATTTTGTACCAAAGAATAGTTTGAACTGTGGACACACATGTTACTTTGAGATGAGGTGCTTGAAATCTACTGTGCTCAGAGTCTCAAGAATAACGCACATTGCTATTAACTGAAGACACTCTGTGCTACAATGGATCTCTTTTTTTTTTTTAAGTTTAAAAATATCAATTAGCATTTTCCATGATTATAAAAAAAAATCCCATGGTAGTTCCTTCCCTCCCCACCCCCTACACTTTCCCCTTTGAAATTCCATTCTTCATCATATTACCTCCCCATTTCAATCATTGTACTTGCATATATACAATATCAACCTATACAATGGATCTCTTGAATTTATTCCTGCATAACTGAATTTCTTCCTTTAACCAAAGTAAATTAAAAAATAAAAATTACTTATTACCTTGAAAACCCTCCTCAGTTAATTATTTATTCATCTACTATTTATTCATTCATGATTTACTCCAGGGAGAGAGAGAGAGAGGTAAGCATGGCGGGGCAGGATGCGCACAGGCGCTGCCTCCTCGCCGAGCCTGACGGCCTGCCCCAGGGTGATGGAGACAGACGCTGAGGACACTCGACATGCGCCCAAGCAGAAATTCAGAAGGGGCTGAAAGCTCAGCACTAAAGTGGACCTACTACACATTCACCAAGGCTCGGGGATTCCGAGGGAGAAGGGGCAGGAAGAATGTACGAGCCACAGGGCTGGAGAAATATCCAGAGGCCTTGCCCCCGCCCCCCCCCCCCCCCCATGAGGACAGTGTCCTCTCAGGACTCATAGCACAACTCCCTGGAGAACGCCAGCGATCCCCCTAAGAGCGCCCTCTGGGGGGTGGGGCCAGAGAGGAGGGAAATGATGGTACCCACACGTGACGTGTCCATACAAAGTTTCTATTTAACAACAGCAACAACAAGTAATTGAAAAAATAATCGGAAACCAATTCCGGTCACAACATAGGTAATCTCTGAATTCTTGATCGTGCTTGGAGTTTCCAGTCTCTGCTGGAGTTCATTCTAGACATGCCCCCATTATCTTGATCTCCTTGAACATTCTGTCCCGCTTGATTCAGTCTTCCTGACACTATTGATTATCCAGAAAGCTGCTCATGTGTAGACAATATTCTGACATTTTAATGAGTGAGAATTAGGGAAGGTTAACTCATGGAATCACCACTCTTAAATCCCACTTGGCGAGGTTAGCTTCTACCGAGGCATCTGCTTCATCTGACATGTGGCATGTGTATATCAACATTAATTTTCTTTCAGGTATTATGGATTTCTCAGAGGAGTTACCATGTTAATAGGACTGGTAGGATACATGATGTCTACAACTGTTGCTGGGCAAGTACTCAGCCAGGTACGTACCATGCACACGCACAAAGCTATTGTTCCACTATTTTTGTGCAGAGAAAGACATAAATTTGCACACGCACATGTGTGTATGTGTTTGTGTGAAGATACTGTGTGTGTATAAAAAAAATCAGAGACTAGAGGTCAGTAGCAGGCCAATGACAAGTTTAGTGTCATTTGTAAACAGATTTGAGTAAATTAGGCAGCTGTTTGGTCAACCGATGTCATTTACTTTCTTGTTACACACCCATTATTTCTGATGGGAACCCTCGTGTCATTACTCATTGGGAAGAAAGTAGGACTCAGTCATTTTTTTTTTTTTAACAAGAAATGCATGGCTTTGTCCAAAAACAATGTTGAAGCCCAGCATGGTGTTGCATG
The DNA here is from genome assembly GCF_020740685.1 of Jaculus jaculus. Taxonomy (NCBI): domain Eukaryota; kingdom Metazoa; phylum Chordata; class Mammalia; order Rodentia; family Dipodidae; genus Jaculus; species Jaculus jaculus. Next base: position 3,906,179 of record NC_059114.1, on the reverse strand, counting down.
CCTTTAATCTGTACCCTCAGGAGGCAGAGGTAGGAGGATCACCACAAGTTCAAGGCCACCTGAGACTACATAGTGAATTCCAAGTCAGCAAGACCCTACCTTGACAAACCAAAAAATAAAAATAAATAAATAAATAAGTAAAACAAAAAACATGGTGAGTGGTGGCAAAAGTAACAAGATAAAGTTTTGTCAGAAAAAAAAAATCAAATACATGGACTAAAGACGGAACTATGAAAACTTTTTGGCATTGTCACCTACAAATTTGTTTAATATTTTCCTAGTGAGCATATCTAAAATGCTCTACCCAATTTAACAGTTAGATAAAAGACATGTCTATCTTGGAGATGAGGTTCCCTAGAACCTACTTAAAAAGCAGGGTGTGGTCGCACACTTCTGTGATCTGAGGGGATGGAGAGTGGAGAGCACTGGGCTGCATGGTGGGGAAATGTCACTTTCACGTTGAAGGGGCAATGTCTGCCTACAGAAGAATGAATCTAGAGCATTATCTCTCACCAGGCCCCCAAGTTAACACAGTAAGACCTGAATCCTTAATATGATGAGAGGGAAAAGCAGAGAGAACATTTCAAGATACAGACATAGGGGAGAACTTTCTGAATTTTCACCCCACGTAGCCAAGGACATAAGACAAAGAGTTCACAAATGGGATCTTTTGAAACTAAAAAGCTATTGCACAGCAATAGATTCAAAAGACCAGCTTCAGAGTGGGAGAAAATCTTCAACTGCTAACTACCTGATAGAAGATTTATAGCAGAATATATGAAGAACTGAAACTAAACAAAAATATCAAGCAAGCTGGGAATGGTGGTGCATGCCTTTAATCCCAGCACTCGTGAGGTAGAGGTAGGATTGCAGTGAGTTCAATAACAGCCTGAGACCACTGAGTTAATTCTGGGTCAATGTGGGCTAGGAGAGACCCCACCTCAAAAGCAAAAACTAATACAAATATCGAGCAACCCAAATCAAAGAAATGTGCCATTAAACTGAACAGAGTTTTCAAAAGAAGAAGCTCACATGGCCAATGGTTAATGGCACATATATATATATATATATATATATATATATATATATATATATAAATATATAATTATATATAAATTATATATTAAAATATAATTATATATATATATGTATATATAATTTTATGTATTGACAGAGAAAGAGAGAGAGAAAGAGAGAGAGAGAGAATGGGCACCCCAGGGCTTGTGGTCACTGCAAACGAACTCCACATGCATGCACCCCCTCGTGCATCTGGCCTACGTGGGTCCTGGAGAGTTGAACCAGTATCGTTTGGATTTTGCAGGCAAATGCCTTAACTGCTAAGCCATCTCTACAGCCCAATAAATATATCTTAAACTATTCAACATATGTAGCAATCATGGAAATGCAAATTAAAACTACACTGAGAGTCTCTCTTCCTCCATTCAACATAGTTATCATAAAAAAATAGATGACAACAAAACCTAACATGTGGTTGAGACAGAGAAACACCTTTTTTTCCTACTTCTGGCGTGTAGACCTGTCCATGCACTATGGAAATCAGTATGGAGTTTTCTCAAAAACCTAAAGATTGATGTACCATATGACCCAGGCATAGTCCTCCTGGGCATATGCCAGGCTCCTCCCCGGCAGGCAGGTAGTGCTGAGGAGGGACAGGCCAGCTGGTTCCCTCCAAGGGGTTGAGGAGGAAGATGAGTGTCAGACGACTCAGAACCTCTCCTGTTTACTGGAGAAAAACCACACTGAGTCGGGCGTCTTGTGGAAGCAGGTACTCACAGGAACTTGCTATTGTTACAACCAATTGCCTATATAATGTTGGGGCTGAAGGTGGGGATTTTAGGATAGGGGAAGAGGTAAGGGCCAATAGTAAACTGTGACTATTGAAATGATAATTCCAACTCCTGTGAGGAAGTAGCAGGCAAGAAGCCACTAGGTGTCTTGCTGAGTCCTAGCTGTCCAGACACAGATCACCAAACTTTAGCTAGGCTCAGGAAGTCCCACTAGGCCTCACGTCCAGGTCTCTCAACAGGCATATACCCTAGGGACTTTACATGTGCCTTAATAAGTACTTGCACATCCATCTTGTGGCTTTTCCACTCACAAGAGCTGGCAATGAAATCACTGTAGATGCCCAGCAATTGATGAATGGATAATGACCATATGGTAATATATACACTGGAGTTTTATGTAATATGTTATTTATTTAGTTATTTATGAGAGAGAGAGAGAAGGAGAGCAAATGGGTGCACTGGGGCCTCTGGCCACTGCAAAACAAACTCCAGACACATCCATTATTTTATGCATCTGCATTACATGGGTACTAGAAAACTGAACAAGGGCCCTTAGGGTTCACAGACAAGCACCTTAACTGCTACGCCATCTCTCTAGGTCTCACATTGAGGTTTTCTTTGAAGCTGGCCAAAAACCTGCCTCCGACTCCCAAGTGCTAGGGTGTAGGTAGGCCCCACACTATAAAGAATTACAAGAGTCCTGAGGAAGAGAAGTTGGGATTTAAACTCTGCATGGTAATAGAAAATGCCAAGAGAGAATACAGAATAGCATGGAAAGTATATTCACAAAATGATATGGCTGACGGAACTGGTTAATCTGCCAACTAGTATATAAAACACTCCCTCTCTACATACCTATCTATACGTGCTTATATGCCACAACTCACCATTAGCTACATGAAACACTGTGAAAGAAAAAGGTTTTGAAATTATAGAGAATGAGAAAAAGTGCATCAATTATGAATACCAGACAGGTGTATTTATATGGTGAAAAAAAATAGAATTTTATGCATTGTTTATGTCATAGCAGAATGAAAGCAATCGTTTATGTAGAAGGAAATGCGGGTTTATTGATCATGACATTTTCCATGTTGAAATAACTGTGTTGAGTCTACACTTTAACACTGCATTTTAAATGTTAGAAGATGAACACTTAGAACAGTGTCATGTCCTTTTCATTTTAATCTACAGAGTGCTGAATTTTCCTGGCATGTCATCTTCCTCCTGGCGGCAGGCATTAATGTGACAAGCCTCATCGTCTACCTCGTATTTGCTAAGGCAGAAGTCCAGGACTGGGCTCAGCAAGCTCAGTGCACGCAGCTGTGAAGTGGAGGTGACTGGAGTAGGGCAGGAGTGAGCAGTGCAGGAGGGGGCGGGGCTGCAGCTGAGCCCTGAGCTAAGCTCAGGCTGGCTAAGGCCCAGGGAGGATGGAGGCCAGAGCAAACATGGAAGTATTAACCACCCTCGGGAAATGCCTTGCAGCCCAGGGATGCTCTCCATGGGGTTCCGGGGAGATGTCCGGGCGGGGTTGTCAGTCTGGGAGGCTGGGTCTTAAACATTGAGACAGAGAAGACGGGACACTTGGAAGGGTCTTCAGTAAAGTGCAGTCAGCACTGGGGAATGTGGTGTCTTAAGAAATGAGAAAGGTTCACGGAGAAAGAGAATTTTGTCTGGTAACAGTAACTCTGCTTATTTTGGGACCTTGTAGAATCAGCTGTTGTTTAAATTAGATCTCCTCTCGCTTACAGTCAGTCACACTCAGAGGGCCCTGTGACCATCTAACTCTATCTACCTGGGTCCACTCGAACACCGTCCAAGGCCTGAAAGTCTACAAGAGCAGGCACCCTAAAAAGCTCCCGTCTTGTGTCTCCACTTTCGGTTAACTCCTTGCTCCCCTCTCCCCCACAATGTCTTCATTCAAGACTGTCTTTTCATATTGCACCAAGGCACGTTCAGTTCCTTAGAAAGACACACGTGGGAAGTTTCCTAACTGCCACACCCAACAGCTCCATTCCTCCCAAAGAAGCCAGGTGGACCATCGTCCCAGCACCCCAAACGCAGGGAGGTTTGCCTCTTGAGAAGGGGATTGAGGCAGGTTAAGGGACCAGTGTCCTGGAAAGTAAAAGCAGAGATGTCCTTGAGGCTGACCTTCAGGCTCCACTGTGCTGGAGGTCAGAGAAGGACCTGGCCTCTCCTTATCACTTGCCTAAAGGAGTTCCCAAGATGCAGTTTTCCATAAACAACCCAATTCCCTCCCTAGGAAATAGTTCTCCTTTCCTTGGATTTAGACCCCTGGGAGGGTCGCATTTGAACCCGGCTTTGTGCTTGGTTAGGCTCAGCACATAAAACATAATGGCTGGTTAGCTCAGCCCCCATTCAGAACTTATGAAGAACCCAATTTCGGTCTCTAGGTGGACCGTACCACTCCTCCCTTCTCATGGACATGAGCTCTTCATACTATTGTCTCTTTCCTTCCCTTAAACCAATAAAGTTTCTCTAAAATTAAAAAAAAAAGTAATGTAAAAGGGTAAGGGAACCTCTGAGAAATGCTACTAAATTATATTAGGTCAAAAAATTTTTGATGGGTTTGGTAAGAGTGACCAAAATGGTGACCTTGAATTGAATGACTTTCAAATGAATGACAGAGACAGAGGGCATATGAAGGTGTGCTCAAAGGGAGCCACATAAACTAGCCAGGGAGAGTTAAAAGGGGAGGACAGGAATGCTGAAGCTTTTCACCACATACAAAGGTATGAAACAACAATGCTAATTGGACCCATTCTGTGGCCACACTGAAGCCTTCCATTCAGGTCTTGAAGGGCAGACGCTGTTACATTGGCCAAAAGAGAGGCACAGAGACGTGCCTCAACCAAGGGCCTGTTTGAGGTAAGACGTGTGAAAACAGGTCAGATAACCCAATTCTGGACAAGGGAGATGACTGGACAAAAGTATCCATCATTCCTTTGAAACGTTGAAAAGCCTCGTGTCCTCTGGGTTAGATGCTCAGCAGCGACGTTCTTGATGCGCTTCTTCCTTCTTCTGCGCACTCAGTGAAGGGGGAGCGCACGGAGAGCCTGGAGCCTCCTTTCTGAAGAGCAGAGGAACGTGCACGAGGCCCGAGCTGGAGGCAGCGGCAGCCCCGGGACGAGGTGGACCCAGGGGCGCTGGCGGCCAGGCTCACCTGTCACAGCCTGCGCGCTGCCCTTCTGTCTCGTGTGTCGTGTGTAACAAGTGACGTGTCTGGATTTTGAAGTGGTGCGGCACGAAGCCAAGAGCTGTTATATCCTGTTGCCAAACCTCATCTGAAAATACAGCTGCTTTCAATAACCCTTTGTCTAACTGCTCTGCTGCTTCTGAAACCTGCTTGTTACTGATGCCTCCTTCCTGTGATCAATAAAGGCTGGAGTTCTTCGAGGATTCGCCCCAAGCCTGCCTTCTCCGTTAGCTATGTTCTTGATTGCGGAAATCTCAACCTTCTTGAAGATCTAATCACAACGTACATCTGATATATTCCAAAAGTTACAAGAATTGTCCAAATCTCACAGGTGCAGCCCAGACCTGACTCTTTTGCCTTTTTTGGGTCTTCCCTAGAAGTGACTTTCTTGCTGTCTTTCTGAGCACTGTTCCCACTGATCTGGTAGAAGCCAGATGTGTGGGTGTTGCCCTGGCCACCCTCCATCCTCACCCTCTCATGGAGGGCTATGAGGGTGTCTGCTATAGCATCTAATCTGCTCCCCTCTCTGCCAATCTGCTCGCTCCCAGCAGAGGGCCATCGTTCTCCTGGCTTCTTTATTTATTTTGTGGCAGGGTGTTGCAGTGTAGCCCAGGCTGCCCTCTTTAGCGCTGGGGTTGCAGACATGCCCAGGCTAGACTGGTTACCCTAGAAGCCCTTCCAGGACCGAAGGCTGCCCAGGTGCAAGAGGAGCGTCTGCTCTGGCCGAGCATGTCCTGCCTGTGTGGCTGCTTCCCTGTGCGTCGTTCCTCAACTCACTCACGTGTGGTCACCTCCCACAGAGCAGCAGAACGTCTTAGGGCCTGTGAACAGAAGGACACCTCCGCCTTGGGTAACCAGCACTCAGGACTTAGGACAAGGACTGTACATGGGAATGACGTTTATTCATCTCATGCGCCTTCAACAAGTGCTGACTTGTGGGTTTCTCAATCATTAAAAGGGCCCCTTTTCCAGAAAGCAGCAGAAGGTGCCGGCTGTGACCTCGGATGGTTCAAGTGTCCTGTAGCCTGTGGAGCAGGATGAATACCATCAAGACTTGGAAAACAATCCACACTGCAGCTGAGTGACTTCAAAGCCCTGGGGACAATGGGGGTTTCCATGCATTCTTTCCTCCTTCCCTTCTTTTCTCTTCTCCTTTCTTTGAGCCTACTTTCTCTTTTTTGTCCTTCTCCATCCTTTCTCCTTTCCCTTTCCATATGCTCTTTCTCCACGTCACCCACTCCTCTTTCTCTTCCTGTACCGCTCCCTCCTCCTTTCTCCCATCCCTCCTCCTCTCTCATCTGTGATATCTCAAGTTCACTGCTCATAGGTAAATTAACTTGTAAGACATATTCTCTTCCTCAGGGTAGAGCCCCATGCTCAAACAATGGTCTTTATCTAAAGTAAATGATTTCAAACTATACACCCCGTTTCCACCCTTCCCTGGGTAATTGCTGGTACCCACACAGTTATCTAAACTAATCAAAGATGTTATCAAATACAAATGCCAAAACTTTATGTGGTCTTTCTTATCTTTTCCTGACAATTTCTAAATTAAACTAATTGGTTGAGATTTGTTAATAAAAATAGCATTTTCAAAACTGATAATATGTTCTGTCTATTAAAAAATAAGATTGCCTACCTTCTAAAAAACTGTTTCTCTGTATTTCTCTCACCTTATTTGTTTATAAATTCAAACTTAATTCTCTATAATAAGGCAGTAAATTTATTTATAGTGTCATATATATATATATATATATATATATATATATATATATATATATATATATATATGTATATTGTGAGCAGAGGCTGTCATCCAGTTGTTTTCCACCATCCCACTTCAGCTTGAAAAAGTAAGACTCAAAATCGTCACCTACTCCACTGGCTCAAGCCCTGGGCGGCGGGGCGTCCATGCGGCTCCATCATGTCGCAGGAGTCCTTTAAGATCACACTCACCTGGGACCCGCCGCTGCCCTACAAAGTGTGAGTACAGTGGTTGTGGCGGGCTTGGGCCCAGGCTGGGGTGCGCGGGGTCCCCGGTCTGCCCTCCGCTGCTCTCCTTCCTCGTCTGCCTTCATCGCACGGCTGTAGGCCCTGAGCTTGTCCCCTTGTCCCGAAGCCTGCAGGGAGATGCCCTGTGCATGCTGACCCCTGAGGGCCACCCGGGCCTGGAGGGAAGGTGGGCCCACTACGAGCTCCTCTGGGAATAGATTCCACTCAGTGTTCCTGAAAGTACACCTTTTACAGCAGTCTTAAAGTTTGCAGCAGAAGGACTGAAAGTTCCTGCAGCCACAAGTGCAATTATTACCAATGATGGACTAGGAATAAATCCTGCTCAGGCTGCTGGGAATGTTTTTCTAAAGCATGGTTCAGAACTACGAATTATTCCTAGAGATGGTGATGGAAGTCATTAATACATGCAACTTGGAGCACAGTTACCAACCAGAATAAATATTGATGTTTGTTGTTGCTGTAAAATTGAAATCAGGTACTTAAGATTCTATGAAAATGCCAAGAATCAAAGAACCAATGAATGGTGGCTCTTCTGTCCCTTGTTGTTCGTAGTTTTCATATGAAATGGGAAGCCTCATGGGTGGAGGGCATGACCTCCAGAGAAGGTGGTACCATTGACTGCTACCTCAGAACAATTGAGAGTTCACTTGTAGTAAATGAATTATCTGACTTGACTGATAATTCTTAGCCAGAACGTTTGGAAAGTTAAAGTTTACTTACTCTTACATCATACTTGTATTTGAGTTGAAATGTAAATGGATTATGACAATTGACTTGATATTATCTTACTTGCAAACTCGTAGTTTGATTACTATATAGTCTGATGAAGTTAATAGACATTTCAGTGAAAAGTCTTAGTTTTTTATTGTTTAGGGTTTTAAAAAATTATTTATTTGTTTTTATTTATTTGAGAGCAACAGACAGAGCAAGAGAGAGGCAGATAGACAGGTAAAGAAAGAATGGGCAATGCCAGGGCCTCCAGCCACTGCAAACGAACTCCAGACACATGCACCCTCTTGTGCATCTGGCTAACGTGGGTCCTGGGGAATCCAGCCTTGAACCGGGGTCCTTAGGCTTCACAGGCAAGCGCTTAACCGCTAAGTCATCTCTCCAACTTTGTTTAGGGTCTTTTTTTTTTTAAGTTTCAACCTTAATATATTCTATAAATTTTAATTTCTCATCATGAAGCCAAAATGTGAATTTTTAGATGTATCCGTTGTATCTATAAATTGATGTCTTAACCAAATATTTTAACTGAGATCTTGCAAAACTCAGTATTTATAATTTAATTGACAAGAGTAGAAACATCTTTTGTTGTGTTATGTATTCTTTTAATACCCACTTACATGACAGAAATCCTCAAGGAACCATTTTTTGTGGATAGTTTTGAACAGCGTTCAGTAAGAACGTTGTTGCAGAGGAGATCTGAAGTGTACGCGTGTCTTTGAGCAAAGCAGCACTGACTGGAAGTGCTGATGAGCAGAACTCACTGGATACCTGGCCTTTAAGGCTGTGTCACTACTAGTCACCTGGTGGATAAGAAGCCTGAGGAGGGAGGATGGGAAAGCCCAAATGACCAGACTGGGTCAAGAAAAGCAAAGGGAAGCAGTGACAAGGAACAGCACTGAGTTGCAGGAAAGTCCACAGGCTGGACAAAACTAAAAGAATAGGTTGTAGAAAACTGAAAATGAAGACAAAATACATGACATAGATTTAAGTACCAAATGACAGACAAAGAGAGGAGGCGACATTAGATAAATGTGAACACTTCAGAAATACCCCTGATGAAAGTCCAAAGAAAGCTTTGCCGGTACAGAGAAAACCGTGGTCTCTGCGTGACTTGCAGGGTGAATTGAAGGCTCATGACCCAGAGCCGGAGCGTGAGCAGGTGCACTTTCAGTAGTGCGCTCTGGAGCCAAGGGGAAAGCAGGTTCCCACTAAATACTCACTGAATTAATGGATGAAGCTCTAGGAGCAAGTTGTACCTTGACATGTTTGAGTGTTACAGGGCCTCAGTTTACTTATAAGAAAAAGTAACACACATGGCATCTGTAAGCTACATTAATGGTTTAGGAAATTTCTAGATATCTATCACAAATTACCAAAGCGGGGCGAGGGGGGGTGCGGTTACCAGCTGGTACACATATTCGATGAAAAATGCCAAAAATACTCATTGAAGAAAAGTCAGCCTCTTTAGCAAATGGTGCTGGGAAAACTGGACATGTATCTATAGAAGGATGAAAATAGATTCTTCTCTCTCTCTCTCCATGCACAAGAATTAAGTCCAAATGGATTAAAGACCTTCACATCAAACCTGAAACTCTAAAACTGCTAGAGGAAAAAGTAGGGGAAACCCTTCGACATATTGGTCTTGTCAAAGACTTTCTGAATATAATCCCAATTGCTCAGGCAATAAAACCACAGATTAACCACTGGGACCTCATGAAATTACAAAGATTTTGGACTGCAAAAGACACTGTGAATAAAACAAAGAGGCAACCTACAGAATGGGAAAATATCTTTGTCAGCTATATATCTGATAGAGGATTAATGCTAGGATATCAAAAGACCTCAAAAAGTTAAATAATAAGAAATCAAACAAGCCAATTAAAACATGGGCGATGGAGCTAAATAGAGTTCTCAAAAAGAAGAAATACAGATGGTGTATAAGTATCTAAAAAAAAGTTCTACATCCCTAGTCATCAGGGAAATGCAGGTTAAAAGTCATTGAGATTCCATCTCACTCCTGTCAAATTGGCTACCCTCATGAAAACAAATGATCATAAATGCTGGTGGGGATGTGGAAAAAGAGGAACCCCTCTACACTGTTGTTGGGAATGCAATTTGGTCTAGCCATTGTGGAAATCAGTGTGGAGGTTCCTAAGACAGCTAAAAGTTGATCTACCATATGACCCAGCTATAGCATTCCTAGGCATTTTCCTAAGAACTCATCCTATTTCCTTAGTAGTACATGCTCAACCACGTTTATTGCCTCTCAGTTCATAATAGCTGGGAAATGGAACCAGCCTAGATGTCCCTCAACTGATGAGTGGATCATGAAGATGTGCCACATTTATACACTGGAGTTCTACTCAGTGGTAAAGAAAAATGAAGTTATGAAATTTGCAGGAAAATGGATGGATCTGGAAAGGTTTATATTAAGTGAGGTAACCCAGGCCCAGAAAGCCAAAAGCTGTATGTTCTCTCTCATATGTGGATCCTAGCTACAGATGATTGGGCTTCTGTGTGAGAAGGAAAAATTTCAGTAGTAGAGGCCAGTAAGCTAAAAAAGAGATATAAAGGGAAGAGAAAAGAAGGGAGGAGAGTACTTAATAGGTTGGTATTGTATATATGGAAGTAGAAGAATAGATTTATGGGGGTGAAAAGCCCCAAAGTGAGGTCAGGGGAAGAGATTTAGTAAAGGAAAGGTGGTGGGAGGGCTAATAAAAATCTCAGAGGATATAAATAAATCATATGGAATTCTCCAGTTTTGGACAATGGAACACTCAGGAGCTGTAGATCGTGGCTAGATAATTTTCAGTGCCAGGGATGGGATACCTTCCAGGTAGTTGTTCGCCAGGGAGGTGCCTGATGTCCCCCAAAACATTATAGGCCATTGCCAAGGCCCTTGGTTTCCTACCAGGAGTACATGGTAAGACCCTATTGTTGAAGACTCCACATACTTGGGCTGCAAAGCCACTGAGAAATCTTGCTGGAATTGAGCTGATAACCTCCTCCATGTAGACCAGCTGACAGAAAGCTTGAAGAAGCCATTTGACATGCAGTTCAATAGGAGAAAGAGGTACGACCAGTGAAGATACTCAACAGTGGACACTGCAAGTCTTATAATTGGCCAGCCAGGCCAAATGAGCCAATAGGTGCAATAGTGGCATGTCCAACATGTCTAACAGTTGGTGGAAACCAACTGTCCTACAATTGGACTGGAGTCCCGCTCCATGGGAGGGAATACATCCCTATAGAGAAAACTTAAAACAGGGGTAGTCATGAGACCTAGGGGTGTAATATCTGCTGATGTATGGATAAATGTATATACTATGCTCATCAAACTGCCCAGTACGCACTTCTCTTAATATTCATACCCTAATACTAATGCTACTCAACCTTTTGGTAGAGAATCTTCTCTTTGCAGATGGCAGTGACCTTGGAACGACTTATAAAGTGTCATAGTGCTGGAAAGAGGTGACTGGCATCCTGAGTAAAATCCCGATCACATCTTCCAAGGCTCAGGGTCTAATGTAGATGAGGTGGTGGAAAGAATGTAAGAGCCAAAGGAAGGGTAGGACTCCTTTCAACATGCTCCTCCAGACACAAAATGGCCTGGATATCCATGACCTCATAGTGCCTGACACTTCCTACACAAGACCATCATAAGAGGAGGAAAAGATGATGACATCAAAATAAAAGAGAGGCTGATTGAGATGGGGAGGGGATATGATTGAGAATGGAGTTTCAAAGGGGAAAGTGGGGGAAGGGAGGGTATTACCATGGGATATTTTTTATAATCATGGAAAATGTTGATTAAAGTTGAGGAAAAAAAATGTTGTGTGGCAACCCTGAGGGTAACCCATCAGGTTGCCATCCGGCCTCTCCATGTGCACTACTTGAACTTGCACACGAGCATGCACATACCCACAGGTGCATAAAAAATGCAAGAGTAATGGCTGGAAAGCCGGGAAATAGTAACATACTCTCACATTCGAACCTGCCATTCAGCAGAAGTAGGCATAGTAATCAACTAGACCCAGTAGTCATCAGAGTAACCTAAGAAATTAAAAATAAAGGTGTTTCTGGAAAACATCCCTCAATTCTAACCCAGTAAATCAGAAATAATTTGTGAGAACCTACGTAATAAGGAGTTTTGGTGATTTCTACTATATAGGTTGGAAATTAACGAGAAAGCCAACCTATTGGCTTTAGAACAGAAAGATTTAAAAGGTCAGAATTGCCTGAATGCATCCTTTTTAATGCTGTGTGCTGGAGTAGCTGTACTAAATGAGAAAATGGCAACTGTCTAACACACTTCTGGGAAAGCAATTTTTGCATTTCAAATCAGTAGGCTTTTAGATATTTATTTTCTAGATTTAGTGATTATTTCAAAGAGAAAATGGGAAGAAAACAGTCTTACCTAATCTCAAGTTCCCAATTAAGATATTAAAACTCTTGTATTTTCCCCACGAACCAACCAGTATTTATAAATTGGAAGTGTTACAGTTTCTTAATGGAGTGAGTCTAGTTAATGACTGACCCAAGACCACTTATAAAATCAGATAAAATATCATTTACATGTCCAGTTTATCTTAAAAAAAAAAAAAAAAAAACCTAGCCTGGGAGATTGCTCATTGGGGAAAGGCACTCATTTACAAAGCCTGCCAGCCTTGGTTCAATTCCCAGACACTCAGGCAAAGCCAGACAGGCATTGGTGGCAGTGGCAAGAGGCCCAGGTGCACACATGCACACACATGTGCAAGTAAATAAAACCCCTCAATTTCTACGTGTCGAATTGTTTGGGTAATTTCACTCATTCTGCCAACATGATATGTCATTCCCATGTAAGAGAAGACAAAAGAGGATTCACACGGCTGAGCTTCGACATTTAAACAGTGTTTCCACTGTGGGACTGTGCATACCATCCCGCAAAATTTCAGTTCCCCATTTTCTGCAATATGCTAATTTTTTTGAATTACACATTTAAAAATAAAGGCTTAAATTATACCTCAAAGTAGTGAATATGTTTAGTAGTAAATGCCTAGCCTTAAGTTTAGCTCATGGAATAAGTGTGTAACATGAATACAAATTCTAGAGCATAAATATAAACTAGCAAGACATTTGTGGTGGCCACTTCTATAATCCCAGCAGTGTATGAGGCGGAGGCAGTAGAATTGCAATTCCAAGGCCAGTGGGCTATTAGCAAGACCTTCCACAGAAACTTTTTTACAAAACATTTTTATTTATTTATTTGACGGAGAGAAAGTGAGAGAGAGTGAGAGAATGGGCGCACCAGGGCCTCCAGCCACTGCAAACCAACTCCAGACCCATGTGCCCCCTGTGCATCTGACCTATGTGGGTCCTGGAGAATCAAACCAGGATCCTTTGGCTTTGCAGGCAGGCACCTTAATGGTTAAGCAATCTCTCCAGCCCCCACACAAACTTTTAAGCAACAAGAATGATGTTACTGGTTCTAGACCAGAGTATCTTCATGACTATAGGCTTACCCTCCTGTATCTATCAACCCCATTAGACAGGTTGTGTTAACCCAAGTATTGTGTGGAGTCACCTGTAATGGCCTCCTTTTCCAGTCAGGTTCCTCTCCATATGCAACTCTAAAAGAAATCGCAGAACTCTTCTCCACTGGTCAGCAGTCACGACGATGGCAGTAGGGCAGCCAGCAAAAACCTTTGTCTTCAAAACTACCAAACCACCTCCTGTGTTACTCAGTTGCATTTCTCTGCCATATCCAAACCAAGCATAAAACCCTATTGATTTGCATAACTATCCCCAGTGTCGCTTTAAAGCCTTTATCTTTGTACATAATCGCAAATCCACTAGTGTCTCCATATCATCTCCTGTTTGGCTGAAATGAGAATGTCGCATTGTAGTTTTCTAATCAGAGTTCTACTGGATAAAAATGTTCTTCTACTGCAGTGTTAAAAAAAAATTGTCACCCAACTTTCTAAAACATGGGGTCTTTCTCCTATCTTTTTTTTTTTTTTTGAGGTAGGGTCTCTCTCTAGCCCAGGCTGACCTTGAATTTACTGCCTCGAACTCACAGCAATCCTCCTACCTCTGCCTCCCAAGTGCTGGGACTGAAAGCATGCACCATCACACCCAGCTTATCTTTCTTTTTTTTTTTTTCTTTTATACACAGCCATTAGGCTTGGAGGTCATTAACATGCAGGCCCATGCTTTGCCCCTGATAACATTAAAAGGGTTGTAAAGTTATTTAACTTCTGACTGAGATAACTAAATCATATCCAAATATTAAGCTCATATGTTTTCTATCTGATAAAGCCTTCATTTTGTTGCATAGGGTGCCTGTTTACAAAAATAGGTATCTTAAGTATTCTACTCTTTATTTGTTTGCTATAAGGTTATTCTGATAGATAAAACTGGGCCTCATTATATAAAAGCATTTCACTTTATTACATAATCAATATAATTATATAAACATAATTTCATTATGTTTATAAAATAATCAACAGATCACAGAGAATTATCAAGACTAATCAAATGTTTAGCTTTTTCAGTCTAACATACTTTACTAGTTATTTATTTATTTATTTATTTTTGGTTTTTCGAGGTAGTCTCACTCTGGTCCAGGCTGACCTGGAATTAACTCTGTAGTCTCAGGGTGGCCTTGAACTCATGGTGATCCTCCTACCTCTGCCTCCTGAGTGCTGATAGTTTACTAGTTCTTGTAAAGCTAAGAACTTTTGACCTTCGGACCAAGAAAATAAAGAGTATGAGGCTTCTTTATTAAAGACTTATAAAAAACTCTTTAAACCTAAACTTCAAATTTGTTAACTTCATAGTTCCTATTATGTTTAAATTTAAAATAGCTTAAGATATTTCAAATATTTTTTCAATACTAATCTCTTATACTCCCTACCTTACTTAAAGCAAATCTTTATATTTCCAAGTATTCCAATTAAATTTCCATACAAGTTAACATTTCCTTCTCCCTTACATATCACATATATTATAAATATTTTTCAACATTAAATCCAATATTTGTGTTACCTGTAAATATCATGTCACATGCAAGAAAATTGATACATATATAATAACCAGATCGTAATGGCTAACGGATTTAACATGACCTAGGAGTTTGTTTCCTAATGGCTCTGATAAGTATCACTGTCTTGATGAGCTGCCTCCTTGCCTGTTCATAAGATCCATGTGAGATAACAGCCTACTGTGGACATAAACTGGAAAGTGAACATTGGCAAATAGAGAACCAAAAGCTGAGAGTCCTAAAAGCAACACCTGTGTGACTAAAACTTCAAGAATTGAATACAATGATTATGGAGAAGTAAATGTTATCAGTCCAGATCCAATAATATGTTGGGCTATATTAGCCCTGTAATGGCCAATCATATTATTTTTCTGCATGTGATCTGACATCTCTCTGTGACCAGCTCAGATATCTATTCCTGTAAGTTAAGAAATCTCACAGCTTTACTCCCTTCCAGTTAATCCTTTCCTGTCACTGACATTTATTTCATCCACTGACTATGATAGTACTCATCCTTTATACATACATATCCTTATACATACATAAATATTTCCTTCCCCACCTTTTGTTCCCCAAACTTCATTGTTCTACAGCTGTATCTCTATGAGGAAGTATCTGTGTTCCTGATGTACATGTCTAAGCATTTGGCAGTGAAAGATGAGATCTCAGGAGAGAGAGGAGGGAAGTAGAGAGTGTTCCGAGATTGTGCAATAGAACCAAAAGGCGCCCCTTAGGGTACAGTGGACCAGATAGCGAGAGATCCGAGGTGTCGAGAGTGCGCCTTTCTCCAGACCTGGGATTGGGCCCTAATGTGAGCGAGGAGTTGTAGCCTGGTGTGCTGGCATGCCTTTCGCAAGGAGGGATTAAACCCAAGGGCAGGCTGATCTGAGAGGGACACTTACTGAGAAGGAGGAAGGAGATGAAGAGGGGAAGAAGAGTGAGGCTGAATTTTGGTGGAAGTTAAAGCCGGTATCAGGCAGAGATGGTCTGAAGCCTTCAGAGGGTCAGTGGCAGCTTGGCAATTTGGTCAGAGAAAAAGAGGTCTGTGTACCCAAGAGGGCAAACAAGGTTTGGGAGTGACAAAGACCATGCAAACCTTAGTGAGGCAAAGATGAAAGCTCTTCTTCCGGAAAGCATAAGCTGTCAGGATTGACTCTCAAGAGAGGAGTACAGCCAACCTGAGATTTTAGGCTGTGGGTTTTATAGGGCTTTTTCACTTGAAGGAAGGTGAGGAAGGGAAATGAACTCATTTGTAAAATTGAATAAGAAAAGTTCCTTTAAGCCCGGCATAGTGGCACACAACTTTTACCCCAACACTAGGGAGGCAGAGGTAGAAGGATCACTGTGAGTTTGAGGCCATCCTCAGACTACATAGGGAATTCCAGGAGAGCCTCAGCTAGAGTGAAACCCAACCTCAAAAAAACAACAAAAAATATTCCTTTAGGGGAGATCTTTACCCTAGCCATTTCAAATAGCTAGGGTGTGAGAGCAGAACAATGTCCAGGTGACTTACAAGATAAAGGGTCATAAACCGTGGCCTAGTGTCATTGACAGGCCAGGAAGGCATGATGGCTGGGTGGTTTCTTGAAAAATGGAGATGATCCAGTTCCTTAGGCCTCTGTTGCCATTCCGTTGTGCTTGGTGATCCATTTTGGGATCCCATCCTGACCTAACACAAAGTAACATAACAATAGTTAAAAATTAAACTTCTAGATTTAGCAAGATGAGGTCAAAGTCTTTGAACTAAGATATACTGACACTTTCTAGCAAAATGGATTATTCAGTGCTGTGTAAAGTTCATGGAAACAAATTTCTGGGAAGAGGAGCTTCTATTCCATCCTGAATCAGGTTAGTCTGAGTCTTACCCCTGTCAGGTGAAATTAGCATCACTTCTTGAGAGGCCTTCGGGTAGCCTTTCATGGAAGAAAGGTTATAGATGGTAATTAATATGGGGAAATTTTTGAGAGAAAAAAGGCTGCTTATCTTCTGAGACTTCTCACAGGAAAAGAATAAGACCCTTTATTAAGGAATGAGTGTAAAATGGGCATTTCTCCCAGATATGAGAGGAGAAAGAATGTGATGTCAGGGTTCCTAGGCTCCTGTGAGTGGTGAAGCGTGTCTGTGTTGGTGAAGTACTGTGGCTCCCCGTGCCTTGTGTGCTGTGTCTGGTGCACGCTGTGTGCTGGGTCTCAGTAAGTGTTCCGAAGTGGAATTACACCCTACCAGGCAGATTCCCTTATTATAATTTCAATGATTTTGGAGTGGTTGAAATATTACATCCGAGTTACCATGGGCTGTCTTAGCCCCTTATATGACATGCTATCACCCACCTCTGTGTGTGATCTGACATCCGGTGTTTATTAGGTAAGTCCATTTGGAACATATGAACAGAGCTGGTAACTTCCACCATCCTGAAAGCTGAGACCGTCATCACAGAGTGTCAGAAGCCCACAGCAGAGATTTCCCCATTGGCTCTAATCACCCGCCTGGGGTTTCCTCCACTGCGTTTGAACAGTCTTGGTTAGTGATTGTCTTTTCTTCTGCAACTATAACATCTTCATGGAATTGTCATCAAATGGAGCATGGAATTTAGGGGAACCTGAATCTGTGTTCTAAGGCCATGGTAAATCAAAATGTGCTCTATAATCTCTGTTTTGTTCTTTTTGAGATGAGAACCTTTGAGCTGGTGGGCAATGGGGTTTTAGTACATCCTGACAGGTTTTTCCTGAGGGTCACAAGCAAGTGAAGTTAGACACAGAGATGGGAAATAGGTAACTGAGGGGACTAAACACAGACCAAGGCTATTTTCCTCCTTATGTGTAACATTCCATCTGTCCACCATCCCAGAAATCCTAATCAGTCAACTAAACTTGTTGGAAATAGGTACTGACAACTTTTCAGGAACTTCAATTCATATATATATATATATATATATATATATATATATATATATATATATTCATTCCATCTCCACTGTGTTCTGCAATTTTCATGCATGAACTCTTCGAATTAGTGGCAGCCTCTTTTCACCTGCGGCCTTCTTTTATTATGGCTCTTAGGGCAAAACTACAGATAAATACTTCACTCATTTGTTCTTTGTTTGATAAAATCTTTACTTTTTTCTTAAGCTTTGGAGGGGTATTGTCAATGGCCATGTAATTCTCCGTTGACAAAGAAGTTTCTTTTGCATAGGTTGCGAGTGGCCCATGTATTTTAAATCAGTTACACAGCTTCCCAAATGGAATATCCTCTGAGGTCCTTAGTGGAGTTGAAAGGGCACTGGTTGAAATGGAACCAGCTGCCAAGTGATCAAGGTTTCAAGCCACAGAGGAGTTCTGGGTACTTGGCCAGTTGCTTTCTTTGACTTGTCTGACCTCAGTGTGTTTTGCACTCACAGTGGATGGAAACCAATGCTGCCAAGCAGGAAGAGAGATACCCAATGGAGAATCAGCACTCTCCTGGCAAAGGTAACACAGCACCTTACAGGGGATTGTCCTTCCATGTACAACCTCGGAGTCATGGGAGAGAATCTTTCTGTGGAAACAAAGTCTTAGGAGGTTCAGGCAAGGACTGGTGAAGAAACTCGATTGGGAGAGTGCTTTCTCAACATCACAAAATCCTGAGGTCAAACTCCCACTGCATAAACTAGGCATAGCGACACATGCCTATAATCCCATCACTCAGGACAGGGAGGCACAAGAATAAGATGTTCAAGGTCATTCTTAGCTACATAGTAGGTTTGAGGCTAACCTGTGTTATATGAGATTCTATCTCAGAAGAAAAAGTGAAATATTCACAAAGTGATGTTAAAAAATAGAATAATTTCTAAAGAGAAATATTCCAACATTCCCATTGTTGTCAGTTTATCACAGGTGGCTAATGTCAGAAAAGGCACACCACTTTGGTTCCCTCCTCAAGGACTCTAGCTTGTTGTGGAAATGAGGCAGCAGAATGTTCTCAATCACTTTGTCCCTGGATGTCTATCATCTAGGTGTTTACTGAACAATTTGCAAGAAAGTGTATTAGCAGAGGCAGTTTAAGGACAATAAAAAATTATCATTATGTCTAGACTTATGTCTATGTCATGTCAATGCATATACCAAAGGAGGAGAACGTGGAAATACAAAACACTTGGTTTATACTAAAATTTAGTGGTCTATAAAATTATATATTCTTATAAAGGTGGTACTTGGTTATTGTGATACTTTAAAATTTTTGCCTCATCTCTGTTTTAATTTATTGTTTTAAAGGGCACTAAGTCACAGTCAAGGTTATCTGAGATATGTAAAATATTGTGGTATATTAGATAAGAAATTAATTAAAAGAGAAAAATTATATGATCAACAGATCTAGAAAATTCCCTTTATTGGGGAAATTTATTCAGATAAAAAGTCTAAGTAAAGGATGGATGGCTCCTAAGATTCCTCATGCCTATGAACCATGGGTTCATAGGGATGAGGATCTTTCTGAACATAGAACTCTGCCCTCTGGAATGAGGACTTCTGGGCCAGCAGAGCCGAACTTTATGAGAATAGAAAGTAAGGTCTTTTCTGCTGGGTGACTAGGGGTAGTGATGAGTAGAGCCACTTCTAGTTTCCAGTCTTTAGGGGCTAGAGGATCGAAGTGATCTTTATGTCAGTTGTCAAGCTGAATGGATTTGGAATCACATAGAAGAAAATCCTCTGGGCATGTCTGTGAGGGAGTTTCTGCCTAAGGTTAAAGGAGCAGTCATCTCCATGCAGCTGCATCGTCCGTGGCTGGGGTCCTGCACATAACTACAGGAGACAGCAGGCTGAGCATTAGCTGTCATCCTTTCTCCTTCCTGACCACAGACACAGGGCCGGCTGCCTCCTCCTCCTGCCGCCAAACCTCCCTCCATTACGGGCTGTGTCCTTGAGCCATGACCAAGCAAAACCTTCCTTCCTTAGGTTGCTTCGTACGCATTTGCTACAGCAATGAAATAATGATAATACAATGGGCAATGATAAACAAAATTGCATGATTTCACATAAATTTCCTGGGTCCTGATATATGCTTATTCTCTCACAGGTTCTTAGGCAGATATTAAGATAGGTGCAGCTTAAACCAGTTTTATATATGTCATTATGATCTACAACCTGATGATCTTAAACAACAACAAAAAAATTATGCAGATGAGAGAGATTTTGTCACATGAGCCCATTCAATCTAGACGTAGAACTCAGAGATGGAGCACTTAGAGAGATTTGGAAATGAAAGAGACTTGCCATTATATAGATTTCCATAGCTGGTTCTGGAGATGGAGCGTGCCATGTTGATAATTTGATCTGTGTTCAGACGTCATATAAATAGATTCCTGCTCCTTGATATGCAGTGTCTTTAGCACAGCAAGTTTTTGTTGAGATTAGTCCAGGTTGATGCCGAGTATATCAGGCTCATTTAGCTATTAATTCAGAGTGGCATGGTTGTCATTACTATGCCTTCCTGCTTCTAAGCAGCTTGGATTTCTTATTTTTTGAAGCCTGGTCTTAATCTGTCTCTGGTTGACTTGGACCTCACTCTGCAGCCCTAGGTTGGGCCTGAAACCAAGGTGAGGCTCCCACTTCAGGCTTCTCAGTGCTGGGACGATACATGTGGCAACAAACCCAGATCTTTCTGATTCTTCTTCTTCTCCTTCTCCTACTTCTTCTCTGCCCCCCCCACCCCCCGTCCTCTTTCTTCTTCGTTCTTTTCTAGTTTATAATTTTGAGGTAGAGTCTTGCTGTAGTCCAGGCCAACTTGGAATTCACTATGTAGTCTCAGGATGGCCTCAAACTCATGGTAATCCTCCAACCTCTGCCTCCCAAGTAGTTGGATTAAAGGTGTGCACCTCCATTTCTGGTTTCCTTCTGATTTTTTAAAAATACTTATTCATTAATTTAGTGATACAGAGAGAAAGAGGCAGAGGGAGACTAACACACACACTCACACACCCAAGAGAGAGAGAGAATGAGAGACAGAAAGAGAGAGCATGAATCTGAATGGGTTTCTTGGAGCCTCCTGATCATACAAATGAACTCCAGATACATGTGCCACTTTGTGCGTCTCTCTTTACTTAGTTACTGGGAAATTCTACCCAGACCATTAGTCTTTACAAACAAGTGCCTTTCGCCACTGTTCAATCTCTCCAGCCTCTCTTTCTGCTTTTAAAAAGGAAAGCTGCAAGATGGTTTTCTGCACAAGACTTTTTTGGTGAACAAATATTCTTATTTTTCTTGCAAAATTATATTCTTCAAGGAAGACTTCATTTTTCTCCAATGAATCACATTAGCACATTCATTCAAAATCAATTAACATTAGGTACATTTGTGTTTCTGGACTTCAAGCTTTCTCTGCTGGTGAATTCGCTTGGTTTCACACCAGAATTGTTCATAGCTATATAGGTACTACCTCAATATTCAATTGTATTTTGTAAATGTGATTTTTCTTTGCAACATGAAAATGTAAGACTCCATCTTAATCGTTTGAAGCACAGAGCAGTGTCCCTTTGCCATAGACATGAGTCAAAATCGTTGCCAAAGTGGCTAAATTTAATTGGTCGTCCCAATTGGAACTATATTTTGCAGTAAAATGGGATTATCATATAGGTCACACATCTTCTTGGTAATTTCTCAAAGTCCATAAAATAAACAAAATTTTTATTTATGCCTTGAATTCTAAATGCCTATCTTGACTTCTTCTGTATCAGTTAATAACTGAGATCTTTCGTTGTACTTCTCAGTCCCAGGGCTTTGTTCTTGTCGCTATGGACTCAGTGTGCTTTTGCACTTCATTAACCTTGGAGTCAGCGCACAGCGTGCGTGTCTGAGCCTCACCATAGTAACCATGGTGAACAGAACAGACACAAGTGGTGTGCCCAACATATCTGCAGGGCAGAAGCTGGACGACACAAAGGTAAATCCAAAATGTGACCCAAATGAACTAATTTGTGTTGTGGTTGAATACTGTTGACAAGACAATCCTGATTCGACAAAGAAGCTCCAATCTCAGTCAATCAGTAGCCTCCTAAAAAGCATACCCTATGATTAAAGTATGATGTATTTGTGAAGGGCTTGTATGACTTTTAAAATAACCATATCTAAGGGTTGGAATGAGGTGGTTAGGAAATAGGAAGAGAGAGAGAAAGAGAGAGAGAGAGAGAGAGAGAGTTTATAAAGCAGAAATGAAATTTACAGACAAGTTCATGAAACAACTGCTAACTGCCGTACTGTGACAGGTACTGGACTTCATGATGGTGCCTTTGACCTTGAGGATTTTATGTTATATGGCCTGAGAGTTCCGCATCCAAAAATCCTAAGTGCTCTAAAATCTGAAACTTCCAAGCTGTGGCATGATGGCATAAATACAGAATTCCACACCTGATGCCATGAGGCAGGTCATGGACAAAATGCAGGTGTTTTAAATATTATGTATAATTATCTACATGACTGGAGAAGGTGTTTATAAAGCCTGAGTTGATTTCATATTTAGAATTCCATTCTGTCCCAAAACAACAATATATGTGAATACTTTAGAATCAATAATAAGAAACACTTGTGATGTCAAACATTTCTTAAAAGATACTCAAGATAAAATTTTCAAAGAAATATATATGTGTAGAGTGTATATGTTAGTATATGTTACATATACAGGCATTATGAGAGAAAAAAGGAGTCTTTTAAAAAACAAGTTAGACCAGAATTAATCAGGAAGACAAAACTTCCAGAATTCCTACCTTTCACTGTAAGTCTACTATGCAGAGCAGCTAGACTTGTCACCCCTTTCTTCCAGAACCCTGCCTATAACTGGAGCCCTGATATCCAGGGGATCATACTCAGTGCCATTTCATATGGTGCACTCATACCACACGTTCCTGTTGGCTACCTATCTGGAAGATTCCCTGTGAAGAAGTTGATTGGCTCTGCCGTGTTCCTCAGCTCTGTGTTCTCCCTGCTCACCCCAGGAGCAGCTCGCCTTGGACCAGCTTTGGTCATCGTGTGTCGAGTGCTCCAGGGAATAGCCCAGGTATTAAGACAATGGGACAAAATACACAGGGTATGAATCCATAGTAAATAACGGAGAAAAAATGTCCTCCTCTTCTCATTTCAGGGCACAGTTTTGGCAGCCCAGAACGCAATATGGGTCAAATGGGCTCCTCCCTTAGAACGAGGCCGACTTACCTCTGTGAGTTACTCAGGTAAGGACTTATGCCAAGAATGGTTGAATTAATTTCCAGCCCTCAAATCACATTCTTTATGCAGGCCACAGAATTATGTGCTTTGAACTGTCAACGGGGTTGAAAAAATAATCCCTTCCAGCATTCTTGTTTCAAAGATAAGTACGTTAGGGCTCCATCAATGGATCAGAGTGAAAAAAACCTGTACAGGTGTGAGAACCTGGATTCAGATCCCCAGTGGGATTAAAATGGCTGGGTGGTATAGAGAGCTGTAATCCCAGAATTCTAGAGTGAGACAAGGAATTCACAGGGTAAGCTGGCTGGCTACACTCAGCAAAAGTTGTTAGGCCTGGTTTCAAGTGAAACGCTGCCTCCGTAAACATGATAGAAAGATGCTGAGGAAGACACCAGACATGAACTTCCAGCCTCCAACACGCATATATGGGCACCCTTACGCAAACCTAACATACCTACACACACACACACACACACACACACAGAGAGAGAGAGAGAGAGAGAGAGAGAGAGAGAGAGAGAGAGACAGACAGAGAGAGAGAGAGACAGAGAGAGAGGGAAGTTAATCAGAATGAAAATCAGGCAGCCTCATCTCAAAGAACAGAAGAGACACAAGCAAACACCTTCTCTTTCCTCCCCACCCCTGAAGCTCTCCCACGGGAGACGCTGAGACCACATGGCCTGCATTGTATGATGTCTTCATTAATGTAACAGAAATGTCCTTTGACCAGGGTTCACATTGGGATCATTCCTGGTCATGCTTGTGAGTGGATTCATCTGTGATCTTCTGGGCTGGCCCATGGTCTTCTATATTTTGGGTGAGTATAATTAATTTATTTATTTATGAGGCAAAGAGGCAGATAGAGTGAGGGAGAGAATAGGCTCACTTGGGCATCTAGTCTCTGCAAACAAGGCATGTGCCGACTTGTGCATCTGGCTTTACCTGGGCACTGGGGATCAAACCTCAGTTCTTAGGATTTTCAGGCAAGTGACTTTTCTACTGACTGAGCAATCTCTCTGGCCGAGAGTATATATTTGATAAAAGCTCAGTTATGGTTCAGAATTTAGGATGGAAAACTGAATATGTTACAATTTACCTGATTTCTACATTAAATACTATGCACTTCACTGAGGAAAAGATCAGTCAATTTTCATGAAATTCTCAGGACATAGTCACTGTAAGAACTACATATATTATAGTACACAGATTAATCAATAGAATAATTCTGTACATTTTACATGAAAAATTCTTTGGAAAGGTAGAAAGACAGTTAGACTGAGGGGACTTGGGGAAGGGAAGGAGCCCTCACCCCATTGACAGGTTGAAACCTGTGCATTGGGAATCAAGAATTCCAGCAGTCAAGCCAGGCATAGTGGCGCACGCCTCTAATCCCAGCACTTGGGGGGCAGAGGTAGAAGGATCACCTTGAGTTCAAGGCCAGCCTGAGACAACATAGTAAATTCCAGGTCAACCCGAGCTAGAGTGAGACCCTACTTTGACAAATGAAAAACAAAATTAAATGCCAGCAGTCAACAACATTTATTACTCATGTAGAAATAATGTCTGTTTTGTATGTAGACATTTTGTGTTAAAGTAGCAGTTACCTATTCTCACGCCCTGGGTGTACATAGCCTTGGGAAAAGCCTCATTGTCGTGGACAGTTTCCAGCTTCTCTGGAATCTAGAGTTTTTCCTCTTCAATAGAACCCTGTCCGGTGTCCCTCAGGAGCTACTCTGTGGCATCATGTAATTGCTTGGCAACCCTGTGAAGAGAAGAGCTTGCAGACCCACCCTATTCCTCACATGACTATTGTGAAGATGGGGGACAGGGGCTCTCCTTAGAGAAGCCCACACCCATGCTCTCCGGAGTGTCTCACTTTCTTCCTGAGCCCCTTCCACTTTTTTCCTTTAATCTTTGTTAACTTGCCAGATTTCTGAAAGGTCATATGATGAATATTCTAGAATGCTCTATACCTCGAGCATGCTCTATAATACCACCCAGCCATTGTCAGACACATTGATTTCTTCAGTGAAAAATAAATTCTACACAAATTGGAAAAGATAAAAAGCATGAAGAATCACTGTTGCCAAATAAGTCATGAATGACTTTGGTTTTCTCCTCAGGGTTTTGGATTTGAGGCTGGCGGAGAGTGGATGGGCACATTATGCACATTTAGATGAGAACAAAAGAGGGGCTTGGGAAGCAGGTCCTTATTAGTTACTTTTCCCATTGCTTGAGCACACAGCTTAAAACGAGGAAGGGCTGTTTTGGTTTAGTTGAATAAGGAACACAGTCCACGGTGGGGGGAAGGCTCGGTGGGGGAGTGTGAGGCGGCTGGTCACGGTGCGTCTGTCGGGCCAAGCAGAGAGTGGCCAGGAAGAGGCTTGGGGCCTGAGGCCCTCCCGCGGACTCAGGTCCTTCACCTCATGAAGGGACCACCATCGTGCAGGGAGAGCCGTGGGCTGGGGAGACCCCATGTGCAGACACATGACCCAGCGGAGGACATTTTATATTCAAACTACAACATTGTGCAATGTCACGTAACAGGCAAATTCAGGATTTATTATGTACAAAGTGACTATTTGAAAGGGTAGTTGTGGGAAGCGGGAGGAATCACAGGCACGAGGAGAGGTCAGTGCGGCAGTAACGTGGGGCTGGTCTGTGAGAGTTACCACTGCCCCGGAACCAAAGGAAGCGACATAGGAAGCTGTTATCAGAATCCACCAGAGACTCTTTTGGAGAGCACAACCTTCAGAGGACGGATGACTTCTTCATAGTGAACACAAATCGGGGGTAAATCTGAGAGAGATCCAGGTTTGGAAAGACCCTTCTCTGTCTAATCCTTCCCTTTCACCTGTGCCCGGATTTTCCACTCGTCAGATCCATGGGAAAGATGCATGAAGGCTGTCCATGCCCCTCAATGCAGCCCCCTGGGGACAAAGCAGGAGGAAAGGGGCGGAGAGAGGGTCATAGGACACACAGAGATGTGACAGAATGGGGTCAGAGGGCAGTGATTTAGGGATTTAGCCCCCCCAAACCGTAATGGAAGTCTCAGGAAAAGCAGTCAATGCCCAAGTTAGAGGCAGAGTAAAAACTGGACCAAGGCTGCTGTTTAATCAGCTCTGGTGTTGTTGCTCACCTTAACCAATCCCAGCATTCCTGTGCAGATGAAGACAATGTCTGCCTCTGGGGATTGATAATGTGCAAGATGTGGAGCCAACAAGCTGGGTGTATTTGTATTTGGCATTTTCCCTTCTTGGCCTTCCCGAACTTAAACCTCACATGGCTGAGTGTGAGGGGAAAGGAAAATAATCTCTAAACCACTTACCAGTGACCTCCATGAAAATCGGAATTTTTGCCTATCCACCACTATTACCTCAAGCATTAGGCTAGAATGTGGTATATGAAAAGCATTTTGTCCATGTTTGTTCCATAAAAGACTAAATATTCAGTGTTACATACTCTCTGCAGTAGTTTGACATATCCTCATGATCAGCTTATTAGGATAACAACTTCTAAAACAACACAACTTTTGGCAAATCTTTACATGATTTTGATTACCTCTGAAGCCTTGGCTGTGTATCAGAACACAGGTAAGGCCGAGGTCTCAAACTGTGTATTTGGACCTGGGAAGGTGGCTCAGTCAGTAATAACATGCTTGCTTTGCAAGCATGCGGACTTGAATTGGATTTCCAGAATCCATGTAAAAAGGCCAGTCATGGTGGCAAGCATCTAGCTGGTAAGATCTAGGATGATGAGAGACCCTGACTTAAAAATAAAGAAAAGGGGCTGGAGAGATGGCTTAGCGGTTAAGCGCTTGCCTGTGAAGCCTAAGGACCCCGGTTCGAGGCTCGGTTCCCCAGGTCCCACGTTAGCCAGATACACAAGGGGGCGCACGCGTCTGGAGTTCATTTGCAGAGGCTGGAAGCCCTGGCACGCCCATTCTCTCTCTCTCCCTCTATCTGTCTTTCTCTCTGTGTCTGTTGCTCTCAAATAAATAAATAAAAAATTAAAAAAAAAAAGAGACCCACTATAGAAAGAACTGCGAATTGAACTTGCACTTGTTATTTGTGTGCCTTTGGCAGGTGCATTTGGCTGTGTTCTGTCTCTTCTCTGGTTCATCCTGTTCTATGATGACCCCAAGGACCACCCGTGGATAAGCATCAGGGAGAAGGAATACATCAACTCTTCTCTTGCCCAGCAGGTAGAGCGCCGCTCTGTCTCCCCTCCGTCCTGCTCCAACCAAACAGGCTCCGCGTGTCCACACTGGAGAAGGATTAATGGTGTATTTTACAGGTCAGCGCATGTGGACGACGTCTGCCAATCAAGGCTATGCTGAAGTCTCTTCCTGTATGGGCCATCACCCTTTCTGTCTTTGCTTTCGTGTGGTCAACCTCCCTCTTTGATGTGTACACGCCAACGTATCTCAGCTCCATGCTTCATGTCAACGTGAGAGAGGTGAGTGCCGCCCTCGTCCTCATCTTCAAGTGTATGAAGGACTTGATCCCGTGTGACAGCAGCCTGTTGTCTGTTTACCTCCTACCGCTGCTCTGTAGCTGGAGATGCATGGTTTTTCATTCTTATGGGAACACTGCCCCTAATAAAAGCTATCAATATGGGCTGGCGACATGGCTCTTCATGTAAAGCACTTGTTTCCAAAGCCTGCTGACTCAGGTTTGATTCCCCAGGACCCAAGTAAAGCCAGATTACAAAGTGTTGTGGTCATCTGGAGTTTCTTTGCCTTGTCAAAAGTCACTGGTGCACCCTTTCTCTCTCTCCCTCAAATATATAAGTAGAAATATAATTTTAAGAAATTTAATTTTTTTTTTTTCTCGAGGGAGGGTCTCACTCTAACCCAGGCTGACCTGGAATTCACTCTGTAGTCTCATGGTGGACTTGAAGTTAGTTGATCCTACTACCTTTGCCTCCTGTGTGCTGGGATTAAATTCACATGCCACCCAGACTGGCTAAATTTTTATTTATTTAATTGACAGAGAAAGATGGAGAGAGATAGAAAGAGAGAGAGAGAGAATGGGTGTGCCAGGGCCTCCTGCCACTGCAAATGAACTCGAGATGCATGTGCCCCCTCCTACATCGGGCTAACGTGGGTCCTGGGGAATCAAACCAGGGTCTTTTGGCTTTGCAGGCAAGTGCCTTCACTGCTAAGCCATCCCTCCAGCCCAGAAATATAATTTTTTAAATTATAAATAAACTGTCTCAAACTACAAATGGACATGCACTCATGTTCCGCCTCCCCCATCCATAACTGCTCTTTGTGTAACTTGGGACGTAATACAAGCCAGGTGTGGTGGTGAACACCATTAATTATAGCACTTACGTGGCCGAGGTGGGATGATTGCTGTTACTCAATGCCACCTTGGGATACAAAACACGAGAAAAGAACTTGACTAAATCATTCCCCTCAGGGGCTGTGGTCCTTCTCTCAAAGTACCTGGGCCAGGCCCTGCCACCACGCTCAACTCTAAAAGGACCAGAGTGCTGGGCTCCATGTCTATGGCGTGGGTCTTGCCCTGAGCGGACTGGCATTCCATTATCTATCTGACTTGGGGTCTCTAATGCTTGGAACCTCCTTTTTTTTTTTTTTTTTTTTTTTTTACACTAAAGTAACCAGAACAGATTCCCTCAGAAATGGAGCTGGGCTTTCACTTTGAAGCTTTCTACAGTGACCCAGTCCTCAGGCCAGGACGCAGAATAGCACGGACCATACAAAGGCTCATTGACACCATTTAAACTTCCATGAAACCACACTATTTTTTAAAAAAATATTTATTTATTTATTTGAGAGCAACAGAGAAAGAAAGAGGTAGAGAGAAGAGAGAGAGAGAGTAAGAGAGAGAATGGGCACACCAGGGCCTCCAGCCACTGCTAACGAACTCCAGATGCGTGCGCCCCCTTGTGCATCTGGCTAACTTGGGTCCTGGAGAATCAAGCCTCAAATCGGGGTCCTGGGGTTTCATAGGCAAGCGATTAACCGCTAAGCCATCTCTCTAGCCTGAAACCACAGTGTTTTAGGCAAGATTAACCATGCCTGAGTTAGTGTTGGCACCATGCATATGTAATTTTCATTATACTCTCTCATTTTCCACAAGGTTGGCTCTCTGCTGTTCTCAACATGGTCCTCTCCTCATACTGTAGATCCCGTGAAACTCACAACTGTTTTTTTAAAAGTAGGGATGCGACAAATACTTCTCTTTTGAATTTGAGACAGAGAGAGTGGAAGAGAGAAAAAAGTGGTGTGTCAGGGCCTGTAGCTACTGCAAACGAACTCTAGACTCATACACCACCTTGTGCATCTGTTTTACGTGGGACCTAGAGAATCGAACCTGGGTCCTTAGGCTTCACAGGCAAGTGTCTTAACTGCTAATCCATCTCTCCAGCCCAGATGTGACAAATATTACTGACCACAAAACTTGTTTTCTCTTTACATTGGATTGTGAGGTCCTAGACAGATCTCTGATGTTGCATGTTCATGGTATTATGTATAAAATTTAACCATTTAACTATTTTTCTATATGCATATATGTGTGTATCCACTTATCTATTTTTATTTATGGCACTGGGATTGAACCCAGGGTTTGGTACACACCAGGCAGGAGATGTGACACTGGGCGCACCCTCAGGTCAGCACATGCATTAGTAAGTGAACGTCAGTGAAAAGATTGCTGTGTACAAACAACACTGCTTCTCCATCGTACTCACTCTCAGAATAACGTTTCCTCCTCAGAACGGGCTGCTGTCGGGTCTCCCCGGTTTGTGTGCCTACATCTGTGCTATCGTAGCCGGTGAGATGGCAGACTTCTTCCAGTCCAGGAAGATTTTCAGCCTACTTACCATCCGGAAGCTTTTCACCACATTAGGTAAGAACAGCCGGGACATTCAGACACCTGGGGGAGCCAACACCCCATGCTCAGGACGCACCTAACTGCTGTCTGCGTCACTGCCAGGACTCCTCCTTCCTGTGATCTTCAGCCTGAGCCTGCTGGCCCCCGGCCTCGGCTTCCATGTCACCGTCACCTTCCTGGTACTTGCCAATGCATTGTTCAATCTCTCAGCAGCTGGAGGACATATCAATGCTCTGGACATTGCCCCCAGGTAGGGTGACCTCAAAACTTGCTTATTTTATTAACAAACTGAAGTACATATGTTATTTTGTACCAAAGAATAGTTTGAACTGTGGACACACATGTACTACCCACATAATCCGTTACTTTGTGATGAGGTGCTTGAAGTCTATTGTGCTAAGAGGCTCAAGAATAACGCACATTGCTATTAACTGAAGACACCCTGTGCTACAATGGATCTGTTGAATTTATTCCTGCATAACTGAACTTCTTCCTTTAACCAAAGTCAATTAAAAAATAAAAATTACTAATTACCTTGAAACACCCCTTCTGTTTTCTAGTTCACAGTTAATTATTTATTCATCTACTATTTATTCATTCATGATTTACTCCAGGGAGAGAGAGAGAGAGGTAAGCATGGCGGGGCAGGATGCGCACAGGCGCTGCCTCCTCGCCGAGCCTGACGGCCTGCCCCAGGGTGATGGAGACAGACGCTGAGGACACTCGACATGCGCCCAAGCAGAAATTCAGAAGGTGCTGAAAGCTCAGCACTAAAGTGGACCTACTACACAATCACCAAGGCTCGGGGATTTCGAGGGAGAAGGGGCAGGAAGAATGTAAGAGCCACAGGGCTGGAGAAATATCCAGAGGCCTTGCCCCGCCCCCCCCCCCCATGAGGACAGTGTCCTCTCAGGACTCATAGCACAACTCCCTGGAGAACGCCAGCGATCCCCCTAAGAGCGCCCTCAGGGGAGAGGGTCCAGAGAGGAGGGAAATGATGGTACCCACATGTGACGTGTCCATACAAAGTTTCTATTTAAGAACAGCGACAAGAAGTAGTTGAAAAAATAATCGGAAACCAATTCCGGTCACAACATAGGTAATCTCTGAATTCTTGATCGTGCTTGGAGTTTCCAGTGTCTGCTGGAGTCATTCTAGACATGCCCCCATCATCTTGATCTCCTTGAACATTCTGTCCCGCTTGATTCAGTCTTCCTGACACTATTGATTATCCAGAAAGCTGCTCATGTGTAGACAATATTCTGACATTTTAATGAGTGAGAATTAGGGAAGGTTAACTCATGGAATCACCACTCTTAAATCCCACTTGGCGAGGTTAGCTTCTACCAAGGCATCTGCTTCATCTGACATGTGGCATGTGTGTATCAACATTAATTTTCTTTCAGGTATTATGGGTTTCTCAGAGGAGTCACCATGTTAATAGGAATTGTAGGAGCCATGATTTCTACCACTGTTGCTGGGCAAGTACTCAGTCAGGTGCGTACCTCGCACACACACAAAGCTGTTGTTCCACTATTAATTGTGCAGAGAAAGACATAAATTTGCACATGCACGTGTGTGTATGTGTTTGTGTGTGTGTTTTCAAATACTCTGTGTGTATAAAAAAGTCAGAGACTAGAGGTCAGTAGCAATTTAATGATGAGTTTGAAAGTAAATTGTAAACAGATTTCACTAAATTAGGCAGTTGTTTTGGTCAACAGATTCTTTCTTGTTACATGTCCATTTGTTCTGCTGGGAATCCTCATGTTGTTACTCATTGGAAAGAAAGTAGGACTCAGTCATTTTTTTCCAAATTTTTGTTAACAACTTCCATGATTATAAAAAATACCCCATGGTAATACCCTCCCCTCCCCCACTTTCCCCTTTGAAATTCCACTCTCCATCATATCCCATCCCCATCTCAATCAGTCTCTCTTTTAATTTTGATGTCATCATCTTTTCCTCGTCTTATGATGGTCTTATGCAGGTAGTGTCAGGCACTGTGAGGCCATGGATATCCAGGCCATTTATGTCTGAAAGGAGCACGTTGAAAGGAGTCCTACCATTCCTTTGGCTCTTACATTCTTTCCGCATTTGACCCTGAGCCTTGGAAGGTGTGATAGAGATATTGCAGTACTGTGCGTGGCGGACACTTCTTTCCAGCATCGTGATACCTTCTGAGTCATCCCACCTTTAGCTACATGAAACACTGTGAAAGAAAGAGGAGGTTTTGAAATAAAACAAAACAAGAAAATGTGCATCAATTATGAATACCAGACAGGTGTATTTATCTAGTGAAAAAATAGAATTTTATCCGTTGTTTATGTCATACCATAATGAAAGCAATCATTCATACAGAAGGAAATGCTGGTTTTATTGATCATGACATTTTCCATGTTGAAATAACTGTGTCGAGTGTACACATTAACACTGCATTTTAAATGTTAGAAGATGAACAATTGGAACAGTGTCTTGTCCTTTGTATTTTAATCTATAGAGTGCTGAATTTTCCTGGCATGTCATCTTCCTCCTGGCGGCAGGCATTAATGTGACAAGCCTCATCGTCTACCTCGTATTTGCTAAGGCAGAAGTCCAGGACTGGGCTCAGCCAGCTCAGTGCACGCAGCTGTGAAGGTGGAGGTGACTGGAGTAGGGCAGGAGTGAGCAGTGCAGGAGGGGGCGGGGCTGCAGCTGAGCCCTGAGCTAAGCTCAGGCTGGCTACAGGGCCCAGGGAGGATGGAGGCCAGAGCAAACATGGAAGTATTAACCACCCTCGGGAAATGACTTGCAGCCCAGGGATGCTCTCCATCGGGTTCTGGGGAGATGTCCGGGTGGGGATGTCAGTCTGGGAGGCTGGGTCTTAAACATTGAGACAGAGAAGATGGGAAACTGGGAAGGGTCTTCAGTAAAATGGAGAAAGAGAATTTTGTCTGGTAATAGTAACTCTGCTTATTTTGGGACCTTGTGGACTCAGCTGTTGTTTAAATTAGATCTCCTCTTGCTTACAGTCAGTCACACTCAGAGGGTCCTGTAAGCATCTAACTCCATATACCTGGGTCTACTCCAACACCCTCCAATTCCTGAAAGTCTACAAGAGCAGGCACCCTATAGGGCTCCAGTCTTGTGTTTCCTCTTTCAGTTAACTCTTGCTTCCCCCCCCCTCCATCCCCGACAATGTCTCATTCAGTACTCTCTTCATATTATACCAACACACTTTCAGGTCCTTTAGATATTCACATGGGGGAAATTTCCTAACTGCCACACCCAACAGCTCCATTCCTCCCGAAGAAGCCAATTTGGCCATGGCTCCAACTCCCCAAACGCAGGGAGGTTTGCCTCTTGAGAAGGGGCTTGAAGCAGGTTAAGGGGACTGTGTCCTGGAAAGTAAAAGCAGGGATGTCGTTGAGGCTGACCTTCAGTCTCCACTGTGCTGGAGGTCAGAGAAGGACCTGGCCTCTCCTTATCACTTGCCTGAAGGAGTTCCCTAGATCCAGTTTTGCATAAACAACCCAAGTCCTTCCCTAGGAAATAGTTCCCCTTTCCTTGGATTTAGACCCCTGGGAGGGCCGCATTTGAACCCAGCTTTGTGCTTGGTTAGGCTCAGCACCTAAAACTCGGCATAATGGCTGGTTAGCTCAGCCCCCATTCAGAACCTATGAAGACCCCAATTTCGGTCTCTAGGTGGACCGTACCACCTCTGCCTTCTCATGGGCAGGAGCTCTTCATACTATCATCTCTTTCCTTCCTTTAAACTAATATAGTCTCCCACAATTAAAAAAAAAAATGGTTGAAAGTAAGAGTACCTCTGGGAAATGTTACCAAATGGTTAAATTATATTAGATCTATAAATTTCTAAGGGCTTTGGCAAGAGTTACCAAAATGGTGAC
Organism: Jaculus jaculus; assembly: GCF_020740685.1. Classification (NCBI taxonomy): domain Eukaryota; kingdom Metazoa; phylum Chordata; class Mammalia; order Rodentia; family Dipodidae; genus Jaculus; species Jaculus jaculus. Next base: position 3,872,452 of record NC_059114.1, on the reverse strand, counting down.
CCTGTCTATAATGACTTTCCAATGAATGATGGAGATAGAGGGCTTATGAAGCTATGTTCAAAGGGAGCCACATAAACTAGCCAGGGAGAGGTAAAAGGAGAGGACAGGAAGGCTGAAGCTTTTCACCACACACAAACGTATGCAACGGCAATGCTCATTGGACCCATTCTGTGGCCACACTGAAGCCGTCCATTCAGGTCTTGAAGGGCAGACACTGTTACACTCGCCAAAAGAGAGGCACAGAGACGTGCCTTAACCAAGGGCCTGTTTGAGGAAAGATGCGCAGAACTGTCAGCAGCTTCAACACCCACAGCCATCTTCACTGGCCTTTTCATCCAAACTGCGAAGTGAGCTCACACAGATCTCAGAGGAGAGAAAGGGAGTGGGTTCACACACCCATTTCCTCTACACACTTCATGTCTCCAGCTCACATGTAGATTTTTATTTTACCACTGAACCAGCGGCATTTCTCTGATCACACACTATGCCAAGCTTGCCACAGACTTTTGCCGGAGTTTATTTTCAAGAGATCCAAGCCACGAGTGGGGATGCACAAATCAAAGACCGCATTCAAGATCTGCTCCTCAGAGACTCATGGGATAAAAAGCAGGGGTCTGAAGTCAAGAGCAGGTGACAGGCAGTGATGTGGGGGTGCGAAGTCAGACTGAAAAGGCTGTTCCTAGAATGCATGACCCGAAATGGTAGCGTGAGCATGACCCAGGAGTGGAGCTCTTGGTGTCTGACACCAAATGGCCACCCCTCAAAAACGCAGACCCAAATGAAGAATTACAATTTAACAACGAAGGGGCAAAACTCTGACAAGTGACCTAAGCAAATGTCACTGTGACCTCCACCACAGAGATGTGAGACACTGCAAACCTAGGAGGCTATGAGCAGGTAAGATGGCCGTGTGACCTCCAAATAGTAGTGATTTTTAAAGTGACTAAAATGAGGGAGCCAAGAGTTTTCCTTAGATTTTCCCTCATTTTTAGTATGTGCTGTAGGACTACAAAGGAGGTTTTAGTTTCATTTATTCATTAAAAAATTAGTTTCCATGACTGGTAACCTGGGGACCACACAGAGAATGCGCCTGTCATTGCTGTCAACGCCGTGTGTTGTTACAGGGAGAGCGGCTGCATGAAGCTTTGGGAGAGGCCAAACCACTGGGTGTCGGGGTGCAGCCTAAGTACAGAGCGGGGTGTTCACGGCAGGTCCCTAGACAGTGTCAGAGTAGAGCAGACATTGTCCACATAGACTTTCCAGGGCAGGAAAGAATAAGACGTCACGTAAGGATGAGACAGTCATAGTGATTGTATGCCAGTAGAGGTGTGAAAACGGCTCACATAACCCAATCCTGGACAAGGGAGGTGACTGGAGAAAACCATGCAAGCCTCCATCATTCCTTTGAAACGTTGAAACGCCTCGTGTGCCCTGCGTTAAAGGCTCAGCAGCGACGTTCTTGATGCGCTTCTTCCTTCTTCTGCGCACTCAGTGAGAGGGGAGCGCGCGGAGAGCCTGGAGCCTCCTTTCCGAAGAGCAGAGGAACGTGCAGGAGGCCCGAGCTGGAGGCAGCGGCAGCCCCGGGACGAGGTGGACCCAGGGGCGCTGGCGGCCAGGCTCCCCCGTCACAGCCTGCGCGTTGCCCTTCTGTCTCGTGTGTCGTGTGTAACAAGTGACGTGTCTGGATTTTGAAGGTGGATTTGTTTCTCTGTCTTCTTGTCTGTGTCAGTTGCCTGGTAAACAAACATGGTAAGTCCTTATTCTGTGACACCGTGAAGGATTTGTCAACAGTTATCAACACTTACTCCTCGCCTTTGCAGACGTGAGTACCGGCGGTTGTGTGGGTTCGTCATATGATATCTGGGCTTCCAAGGACAGTCCATGTTGAAGACAAGATATGGTCTGTTTCCTCTTTGGTGGGAACAAGGTGGAATCAAACTTACTTTCTGAAGCACCTAATGGTACTGACTAGAAAAAACAAAAACCAAAGCCTCCAAAGGAGGAAAAGAGATGAAGAAAAGCAGACCATGGATAGCTGAGAAACACACATGACGCCCTACCCTGTCCTTACTTGTCACTGATAAGACCTGGGGTCAGCTCTGTGGCTGAAATAGAATAGAAAAGGTCTGTGGAGCAGACCTTTTCCCTATGTTTTAATACCATATGAAATAAGAAAAGGAACTCGAAGGGTTTGATGATTTTGTGCTCTGAAAATCAAATATATTTAAAAAATTGGGTCCAAATGGGGTTATTTTCTTTCCATTCCTTTCTTACTCTTGACTGGTTTTCCATGCCACCCCAGGGCTGTTCCAGTCATTAATTCACTTAGTGATCCTGACTCCTGGAGCATTGATTGACACTAAGTGTGTATACCATACCATCCTGTGCTTAAGATGTACCAGGCAGCCGGGTGTGGTGGTGCACGCCTTTAATCGCAGCACTTGGGAGGCAGAGGTAGGAGGATCGCCATGAGTTCAAGGCCACCCTGAGAATACAGAGTTAATTCCAGGCCAGCCTGGACCAGAGTGAGACCCTACCTCAAAAAAACAAAAAAAAAAAAAAAAAAAAAAGAAGAAGAATATGTACCAGGTAATGCACACCATGGTTCCTGAGCTTTCTGGGTTTACATTCAAGTTGGGTAGCAAAAACTGTTGTAATAAAGCAGAGGAAGAAAGTGATGTGCCCTGAGGGTCTCTGTGGGGGGACAGAGACCCTGCCTGGCCGCCTCAGGGCATCTCTTTCAGGTCACTGTTTTCTTGTCTGACAAGAACAGTGCGCACCTGTCTCTGTCTCTCCCCCCAAAACTCCATGCGTACTCCTCCAGCCCTCCCAGGAGGATGTTACTAGCAGACATGGGGATGGGCATGGACTGTCGCGAACAGACAAGAGCCACTTTCACTCCCTCTCTCCTCATTTTCCTAACAGGACTTGGGGCCACAACACTCCTTCTTCTTAGAAACTGTCCACTCGTGCTTTCCTCTTTTGCTATGAAAACTTTTCTCCCTCAACTAATACCTGGCCAGAGGCCTTAAACAGTGTGCTGCAAACTTGCCTTCATCCTGTCTTCTCCGCTCACCTAGTTCCTTCCCCTCACCTACCCAGGCTCCCTTCCTCTCGGTTCTCATCATCTTGCCAAATGTCTGCAGATCCGATGTCATAGTGACAATTTCCTCCTTTAGAAACCCATCCTTGCTTTCCTTCTTATAGAATTTTCTCTTTCTTTTCCAACTATATACTCCTTCCTTCTTTTGTTCTTTCCTCGCCCCAATTCCTCTATCCTTCTCTCATTCTGCCCTTCCCTCCTTCCTTTCCTTTCTTCTTTCCTTCTTTAATCATCCTTCATGTGATCTCTACATATTGGAGTTCTTCAAGGAGTAACCTCATACTTTCTCTTTTAGCCATATTATTGACCCGGGAAATCTCTACCATTTTGAACATTGTAATCACAACCTACATGTGGTATATTCCCTAAGTTACAACTGGAGCCCAAATATCATAAGTACAGCCCAAACCTGTGTCTCTTTCATGATTATTTTTGGGGGGGTCTTCACTGGAAGTGATTCCTGTCTTTCTGAGAGGTGGCTCCACTGACTTAGTAGAAGCCAGACGTGTCAGTGTTGCCCTGGCCACCCTCCATCCTCACCCTCTCATGGAGGGCTATGAGGGTGTCTGCTATAGCAACTAATCTGCTTCCCTCTCTCCCCATCTGCTCCCTCCTAGCAGAGGGCCATCGTTCTCCTGGGTTATTTATTTATTTTGAGGCAGCATCTTGCCGTGTAGCCCAGGCTGCCCTCTCTAGTGCTGGGATTGCAGGCATGCCCAGGCTAGACTGGTTACCCTAGATGCCCTTCCAGGACAGAAGGCTGCCCAGGTGCAAGAGGAGCGTCTGCTCTGGCCGTGCATGGTCGTGCATGTGTGGCTGCTTCTCTCATCTTGCTAATGTGCCAGCCTCCCAGTGTAGCAGAACGCTGAGGAACGTGTGCATGGAAGGGCGCCTCCACTTTAGGTAATCAGTACCCAGAACTCAGGACACGGACACTTCATTGGAAGTGTTGTTTATTTATAGCGTGGACCTTAAGCAGCTGCTGACTTGGGGTTTTCAGTCATTAAAACGTACTTTCATCAGAAAGTGACGGAAGGTGCCAGTGGTGGCCTCAGATATCCGGGATCCTGGAGCCCGTGGAGCAGGATGAATTGGGAAGAATCCACAGTGCAGCTAAGTGACTTCAAAGTCCTGAGGACAAAGGGTGTTTCTAAGTGTTCCCTTCCCTCCTCTCCTCTCCTCTTTTCTCCTTTCCTTTTCTCTCTTCTCCTCTCAACTTCTCTTATCCTAACTTCTCCTAAACTTCTCTTCACGTCCCTCTTTTCTTCCCCTCTCCTCTCGTCTCTTCTCAATTTCTCTTCTCTTAACTTCTCCTAACTTCTCATCCCTCTCTTTTCTTGTCTTTGTACTCCTCCTCCTCAAATTCTTCTCCTCTCCCTTCTCCTCTTCTACTTCTTTCCTTCCTCTACTTACCTCCCTCCTCTTCCCCTTCTCCTCCCATCCCTGCTCCTTCTTTCCATCTTCTTCTGCCTTTTGTATTCTATACCTCTTCCTCTCTCTTCTTCTCTTTCTCTTCTCTTCCCCCTCTTCCTGTCAATCCTCCCCCCTCCTCTTTCTTATCTTCCTTCATCTTTCTTTTATAAATACAAAGTCTGACTATACAGCTCATGCTTTCCTGGCATTTGCTCTGTAACTCAGGCTGACCTCAAAGTCATGGTTCTCCTGCCTCAGCTTCCCAGGTGCGAGGGTTATTCACATGGACCACCACTCCTGGCCTCACCATTCCCATAAGTTAAAAAAAAAAATTAAGATGTAACATATAAGGTATCTGCTGACTTTCAAATATTTACCAAGTATTTAAAAAGCATAATGAGAGAGTAAACAATGCTTCAACATGTTAGCAAATTAAACATAGAAATTTCTGGTTCAGGGCTTAGATGATGCTACATGATCAGTTTCAGGTTAAGACTGCTCCTGAACTCAGGAGATGGCTCAGTGGTTCAAGGAACTTGCTGGCAAGGACTATCAAACCTTGTTTTGTTCCCCAGCACCCATGTGAAGCCGGGAGCAAAGGGTCACATGCACATATGTGTCATGGCACAGGTGCACCTGTGGTGGTTTGAGTATTAGATGTCCTCCACAGGCTCGCCTGTTTGTAATTAAGCCTCTGTGGTTGGTGGATCCTTCAGGGACTGGAGCCTTGCTGGAGGAGCATCACTGCTGGGAGCTGAGGGCTTGCTCATTTAGACAAACTCCTTCCTGATTTGTGGGGAGATATGACACACGGCTGCATGCCCTGTCATGCTCAACTTTCCCTTGTAAAGTTTTCAGTAAGCCTGAAATAAATCCTTTTCTTTCATAAGCTGCTCTGGTTGGGTGTTTTGTACCAACACTGAGAAGGTGACTGCAACAGTACCCTACACAAACACACACATAGATGCACGCACAACCACAAAGTAATAAATAATAAATAAGTAACCAAAAGTATGCTTTTAGAAATACCCCAGGCTTTGCCCAATAGCCAGATACCCAAATCAGGAAACTTACAGATACGTTGCAGAAGTCACACCTTTCAGAAGACATGTCGTGATAACATCTTTCAGGGTTCTTGGCCTACCTATGGGTAGTGAAGGGTGTTTAATATGTGCAGAGTGCTGGGCTCTTAGGATACCTATGAGTGGTTTGTATCTGGTATATATGGTATGCTAGGTGTTTCTGTGAGTGTCGAGAACTGAAGTTTCAGGATGGTGTTATGGGGAAGACTCTCAGGAAAGACCACTTGGACACCAGGTAGTAGAAAAGGAATTTTGATTGGCTGGCCGGCGGCTACACTCAGGACTTGGGCGCCTGAATGAAGTGTTAGGCTGCACTTCAGGGCTCTTTTTATATAAGAAAATAAGATGATTTTACATCTTTGTTTTACAGTTCAGAAATCCAGTAATCATAATCCTATCAAACCAAGAGTTAGTTTGATTTTAGAAAGAAAGAAAAAACAGGAACTTTCCCGGCATCTCCCCCTCCCTGTATTATCCCTCTCCTACAATTGCAAGCAAGCAGCAGCTCAAAATTGCATTTAGCAACAGTGAGAAAAACATCTTTTCTTGTGGTGACCCACTGTGTAAAAGCAAGCCAAGCACAGAGTTCAAGCACAGGTGAGACCATATCCTAAGGCGCCAGCTAAGCTGGACCTCCTTGTGTGAGTTCACAACGTGGAGCCACTGTGGCCTTCTCCAGCTTAGGCCTCTGCGCCAGCAGCTGAACATCCTTCATGGCTCAGTGACTCGTTGGGATTTCAGTGATTTTGGAGTGGTTGGACTATTGCAGCCAAATTACCTTGGGCTGTCTTAGCCCCTTTAATGGCCAGCTATCGCCCACCTCTGCATGTGATCTGACACCCTGCGGTGCATAAATAAGTCCGTTTGGAACATACGAACAGAGCTGGTAACTTCCACCATCCTGAAAGCTGAGACTGTTATCACCGAGCGTCGGAAGCCCACAGCAGAGATTTCCCCATAGGCCATAAATCACCTGCCTGGTGTTTCCTCCACTGCGTTTGAACAGTCTCTTGGTTAGTGATTGTCTTTTTGCTCTCAAACTGCAAAATCTTCATGGAATTGTTTTCACATTGGAGTATGGAATTTGGGATAAACTGAATCGATGTTCCCAAACTGTGGAACCTCATATTTGGCTCCAGAATAATCTATATCTTATTTTCTTTGAGACGATAGCCTTTGAGTTCGTGGGAACTGGGGATGGAGGGGGTCTTAGTACCTTCTGAAATGTTTCACCTGATAGTTACAAGGATGGTAGGTCAAACACAGAAATGGGCAATAAAAGACAGACAGACAGACAGGCCAAGGCAATTTTCTTCTGAATCTGTAGCAGTTCATCTCTCCACCATCCCAGATATTCTAATCTGTCAATCCACCTTTTTGGAAATAGGTAAAGACTGCTTTTTTGGGAACTTTAGCTAACTTATTTATTATTAATTTGGTTAGTTCATTTATTCCTTTCCAACTTTCCTTTAATTTTGTGAAAGAACATTTCCCACCAGTGGAAGCCTCTTTCTGCCTGAGGCCTTCTTTTATTATGGCTCCTAGGGCAAGACCACCCACAAGAAATTCCCACTTTTGTTCCTTGTTGAAAAAAGACTTTGGTCTATGTAGTCCCAGGTTGGCCTCAACTCATGGTGATCCTCCTACCTCAGCCTCCCGAGTGCTGGGAGTAAAAGTGTGCACCACTATGGCTGGCTATTGTTTTGTTTTTGAGACAGTCTCATTGTAGCCATGTGGACCTGAACTTGCTACATAGCCAAGGATGAACTTAAACTTCTGATCCTCCTGCCTCCCCCTCCCAAGTGTTGGGCTTTTAACTTTCTAGGTGTTTCTGAAATATGTTCAATTTCCTAGAGAATGGGTAGATATGATTAATAGGTGAGAAATAATATGTGCAAAAGCAATGCTTAAGCCAGGTGAGGTGGCTTGTGCCTTTAATCCCAGCACTTGGGAGGCAGAGGTAGGAGAATCACCATGAGTTCAAGGACAGCCTGGGACTACATAGTGAATGCGTGGTCAGCCTGGGCTAGAGTGAGACCCTACCTGGAAGCCCCACCCCCTCCCCCTATAAAGAAGGACTCCACTTTGTGCTTATGAGGGTTATTTTCAATGGCCATAAAATCTTGATTAATAAGCTCTGTTTTCTATAGTTTTAATTTTTTCTATATATTTTAAAACAATTACATAGTCATACAAATGGAATGTCAACTGAGGTCCTCACTATAGCTGAAATGGCACTGGTGAAATGGAGCCAGCTGCCCTGTGATCCAGGTGGCGTGCCACAGAGGAGTCCTGGATGTTTGATTAGTTGTCTTGGATTGACCTCAGTGTGTTTTTACCCACAGTGATAGAGACCAATGCCACCAAGGAGGAAGAGAGACACCAGATGGAAAATCAGCCCCCTCCCCACAAAGGTAGTATGACCCATTAACAACACAGGATTCCCCTTCAATGGACCACCTGTGTGGCATGGCTGAGAGTCTTTCTGTGGAAACATTAAGTCTCACAATGTCCAGAAAAATACTGGGGATAAGCTCAATAGGGAGAGTGCTTGCCCAGCATCACAAAGTCCTGAGTTCAATCTCCCCACTGGGTAAACTAGGTATGGTGGCACATGCCTGCAATCCTATCACTGAGGGTGTAGAGGTAGAAGGATCACAATTTCAAGGCCATTCTGGTTACATAGTCAGTTTGAGACTTGCCTGAGTTACAGGAGATCCTATCTCAAAATAAAAAAGAGAAATGTTCAAGGAAGGAGTTAAAAAAAAAAAACAAAAACTTGGGCTGGAGAGATGGCTTAGCGGTTAAGCGCTTGCCTGTGAAGCCTAAGGACCCCAGTTCGAGGCTCGATTCCCCAGGACCCACGTTAGCCAGATGCACAAGGGGACGCACGCGTCTGGAATTCGTCTGCAGTGGCTGGAGGCCCTGGCCTGCCCATTCTCTCTCTCTCTCTGCCTGTTTGTCTCTCTGTCTGTTGCTCTCAAATAAATAAGAATAAACAAACAAACAAACAAAAAAAAATTAAAAAAACTAGATCATCCCTAAGTCAAAAGGTTCCAAGATCCACACTCTTGTCAGTTCCTCACCAGGGAACACTGTGGCCAGTGGCACACCACCTTGGTTCCCGCCTCAGAAAGAACGTCAGGCTGTAACAGGATGTGAGGTACCGGGGCCGCTTCATCCCTGGGTGTGTACTGACTGGGTGCTTACAACCTGTATGAGCAGGGGCAGGGTAGGGACAATAAAGAATTTCCACTGTGGGCTGGAGAGATGGCTTAGCGGTTAAACGCTTGCCTGTGAAGCCTAAGGACCCCGGTTCGAGGCTCGGTTCCCCAGGTCCCACGTTAGCCAGATGCACAAGGGGGCGCACACGTCTGGAGTTGGTTTGCAGAGGCTGGAAGCCCTGGCGCGCCCATTCTCTCTCTCCCTCTACCTGTCTTTCTCTCTGTGTCCGTCGCTCTCAAATAAATAAATAAATAAAAATTAAAAAAAAAAAAAGAATTTCCACTGTGACCTAGACTCATGTATATGTCCTGTCAACCCACATGCCAAAGGAGGAGGACTGTGGATTACATATTCTTGGTTCATGAAAAATCTTGGTGGTTTATAAAAATTATATTTTCTGCTTATATAAAATTTGGTACTTTGTTATTGTGATACTTTTGAATTCCATCTCATTCGCACTCAATTTTTTTAAAGTATTTTTTGTTTTGTTTTGAGGCAGGGTCTCACTCTAGTCCAGGATGACCTGGAATTTACTATGTAGTCTCAGGCTGGCCTCAATCTCATGGAGATCCTCCTACCTCTGCCTCCTAAGTGATGGGGTTAAAGTCATGTGCCATCATGTCTGGCCAAATTTATTTTTTCGAACTCACAAAATCTCAGTTAAAGTTATCTGAGGAATGAAAAAAATGTTGTCTAATATTGCAAAACAAATTAATTAAAAGAGCAAAACTAAATGGTCAATGGAGTAAGAAAAAGTCTCTTTATAGGGGTTATTTATTCATAGAAAAAGTCTTTGTTAAGCATGGATGTAAGCTAACAGAATGTCAAGATGCCCCCAAGATTCCTCATCCCCGTGAACCACAGACACTGAAGATAGAGCCAAGAGTCTCTCTAAACACAGAACTTCTCCCTCGGCAATGAGGACATTGGGCCAGAAGAGCAGAACAGGAAGTAAGAATTTCACTGTTTGGTGACTGGGCATAGTAGTGAATAGTTTCGCTTGTAGTTTCATGTCTTTAGGGGCTATAGGGTAGATGTGACAATTAACTCAGTTGTCAACCTGATTGTATTTGGAATCACCTAGGAGAAAATCCTGTAGGCTCGTCTGTGAGGGAGTGTCTGCGTCAGGTTAAAGGAGCAGTCACCTCCGTGCGGCCGCACCGTGCGAGGCCGGGGTCCTGCACGGAGCTGGAGGAGACAGCAGGCTGAGCCCGGGCTGCCGTCCTCTCTCCTTCCTGACCACAGGCGCAAGGGCCGGCTGCCTCCTCCTCCTGCCGCCCAGCCTCCCTCCACGACGGGCTGTGTCCTTGAGCCATGACCAAGCAAACCCTTCCCTCCTTAGGTTGCTTCTGTAGGCATTTGCCACAGCAATGAAATAAAGATAATATAGAATGGCCTATGGTAGGCAAGAATGCAAGATTTCACATCAGATTCCTGGGTCCTGGCACATACTTATTCTCTCCTAGTTATTTAAGCAGACAGTAAGCTTGGTATAGCTTAAAGCTGTTGTATGGATGTCATGATCCACAACCTGATGATCTCAAATTAGAAGAAAAATCTTGCCGATCAGACTAACCTAGTCACACGAGCCCTTTCATGATCAGGTTATTAGGACTGGTCGAGAAGCTGGCAGTCACTTTTTATGTGTTAGAAGCCAAATGGCATCTTTCTGGTAACTGCTATAAAGATGATGAGTATTTCCAAGATGTAATGTTGAGAAAATAAATGGTGAGGTTAAATGGCATAGTTTCACCAATTGAAAATACAAAGTTACCTAGATCATTCACGATGTCATAAAAGGTGGTCATACAAGACTCCTGAAATCTGAAAATCAGTAAGCAGAGGTTTGGCGGCTACATATGTATTAGCCCCAAGATGCAAAGTGTCGTCTAAAGGATAGTACTGGAGTTCCTTAGAAATGTCACCCAGATGTAACATTGTATAAGTCAGACAAACGCGTCGCCCAGCTTCCACGGTAATGGCACAGTCAGGTGTGCAGGTACTGCTGTCCAGAAAGACCTGTATGTAATTGATGATACATATACCATTTTCACAATATGAAGTTTTGCAGCCATCCATAATAGAGTTAAATGTCGGGTTTTCTGCACCCATACCAGTTGCGAACAAAGTGTTCAATTCCATTTCTAGCTTATTCATAAGTAATTGAAATTGCATGCATCATTGCGTGGGCCTGGCGTCCTTAACAAGTGTCAATAAATTGTCCAGGGAATCACAAGTGGACTTTCCCTCCGACTTCATAGATTCCTGCAATAGCTGGACTTCATTCTGCATTGGAGCAACTGAGGCATAAGTGGTGGGCAGAGCGCCTGACAGCACTGTGAGCACTTGTGCCCGTTCCTGTGCCAGCTGTTTATTATCTCTGGTGTCTGCTTGTATGTCTGCCACCATGGCTGGTGCAATGCTAGCGCTGAAAGCTGTGCCCACTATGAATGCGCCAACTGCCAAGAACTGAAGTGGCTTTCTTGCTGACCATCTGTTAGAAGAGTAGGAGAATTCTTTTTTTTTTTAATAGTTTTATTCATTTTTATTTATTTATTTGAGAGTGACAGAGACAGAGAGAGAGATTGAGAATGGGCACACCAGGGCTTCCAGCCTCTGCAAATGAACTCCAGACGCGTGTGCCCCCCTGCGCATCTGGCTAACGTGGGTCCTGGGGAACCGAGCCTCGAACTGGGGTCCTTAGGCTTCACAGGCAAGCGCTTAACCACTAAGCCATCTCTCCAGCCCACATCCTCATTTTTAAAGCAACAATCCTAGAAGGGACTTTTTCAAACTTACTTAGCAATTCAAAACACATATTTTATTTTTGTGGCTTGCAGAAAGAACATGATATGAAGGGCTGAAATTAGAATGCAGCCATCCTTGAGTCCTCACCAGAGTAGCTGATGGAGGCAAGTCGGCCTCGTTCCAAGGGAGGGGCCCATCTGACCCAGGTTGCATGCTGGGCTGCATGAACAGTCCCCTGAAATGAATAGTGGGGTCATATTAAGTAAGATATTTAGTCTGAATTCATCCCCTGTGCATTTTTCCCATTATCTGAATACCTGGGATATTCCCTGAAGCACTCGGCATACAATAAGCAAAGCTGGTCCAAGGCGAGCTGCTCCTGGGGTGAGCAGGGAGAACACAGAGCTGAGGAACAAGGCAGAGCCAACCAACTTCTTCACAGGGAATCTTCCAGACAGGTAGCCAATAGGAATGTAGGCTATGATTGCACCGTATGAAAAAGAACTAAGGATGACCCCCTGGATACCAGGACTCCAGTTATACACAGGGTTCTGGAAGAAAAGGAGAGATATGTCTAGCTACTGGGCTCACTGGAGACTTACTCTGAGAATTAGGGATTCAGAAAGTATGATCTTCCTGCTTAGATCTTCTCACTGTAATATTTTTTCATAGTATCTCCTGAATTCTCTGGCAATGTCTGTCTATCTACCATCTATATGAAATTCACTTATGCTTTATGTACACCTTATGCAGACATATAGATAATTTACATAATAGTTGAGAAAACCTTTGTTTTGACCATGACCTGCCTCATGAAGTAAAGTATGGAATTATTTATTTATGGCACCATGCCACCATTTAAAAGTGTAAGATTCTGGTGTATTATGGATTTCAGATGAGAGAATCAGTCTTTGTAACATAAAGTCGTCATGGTCAAAGGCACCATCAGAAATCCCAGTACCTGTCACTCCACAGCAGTTAATACTTGTTTCTTGACCTTAACTATGCCTTGCATTTCTGATGCAAATCAGTCTTTCTTCCTCTTTCTCTCTCTCTCTCTCCCCCCTCTCCCTTTCTCTCATTTTCTCCTTATTCTATAACACTTAGGTTTTCTTATTTTAGAGGTCACACAAGCCCTTTAGCAATGTGGCCAAACTTTAATTATAAGGCCGATGCTCTTTAGGTGATTTCTGGGTAATCACAACGTGAGTTTCTTGGGCTGGAGAGATGGTTTAGTGGATAAGGTGGTTGCCTGCTAAGCCTAAGGACTTATGTTGGACTGTCCAGGTCCAAAGTAAGCTAGACACACAGTGACACAAGCATGCAATGTCACACATGTGCACAAGGGGACGCACACACCTGGCATTCGATTCCAGTGGCTGGAGGCCCTGCCATTCCACTTCTCTCTCTCTCTCCCTCTCTTTCTTTCTCTCTCTCAAAATTAAAAAAAAAAAAAAAAACTTTTTTTTTTTTTAAAGGACAGCCTGTTGGGCTTGCCTCAAAAAAATAAAAAATAAAGATGAGGTTTTTTTTGGTCTAATCAGGATTGTCTTTTGAGTAACAGTAGTCATCAAATGTGATGGAAATAGTTAACAAGCCAGAAGTTTAAACTTCCAGCCTGGGTGACACTTTGGATTTACCTTGGTGTCATCCAGCTTCTCCTGTGCAGATGCGTTGGGCATACCACTTGTGTCTGTTCCATTCACCATGGCTACTATGGTGAGGTTTATACACGATACTTGTGCCATGACAGCAACATTAACGAAGTGCAGAAGCACACCAAGTCCATAGCAAAAGGAACAAAAGCCTGGCACTGGGGAGTGGAGCAGAAAGAAAGAAAGTTACTGATATGGTTGGAGTAAGGAGAGGCAACTGGATCTCTAGATATTAATTAAAATTTTATTGATCTAATGGCCTTTGAAAAACTACTAAGAAGATATGTGGCTGATAAGATATGCCATGATAATGCCATGTCTGTATTAAAGGGACCCTTTACAAACACCTTGGGCTCCTTTTGGAATTAAGTTCCCTTAATAACAATGCAGAAGCTTTTTTTCCCCGCTCAGCAAATCTGCTCTTTTCTCCAAAGACATAAGACTACTTTGGCTGAGACTCATATATTCATGTTGTCAAGAGAAATCACACTGAGAAAAATACAATGGCATATTGAAATAGTAGCAAGTTGTGAAAACTGTGTTGGTGTGATACCAAACAAGTTGAGCAGAGGAAGAAAGTTTGAAGTCCAGAATTGGATGCGTGCTTAGTGTCACTTGACTTTAAATAAATGTGCTGATGTGATTCAGTGGAAGACAATGAAGTCTATCTTGAAGAATAGTTTTCCCAAGAAAAATATGAATATTTGTTCCCCCAAAAACGCTTGTGCGGAAGCACACGTGGCAGCGTTGGTTCACAGAACAAAATGAGCCAGACTTGATGGCCCTTGTGTTCCCTCCAGAACTTTAAAAACTGAGGTAGGAGGATCACCTTGAATTCAAGGTCAGTCTAGGGGTACAGACTGAATATCAGATAAACCTGGGATAGATTGGCACCATCCATGCCTCAAAAAAAAAATAGCAGAATGACTCAGGCGTGATGGTACACGCCTTTAATCCTAGCACTTGGAAAGCTGAGGTAGAAGGATCGCTGTAAGTTCCAGCCTGAGACTACGGAGTGAGTTACAGGTCAACCTGGGCTGGAGTGAGACCCGACCTCTATAAAAGAAAAGAAAAAGAAAATAGCAGAATGTCTAGAAGGAAGATATATTAATAATAATGCCAAGAATAAAAAATGAAGGCAGCATCAACCTGGATTAATCTCAACAAAAGCATGTTCTGATAAAAACAGCAACAACAACAACAACAAAAAAAACAACTGCATACCAAACATACCAAGGAGTGTTTGCTATAGAAATCCGTTTATATGAATTTTAACATAGGCCAAAATGAATCAACATGGCTCCCTCCATCTCCAGAGCCAGCAATGGGATGCTCCGTGAATCTAACTGCTCCATCTCTGAGCTCTACACTTAGATTAAAAGGGCTCATGTGACAAGATCTGTCTCATCTGCACGATTTTCTTATGTAAGACCACCATGTTGGGGACTACAATGACATCAAGAAAATGCCTTCAAGGTCCACCTAGCTTAGTGTCTGCCTAAGTAACTGACAGAGAGTAAACATGTACCAGGATCTAGAAGTCTTAGGGTTAATCTTGGAATTCTGCCTAACACGGGCCACTGTATTAGCTTTTTCTCATTGCTGTGGCAAATGTCTCACAAAGCAACCTAAGGAGGGAAGGGTTTGCTTGGTCATGGCTCAAGGACACAGCCCGTCGTGGAGGGAGGCTTGGCGGCAGGAGGAGGAGGCAGCCGGCCCTTGCGTCTGTGGTCAGGAAGGAGAGAGGACGGCAGCCCGGGCTCAGCCTGCTGTCTCCTCCAGCTCCGTGCAGGACCCCGGCCTCGCATGGTGCAGCCGCACGGAGGTGACTGCTCCTTTAACCTGACGCAGACACTCCCTCACAGACGAGCCTGGAGAGTTTTCTTCTATGTGATTCCAAATACAATCAGGTTGACAACTGAGTTAATTGTCACATCTACCCTATAGCCCCTAAAGACATGAAACTACAAGCGAAACTATTCACTACTACCCCCAGTCACCCGACAGTGAAATTCTTACTCTCTGTTCTCATAAAGTTCTGCTCTGCTGGCCTAGGTATCTTCTCTTCGCTCTATCTTCAGTGTCCATGGGTCAAGGGCATGAGGAATCTTGGGGCCACCCTGACATTCAGCATAGCCAAAATCCATGCTTACCCAAGAGTCTTTGTTATGATGAAATTAATCCTAGAAAAAAATTTCTAGATCCATCGATCATACAGTTTTTCTCTTTTAATGATGTTTCACCTAACATTTGACAACCTTTCTTTATTTCTAAGATAGATCTAAAGGAGGCTGGTTGAATTTCTAAAAACTTTAAAGTTGAACCCATATGTCATGGGAATTTAAACTTAACAAGATAATCAAGTATTAAATTTTATACAAGGGGGCTGGAGAGATGGCTTAGCGGTTAAGCGCTTGCCTGTGAAGCCTAAGGACCCCGGTTCGAGGCTCGGTTCCCCAGGACCCACGTTAGCCAGATGCACAAGGGGGCGCATGCGTCTGGAGTTCGTTTGCAGAGGCTGGAAGCCCTGGCGCGCCCATTCTCTCTCTCTCCCTCTATCTGTCTTTCTCTCTGTGTCTGTTGCTCTCAAATAAATAAATAAATAAAAATTATAAAAAAAAAATTTATACAAGAAGGAATATAATTAATTAATTAATTAATTTCTGAGACGCACAGAGAGAGAATGGGCACATCAGGGCTTCTAGCCACTGCAAACGAAACCCAGGCACATGTGCCACCCTCTGAATCTGGTTTACGTGGGTACAGGAGAATCAAACCAGTATCTTTAGGCTTCATAGGCAAGTGCCTTAGCAGCTAAGATATCTCTCCAACCCCTCTCCAAATATTTTTTATAGATGATTAACTTTATATGAAGCAAGAATTATATAATTCACAATCCTTTTGCTCCTTTACTACGTGGGTTGATAGGACATATGCAAGAGTCTAGATCACAGTGGACATTCTTTATTGTCCTTACCCTGCCCCTGCCTGTACACTTCCATTCAAAATGTTCAGTAAGCACCTGGATGACAGGCATCCGGAACATTCTGCGGCCGCATATCTGGCCACAAGCTGGAGTCCTGGAGGGGGCATGAAAGTGTTGTGACCTTGTGTCACATGGTCTCCTGGGTGCTAAGCTGGCGAGAATGGGAATCTTCTTGTGTATGGGGTTTCTAGTTCTTTTTAACCTCCTTTCTTCTTGAACATTTCTCTTTTTCTTTTGAAAAACCCAGGCTAGCCTCAATGATGCTACACAGCCAAGGATGACCTTCAACTTCTGACCCTCCTGCCTCTCTGTCCTATACTGGGCCACTGGACCAAGTTTATGCAGTGGGTTGATGGAACTCAGGATTTTGTGCACGCTGGGCAAGAACTCTTCTAATTGAGCTTCTTCTCCCCAGCCCTTTCCTGAACATTCTAAGACTTCATGTTTCCACAGAAAGATTCTCTGCCATGCCTCAGAGGTGGTCCACTGAGGGGGACTCCTGTGTAATGAACGGGTCATGCTACCTTTGCGGGGAGGGGGCTGATTCTCCATCTGATGTCTCTCTTCCTCCTCAGCCAGTTTGGAGTCCATCCACTGTGGGTTCAAAACACACTGAGGTCAGATAATCACCGGAAAACCACCAGCCACATTTCTAAGACTCATTTGTGGCATAATACCTGGGTCAAGAGGCAGCTGGCTTCGTTCTACTTGTGCCCTTTTAGCTCCACTAATCATTTCATTTTCCCTTCCACTTGTATGATTTTTGTAATTGATTTATAATGTATATATTTTTGCATCTTGGATTAAGTTAATGCTTGGATTTTCTAGCTAGCTGTGTATTCTTAGCTGTATCAATTGATTTGATGTAATATATTTTCAGGGTAGGACATTAAGGTGTTAGGTGTGGCTCTTAAGACTCTCAGAGTATCTACAAAGATGTTCTTAGGGGTTGAGTTTCCCTGCTATAGGAGTATTCAAGCAGGCTGAGTGGAATAAAATACAGGTAGATTCTAAAATTTAACTAAACACTGTACACATTCAATCAAAAACAGCCCCGAGTATGTATGCAAGAGTAGTTATTATAACGACCAGATCCTCTATCAACAAAGAGGTTAAGATTTCTGGTCTGTTGAGGGATCCAAGTCAGCTTGCGACCAAGTGAGACCCTTCTCTGGTGCAATCCCAGTTACCTTGGATGATTTTGGTCTCAGTCAAGTTGCTGCCTGGGTTGTCGGGCTGCTGTTCTGATTTCTGGAGCTGGGCACTTGCTTTTCCTGCAGGGCAAACTGAGCCTGGCAAGTGTGGCCCTGCAGATCAGCACCCCTGCTGCTGGAACTGCTGCTGCTCAAGCTGCCCCTGCTGGGTCTGTAGCCACTGCTGCTGAAGGTGTTGCTGCTGGACCCACCGCTGCTGCTGCCTCTGCTGCTGCTGTAGCTGCCACTGCTGGAGCCACCACTGCTGCTGAAGCTGCTGCTGCTCCCCCTGAAGCTGCTGCCGCCGAGTCTGCCGCTGCTGCCGCTCCTGGGTCCGCTGCTGCTGGGGCCGCTGTTACCGGTGCTGGAGCCGCTGATGTTGCTGCAGAACTCTGCTCCTGCTTGGGTCCCACTGTCAGCCCAAGTTGGCGAGGCCGGGTCCCGGGCCGCTGCTCTGTTCGCCGGAGCTGGGCTCAGGTGGTGGGGGAGGGGAGGGAGCCGCAGCTGCTCTGGTTCTCTTGCTGCTCAACGTGTTCTTCTACCTCGCGGTCTGCTCCTCCGCTGCTCACTGCCGCTCTCCCCTCACGTTTCCCGAGTTGCGGAGAGCGCGGTGTGAGGGAAAGCTCTGGCACCTGGCTTTTCCTGCGGCTGGAGCCGAGCCTGGTGGCTTTCTGGTGCTCCGCAGCTACGGCGGTTGGCCGAGCTGCCGGAGCCGCTTTTCCCACCTGTGCAGGCTCTGGATGCTCTGGAACTCTTCTACTTCTCCGCTGCCGCTTCAATTTCCTATACACCTCACTTTTTAGTAAAAGTGTGTATTTTAGTAAAAGTGAGTTTTTTTGGTCTTTTTCCCCCCTAGGCTGCCTTGGCGTGGTACCTACACTGCCATCTTAACCGGAAGTCCCCTGTAATTGATTTAAAATATATAAAAATTTTAAAACCATAGTGTCAGAGATATTTTCTCCAGAGACCTGGACTCTAACCCTGAAATTAGACACAGACAGTTGTTCAGTGCAACTGATAACTTTATTCTGCAGCCACACAGTTTTTCTAGAGATCAGAGTTAGGCATTAGTTACTAAGTAAGCTGTTTAAAAGAAAAAAAAATGTTTATACTCTAAGTACAAGATGGCCATGACCAGGGACTTCAGTAAGAACACATGTCTGGGAGAATGGGCATAAGACTAAACAGCGAGGAAAAGAATAACAGGTCAGCTAAAAATACGATGGGGGGCTGGAGAGATGGCTTAGCGGTTAAGCACTTGCCTGTAAAGCCTAAGGACCCCGGTTTGAGGCTCAATTCCCCAGGACCTCCGTTAGCCAGATGCACAAGGGGTTGCACATGTCTGGAGTTCGTTTGCAGTGGCTGGAAGCCCTGGCGCTCCCATTCTCTCTGTCTACCTGCCTATTTCTGTATTTCTCTCTCTTTCTCTCAAATAAAAAATATAAAAATAAAAACCATGATGGGGATTCAGCTTCTTTTGAACAACTGCCCAGGATTCTTGGCCTTTGGCCATTACCCTTGGAGGACCTTCTCCTCCTTAGGCTGGTGTTCTCAAGTTACATTCACACCATAGAAAATAAACATCCCTGTTAATGAAGAATTCTATAGCTACTGACAGAAGGCTTAAGAGCATTAGAAAAAAATATATAAAGATTAAATTAAATAAAGAACAAACAAGGGAATTTCTTGCTGTATGAGGCATATTGAAAGAAAGTCTCGAGAAGAAAGAAGGTGCCTCTGGTTGGAAATCTTCATCAGCAAGAAAGAATGGAAGAATGTTGGAAAATGAAAAAAATTAAGGTGTGAACTAAAGTCCCTAGGAATAATTCCAACCTTCTTCAAAGAAGACTGACTAGAATTTCTGGAATTCTGCAGAGAAGGAATGTTACAGATCCAGAGGAAAATGACCTTGGTCTGCCTTTAGTCCCCTCAGTTGCCTTTGATTACCTACCTCTGTGTCTGACCTAATATCCTTGTGACTATCAGGTAAAACCTTTCCGAATATACTAAGACCCCCTCAACTCCCACCAACTCAAAGGCATTCATCTCAAATAGAGTAAGACATAGATTATTTTGGAGCCAAATATGAGTGACAATGGTCTGGGAACAGAGATTTAGGTTGCCCCACGTTCCATGTTCCAATGTGATGACAATTCCAGGAATATCTTACAGTTACAGAGCACAAGAATATACAATCAACCAAGACTCTGTTCAAATGCACTGGAGGAAACTCCGGGGGCAGGTTGCAGTCAGTGGGAACTCTCTGCTCTAGGCTATCTGATGACATTCTTAGCATTGTTTCGGGTTGGTGGGAGTTCGGAGTCTGTTTGTATATTCCAGACAAACTCACCTAGTAGTCACAAGAACTGAGACACACCACAGGTGGGTGATAGGCAGCCATGAAGGGGGCTAAGGTGGCCCAAGATAACTTGACTTTGGACCTGCAACATTCCACGCACTCCCAGGCACAAAATCCCAGTCAGTTCATCAGCCTTGTAGGAAGTTTGGATGCAGATGGTTTCTGAGACTTCAGTTCCCAGACTCGCAGAGTCACCCAGCTCAGCACGTTCATGAGACCCGGCACACTGAAAGGCAGCCCAGGAACCACAACCCGCAGCCTAACGCACACATATGACGCGCGCTGCACTGCTCCCCGGGGAACTCTGGCGTCCCGCGCTGTCTCCTGTATTCCCCGGAGCAGTGCCCTCTTTGTACTCATGCCTAAAAATGCGGTCTTATTCCTGTCTCTCTGAAAAACCTCAAAATATAAGCCTATTTTTATCAAATATTTCTGTGTGTATTCCTAAGAACCTTCACTATGATCTATGATCTCCATTCAAGACTCACAGAAGCCTTCTCAAGAATAGCTACTAATTTTACTTAGTACATGTAAGATTCAGACTAACCTGATTTGGGATAGAATCGAGGTTCCTCTTCCAAGAGAGATGGTTCACTCAACTTTATATAATTTTCCAATTTGCTGGTATGCATCAGTAAATCTGAGATCAATTCCTTTGACCCATCTTGCCTAAGTTAGAAGTTTAATTTTTAACTTTACTTTTACCTTCCCTTTGTATCTCTAAGGAGAATATTAAACCTTTCTGGGAACCTGTGGGCAATTTCTCATCATAGTAAACAATTATCCTCAGCTCCTCAACCCTCCCAGGAGGCCGAGCCTGGTGGAGCTGCTGAGATGGCGCTGCCACTCACCGTGATCCCCCACAATGCCATGGCTTTGTAAATGTCCTGTGGGTTCATTACTTCTCTCCCCTGCTTTCTCTTCTTTCTCTGCCTCCTTCCCTGTTTGTCTGTTTGTTTTGGTCTTCTCCCTGTCTCCTTCTCCTCTTCCTTCATTCCCTAGGGGTCATACCTCTTTGTTACTTGACAGACGAGAAAGATGTACATTTATTATGCCATGTGTTCTGAAAGGTGTAACTTCTGTAACAAATCTGTGACTTTTCCTAATTTTCTACTATCTCTTTGCCAAGCCAAGAGCATTTCTTAAAACATTTTTTATTGTTATTTATTTATTTGTGTGTGTGTGTGTGTGTGTGTGTGTGTATGTCGTGTTTGGAGGTATTGTAACAGTTACCCCCTTCTCTTTGTTGGTACAAAACACCCAACCAGAAGTCCCTGACCAGGAGATGGCTTGCTGCTGGCTTACATTCAGTGTGGGAGTGCAAGCAAATGGACATTCCACCTCCACACAAACCTGGAAAGAAAATGTCTAAATGAGCAAGCTCTCAGCTCCCAGGAGGGATGATTAATCAACCCAGAGATCCAATCCAGCAATGCCCCTCCCCCAGCCAGGCTCCACCTTCCAAAGCTCTACCATCTGGGGAGGCTTAATCACTAACATATGAGTCGACAGGGGGCATTTTATGTTAAACCACAGGTACCCACAGAGCATGACACATGTGTGCATGCCTCATTGTGCTTCTAGCGTTACATGGGGGCTGGTAACCAAATACATGGTAGAAGTCATTACAAGCACATTCCTTTAATTACTGAACAGTCTCTCTAGCCCCTAAAACGGAATGGATCATTTAGTAACACCTAAGCCCTGAATCAAAAATTTCTGACAATGGCTAATGTGTTAACACATTGAAGCATTTTTACTTTCTTTATGCTTTTTTTTTTTAAATTGTTTATGTGAGAGTGACAGACAAAAAGAGAGAAAGAGGCAGAGAAAGAGAGAATGAGCACACCAGAGCCTCCAGCCACTGCAAACAAACTCCAGATGCATGTGCCACCTTGTGCATCTGGCTTATGTGGGTCCTTGAACCGGGCTCTTTAGGCTTCACAGACAAGTGCTTAGCTGCTAAGCCATCTCTCCAGACCATCTGTCATGCATTTTAAATGGCTGCTAAATATTTGGCACTTACCAGATGCCTCGTACATTGAATCTTAATATTTTTATGTAAGGAAATGCTGAGGCCAAAAACAGTGATCCACATGTGTAGTCCTAGCACCTGGGAAACTGAGGCAGGGGAATTATGACTTTGAGGTCAGTCTGGGGTTCACAGAAATTCCAGGGAAACCTGTGCTGCATATAACACCTTGCATTTATAAAAGAAAGATGAAGGAGAAGAGAAGCAGGAGGAGAAGAAGAGGAAAAAGAGCAGGTGGAGGAAGAAGGAAAGGAATAGGATGAGGGAGAGAAGAAGGAGGGAGAAAATAAGAGGAAGTGAAGAAGGGAAAATGAGTAGAGATAAGGAGAGGGAGGAGAGGACCTGAAGGTAGGAAGAGAGAGAAGGAGAAAATGGGAAGAAGAGGGGAGAAAGAGAGGGAGAGGAGGATGCAAAAAAAGAAAAGATGAAAAGAAAAAATGAGCAAAGGTGAGAAGTGCAAAGGAGAAAAGAATGTGTGGAAATCCCTGTCGACCTCAGGATTTTGATGTCACTAAATTGCAGTGCTGATTCTTTTTTTTCTTCCTTCCTTCCTTCCTTCTTTCCTTCCTTCCTTCCTTCCTTCCTTCCTTTCTTTCTTTCTGAGAGAAAGGGAGAGAGAGAGAATGAGGCAGAGAGAGAGTGAGAGAGAGAGAGAGAATGGGTGCCCCAGGGCCTCCAGCCACTGCAAATGAACCCTAGACACATGTACCACCTTGGGCATCTGGCTTACATGGGTGCTAGGGAAACAAACCTGGATCTTTAAGCTTTGCAGACAAATGCTGTAACTGTTAAGCCATCCCTCCAGACATGATTATTTGTTTTATTTATTTATTTGAGAGAGAGAGAGAAAGAAAGAAAGAAAGAAAGAAAGAAAGAAAGAAAGAAAGAAAGAAAGGAAGGAAGGAAGGAAGGAAGGAAGGAAGGAAGGAAGGAAGGAAGGAAGAAATGTAGGAGAGAGAGAAAACGGGTCCATCAGGGAATCTAGTCACTGCAAACAAACAAACAAACAAACAAACAAACAAACTCTAAACACATGTGCCACTGGTGTATGTGGCTTACATGGGTACTAGGGAACTGAACCTGAGTCCTTAGGCTTCATAGGCAAGTGCCTTAACTACTTGGCTGTCTCTCTATCCCTGCAGTGTTGATTCTTCCTAAGTCTTAGTGGTGCTGAATCTGCTTCATGAGCTACAGGACACTTGAATTATCAAGGTCACGGCTGGCACCTTCCATCACTTTTTGGAAATGGGCCACTTTTAACGACTGGAAATCCCACAAGTCAGCAGTTGTTCAAGGTCCCTGTTATAAATAAACATCATTCTCATGAGGGAGCAGGTTTGGTGAGAGGTGAGCAAACTATTTGCAATAAGACGATCTCCTCATAAAACCCCAAGAGAGGGAGGACGGTGGCCAGAGCAACACCTACACTTTGTTTTCTACCCAATCAGTGGTGACGCTTCTCACACAGACACATCGTATCCAGTGAAGATCAGTGATGACGCTTCTTACACAGACACATCGTATCCAGTGAAGATGAGTGGTGACGCTTCTCACACAGACACATCGTATCCAGTGAAGATCAGTGGTGACGCTTCTCACACAGACACATCGTATCCAGTGAAGATCAGTGGTGACGCTTCTCACACAGACACATCGTATCCAGTGAAGATCAGTGGTGACACTTCTCACACAGACACATCGTATCCAGTGAAGATCAGTGATGACGCTTCTCACACAGACACATCGTATCCAGTGAAGATGAGTGATGACGCTTCTCACACAGACACATCGTATCCAGTGAAGATGAGTGGTGACGCTTCTCACACAGACACATCGTATCCAGTGAAGATCAGTGGTGACACTTCTCACACAGACACATCGTATCCAGTGAAGATCAGTGGTGACGCTTCTCACACAGACACATCGTATCCAGTGAAGATCAGTGATGACGCTTCTCACACAGACACATCGTATCCAGTGAAGATGAGTGATGACGCTTCTCACACAGACACATCGTATCCAGTGAAGATCAGTGGTGACGCTTCTCACACAGACACATCGTATCCAGTGAAGACCACAGAACAGGAAAGAGACATAGGTCTGGGCTGCGCTTGCTTGCTTTGGGCTCCAGTTTTAACACTGAGAATCTATTAGCTATAGGGTATGATTACAATTTTCAAGTTGACTGACATTTCCCTGGTCAGAAATATGGCTACACAGAGGAAATTTGGTGCTAATCATTCAATAACTGCAACATTTAGTGGTCACATGGAGGATAATTACAGAAGGAAGGAATAAGTGAAGGAAAGGAGGGGGAAAAAGGGAAGGAGAGAAGAAGAAATAGAGGGAGGGAGGAGGAGAGAGGAAAGAACAAATAACAGAAGGAGAATCTAGAGGGCAAACCTAGAGAATGTTCTTCGGGAATGGAAGGGAGAAAGCGTCCCATGAAGGAGGGACTAGTCACCATGACACCAAATCTACAGAGATGTGGCCAGATAGTGACAGCAAAAAAGAAAGAAAGGAGTCGGCTGTGGATGAGTCTGAGTGGATGACAGGAAGGAAAACGATGAGAGAAGGCGGGCTCAAGGAACATCTGAGACACCATTCCTGAAGTCCTCTGGCCAGGTGCCAGTTGACAAAGGAAAGTTGTGTGAGCAAATTAGCAGAGCATGAGTGGACAGTTTCTGAGAGAGAGAGAGTGAGGAAGGAATGTTGTGACTCAAAGTCCTGTTAAGAAAATGATAGTGGGAGTGAAAGTGGCTCTAACCTTTTATGTCAAATACTTTTATTCATTTACTTGAGGTGAGGGCCAAAGAGAAAGACAGAATATGGGTGCTCCAGGCCCTCTTGGTGCTGTAAACAAAATTCAGGTGCATGTACCACATTGTGCATCTGGCTCTACGTGGGTAACAGGGAATCAAACCTGGGCCATCAAGCCTTGCAATTGAATGCCTTTGACTGCTGTGCCATCTCCACAGACCCGCCTCTTTTCACCAACAGTCCAAGGTCGTGCCCCTGGCTGCTAGTGAGAGATGCAAGGGGACTTTCGTTTTGTATGTCCCTTCTATTTCATGTAGGCACAGAGGAGTGCGCAGGCAGTTGGTGGGGGAGACAGGAGTGCCACATTCTTGTCGGGCAAGAGAACAGTGACCTGGCAGAGATGCTTTGCAGGTGGCCAGGGAGGGTCTTTGCCCCCCACCGAGACCCTCTGACCCCATAACTTTCTTCTTCATTACAACAGTTCCTGATCCACAACCTGAATACAAACTCAGAAAGTTTAGTGACTATTTTTACAAAATATTATGGAAACACTGCTCACAAAACAGATACCAGAGGTAGAGTGGAGAATTGAAAGTAACTTCCAAAGCCTGAGCCCTGAGTCACAATGACTTGGGACTTATATAGAGAGTTGAGCATCATTTCTGACCTTTTCCATCGCTGGTGAGTTTAACATTTTCTGTCTGGGTGACTAGGGCCACAAGCAGGAAGCTTTAGCAACCAGCAGGTTTACAGAAGGGGAAGGTGGTTGGACAACGGGTTTTGGTCAGCAGCTGTACTCAAGATAAGGTTCAACTAACAGGGTAAGAGTTGCCAGCAACTCGGTTTTGAGACACAGCACCATTCTTTCTTCGTCTTGGCTTCCTGCCTCATGATGGCATCCATTACCTGGTACATCTTAAGTGCAAGGATGGCATTGTATACACACTAAGTGCCAACAAATGCTTGATGAGAGTTAAGTTCTCTTGTCAACTTGTTCTGATTAGGAATCTACAGACATCCTCTTGGGGATGGGTTGTTCCTCTTGGGGGTGGGTCTCCGAAGTTGCTTCCAGGAAGGACTGACTGAAGGAAGAAGTCCTTCCTCCAGAGTGGCCCTTTCTTGAGAGTGGACAGCCCTCTTTCTGGAGGGCTTTATGTCGACAAAGACCCCCTTGCCTCCACTCGAGATGCCTGTGCGCTTGCTGACGAGTGACTTCACTGGGACCCGCATCTCTCCTGGTCGGCTGTCTTTTTTCAGTGCTGGAACCAAGTTTCCTCAGCCGTCCAAAATGGACTGAAGGCCAGCGGCTCTCCAGTCATGTAATCCAATTTTTTATGAGTACTGAGGATTGGGACTGCTGAGGCATCCAGTCACTTGCACTGAACAACTATCAGGTTCCTTGGCTCTCAAGCCTACAGACTGCTAGCACTGGATTGTAATAGGCTAATCCAATAAATTGCCTTTTTTAATACAATTAATTCCAACACTTATGTTCCTCTAGAGAACCATGACTGGTGTGAGTTACAAATCACTGTGTGAATTAACACCTGAAACAACCCTGGGGTGGTATGGAAGACCAGTTAGAATAAAGGAATGGAAAGACAGCGATCCTGTTTTGACCTGAATTTTCTTTATATTTTATTGTGAGATCCAGAAGTGGGGTGTGCTGCACACGGCATTTTTGGTTGTCACAGAGCTGACTGCAGTCTCACCAGCGGTGAGCACTGACCACTAAGGCACAGGCGCTCCTGCTCAGCTCCTCAGCTGTCCACGGTCTGCGTTTCCTCATCTCTTCCCCACTGGGTGCTTTGATATCCTTGCTTCTCCTCATCAGTGCCATTAGGTATTTCTAAAAGCAAGTTTGATTTCACCCTGTGTCTACCAAAGAGGAAACTGGCTTTATCTTTTCTTCAGATGGGCCATCCTGAAAGTCTACGTATCATGTGACTAATCCACACATCTGCTGGTCCGCACATCTGCACCTAGGGGAGTAAATGTTGACAAGTGTTGAAAAGTCCTTCACGAAAACGTGGAATAAATTTGTATCTTGTTTGTGTACTGGGTTATGAGACAAGTGATACTGACAGGAAGACAGAGAAACAAATGCACCCTTAAAATCCAGACACGGCACTTGTTTCACACGACACACGTTCCAGAAGGGCAGCGCGCAGGCTGTGACGGGGGAGCCTGGCCGCCAGCGCCCCTGGGTCCACCTCGTCCCGGGGCTGCCGCTGCCTCCAGCTCGGGCCTCGTGCACGTTCCTCTGCTCTTCGGAAAGGAGGCTCCAGGCTCTCCGTGCGCTCCCCCTTCACTGAGTGCGCAGAAGAAGGAAGAAACGCATCAAGAACGTCGCTGCTGAGCATCTAACCCAGAGGACACGAGGCTTTTCAACGTTTCAAAGGAATGATGGAGGCTTGCATAGCTTTCTCCAATCATCTCCCTAGTCTACGATTGAGTTAACTGAGCCATTTTTACACTTCCATTGGCATAAAAATAAATATGAAGCCGGGTGTGGTGGCACAAGCCTTTAATCCCAGCACTCGGGAGACAGAGGTAGGAGGACTGCTGTGAGTTCGAGGCCACCCTGAGACTCCATAGTGAATTACAGGTCAGCCTGGGCTAGAGTGAGACCTTACCTCAATGAATAAATAAATAAAAGAATAAATGCCTATGACTCTCTCATTCTCATTTGCTTGTTCCTTTTTCTTTCCTGCCCTGAAAAGTCTATGTGGACAATGTCTGCCCTAGTCTGACACTTTCTAGGTCTAGGGACATGCTGTGAACACCCTGCTCTGTACTTGGGCAGCATGCTGACAACCAAGCAAGCAAGCAAAGAACACTGGGGTTTCCCCTGTCCAAGCTTCATGCTGCCGCTCTCCCTGTAACAACGCATGGCATCACAGCAATGACAGGCGCATTCTCTGGGTGGTCCCCAAGTTACCAGTCATGTAAACTAATTTTTTAATGAGTAAATGAAACTAAAACCTCTTTTTAGTACTACAGCATGTACTAAAGATGAGGGAAAATCTGAATAAAACTCTTGGATTCACTCGCTTTAGTCACTTTAAAAATCACTACGAGAGCTGGGTGTGGCAGCACACGCCTTTAATCCCAGCACTTGGGAGGCAGAGGTAGGAGGATTGCCGTGAGTTCGAGGCCACCCTGAAACTCCATAGTGAATTCCAGGTTAGCCTGGGCTAGAGTGAGACCCTACCTTGAAAAACCAAAAAAAAAAAAAAAAGAGAGAGAGAGAAGAAAAGAAAAGAAAAAAATATCACTACAATTTGGATGTCACATGGCTGACTTACCTGCTCATAGCCTCCCAGGTTTGCTGTGTCTCACACTGCTGTGGTGGAGGTCGTGGTGATGTTTGCCTAGGTCACTTTTCAGTGTCCTGTCCCATCGTTGTTAACAGTAAATTGTAATTCTTCATCTGGGCCTGCACGTTTGATGGCTGACCACTCGATGTCAGACACCGAGAACTGCACTCTGGGAGCAGGCTGACACCACCAAACCCCAGGGGAGAGTGTCCCTGGGTAGTGAGTGGTTTCGGCTGTCATATGTGAGTCCTCTGTCCTCCGCCATCCCTTGGGTCTGCTGCTCCCCTGCTCTGGGGCTCCCCTTCAGGCCCCCCCACCCCGCGCCTGTGTTGCATAACGTGCTCCTGGTCAGCTTGCTCCTCACCTTCAGAGCTTAGTGCACTGTGCTTCCTGAGCCCAGTCCTGAATTTCTACTTCAGCAAATACAAGGTAGAAAATTACGCTTGCCACATTAACGCCTGTGGTCAGGAGGAAGATTCGGTGCCAGGCAAATTCTGCACCCTGAGGGATTAGAATACGGAGGTAGTAAAAGACACTGTTCTCATTTCTCCATCTTATAACATTGAAAACACAGTATTAATATACAGACTCAACACACGTTACATGAACATGGTAAAAAGGTCATAGTCAGTAAAAACATCATTTCATTCTACATAAATGATTGCTTTCATCATGCTGTGGCATACATTGTGTATAAACTTCTATTTTAACCAGATAAATATACCAGTTTCTTGGAGTCATAATTGATGCATTTTTTTGCATTTTGATATGTGATATGTTATTTCAAAATTTCCTATTTCTTTCAAGATATCTCGCAAAGCAAACTGTGAGATCTATCGTATTAGCGTCTTTTGGTTGGCATGTGAAGAATAAGTCTTATAGTAAAATTCACAAAGTAACCAATTTCTACCAGCCATAATTACCACTCTGTGAATACACTTCCATTCTCCTTCCCATTCTGCATGGCATCTTCCAATACCAATAGAGCAAACGCCCAACATTCTCTTCTTCAGGACTCTTACGGTGCTGGGTGAGGAGGGATATAACTGTAACTTTAGCACTTGGGAGTCAGAGGCAGGAGGATCCCCACAAGTTAAATATGTTGAACATTGAAAAAATATTTATTGCCCATTTGTGTTTCTTCTTTTGAGAACTCTCTGTTCAGTTCCATTGCACACTTTTTGATTGGGTTGTTTTGCACTTCTTGATTGTGAGTTATTTGTATTTTTAAAATATATTTTATTTATTTATTTATTAGAGAGAGAATGGGTGTACCAGGGCCTTCAGCCACTACAAAGGAACTATAGATGCATGTGCCCTCTTGTGCATCTGGCTTATGTGGGTCCTGGAGAATTGAACTGGGATCCTTTGGCTTTGCAGGTTAACACCTTAACCGCTAAGCAATCTCTTCAGCTCCCTTTGTATTTTTTTTTTTTTAATATTAATCTTCTTTAGGTAGATAGCAGTTGGAGATTTTCTCCCATTCTGCAGGTTGTCCTTTGACTCAGTTTCTAGTTTCCTTAGCTGTGCAATAGCCTTTTTTTTTTTTTTTTTTCCTGTAATGTCCTATTTGTGGGCTGTTTGCCTTATTTCCTGGGCTACCTGGGGTGAAAATTCAGAAAAGTCCTTCCCTGTGCCTAACATTTGAAGTGTTCTCTCTGCTTTATCCTCTCGTCATTCCAGACTTTTGGTTCTTATATCAACTTGATTTCTGTGCATGGGAAATGTAACAGATTAAATTTGCTTTCCTTCATGCTGGAGCTGCCATTACCCAGAGATCCAGCTCCAGCAGTTTTCCGGTCTCTGTTCTCTGTAGACTGGTGTTATAGATGTGCATGACTGAGACAGCTTTTTATGTAGATTCTAAGTCTCACTGAATCTCATCTCCAAGATGGACAGAGTTGTTTCATTATGCTTGCTAAGACGATCCCCAGTAACTGTCGATGACAATGGCAAAAGGAGCATCTGTCTTCAAGCTGGGTGTGGTGGTGCGCGCCTTCAATCCCAGCACTGGGGAGGCAGAGGTAGGAGGATAGTCATGAGTTCGAGGCCAGCCTGAGACTACAGAGTGAATTCCAGGTCATCCTGAGTTAGAGCGAGACTGAAGGCTTTCCAATAGAAATAAATGGCATGCAACAAGAAAGCATACATTATCTGTGGATTTTAGACACCTACCCAATTTAATCGTGTTTCCTTTCCAATGACACTCAAAGTCATCCCTCACCTGCTGCTGGGATTTCCTCTGATATTTTTCACACACACACATATTTTCACACCCACATGTGTGTGTATATATTCCTTTCTCTGCACAATTAGTAGTGAAACTATGTGTGTCTGCATGGTACTCACCTGACTGAGAATATGTCCAACTGCAAGTGGAGAAGTCATGCTTCCTACTGTTCCAACTAATATTTCAACCCCGTTAAGAAATCCGTAATATCTGTGCAAAAAGTCATGATAATATACAGATAAAAGGTGGCATAAATGCTTTCAGGAAAGCTAACCTAAACACATGGGGCTTCAGACTACCATTCATTTCATGAGTCGAACCTTCCTAATTCTCATTCATTCAAATGTCAGAAAATTGTGTATACATGTGCAGTTGTCTAGCTGTTAAAGCTATGAAATGAGTGCATTTTACAAAGCCTGATGAACCAGAATCTATTCCTCAGCACCCACATCAAGCCAGATTCACAAGGTGTCACATGTGTCAGGAGCCATTTGCAGAAGCAAGATGTGCTGGCCCACCCATGCTGCCAGTCTGTCTGATTAAGTCTCTCTTTTTCTTTTCTTTTCTTCTTTCTTTCCTTCCTTCCTTCCTTCTTTCCCTCTTTCTTTCTTGTTCTCTCTCTCTCTCATTCAGATAAAGGAAAATGTTTTGAAAAACCAAACATTGTTTCCAAATTGTATATTAATATATTCATCTTGGCTTTAACAAAGGAATTTAACTCCCCTGGAATGACAAAACTCTGGCCAAGTTAGGGGTTCCCCAAGCCATGATCAGCTGTGATATCTTCCATGGTTCTGTCCAGGTGCTGACAGGCGGCATGAGTGAGGAGGTGACTGCTAGCCGCTGCCGTGCAGGCCTGGAGCCTCGCCCCTCATCCCTTCTATGCTCACACACACTATGTGCACAGAACTGCTCCACTCACACTGGGACATAAGAAGCACATACCAGGTACTAACAAAGGATAATTATTTATAATTATACAAATTTGTTTCTTCATGAATATTTTCTTAACGTCTGGTTTCTTAACTGATTGCATCTCAGTTGGGGTTGGCCATTCTCAAGCCCCCTCTGTTGCCAAGAATGCCTTTGAATTCTGATTCTCCTCCTCTGAAGTGCTGGAATTAAATGTGCAAGCCTCTGTACTCAGCAAGAAAGAGTTTCTGGGCTGGAGAGATGGCTTAGCGGTTAAGTGCTTGCCTATGAAGCCTAAGGACCCCGGTTCGAGGCTCGGTTCCCCAGGTCCCACGTTAGCCAGATGCACAAGGGGGCGCACGCGTCTGGAGTTCGTTTGCAGAGGCTGGAAGCCCTGGTGCTCCCATTCTCTCTCTCTCCCTCTATCTGTCTTTCTCTCTGTGTCTGTCGCTCTCAAATAAATAATAAATAGTTAAAAAAATAAAGAATGAGTTTCTACATCTTTACTTATTACATACTGGAGAGAAAATACAAAATGCCCATTCAACCCATTCAAAACAGCTTCAAAAAGTACTTTAAAATAAATTTAATTAATAAAGTGAATAATGTATACACTCAAATGAGACAACATTAATGAAAGAAATTGTTAGTGACATAAAGATGTGGAAAGATATCCTATCTTCATGGGTTGGAAGAATCAACATTATTAACATATCTATGCTGCTCAAAGTGACCCACGTCCTCTGTGCAAACCTTATGAAACTTAATGGTATTTTTCACAGACATGGAAAAACTTCTTAAATCTCATAGAATGCCATAAAACCCCTAGAGAAGCTAAAGCCATATGAGGATAAGGAAGAAAGCTGGAGGCCTCGCACTTCCTGTCTTCACAACATACAGAACAGTACAGAAGTCGATCAAGCCGGGCACCGGGAGAAACGGAGCATTTGAGAGGAGGAGCTTAAGGGACACAAAATCTCATTTAAACAGATAGAATAAATGCAAGAGATCAGTTGTATGAGTGGGTGTCTCATGTTAATGGTAATGTACTGTGTTCATGAAAACTCTTAATTATGATAGATTTCAAGTATTCCCACCAGAAAATGATGCAGTATGTGAAGGAGTGCAGGACTGTCCTCATTGTAAACCCACCGTGCGTCACACCATAAATATCTGTGCTTTTACTTGTTAATGTGAAATAAAAGAAAACAGTACCTGGGAGCAATGTCCAGAACATTGATAAATCCTCCAACCATAGAGAAGTTGAGAGATGCAGAGGCAAGTACCAGGAGGGTGACGGTGCCATGGAAGCCGAGGCCCGGGGCCAGCAGGCTCAGGCTGAAGATCACAGGAAGGAGGAGTCCTGGCAGTGACGCAGACAGCAGTTAGGTGCATCCTGAACATGGGGTGTTGGCTCCCCCAGGTGTCTGAATGTCCTGGCTGTTCTTACCTAATGTGGTGAAGAGCTTCCGGATGGTAAGTAGGCTGAAAATCTTCCTGGAATGGAAGAAGTCTGCCATCTCACCGGCTACGATACCACAGATGTAGGCACACAAATGTGGGAGACCAGACAGCAGCCCGTTCTGAGGAGGAAACGTTATTCTGAGAGTGAGTACGATGGGAGAAGCACTGTTGTTTGTACACAGCAATCTTTTCACTGACGTTCAGTAACTTAATGTGTGCTGTTGGCTTGTAGATATGGGCCAGTGATAAAGCTCCTGGGCTGGGGAGATGGCTTACCAGTTAAGTCATTAGTCTGAAAAGCCGAAGGACCCAGGTTCAATTGCCCAGGACCCACATAAAGCCACATGCACGTGTCTGGAGCATGTTTGCAGCAGCTAGAGGCCCTGGCATTCCTTCCTTCCTTCCTTCCTTCCTTCCTTCCTTCCTTCCTTCCTTCCTTCCTTCCTTCCTTCCTTCCTTCCTTCCTCCCCCTCTTTCTTTCTTTCTTTCTTTCTTTCTTTCTGTCTTTCTTTCTTTCTTTCTTTCTCTCTCTCTCTCTCTCTCTCTCTCTCTCTCTCTCTCTCTCTCTCTCTCTCTCTCTTGTCTGTATCTCTCTGCTTGCAAATAAATAAATAAATAAATAAATAATATATTTTTTAAAAAGCTTCTGCCTCAAGCTGAAGAGATGGTTTAGCAGTTAAACACTTGTTTATGAAACAAAAGGACCGTGGTTTGAGGCTTCATTCCCCAGGACCCAAGTTAGCCAGATGCATGAGGGGGCACACACATCTGGAGTTCATTTGCAGTGGCTGGAGGCCCTGGCACGCCCATTCTCTCTCTCTCTCTCTCTCTCTCTCTCTCTCTCTCTATCTCTCTATCTGCCTCTTTCTCTCTCTCTATGTCTGTCACTTTTAAATAAATAAATAAAAATAAACAAAAAAATAAAAAATAAAAAGTTTCTGCCTAGTATGCATAAAACCCTGTGCTCAATCTCCAGTGCCGTATTGCACACACCTTTAATCTCAGCATTCAGGAGGCAGAGGTAAGAGGATCTCTATGAGTTTGAAGCTAATCTGGGACTACAGAGTGACTTCCACCTCAGCCTGCACTAGGGTGCCTCACACACACACAAAAAGAATGAAAGAAAACTATAAAAAAATAAGTAAATATAAATACATGAATGAAGGACAGAAACATGCATACATGCATACACACAGCTCTGTTCAGAACCACATCATTCAATGTAAAGAGAAAACCAGTTTTGTGGTCAGTAATATTTGCCAAATCTCTGCTTTAAAAAAAAAAAGTTGTTAGGGCTGGAGAGATGTCTTAGTGGTTAAGCTCTTGCTTGTGAAGCCTAAGGACCCCAGTTCAAGGCTCGATTCCTCAGGACCCACGTTAGCCAGATGCACAAGGGGGTGCATGCATCTAGAGTTTGTTTGCAGTGACTGGAAGCCCTGGCGCGCCCATTCTCTCTCTCGCTGCCTCTTTCTCTCTTTCTGTCACTCTCAAATAAATAAAAATGAACAAAAAAATATTAAAAAGTTGTTAGTTTCATGGGATCTGCATTATGAGGACAGGATCATGTTGGGAAAGACAAGAACCAGCCTGAGGTAAAAGAGCGACAACAACGGCAATGGCAATTTCATATGCGTAGTGCTGGCTCTATACTAGCCATGGAGGGTTCCTGCCAAAGTGCCATGACTTCATGGAAAAGAGAAATTTGAGTCAATGATCTTCCGGGCGTGGTGGTGCACATCTTTGATCCCAGCACCCAGGAGGCAGAGGTAGGAGGATTGCTTTGTGTTTGAGGCCAGCCTGAGTGATTTCTAGGTCACATGGGCTACAGTGAGACCCCACATTGACAAAAAGAAAGAGAGAGAGAGAGATAGAAAAGAAAAAGAAACTTGAGTCAATGAACTCTCGTATGGATGGTCTCCATGCTATGCTGGGCCCTGGCCTGAGGACTGGGTCACTATAGAAAACTCCTAAGTGACAGCCCAGCTCCATTTCTGAGGGAATCTTTTCTGGTAACTTCACTGTAGAACACAGGGGGTTCCATGCATCAGAGATTCCCCCAGGTCACACAGGCAATGGGAATGCCAGTCCTCTCAGAGCAGGACCCGTGCCACAAACTAGGAGCCCAGCACTCAGGTCTGCTAAGAACGGAGTGCGGTGACAGGGCCTGGCCCAGGGACTTTCAAAGAAGGACTCCAGTCCCTGAAGGGAATTATGGAGTCAAGTTCTTTTCTTGTGGGGGTTTGTTTTTGAGGCAGGATCCAGCATCTCACACTGTAGTCCAGGCTATGGATGTGAATAATAGCAGTCTTCCTAATTCAGCCTCCCATGTGCTGGGATTACAGGTATGTGCTGCCATTCCCTGAACAGATCATCTTTCTCTCTCCATTTATATATATAAACACATACATACATACATATATATATATATATATATATATATATATATATATAATCATATATATATATACACATCATATATATATTATATTATATATTATATATATTATATATAAACACATACATACATATACATACATATATATATATGTGTGTGTGTGTGTGTGTGTGTGTGTGTATGATGGAAGGTGAGAGAATATGAGTACATGTGTATTTATGGAGATTCAGACATTCTATTTATACTTATTTAAAAAATATTTTTACTTATTTATTACAGGGTGAGAGAGAGTGGTATATGGGCATTCCAGGGCCTCTTGTGCTGGTACAAACAAACTCCACACGCATGCACCGTTTGTGTATCTTGCTTTTATGGGTACTATGGAATTGGACCCTGGCCAGCAGGCTTTGTAAGCTCGTGCCTTTAACCACTGCGCCATATCTCCAGTCCATATTTTTGCTATTTACCGAGGGCGGAGTTCACCTAGAAATGAAGAACTGCATGTACAGATGGAGCAGAGGCAGTAGGTAAACAGTGCAGCCGGCAGACACGGGCTGAGGCGGCTGTCACGCGGGATCAAGTCCTCCATTCAACTGAAAATGAGGACGAGGGCGGCACTCACCTCTCTCATGTTGATGTGAAGCATGGTGCTGAGATATGTTGGCGTGTACACAGCAAAGAGGGAGGCTGACCACATGTAAGCAAAGACAGAGAGGGTGATGGCCCAGACTGGAAGAGACTTCAGCATAGCCTTGATTGGCAGACGTTGTCTTCGTGAGCTGACCTGTAAAATACACCATTAATCCTTCTCCAGTGTGGACACGCGGAGCCTGTTTGGTTGGAGCAGGGTGGAGGGGAGACAGAGCGGCGCTCTACCTGCTGGGCGAGAGAAGAGTTGATGTATTCCTTCTCCCTGATGCTTATCCACGGGTGGTCCTTGGGTTCTTCATAGAACAGGATGAACCAGAGAAGAGACAGAACACAGCCAAACGCACCTATCAAAGACACGCACGTTGCAAGTGGAAAGTTCCAGCCATAGTTCTACAGTGGTTCTCTTCTGAAATGATCATTTGGGGACTAGAAAGATTGCTCAATGGTTAAGAACATTTGCTGGCAATGTCTGACAGCCCGAGTCTGATTCTCCAGTATGTAGGTAAAGCTAGACGCACAAAGAGACACATGCATTTGGAGTTTGCAGTGGCAAGAGCCCCTGGCCTGCTAGTTCTCCCTCTCTGTTTCTCTCTCTCATGCTTGCTTGCTCTCTTTGTTTACAAGCGCATAAATAAATAATTCAAAATGCTCATTTTTCAGTCTGAGAATGTAGATGTTTCCTTGCTTTTCTGGAACTCTCCAATAAGACTCACATGGAAAATACACTCTGCAGAAGCTGAGCTGTGCTGAGACATTGACCATCTTCGCCCCTCCTCACCTATCGGTCTCTGAGTCCCTCACCTCTCCTGGCTCAGGCTACTCAGTCTTAAAGGACTTTATTGTCTTAGCATGGGGATATGCACCAATACACACGTGTGTATGCAAATGTGTGTGTGTGTGTGTTACCCATAGGACGACCTTGAGTACTGTGCCTCAAGTGCCTCCCAAGTATTTTTTTGTTAGTTTTTTTGGTTTTTCAATGTAGGGTCTCACTGTAGTCCAGACTGACCTGGAAGCCTCCCAAGTTTAAAAAAATATTTTATTTATTAATTTACTTGAGAGAGAAAAAAATATATATATTACACACACACACACACACACACACACACACACACACACACACACACACAGGAAGAGAGAGAGAAAATGGGTGCATCTGGGCCTCTAGCCACTGCAAATGACCTCCAGCTGCAGGCACCACCTTGTGTATCTGGCTTTATGTAGGTACTGGGGACTCAAAGCTAGGTCCTTTGGCTTTACAGGAAAGTGCCTTAATTGCTAAACCATCTCTTTAGTCCCCTCCCACCTTTTCTTGAAACATAGTCTCTCATTGTGCTGGACCTCACCAACTAGGCTAGACTGGCTGGCCATCGAACTCTAGGGAGCCTCCTGCCTCTGGTTTTTCACTGTTGGGAATACCGGTGCTTGCTACAATGTCTGACATTATTCTGTAGGTTCTGGGAATCCAAGTCAGGTCCTTATGCTTGCACAGCAAGTACATCACTGATTAAACCATCTCCCTATGTCCAATAACCTGTTTTGAGAGCTCAGGCTTACCTATTTTCTGATACACTATCAAAACTATTTAGAGATAATCAAAATCCTATAAATATTTGCCAAGAAGTATATGTTTTTAAATTTTTTATTTATTTTATTTTATTTTTTTTTGAGAGAGAGAGAGAGAGAGAGAGAGAGCAAGATAGAGAGGCACACCCACACAGAGAGAAAGCGAGGAATGGGCATGCCAGGACCTTCAGCCTGCTGTGAATGAATTCCAGATGTGTGCGCCCCCTTGTGGTACATGTGCGACATTGTGTGCTTGCATCACTGCATCTGGCTACGTGGGACCTGGAGAGTTAAATATGGGTCCTTAGGCTTTGCAAGCAAGAAGGATATTTTGTCCTAATAACTTAACCATGGAGATATTTCAGGTTACTACGAGAGTATATAACTCTTACCATTTAGTCTTAAAGATGTAACAAACACTGACAAAACACTTGTCATAAAACACACACTATCCTAAGGATTGACGATATAGTAACAAGTAGGACTTTGTAGAAACTATAATATATTGGGATTTTCCACCTCAGATTCTGATCCTTACCTGAGCTTTTGTAAGATATACTCACCCAATATATAGAAGACCATGGGCCAGCCCAGAAGATCACAGATGAATCCACTTCCAAGCATGACCAGGAATGATCCCAATTTGAACCCTAGCCAAAAGGTCACTGCTGTTAACTTAACAAAGTCATCAAAGAAGACGAGACTTGTCTCAGGACAGTCAGGAACAACCCCCATGGAAGATGACAGAATAGCTTCCGTGGTGAGGAGGAAAGAAGGAAAGGCTTGCTTTTCTTTCTTCTTGTGTTCTTTGAGATGAGGGCTCATTTTCACTCTAAACCACTTCTGTGTGTGTGTGTGTGTGTGTGTGTGTGTGTGTGTGTGTGTGGTGTGTGCGTGTGTACTCACGCTCGCCTTGTGTGTGGCTGCACACGGAGGCCAGAGGTTGATGCCACCTGCCCTCCTCGGTGTCTCTGTACCACGTTCTCGAGACAGGGTTTCTTGCTTGAACCTGGGCTTGTCAATGTGGCTAGTGTAGTGCCCAACTTGCCCTGGGAATTCCTTGTCTGGCCTCCAGAGCTCTGGATTTCAGATTTCCAAATCACCCAGCATTTACATAGCTGTGGGACTCTGAATTCCAATCCTCACACTTGCACCACAAGGGCCTGTCCCACTGAGCCATTGTTGGAACCCCAACTTCTTTAGTATTGAAGCAAAGATGTTGGAAGTGATTTTTTTTTTCCAACTCCTTAAATCAGTCAAAACACATATCCTTATGGTCTGCAGAAAGACTGTGTTATGGAGGATAATAGTGAAATGCAATTGTTCTTGGCTTAAGTCCTTACCTGAGTAACTCACAGAGATAAGTCGGCCTCTTTCCAAGGTAGGGGCCCATTTGACCCATATTGCATTTTGGGCTGCAATAACTATGCCCTGAGATGAGATGAGATGAGATGAGATGAGATGAGATGAGATGAGATGAGATGAAGACATTTTATCTCAGATGTTTAATCTCAATTCATCCCCAGAACATTTTTTCCTATTATCTGAATACCTGGGATAGTCCCTGGAGCGCTCGGCACACGATAAACAAAGCTGGTCCAAGGTGAGCTGCTCCTGGGGTGAGCAGGGAGAACACAGAGCTGAGGAACACGGCAGAGCCAATCCACTTCTTCACAGGGAATCTTCCAGACAGGTAGCCAACAGGAATGTAGGCTAT
Organism: Jaculus jaculus; assembly: GCF_020740685.1. Classification (NCBI taxonomy): domain Eukaryota; kingdom Metazoa; phylum Chordata; class Mammalia; order Rodentia; family Dipodidae; genus Jaculus; species Jaculus jaculus. The sequence continues at coordinate 3,833,641 of NC_059114.1, read as the reverse complement.
GATTGCACCGTATGAAAAAGAACTAAGGATGACCCCCTGGATACCAGGACTCCAGTTATACACAGGGTTCTGGAAGAAAAGGGGAGACACATCTAGCTGGTCTGCACATTGGAGACTTAGTGAGTGAGTTAGGAATTCAGAAAATACGGTATTCCTGTTCCTGCTTAGTTCTCTTCACTGTAACATTTTTTTTCCCTACATAATCTCTTCTTTTCCCTCACCATGCCCATATAGGTGTATGTGTGTGTATATATATATATATGAGCATATATGTATGCATATATGTATGCACAATACAGGGTAAGTATCTCTTATTTGAAATGCTTGGGGTCAAAAGGTTTTCTGATTTTTTTTGGTTGTGAAATATTCCCATACTCATAGTGATAATATTTGAAGGATGAGACCCAAATCTAGATATGAAATCCATTTAGGCCCTATATCCACTGTATGTAGTTTTATAGGTGATTTTATATAACATGTTAGTATACCATTCCCTGCTTCATGAGGTCAGACATGGAATTCTTTACTTATGGCCTCACAGCACTGCCTAAAAGTTTCAGATCCCAGGGTATTTTAGATTTCACACGAGGGATTCCAAGCCTGTGTCATGAACAGTTCTCATGTCCAAGGAGCCCTCAGTACTTTCAGTGCCTGTCAGAGCACAGCAGTTAACAGTTCCTTCTCGACTGTGTCTTCACTATTCTTTCTAGACATACGTTTCTCCCCTTCTCTCTCTCTCTCCTTCTCTATCTGCCCTCCACGTGTTCTAACCCCATTATTCTAATGAAGCCCTCAGTCTTCAGTTTTGTTATTTCTTATGTCAAGGTCACTTGGGCCCTTTGCAAGTGCAGTTGTGCTTAATCATCTGGCATGCTCTTTAAGTGCTTACAGGGTGATCAAGACTTGACATTCTTCATCTCATCAGGATTGTCTTGTCCGCAATATTCAACCGTGATGCAAATTAGCAAACCAGCTGGGAGACTGCACTTCAGCCCGGGCCACCTTTCCACTCTACCTTTGTGTCGTCCAGCTTCTGCCCTGCAGATGCGTTGGGCACACCACTTGTGTCCGTTCTGTTCACCATGGTTACTATGGTGAGGCTCAGACATGTATGCTGTCCACTGATCCCCATGTTAACGAAGTGCAGAAGCAGAGCGAGTCCATAGCGAAAGGAACAAAAACCCGGGACTGGCAAGTGGAACAGAACATCTCCGTTACTAATAAAGTTGAAGACAGGCATCTGTAACCCAAGATATAATTGAAAATTATATTGTTCTAATGGCCTCTGAGAAATTACCAAGAAGATTTGTGACTAATATAATAATCCCATATTACTGTAAAAAAGAATTCCAATTAGGATGGCCCAGAAAATTGAGCCAGTTTGCCAAATATTTTGGCTTATGTCTCTACAAAAGAGACCCTTAGCAAATACCTTAGGTTTCTTTCAGAAGTAAGTTTCCTTAATAGTAACAATACCATGTTCTCTCAAAGAAACTGCTCTGTTCTCCAAAGACATAAGGATATTCTCGCTGTGATCCACATTTTCATAAGGCAAAGAAAAATTGAATTCAAGAAAATCCAATTGCATACTGAAACAGAATCAAGCTATCAATGTAGTGTTTGTATGGAATGAAGCAGATCCACAGGTGGAGAAAAGTTTGAAGTCCATCAACAGATATGCACCTAATGTCAAGTGACATTGACTAAAGATGCTATTGTGATTCAGTAGAGAAAAATAAATTCTGGTTTGAAGTGTACTATACCCCCCCCCCAGCACCAAAAAATATATGTTCATCCTAAAAGTCATGAATGGGAATACCTGTAGCAACTTTACTTAGAATAGTAAAGTGACCCAGGCTTGTTGGCATACACATTTAGTTCCAGCACTGGGGAGACTGAGATAAGAAGATTGCTGTGAGTTCAAGACCAACCTGGGGATACACAGAAAGTTCCAGATCAGCCTAGACAAGACCCTCCCTCAAAAAAAAAAAAACTAAATAAAAGACAGAATGTTTAGAAGTAGTAACATATTAAGGTATGTTGATGCCAAACATGTCACTCGGAAGTAAAAATGAAGGCAGCCCTGATATACTCTGTATCCACACAAATTAATCTAAAAAAAAACTTGCTTTGCTACACTGCAATAATTGTTCATTATAGGAATTTATTTAGATGACATTTGGAAAACAGGCTGGCATGATTGACATGGCTGCCTTCATGTCCAGAAGAAGTAATGGGAGTGTCTCTGGTGTTGAATCTCTCAGGCAGTGAGTCTGTCTAACTGCTCCACTCAGAGCTTCAGACAGATTGAAAGGACTCATGTGATTAGACCAGCTTCACTTGGGTGATTTTCTTCTTTAACATCAGCCTGCTGTGCACCATGTGACACCTAGAAAATGTCTTCAAGCTGTGACTACCTGAATGCCTGCCTAAGTAGATGAGGAACAGTGAATACGTACCAGGATTGAGGAATCTTAGGAACAATGTTGGAATCCTGCCTACCGTGCCCCACCATATTAGCTCATTCTCCTTACTGTGGCAAATGTCTCCCAAAGCAACCTAAGGAGGGAAGGGTTTGCTTGGTCATGGCTCAAGGACACAGCCCGTCGTGGAGGGAGGCTGGGCGGCAGGAGGAGGAGGCAGCCGGCCCTTGCGCCTGTGGTCAGGAAGGAGAGAGGACGGCAGCCCGGGCTCAGCCTGCTGTCTCCTCCAGCTCCGTGCAGGACCCCGGCCTCGCACGGTGCGGCCGCACGGAGGTGACTGCTCCTTTAACCTGACGCAGACACTCCCTCACAGACATGCCCGGAGAATTTTCTCCTAGGTGATTCTCCATCTGATCAGGTTGACAATTGAGTTAATCAGCACATCTCTCCTTAAGCCCCTAGAGATTTATATTCATAGAGCTGGGCATGGTGGCGCACACCTGTAATCCCAGCACTCAGAAGGCAGAAGTAGAAGAATCACTGTGAGTTTGAGTCCAGCCTGAGAATTCCAGGTCAGCTTGGGCAAGAGTGAGACCCTACCTCAGAAAAAGCAAACCACCACCACCACAACAACAACACTAAAAAATTGTGGGGGCTGAAGAGATTTCTCAGTGGTTAAGGCACTTGCCTGAGAAGCCTAACAACCGAGGTTCGATTTCTCAGGACCCACGTAAGCCAGATGCACAAGGTGGCGCACGCTTCAGGAAGTTCACTTGCAGTGGCTGAAGCCCTGCCATGTGCCATTCTCTCTCTCTCTCTCTTTTCTCTCTATCAAGTTAGTAACTAAACTAAAACTTAAAAGTATCTAAAATGATTTATGTTCATTCCACAGATTCAACCCACTTAAAGTTTCCTAAACCTCTCACCTTATTAAAATATCAGCTGGGGGCTGGAGAGATGGCTTAATGGTTAAGTGCTTGCCTGTGAAACCTAAGGACCGTGGTTCAAGGCTCGATTCCCCAGGACCCACGTTAGCCAGATGCACAAGGGGGCACACGCGTCTGGAGTTTGTCTGCAGTGGCTGGAGGCCCTGGCTCGCCCATTCTCTCCCTCTATCTGCCTCTTCCTTTCTCTGTCTGTCGCTCTCAGATAGCTAAATAAAAATAAACAAAAATATATATCAGCTGGAAGTACAGCGTCATCAGAGCTTATCAGTGCAAAATCTCACATCTCACAGTCTAACTCACACACAAATAAGCCACACAGCAGTGATCCAACCGGAAGCGCAATTCACCATGTCTGTCTGTGGTCTTGTGAGACTGGAGAGACAAGGTGTGTGCTCTATACTGCCACCACATAGTGAAATTATGGTCAGAGACAACATTGAACCCACAACAGGAAGCCCACAGTAAGAGTCTTGATGGAATGACCAGCCAGTAGCCTCGTGGCAGATTAATTATTGTGGGTAACTTCCATCATGGGCATGACAGTGTTTTTTCAATTTAATATTTTACTTATCTGTTTAAAAGCAGATAGAAGCTATTTTTGGTGACACAAGCCTTTAATCCCAGCACTTGGGAGGCAGAGGTAGAAAGACTGCCATGAGTTCATGGCCACCCTGAGACTACATAGTACATTCAACGTCAGCCTGAGCTAGAGCGAGACCCCACCTCTGAAAAAGAAAAAAGCAGATAAGGACACAGTGAGAGGTTGTGAGAGAGAAGTAGAGAGAGAGTGTAGCAGACAGCTTCAGGTTCACTGAGATGAACTTCCAGACCAGGCACAGTTATGGAGGAAGGGATATTCATTGAAGCTTACAAATCCAGGGGAATTTCCATAATGGCAGAAGAAGCTGGCCTGCCTTCACAGGCCCAAGCAGAGAGAGAGAGAGAGAGAGAGAAGCACAAGCCTAAAGCCAAAAGCCACACAGCACAGCACACTTCAGGAACTCCTGCTAGGCACACTTTTCATATCTTTAGATTGAAATCTGAAACCCACCACCACACCTTAAGATCCCCCCAGTGACATTGCCTCCAGCCAGGTGGCTGCAGATGCAAACTACAAATAAACAACTGAATATATTGGAGGCCATCTATTCTATTCAAGCCACCTCAGAGAGGATGGGCACACCAGGGCCTCCAGATGATGAAAATGAACTCCAGATGCATGAGACACTTTGTTTTACATGGGCACTGGAGAATCGAACCCAGGTCACTAGACTTTGTAGACAAGTGCCTTAACCGCTGACCCATCTCTCCATCCCCCGTGACAGTGTTTTGTTCTTCCTAAATTGTCTTTTTCTGGCTGTGAATATCCCTTTCTGTAGGCAATGCCTCTGCCAAGGCAACCCTCTGTCAATATAAAGAATACCTTTCCATTGTGAGGATGTTCCCACACAACACCGTTTTAAAGGAGCTCACAGCTCAGCCACAGAAGTGTGGCCCTGGGCTTGTGTTCATGGTCTAACCACATTCCCCACATGTAGAAGATTGACAGAATCGTGGCATGGCTTCTGGAGAGATGACTGCAGCCTCAGCTAGGAGGCAGTCCTCCGCAGGGCTGGAGCAAAGTTCTCCAGAAGGTTGTGCATGGAGGAAATCAGGACCCAGTGTCTGGTGCTGATTTTCCCAAAGTCAAGGCTCATGGGTCCCAGAGTCAGGCTTGAAAGTAGAAGCGGCGCCACTCTCCACCACGCCCAGAGACCCTGCAGCGAACCTCTTACTTCCCACTCTCATGAGGTTAAGCCCTCTGGCCAGATGTCCTAGTTCTGGAGGGAAGAACTCTGTGCTTAGAAGGACTCTCTGCTCTACCTTCTGTCTTTGAGGTCCACAGACATGAGGAATCTTGGGGCCATCTTGACATTCTGTTAGCTCACATCCATGCTTACCGAAGACTTTGAATCATGAATAACCCTGATAAAAATACTTTTCTCTATCTGTTGATCATATAAATTTTCTTCTCTTGATGAATTTTTTTTCTAATATTTGACAACCCTTCTTCATTCCTAAGATAAACCTGAGCTTTGTTGACTTTTTTTAAGATTCTATGTTTGAACATGGATAACATGTGAAATTAAAATTATCAAAATAATCAATTATTAAATTTTATACAAGAAAAAAATACAATTTTTATAGACCACTAACTGTTTCTATGAACCAAGAATTATGCAATTCGGAGTCCTTCTTAGGGATGCGGGTTGGCATAACATAGACTTAAGTCTAGATCATAGTGATAATTACATATTGTGCTCAACTTTCCTGTACTGCTAACTTTCTTTCAAGACACCCAGTAAACATCCAAATGACACACATTAGGGAATGAAGTGATCTAGAACATTCTGCTGCCTCCCAGCCTTCTAGAGGCTGGTGTTCTCCCTGAGGACAGAACTAAAGTGGCACACCTTTTTGTGTGACAGTCTCCCCTGGTCATGAACTGAGATCTTTTAGTTGAAAGATTTTATGATTTTTATTTATATTCTTCCCTATACCTTTCCTCATTTCTTTTGAGATAGCTTCTTATGTAACCCAGGCTATGTAATTCACCATATAACCAGGATGACCTTGAACTTGCGATCCTCCTGCCTCTACATCCCTAGTGATAGCATTGCAGGCACGCGTCACTGTATCTCGCTTGTACACTGTGGAGATGGAACTCAGGATTTTGTGATGCTGCGCAAGCACACTCCCATGAGCTTCTTTTCCCAGTCCTTTCTTGAACATCCCAAGATTTCACGTTTCCACAGAAAGACTCTGCCACGCCTCAGAGGTGGTCCGCTGAGGGGGACTCCTGTGTAATGAACGGGTCATGCTACCTTTGCAGGGAGGGGGCTGATTCTCCGTCTGGTGTCTCTCTTCCTCCTTGGCGGCTTTGGTCTCCATCACTGTGGATGCAAAACACACTGAGGTCAGAGCAACCAAAGAAAGCAACTGACCAAGTACCAGGACTCCTCTGTGACTTAACAGCTGGGTCAAAGCACAGCTTGCTGTATTCCACTTGTGCCTTTTTAACTCCACTAAGTTAAAATGTCATTCCACTGTGCGATTTTGAAATTGATTTAAAGTACATAGAAAATGTGCAAATTATACAAAACAAGCATCCCAATCCAAGCAGAATTTTATATCCAGCAACAGTGCCCTCAAGAGATTGACAAAAAGTGAAGGTATTTTTTTATAAATTTTTTTCCTCATTTTTATTTATTTATTTATTTGAGAGTGACAAAAACAGAAAGAGGCAGATAGAGAGAGAGAGAGAGAGAGAGAATGGGCACGCCAGGGCTTCCAGCCACTGCAAATGAACTACAGACGCGTGTGCCCCCTTGTGCATCTGGCTAACGTGGGTCCTGGGGAGTCGAGCCTCCAACCCGGGTTCTTAGGCTTCACAGGCAAGTGCTTAACCGCTAAGCCATCTCTCCAGCCCAAAAGTGAAGGTTTTATTAAACAAAGAACAAATGAAATTTCTTGTGGGTGGTCTTGCCCTGTGAACCATTATAAAAGAAGGCCTCAGGCAGAAAGGAGCTGCCACTGGTTGGAAGTGTTCACTCACAAAACCAAAGGAAGACTGTTGGAAAAGCAATAAATGCAGGTGTGGACTAAAGTTCCTGAAAAGCATTCAGAGTCAGTACCTACTTCCAACAGGCTTCTTGACTGATGAGAATTTCTAGGATTGCGGAGAGATGGAATGAGCCACATCCAGAAGCAAATAACCCTGGGCTGGCTCTAACCCGACACTAGCTATTCATTTCCCATCTCTCTGTGTGACTTAACATCTTGTGACCTTCACTGGATCAGGTGAAACCATTTGTTAGCAGTCCCCCCAGGAATGAGGCTGCGTCCGAATGAGGTAGCCTCAGAGAAGGCTGCTCCTCGCAGAGGGCACTGAATTCCAACACTCGACACCCACACGTAGGCCAAGAATCCTGGCATCACACATTTTTCTCTTGCATTCCGGTGAGTCATGACCTCTTTGCACTCATTCCTCAGAGAGTGCTCTGATTCCTTTCCTTGGGAAAATCCTCAGAAGATAAGCACACATTTCTTTTTTTCTAAAAAGTTGCCCCATATTAGTGATTACCTTCCATAATATCTCTTCCAGAGAAGGATCCCAGAAGCCCAAGAACTAATTGCTAATCTCACTTAGTACATGTAAGATTCAGGCTAACCTGATTCAGGGTGAACTTGAAGTTCCTCTTCCCAGAAAAACTCAAATTGTCATGGTACCCAATCTTTCAACCTGCTAGCGTGTGCCAGTAAATCCTAGACTGAATCCTTTGACCACATTTTTCTAAATGTAAAAGTTTAATTTTTCTTGCTTGTTTGTTTTCTGAGATAGGGTCACACTCTAGCCCAGGCTGACCTCAGATTCCCTATGCAGTCTCAGGATGACCTCCAACTCACAGTGATCCTCCTACCTCTGCTTCCCAAGTGCTTAAAGGTGTGCACCACCAGGCATGGCTTAAAAGTTTAATTTTTAACTAATTTTTACCTTCACTTTGTAACTCTCAGAAGAAGGCTAGACATTCTTGGAAATCTGTTAGCAATATCATGGCAAAGTAAACAAAAATGGTTAGTTTCTCAAGCCCCCAGGAAGGTCTACCTGGAGGAGCTCCTGAGATGCCGCTGGACTCCCTGCTCTTCTCACACATGCTATGGCTTTGTGAATGTCCTGTGGGTTTCATTCCCTCCATATCTCCTCTTTCTGCTTAAGCCCATCTCCTTTCTTTTTGTGTGTGTGTGTGTGTGTGTGTGTGTGTGTGTGTGTGTGTGTGTGTACTGTGATAGTTACTTTCTACTTGTTCAAACAAAACATACAGCCAAAAGCAGATTATGACAATAAAGTGTTTATCACAGTTTTACAATATACTTATTTATTTTGAGACAGACAGAATTAGAAAAGCTGACCCAGGGCCTTTTGCCACTGCACATGAATTCCAGGTGCGTGCACTGCTTCATACATCCTGCTTCCTGTGGACACCCTGACAGTCAGCTTGAGCCAGCAAGCTGTGCAAGCGCCTCTCACCACTGAGCCCTCATTTCACCTTAGGCTTGCAATGTCGAATGGAAGTTTCATCACAGAAGAGAAGAGAGCTGGGGCATCACATGTGCACATCATGCCAGAAAGAAATTGGCTAAGTGGGTTTGCTCTCCGCTAATCAACCCCCAGCATCCACTGTCCAGGAGTACAGCTCCTTTAGCTAGACTCCACCCCCAAGGGATCTTCCAGATGGAGGAAAGCACCGTCATTCACACATGTGCCAATGGGGGACATTTTTCATTCAAACCACCACATTCTGTCTCACTGCATTCTATCTAACCTCTTTAAAGATATTTTTCTTTATTTATTTGAAAGAGAAAGAAAGACAGATAGAGAGAGAGAATGGGCACATCAGGACCTCCAGCCTCTGCAAACTAACTCCAGATGTTCACATAATCTTGTGCATCTGGCTTATGTGGGTCCTGGGTAATCAAACCTAGGTCCTTTGCCTTTGTAGACAAACACCTTACCCTCTAAGCAATCCCCCCCCCAGCCCCCATCTAACTTTAAAACTTCCCAAGCCAGGAGAGGTGGTACATGCCTTTAATCCCAACACTTAGGAAGCAGAGGTAGGAGGATCACTGTAGGTTTGCCCTGATCTGCTAATTTCTTTTCTTTTTTTTTTTTTTTTTTTTTTTTGAGGTACAGGAGTTGTATTCCTGAACAGTTGGACCCTGGGGTCCTGGGGGACCCTGAGACTACATAGTGAATTGCAGGTCATCCTGGGCTAGATTGAAACCCTCCCTCAAAAACAACAAAAACAAATCTGCAGAGCAGGTCAAACATCAAATCCTATTGGTCCATGTCTGGTATCTGGGACCATGACTTTTTTTCTAGATCATACATGTCCAATTATCCTTCCACTGTGCTGGCTCAGTCTCTGCCTCTCCACCACACTGGCTTGCTTTCTGAACAGATCCACCTGAGAAAGAGCAAGCACTTTTGCTCATCGGCTGTCCTGACATTTCTAAAATCCTGGGATCTTCTCTGCAACTCAGGGGTCAGGCATTTCAGTGCTGACCCACCCAGCTGCTTCAGGAAATCATGGCTGGATATTACATGACACTACTTTAAGCATTTCTCGAGACCCCAAACCAGTCTAGGTTTGAGATAGAATTTACAAATTCAGTGACTATGAAGCTTGACCTTGAGGATCAGAAAGTCCTTCAGCACTCTTCTTCAGGCTACCACGTTCAAGGCTGTGCATGCCCCCTGGCTTGTGCCTTTCATTGACTAGGTTTCCTTCTCAGGACATCTTTCTAAATGATCCAATGCAGAACAGTTGGTCTATCTTTAGTGACAGTACGTTCCCTAAAAACTGCATCTTAAGTGGCCCAAAACATATGACTTCCAACTTGCTTAAGTTTTTCTGTTTGTAAACTTTATATTTCTAAAAATCTTCTTTTTTTTGTGCACTGTAATTTCTTCCACAAAACTTATCAGTCCATTACTTTTAAATTCACTTCTGATGTTGTTATTAGGACATTGTCAAAACATAGCCAGCCTCTAACTCTGTCCCAACAAGGCCCTTTTTCCCCCTCAGGAACCTCATAAGCTGGCTCTGTACATTTTGGACTTCTTTCTACACTTCAGTCTTCTGTACTCTCACCAAAATGTTCTGCTCACAGTCTTATGAAGCTTCTCAAACCCAAAGTTCTAACTCAACCCATATTCCTCCTTCAAACCAGCTGCAAAAGACCCAAAACCACATGGTCAGATTGTCACAAGAATGATATCACCTCAGGAATCAATTTCCTCTAGCGATTACCTTTTTGGGGCTGAGAAAACAGTCCAGTCAGAAGCAGTATATGGTAGGAAAGAGTATGTTTCAGGCAGAAGTTTCAGCAGAGGCGAGCAGGCAGCTGGTCTCGTCTCCACACAAAGTAAGAAGGAAGTTGTCTAAATGAGCTAGCCTCAGCTCCCAGGAAGAATGGACTCATTAACCCAGAGATCCGCCCCCAGGAGTGCACCTCCTTCAGCAAGGTTCCACCTCCCAGAGGACCCACCCTCTGGGGAGGCTAAATCATAAAAAGTGAGCTATGGAAAACATTTTTTATTCAAACCACCACAGGTACAAATGGGTCACAACCCATGTGTGCATGTGCCACTTCGCTTCTGACTTTACATAGGTGCTGGGGAACCAAATGAGCTGGCAGGCTTTGCAAGCACCTTCCTTTTATCTCGGAGCCATCTCCCTAACACAGGAGCACCCTTACCCTGAAACTGAACGGACCTTTTACTAGCATGTGAGCTCTGAATCAGAAATCTCTGACTGTGGCTGATTTGTGAACATGTTGAAGCAGCTTTTTAAAAATGTTATTATTATTATCGACATATTACACGGTGTGTTGGTACTCCTTTTCCTTATCCCTGCCCCCATTCTGCTGGGGACCCTCCTCAGTGGGGTTGCAGGCATTACCTTTGGGGTGGTGGGAGCAGCAGTCAGTTATTTTGGGGAGGAGGGAATGCCTCTGGGCATGATGTCTCAACCTGTGGCTCTTATAATCTTTCCACTTCCTCTTCCACAAATTTCCCTGAACTGTCATGGGTGTGTTGTAAGTCTACGTCAGTGGTGAGCTCTGAGGCGGCCCTGGATCTCTGCTTCTGGGACTGTTGAGCACCCTCAGAATCCTCCTGCTATAGTCAGTTTCACACTGCTGGCAGAAATCACCCAACCAAGAGCGGTGTTTTTGGGAAAACAAAAAAGGTTTATTTTGGCTTACAGGTTCAAGGGGAAGCTCCACAATGGCAGGAGAAAATGATGGCATGACCAAGCGTGGACTTTACCTTTTGGCAGACGACAGGTGGACAACAGGAATGGGAGAGTGTGCCAAACACTGGCGAGGGGAAACTGGTTATAGCACCCATGAGCCCGCCCCCACCAATACACTGCCTCCAAGATGTGTTAATTCCCAAATCTCCATCAGCTGGGAACCTAGCATTCAGAACACCTAAATTTATGGGGGACACCTTTGTCAAACCACCACACCTCCCTATTATGCTTTTAAATGCCTGTTAAATATTTGAAATTTAGCAGATACCTCATACATTGAATCTTAATTTTTTTTAACCTAAGAGAATGCAGGGACTGGACCAGGAGCTGTGGTCCATGTTTGTAACCCCAGCACTTGGGAAACCGAGGCAGGGGAATTATGACTTTGATGTCAGCCTGGGTTACACAGAAATGACAAGCAAGCCCGAGCTGTGTGGTGAGGTCCTGTAGTTCTAAAAGAAAGGTGAAAAGGGGGAAGAGGAGAAGGAAGGAGTGTGGGAGCTAGGGAGGCGAGGAGAAGGAGGGATGGGAGAAGAGGCTGGAGAGGAGGACAAAGTAAGGAGAGGGACGAGCACAGAGAAGTGGCTAGGTAAGACAAGATAGAAGGAGGACAGAAGACACGTGGGAGGGAGCCCCTCTGTGGTCAGCACTTTGATGTCACTCAGCTGCAGTGTGGATCCTGGTGCAGGGTGCTCGTACGTAGCTGGCACCTCCGTCACTTTCTGGAAAAGGGGCCCTTTGTAAGGAGTGAACGCCCCAGGTCAGCAGTGGTTCAAGGTCCACGTTCTGAGTAAACAGCGCTTGCATGGAGGGGCATCAGTGTGCTGGGTACTGATTACCGAGGAGGCAGCGTCCTTCTGTTCTTGGCTCCCGCATATCTGCTGCTTGGGCAGGCTCTGCAATCGCTTCACCCGGCTGCCATGTCTTATCCATTAACATTTTAAAAAATATTTACTTATTCATTTCACCTACAAACAGTGAGAGAGTGAGTATGGGCTTGCCAGGGCCTCCTGACACTGCAAACGAGCTCCAGATGCATGCGCCCCTTTGTGTATCTGGCTTTATGTGGGTCCTGGGAAATCGAATCTGGACCTTCAGGCTTTGCAAGCAAGCCCTGTTAACTGCTGAGCCATCTCTGCAGCCAAACACTATTCAGTTTAGAGGTTTTGCATGGAAATGTTCAAGCATAGAAAAGAAGTGCAATGGCCAAATGGTAATCATTGCTAAAGCTGGTTAACACGTATGTATGTGTTAACATGTATATATGTTTTAACATACATGTATTTGTTAATCAGCTTTAGCAATTCCATTTGGAAATGGTTTATTCCTGTGGTCATGGTACACATGACAACTATAAGAAGCTCAACAGGCATGCCTAGTTCATTAGGAACTGTGTTTATATTTATATCCTGAGTATCTCTAATATATAAGGATAATCCCTTAATTCCATTTAATATCTGTCTGTTGTGTCAATTTTCCCCATTGCTTTAAAGTTGTCTCCTTTATACTTGATTGATTGGCTTTTTAAAAAATTATTGTTTGTGGCAGTGTCTTATGTAGCCCAGGCTGGCTTGAAATTTACTATGTAGCTAAGGATAGACTTCCGGTGCTGACTGTGCGGCCCTGCCTCCCTCGAGCTGGCCCCGCAGGTGTGAGCCACCATGTCCACTTTCCCACTGTGCCTCACTGAGCCGAATGAGGTTCCAAGTAAGGTTCCTGTGTCACTCAACTGTTAAGGCTCTTGGGTCTCTTTTATTTTATTTCTTTTCTTTTCTTTTTTAGTAATGTTTTCCCCTTTACATTTTCTGTTACTGAATAACAGCAACAAAAGTGGGTCATTTGTAGAGGATCTCACGGTCAGTTGAGAAATGGCCTTTGGTGTCCTTGTAGGGTCCTTACCTTTATTACCTTCTGTAAACTGTGGGGCATATAGACTCTTGGCAGAGACAGAGCTCAAGTGATAGATAGGGGTGACGGGCACCAGCCGTGGCATGCTGTCAGGAGGCCTGTGACGGACAGTAGCTTTCTTGATTTGGTGATATGGTAGGATATCCCACTCTCTAACAGTCCTTGACCTCATGAATCAGGAATGTGTGGTGTGCTATAGAAACACGGCCTCGAGCTCCTGGTGGCCCATGACCCTTCACCACAAATAGCCTGTCTTCGGGAGAACTGGTAGTTTTATAGACGTTGCTACCGGGGCTGTGAGGTGGCTCAGTGGGTAAACACTGCATGCACACGTGAGTATCTGTGTGCGGCGCCCTGGCACACTCGTGCAGGCCAGGCATACTGCTCACCTGTAATCCAGCGCTGGGAAGGGGGAGGCAAGTGGGTCACTGGGCTTATAGTCTGGCTAACCTAGACAATTCAACGATCTCTAGGATCAGTTAGAGTCTTGGTCTTGAAAACTAAGGTGGAAAGTGGAGCTGGACAGATGGCTTAGGGACCCCAGTTCAAGGCTCGATTCCCCAGGACCCACGTAAGCCAGATGCACAAGGGGGCGCATGCATCTGGAGTTTGTTTACAGTGGCTGCAGGCCCTGGCACACCCATTCTCTCTCTCTCTGCCTCTTTCTCTCTCTGTCTGAATGTTGCTCTCAAATAAATAAAAATAAACAAAAAAATTAAAAAAGTAAGGTGGAAAGTGATAACTGGGCACTCAATGCCAACCTCTGTCCTCCATATATATGCACACACACACACAGGAGCATGCATATACCCACATGCACGATTTCGAGTTTCTTTCTCAAAATACTACCTTCTTACTTAAAAAAAAAAAAAAGTAAAGTCTTTGTGTGTACATGTGCCGATGCGTGTTCGTGTTTCTGAACATTTGTGTGTCAGTGTGGGAGCACATGTGTGCACCACGCCACCTGTGTGGCGATCTGAGGACAATTTGAAGTTTGGATCTCTGCTGCCTCCCCCTTGATCCTCCCTCTGCTGCCGTTGGAGACGAGGTCTCTTGTCTGCTGTGCCAGGGGAGCTCACAGGGATCCCCCTGCCTCCACCTCCCCTCTTGCTGTAGGCTCACATGGGTCCTGGGGATGTGACCTCAAGTCCTCCAGCTTGTGAGGCAAGTGCTCCATCCAGCGAGTCATTCCCCAGCCACTGTCTTATCTATCCAAATAGGACCTCATGAAAATGGCCCATGAGATAAGCAAGACTGAGTAACTTCTCTTCGCTGTTATAAGACATCCCCGTTCTCGCTGGCTAGGAATTTATTTCCTGTGATTCTGTTTCTCCTACATTTTCTATTCTCGTGTGTGGGTGGGTGGGTGGGTGTGCACAAGAATAGAAAATGTTCAAATGTGTGCAGAAACACGTGTGTGTGAGGGCGCGGGGGCATGTGGAAGTCAGAGGACAACTCACAGTGTCTTTCCTCAGGCAGCATCCACCTGTTTTTGAGACAGAGTCACTTTGAGAATCTCTTTTGAGAACCTTTTGTCTCTGTTATGTGGCTTGATGGAAAAGTGCTGGCCTAGCAGGCTTACCAAAACAACAACCACAACAATAAAGCCTGCAACTATAAAACAACTCAGGGCAGGTGTGGTGGCTCAGGCCTTTCATCCCAGCACTCAGGAAGCTGAGTTAAGTGGATCACTCTGCCAGCCTGGGACTAGAGTTCCAGGTCAGCCCAGGCTAGAGTAAGACTCTATCTCTAAAAAAGCAAAAGGAAAAAGAAAGAAAGAAAGAAAGAAAGAAAGAAAGGAAGGAAGGAAGGAAGGAAGGAAGGAAGGAAGGAAGGAAGGAAGGAAGGAAGAAAGAAAGAAAGAAAAGGAAAAAGGGGAAAAAAGAAAACAAATAAAGAAATGAAGTTGGAGCAATGACTTAGTTAGTAGTCAATGTGTTTGCTGGACATGCGTGACTACCTGTGTTCAGATCCCCCGAACCTACACAAAGCCAGAAGCCATAATCCTAGCATTCCTAAAGCAAAAGGACGGTGGAGATAGGAGAATCACCCCTAAGCTTGCTGGTCAGCTGGCCTGGCAAATGCAGCCATGAACAAGACACCTTGCTTTGTGAAGTTGTCCTCCGACCTCACATGCATTCAAATGGTATGCGTGCACATGCACTCACACACATAAGCCTGAGCATGCGCGCGTGTGCGCACACACACACACACACACACACACACACATCATTGCCCTAGTAAGGCTGCCACCTTGGACTAAGGGTTGTGTCTAGTCTTTTGAAACTGAAATTACCTCACTAGTTCCCCCCACGCAGCAGTTCTTCTCAGTCCAAACACAACAACCTTGCCCTTCACTCAAAAAAAAAAAAAAATGGACAAACACCAGCCTCCTTTTTAAAAACAGTTATTTATTTGTTTGTTTTAGAGAGAAAACAGGTGTACCAGGACTTCCAGATGCATGCACTTCTCTTTATGTGGGTACCGGGGAACCGAACCCGGGGCTGCCCGTGCTGTCAGGCTTGTTCAAGCAAGCTCCTTTCATCTCCGAGCTGTGTCTCCAGCCCCAGGCTTCTTTTTGAGAAGAACCACAGCAATCACAGTCTTCTCTGGTGTGTTATCACCACAGAAGTCTTCCCACCTACAAAATGTCACACATCACAATTATTTCCCCACCCAAGTGGGACAACTAAGGAGGAAAAATAACAGGGAATTAAAAAAATTTTACATACTTCTGTGATTACAAAACAATTGGAATCATGACCCTTTACCTTCATAAACGGGTGAGCTTCTTCTCCTTAGCCCACTCTTGGACATCTGCTCTTCCAAAGATGAGGTAGGAGACAAGGCCCAGTAGGTTAACGGCAAACAGCAGG
This sequence comes from Jaculus jaculus, assembly GCF_020740685.1. Taxonomy (NCBI): domain Eukaryota; kingdom Metazoa; phylum Chordata; class Mammalia; order Rodentia; family Dipodidae; genus Jaculus; species Jaculus jaculus. The sequence goes on along the minus strand of NC_059114.1, from coordinate 3,817,631 downwards.
AAGAAGATATTCCTCCACCCAAACTCAGGGTCCTGGGGGTGCACAAGCCCCACAATCAATATTTTTCTCTTATTTTTTTTCGTATAAGACCATATTACTAATCAGATGGCAATGTTCACCAGTGAGTTTCCATGTTTCAATTCACCCCCTAAAAGTGTCTTGATAACGGAAGAAAAGGACTGTAAAACTATCCTCAGCGAGGGATGTCTGGTCCCTCGTGACTGACCCACAGAGCTGCATTTGTCATGGTCGCCAAAGTGCCACACACATTCTCTCCTGCACAGATCTTGCCTGCATAAGCTGGTCAAAAAATATCTCTAAACTGTGTGGCTGGCGGAAGGCACCTATGTGCGTTGGTTGTCTTCCTTGACAGCTCTCCACTTTGTTACTGAGGGTCTTCCAGCTGAACTTGGGGTTTGTCAACTCAACTAGTGTAGCTAGCCAGCTTGTCGCCGGGACACTCTGTCTCTGAGCTCCTGGGTGTTGACATGACGGGTGAGCCACCATCCCCGCTCAGCATGTATACAGGAGTCAGGGATCAAATCTCAGGTCCTCACACTCATGAAGCAAATCTGAATCCACTGAATCACCTCCCTAGGCCTTGCTTGTGAGATTCTTCTGAGCTTGTGAGGATGTAGTGAGAAGATATTGGGCTCTGGGGCTGCACAGGTCTAAGTCAGAAGACTTGTGACTAGGCATCCTCTGAACAAAAGGACTTAGTCTACCAAACTTTCAGTTTGGTTATTACAAAAGCAAGTGATACTATTGTACTCTCACAACCAACGTGAGGATCAGTAATTAGATACCAGCATGCATCTGACACTTAAAAATGTTTGCTTTCAGACTCAGTGGTTAAGAGGATTTGTTTATTCCATCTGCTAGCCTGGGGTTCAATGCCCCAGTACCCATGTAAGCCCAGATGCCCAGGCTGACCTAGAATTAGTCTCAGGCTGGCCTCAAACTCACAGCAGTTCTCCTACCTCAGCCTCCTAAGCGCTGGGATTAAAGGAAACCACCATCACGTCCAACTTTTTTAAACTAACTTCAAAAAAAAAAAAAAAAGATGTTTTGGGCTGGAGAGATGGCTTAATGGTTAAGCCCTTGCCTGTCAAGCCTAAGGACCCCAGTTCAAGGTTCGATTTTCCAGGATCCACGTTTTCCAGATGCACAAGGGGGTGCACGTGTCTGGAGTTCATTTGCAATGGCTGGAGGCGCCGGTGTACCCATTCTCTCTCTCTTTCTCTCTCCCTCTTTCTCTCTTTGTCTGCCGCTCTCAAGTAAATGAAAGTAAGCAGAAGATAGATGTTTTGAAAGCATCACTGCTGGGGTGGGGACTCTACCTGAGTGAGGAGCAGTCCACAGACAATGGGCACCAGCACGGCTGCCATATGCGCGAGACCTCTAGACGCCCCCATGAGAAAGCTGGCGAACCTGTGGGACACAGGCGTGCGAGCGGATAAACCCGGGATGCTGCGAGTGTTCTCCAGCCTTGCTCCGCATACGAAACCACCACATGCATACATACACTAAACATATATATCAAAAGGGACCTGGCACATGTCTATTCCACGAAAGGCACTCAGACCAGTCAACACCTCACCCTTGCACATCAAAGCTCTGCCCTCTGCCCTTCCTTATGACATGGTTCTCCAAAGTTTGGGCCTTCAGAAAGTTATAGGCGAAATATATATATTTTTTTCCTTCCCGGAAAATGTGTAATGAAGGGTGAAAGGTAAGGGGGCTGGAGAGATGACTCAGGGTGTGAAGGTGCTCGCCTACAAAGCCCAATGACCCGGCTTCAGTTCCCCAGTACCCACAGAGAGCCAGATGCACAAAGTGGTGCTTGCCTGTGGTGTTTGTTTGCAGTGGCTAGAGGCCCTGGTGCGCCTATTCTCTCCCCCCTCCACCCCCACAAGCCTCTCTGTTTCTGTCTCCTTGAAAATAATTTTTTTAAAAAAGAGTTGAGGTAAGAGTCCTACCTTGGAGCGATATCTAGAATGTTAATATAGATCCCAGCTTGACAGAAAGGGGCTAGACCACAGGACAGTGTCAGAAATGTGGTTGTTGTTACATAGCTGGAGCTGACATAGGGCAGAGCCACAATGAGGACAGAAGGGAGAAGATTTCCTGGGGACAGGGGAACAAGTTAGAGTAAAACACGTTCTCTGGCTATTGAATGCTTAGGAATTATTCAGTTTTCACCCTGTTCTTACCTAAAACAGTGGCAATTTTCCTCACAGTGACAAGCCTAAAATTTTTGGCCAGAAGGAAATCTGCCATCTGGCCTCCCAGGATACCAACGAACCAGGCGACAAGAAAAGGAAGGGAAGACAAGAGCCCATTCTGGTGGTGGGGGGGGGGGAGATTTAAGTTAACAACCATGACCAAGGGAGGCAGACCGTGATCTTTGTGGGTGAATCACTAATACTCATGGCCGGCATTCCGAAATCATGCTTTCTTAGGAAACTCAACCTTTTCGGTCATATCCTTAGAAAAGCCACTGATGTGGGGTTTAGACGTCAGATTGTATTTGGTCATAGGAGTTCACTTCCCATGGAATGATCATGAGCCACCGGGAGAGGGAGGGACTGGGTGAAATATACTCACATCCCTGATGTTTACTTTGTACACGAAACTGATGTACGTGGGCGTGTACATGACAAACATGTTGACTAGGCACTGATGGCAGAAGCTGCAAAAACAGATAGACCAGAGCGGCAGAGACCTGAGCATGGCTTTGGCGGGAAAAGACTGCTTTTCTGAGCTGACCTGGAAACAAAGGCGCTGGTCAGAACAGGAAGATGGGCGAGAGGCCCCTGCGGTCCGACTCACTCTTGTCGCCCAGAAGCAGACACGGGGTTTCGGCGGTGGGGGGCGGTGGGTACGAGCGCTTATGCATACCTGGTGGTCCAAGGCAGATAAGATGTATTCTCTTTCCGGGATACTTATCCTTGGGTGAGAGCCTGGGTCATCGTAAATGCAAATGAACCAGAGGAAACAGCAGACACAACCAAGGCCTCCTGCAAACGGGGGGGGGGGGGGGGCGCTGGCCAGAGAGCTCCTTTCTGCCTTCTTTATTCTTCCACTTTCAAAAATGTGCCCTCTAGTTTTGGAACACAGCGAGATTTATTAAAAATGTTGCAAAGGTTGTTCTGAGCTAACCCTTCTCGTGCGCTTGCTGCCAGCATCCTACATTATCGTGAGACGGTTGAAACTTCATCAGCACACTGCCTATAAAACCCGGGTTTTATATGAATTTCACATTTTTTTTTCTCTTTTGGTTGGAGTATATTCACTGCACATAGTACTGATTTTCTTTCAGGTCTAATTATCATATGCTTTGGCCATATTCACCCTTCCTTCTCCTTTCTTTACTCCCCGCTCCTCTTTTCCCTCTCCCATTATTGTTTAGTCTCCTTGCTTCCCCTAAGCTCCCTTCTGATTTTGTATCTCATACAAATACATTGAAAATGTACTCATAACGGATTCGGGGGGGAGGGACTGGAGAGATGGCTGTGTGGTTAAAGGCAGTGGACGACAAAGTCTGCTGACGACGGTAGGATTCTCCAGGACCCACATAAAGCCAGATCCACAAGGTGGCACATACATCTGGAGTTTGCTTGCAGTGGCAGGAGGCCTGGCATGCCCATTTCTCTCTCTCTCTCTCTCTCTCTCTCGCTCGCTCTCTCTCAGAAATAAATTAATTAATTAATTAAAACTGAAAGAATTGTAGAAACCACAAATGAGAGAGAACATATTTGTTCTTTTGTGTCCAGTTTAGTTTGCTTAATATGATGATCTCTAGTCTCATCCATTTCCTGAAAATGACATAGTTCTGTTCTTGATGGCTGAATAAGACTCTGTTGTGCATATGTACCACACTTGTGTGCAGGGCACGTGCACGTGTGTGCATGGGTGGAGAGAGGCCGGAGAGTGACATCACCGACAGGGAATGTCTTCCTCACTCGCTGTCCACCTTATGCCCTGAGGCAGGTTCTCCTGCTGAACCCAGGACTCACCGAGCCAGTTAGATTAAGTAGCCAGCAAGCCCCAGGATTCTCCCATCTCCCCACCCCCGCCAGCACTGGAGTATGTATGTGAGCGAAATGGTGCCCCTGCTTTGAAGTGAGTGCTGAGCCAACACTTTACCAGTTGCATGATTTCCTCAGCCCTCTAAACCACACGTTAAAAAATCCATTCATGCCAGGCATGGTGGTCATGCCTTTAATCTCAGCACTTGGGAGGCAGAGGTAGAAGGATCTCTGCGAGTTGGAGGTCAGCCTGAGACTATGTAGTGAATTCCAGGTCACCCCGGACTAGAGCAAGACCCTACCTTGAAAAACAAACAAAAATCCATCCATCTGACTCCATAAGTTGGCCATTGGGAATAGTGTTATAATAAACATGGATGCACAGTGAGATGTTGCCCTGGAGTCCTGTGGGTGTACTGAGTTTCCTTCATGTTGGAACAAATTTTTTCTGATATAGATCCTGGGAAAAGGGTCTCTTTATAAGACCTGTCTAGTTCTCAAGCAAGCTTTCTTTTTTAATTTTTATTTTAGAAAGAGGCATGCAGAGAGACAGAGACAGAGAATGGGCATGCCAGGGCCTCTAGCCACTGGAAACAAACTCCAGACATACACATCATCTTGTGCATCTGGCTTATGTGGGTCTTTGAGAGTCAAACATGGGTCCTTTGGCTTTGCAGGCAAACGCCTTAACCACTAAGCCATCTCTCCAGGCCTCAAGCATGTTTTCTAACACACATCTTTTTCAACATTTTGTGTTTATTTGGATGTGTGGGAATCACAGACCTTAGGGATGGTGTAAGAACAGTTCAATCTTTTGTGGCTGTTGTTGTTCTTTTGTTTTCCAGGAGCAGATAGGTACTCAGCGAGCAAGCACAGCCTTTGATGAGGATGGGAAGTTTCTTGGACATACCACATGAGGATAGAAGAACAGCAGGGAGCACGTCACTCTACCTTCTCATTGCTAGTCATTCTGGGCAGGGAGCACGTCACTCTATGTTCTCATTGCTAGTCATTCTGGGCAGGGAGCACGTCACTCTATGTTCTCATTGCTAGTCATTCTGGGCAGGGAGCACGCCACTCTACTCATTGTTAGTCATTCTGGGCAGGGAGCACGTCACTCTATCTTCTCATTGCTAGTTATTCTGGGCAGGGAGCACATCACTCCATCTTTTTATTGCTAGTGATTCTGGGCAGGGAGCACGTCACTCTATCTTCTCATTGCTAGTCATTCTGGGCAGGGAGCACGTCACTCCATCTTCGCATTGCCAGTCGTTTCGGCAGGGCGTGGAGGTGTGTCTGTGTAGCTTCCGTCTCTGGAAACCACTTCTTGGCAGGCCCACCCCCCGCTGCCTGCACACTTGCCGGTGCTTCTGCTGCCACTGGGACGGTCATACAGCACATACCGAAGGGTCCCCAGATTCTTCCTTGGCACAGGTGCTTTCCTTACGCTGTGTTGTTCCTGTAACCTTTTTGGGTTGTGACTCATTTCCTTTGGAAAACTACACGCAGCCTGCTCTTAAATATGAAAAGCTGGGGAGGGGAGACCAGCAGCTTACCGAAGATATAGAAGACGAAGGGCCACCCGAGGGCTTGACTGATGATGCCGCCCATGAGGGTGACAGTGAAGATTCCCAGTATCATCCCTGCAAAGAGGCCAAAACAGAACAAAACTGTGGGACCCAGGACATCCACGCACTCAAAAAAGGCTGCTGAATGAATGGAAGAGTGTCACCAAACTGCAAAAGACGGGCATACTGAAATGTGAATGCTTCACACGGGTGACTTACTTCACTCACTCCTGAGAGCCTCCTTTTATTTTTTTCTTTTCTTTTTTTTTTTTTTTTGTGGGTGGTCTGAAGCAACATGACAGTGGACTATTATACTCCTGGCTTTTGTGGGTATTGGGGAATTGAACCCAGGCTGTTAGGCTTTGCAAGTAAGCACCTTTCACCACTGTGTCTGAATTTTTAATTGTATGGCTTATAGATGCTTAGTCTGAAATCAAGCCTCTGTGAAGCGTCGACTCCACTCCCAAGTATCTCGGGAGAATTCATCTACACCACATCTCCTTACCGGTCAGACTGATGCCACAAAGGGTGCTCCGTTCATGAGGGGGAGCCCATCTTTGCCAAAGCGCAAACTGACCCCCGTACCCTGTGCCCTGAAATACAAATGGTTAGAGATCTTGATTATTCGGATGCCAGGTAGAAACTCAAGCCCAGCTCAGATTTGGTAAAGCAGCCAGCACCTGGGCCAGGCCCTGCATCACCCGAGCTGCAATGAGCAGGGCCAGTCCAAAGTGCGCAGCCAGAGGGATGCAGAGTGTGAGCAGCGACGATCCCAGCACAGCAACGCCGACCACTTTCCTGGTTCCTACTCTTCCAGCCAGGAACCCGGCGGGAGCCTGCAGCAGCACCATGCCGTACTGAGCAGAGCTGAAGAGGATGCCTTGCGTTTGAGGACTCCAGTCATACACAGGGGCCTTTGGGAAGCAAAAGAGGTTGCATTGAGCCATGAACAGCAAGGCTCTGACCTACCTTAAGAAGTGCCTTTTGGGGCTACAGAGATAGCTCAATGATTAAGGTGCTTGCTTTTGAAGCCTAAGGACCCAGGTCCAATTCCCCAGAACCCATGTAAAGCCAGATGCAGTGGTGCATGCATCTGGAGTTTGTTTGCTGCAGATGGAGGCCTTGGTGTGCCCATTCATTCTCTTTCTCCCTCCCTCTCTTCTTGTCTCTCTTCTGTCTCTGTATGCTTGTAAATAAAAAACAAAATTATTTTGTTATTTAGTTGAGAGAGAGAAACAGAGAAGGAGAGAGAGAAATAATGGGCACAGCAGGGTCTCTAGTTACTGAAAACAAACTCCAGACCCATGTGCCATCTTGTGCATTTGGCTTAAATGGGTACTGGAGAGCTGAACCTTGGTCCCTAGGCTTTGCAGGCAAGTGTCTTAACCACTAAGCAATCTCTGCAGCCCCCAAAACATTTTTTTTAAAAGAAATATATTTTTTGTTTTGTTTTTTATTTATTTATTTGAGAGCAACAGACATAGAGAGAAAGAGGCTGACAGATAGATACAGAATGGACATGCCAGGGCCGCTAGCCACTGCAGAGGACCTCCAGACATGTGTGCCCCTTGTGCATCTGGCTAAAGTGGGACCTGGGGAATCGAGCCTCGAACTGGGGTCCTTAGGCTTGACAGGCAAGCACTTAACCACTAAGCCATCTCTCCAGCCCTCTTTTTGTTTTTTAATATTTTTCTGTATTTATTTGCAAGGGGAGAGAAAGAGGGGAGAAAGAGAGAGAATGGGTGCATGAGGGCCTCTAGCTGCTGCAAACGAACTCAAGATGCATGCTTCAACTTTGTGCACCTGGTTTTGCTGGGGAATCAAACACTGGCAGTTATGCTTTGCAAACAAGTACCTTAGCCCCCGAGCCATCTGTCCAGCTCAAGAAGTGTCTTTAGATCAGTACTTTGTCAAATTTTTGGTGGCACAGACTTATAGTCCCAGCATCTTGGGAGGCTGAGGCAACCTGATCCCAAGGCCAACCTGGGGGGCTGTAAAGGGAGTTCAAAGGTAGCCCAGACAACTTAGTGAGAACCTGCTTCCAAGAAGAAAGGAGGAAGAGAAGGAAGGGGAAGGGAAAAGGAAGGGGAGGAGAGAAGGAGAGGCAGGAATAGAGAAAAGACTGGAAATGCAGTTCAGTTTGCAAGTGCTCGCCTGGCCTGCATGACTTCCAACCTCAGCACCACAAATAGGTTTTGAATGTATAAACTGTAGAAAAAAAAATATCCAAAAAGGCAAAGTGAGACTGCAATCTCGCATTGTTTTACCTTTGCAGGTAGTTTCTGTGAGACTTCAGGTGGGCCACCAAGTAAGTCGTCAGGAAGCCCCTCGGTGGAGCTGTTGAGCTGAGGCTGCGGTTCCGTGCTGTTCACCATGGCTACCATGGTGATGTTGATGGCACAGCTGTGTGCCATCAGGATGAAGTTGGCAAAGTGGGTCACTAAGGCGACTCTGTAGCGAGTGGAACATAATCTCGGAACTAGAAACAACATCACATCATGTGCTTTCCTTAGTGAGCAACCATCATTATTTTTTAGTTAGTTATTTATTTATAAGCAGAAAGATAGAAGAAAGCTAGAGAGAGAGAATAGGTGCACCGGGGCCTCCAGCCACTGCCATCTCTCCAGCCCAGAATCACTTATTTGTTTTTAAAAAAATATTTTATTTATTTAATTATGAGAGAGAGAGACACACACAAACAGACAGACAAATAGACAGAAGGACAGACAGGCAGAATGGGTGCGCCAGGGCCTCCAGCCACTGCAAACAAACTCCAGATACATGCGCTACCATGTGTATCTGGATTATGTGGGTTCTGGTGAATTGAACCTGGGTCCTTAGGCTTTGCAGGCAAACGCCTTAACCACTAAACCATCTCTCCAGCCCCCCACAATTATTTTTACTACAAGTTAGAGTATGGAAATCCAGGCATGGTGATGTAGGCCTGTAAGTCCAGCAGGTGGGAGAGTTCAAGGTCATATTCTGCTACATATCTAGTTTGAGGTCAGCCCGGGCTCCATGAGAACTAGCTTTGAAAGGTGTATGAATCACGGCTGCGGAGATGGCTTAGCAGTTAAAAGCTGATGCTTGCAATGCCTGTCCACCTGGGCTAGATTCTTTTCTTTTTTTTCTTTAAAGGTAGGGTCTCACCCTAGCCCAGGCTGACCTGGAATTCACTATGTAGTCTCAGGATGGCCTTGAACTCACAGGGATTGTCCTACTTATGCCTCCCAAGTGCTGGGATTAAAGGCATGCGCCACCATGCCCAGCTTCTTCTGGGCTAGATTTTTGAGGACACACATAAAGCCTGATATGCAAAGTGGCCCATGCATCTGGAGTTCAATTGCAGTGGCAAGAAGTCCTGTCAGGCCCATTTTCCCTCTCTCTCTCTCAAATAAATAAACATATTTAAACACATATATGTATACATACACATATATGCTGGGTATAGAGAGTTACTGATGACTGTTATCTGATGGTTTAAATGACTTGTATTGGCTTCACAAAAGGAAGAGTCAAAAGAAAGAGTGGCTGAGTGGAGCCACGGAGCCTTGTTCCGGGGCTTCCTGTGCTCCCTGTGCTCTCCTCTCTCCTACTGCCGAGTCGCTGTGCTGTGGAGCGGGTGAGGTCATTCACATGGAAGTAAATAAATGTGAAACCTGTCTTAAGGGGAAATATGTGTAAATTTAATTGCACAAGCCATAATGTGTAATTCACATGTATATGTACATGTAGATGTAGTGTACATGCTTAGCAATATATGCTTCTGTTGCATATAGTTTATATAATATATGTAACAGGTCATGCATAATGTACACAAATAAAATTTGAACTTTGGAGAAGTTGTTTCTTGAAGCACATGACTATTTCTATCTTTGAGTACTGAGGACAAGCTTTCGTTTAAAGTTTAATATTTTTTAAAATATATTTTATTCATTTATTTGAAAAATGCAGAGAGAGAGAGAGAGAGACGGAAAGAGATTGAGAATGGGCACATCAGGGCCTTTAGCCATAGCAAATGAATTCTAGATGCAAGCGCCATCTTGTGCATCTGGCTTATGTGGGTCCTGGGGAATTGAACTTGGGTCCTTAGGCTTTGCGAGCAAGTGTCTTGTTGGGCCTTGAGAGGCCCAGATGCGAGGCCTAGTGGAACTTCCTGAGCCTAGCTAAAGTTTGGCAACCTGTCTCTGGCCAGCTAGGACTCAGCAGGGTGCCAAATTGCCTCTGGCCTGTTACTTCTGCAAAAAAGTTAGAGTTCCCACACGCACTTAGAACCAAGCATTCCCAAAGTTGCAATATGCTATTGGCCCTTACTCCTCATCCTTTCCCAAGATCTCAACATTATATAGGCAACTGCCTGTAACAATAAAGTGAGATCCTGCTTCGACAAGTCTCCGACTCTGTGCGGATTTTCTCCGGTGACTAGGAGAGGTTCTGAGTCGTCCACACTCACCATCCTGCTCAGCCCCAGGAAGACACCTGCGGGACCGGCTCTCCTACAGCCCTATCTGCCGGTGAGCCCGGCCGACTGGCCCCCCAACGTGGGGCATCTCTCCGACAGAAGAACGCTGATGGGCCAATTGGTCTTGTGGGTGAGTGTACCCTCATAAAGTATGAGGCAGTCCTCCTATCTAATGTGCTGACCTTTGCTTCTGTGACATCTCTTCGTTCCCTTTCTCTTTCCTTTCACTTTTGGTTTGCTGGCAAGCTGCATCTGCGGCGTCTGTATTTCTTAACGGGTCATACGTCCCTGGTGAGCACACCATGTGGGCAGACCTGGAGGAGACTCGAGGCGTGTTGCCCCCTCACTTGAGTGGGGACTCTGTCCCAGAAGACAGAGCAAACCTGCTGGGGAGATCTGCTCCCATCCGTGCCGTGTTTGGTATCATCGAGCCGTCCCCCAAGGGCACAGACTCGTCTGGCCGTCACGTATCTAAATCTGAACTTAATTCTGCAGCACATTTAGTTATTTTGGGTCTTTTGTGTTTGTGTTGTAGTTGTGTGTCTGTGTGTTGCTGTTGCCCTAGCCAACCTCCTCCCTGTCAACGTTAACCCCGGCGGTAATCGCCCCGCTGCTTGGTACCCCTGGGAGGCTCATGATCTAAAGGACCTTAAAAAGGCTGTGTCGGAGGATGGACCTAATTCCCCCTGGGCAGAGACCATCCTCCAGGGTTTGGCTCATCAGTGTGCCACCCAAGATTGGGAAAACCTTGCTAAAGCTGTTTTTCTGGCTTCTTTCAGGATGAGTGTTGTACTCAGGCTGAGCGGAATCAGGCCACTCAGCCCCCAGACCCAATCACCTTTGGCATGCTCTTGGGCACCGCTGATGCGTTTTCCACAGGCCTCCAGCAAGCTGCCATCCCTCATCCATACTGAGATCAGGTGCAGGCTTTGGGAATGGCCGCATGGAGGAAACTGGAGGAAGGCCCATCTGAGCCCCCCATCACAGGAATCACACAAAAAGCTAGTGAAGACTTGGCTACCTTCATAGAGAGGGTTGAAAAAAGTCTACAAAGAAAGTTTCCCCCTGACCCCCTGCGAGACCAGTTCATTAAAATGCTGGTCTGGGAAGGCATGACGAGTGACCATAAGTTGGCCTGCGCTGGGCTAAAAGATCACTGTATGAGGAAATGGATTATAGCCACCAAAGACGTGGATCCAGCTCCCATCAGGCGAGGGCCATGGCATCGGCCTTACAGAGTGCCTGCCATGAGGATATGGCTGCCTTGGTCTGTGCCCTTCAACAGACCTCAGGGAGTAAGGGACAATCTTGCTTTGGCTGTGGTAAAGAAGGTCATTTTAAGAGAGAATGTCCCAATCAGGCCAAAAATATCCAACAGTCCCTGTGGCCCTTAACGTGCCATGTACTCCCTGACTCAGGTGCAAGAAAGGTTTTCATTGGGCCAAGGATTGCAAATCCAAGTTCAGCCTTCAGGATAAGCCTTTACGCTCCCCCAGGGGCTGTCCTCAGACCCGTTACACACTGGACCGTACCCCTGATTCCGGGACTAAGGCCAAAGATGGCACTGGGGCCGACTGCGCTGTCTCTCTCGAGGAAACAATTTGGCTGATAAAATGGCTTCTGTGCCTCAGTGTAATACTAATTAGAAAGGAGGAGGTCCCTCCTTCATGGCAGTTAGTCCCTGGTCTGCCTTTACTTGGTGTAGGCAGACAGTCAATGTCCTGGGAAATGGCTAACTGGCAGCCCTGGACTGATCTTGACCGTAACCATGGGGAGGTGCGCCCTCTGGTGGTGTCTGGCCTAACAGCCAGCCTTCTAGGTCAGGATATACTTGGAGAAGCTGAGGCTAATATCACCACTGAAACTATACAAAGCAATCCTCGAGGGCTCCGCCCTAATCATCTTTGGCAAATTGATGCCACACACTATTCTCCATTTGGAAAGCTTAAATATATTTTTCAGTACCTTTTCCCACGCCTGCTGGGCATCAGCACAGGCTGCGGAAAAATCTAAGCATGATATTAGCCATGTGCTTCAATGCTTTGCCACCCTTGGACTACCTGTCCAAATTAAAACAGATAATGGCCCCTGCTTTGTAAGCAAGGCCTTTGTAGATTTTCTCCAGACCTGGAAAATCTCACATTCCACAGGCATCCCATACAACCCCCCGAGGCCAGGCTGTCGTTGAAAGATATAATCAGATTCTCAAGTCTCAATTACAAAAATAAAAGGGGGAATCCTTACCCCCACACGACCAACTAAAAAAGGCATTATTTACCCTAAGTATTTTAAATTTTTCTAAAGAAGATAAACAATTATCCCCTTTTCAAAAACATTGGTCCTCATCCGTTACCTACAGTTCTATCTGGGTAAGATGGAGGGACCCATTGACTGGGCCCTGGAGAGGACCAGACCCGCTCCTCACAGCAGGGAGAGGGTTTAGATGTGTCTTCCCTCAGGATGGAAAAAGACCCATTTTAATACCAGCAAGATACCTAAAATATTTGTCCCAACAAGGGGACACTGACAATCACTTCTCTAGGAAGTGCCCCACCCCAGAGGACTGTTCCTAAAATGGCCTTCATCCTGCTAAACCAAACAATTCCCTCCCTTGTGGAGGATTGCTGGCTTTGCCTCTGATCTGGGCCTCCCTGGCCACTTGCAGTAATCACCAATGATGCCAATGATACAACTACAGTTGCCCATACAACCTTAAAAAATTGCTCAGCCACCTTCCCCATCCCTATCCAGCTTTTCCCAATGTCTCCTTCTGGAACTTGCATTTGGGCCCTGCCTTCCCCTAATAACTCCAATACAGATGTGGGATACATTCATCCTTCCTTCTGTACTTTCAATACAACTGAGGCCAGTGCTCAATGCTGCCTGCCTTCTGGAATAGTTTATGTTTGTGCAGGTGGGATGGCCTATGACTTTCTACCCAACAATTGGATGGGCCTTTGTGCCCAGCCACCTTAATCCCAGATGCAGATATCATTCCTGGAGATGAAGCCCTCTCTATACCCTCTTTGGAACAGCCAGGATGGGTATGGCAGTTCATCTCCGCTGAAAGATCTCTCTCCAGTTGATCAGTGACATAAAAGCCATGTCCAACAGTATCCTTGATCTCCAGCAACAGCTAGACTCCCTGGCTGAGGTAGTCCTACAAAACAGGAGGGGACTAGACCTACTAATGGAAGAAAAGGGAGGCATATGCTTGTTTTTACAGGCAAAATGCTGCTTTTACACCAATAAATCAGGAATTGCCCAGGACAAGATTAAGAGGCTCCAGGAAAATTTGGAAAGGAGGCAGCGGGACCTCCAGGACAACCCACTGTGGACTGGCTTACATGGTTTCTTACCCTACCTTCTCCCTCTACTTAGGTCCCTCCTTCTCCTTCTCCTTCTCCTCACTGTTGGGTCTTGTGTAATTAATAATACTACACAATTTATTCACCAACGGCTAGAGGCAATAAAACTTCATCAGGTCAAGATGTATTATCATAGGCTCGCTACTCAGGAGTCAAGCTCCTCATATGACTGGCTGTCCTCGTATAGCGTCCCTCCTCCGCCCTCATTCTGACCAATGACAGGTAAGATCTCAGACAGGCTGGGACAACCTAAGACAGGTCATGGAGTGGATTCTCAATGAGCTGGATACATGGTACCCAGTGAGGGTAAGATCCCCAGAGGGGGACAACCATAGACAGGGGCCATGTTTTCCACCATGCTTACAAAAACAAAAGGGGGAGATGTTGGGCCTTGAGAGGCCCAGACGTGAGGTCTAGTGGAACTTCTTGAGCATAGCTAAAGTTTGGCGACCTGTCTCTGGCTAGCTAGTACTCAGCAGGGAGCCAAATTGCCTGTGACCTGCTACTTCTGCAAAAAAAATGTTAGAGTTCCCTCACGTGCTTAGAACCAATCATTTCAAAAGTCGCGATATGGGCTGGAGAGATGGCTTAGCGGTTAAGCGCTTGCCTATGAAGCCTAAAAGACCCTGGTTCGAGGCTCAATTCCCCAGAACCCACGTTAGCCAGATGCACAAGGGGACGCACGCATCTGGAGTTCGTTTGCAGTGGCTGGAAGCCCTGGCGCACCCATTCTCTCTCTCTCTCTATCTGCCTCCCTCTCTCTCTCTCTCTCTCTGTCTCTCTGTCACTCTTAAATAAATAAATAAAACTGAACAAAAAATTATTTTTAAAAAAGTCATAATATGCTATTGGTCCTTACACCTCATCCTTTCCCGAGATCCCTGCCTTCATTCTCAACATTATATAGGCAACCGCCTGTCACAATAAAGTGAGATCCTGCTTCGACAAGTCTCCGACTCTGTGCGGATTTTCTCCGGTGACTAGGAGAGGTTCTGAGTCGTCCACACTCACCATCCTGCTCAGCCCCAGGAAGACACCGGCGGGACCGGCTCTCCTACAGCCCTACCTGCCGGAGAGCCCGGCAGGGTCTTAACCACTAAGCCATCTCTCCAGCCTGAAAGTTTAATATTGAAACAATCAACAAAGTTTGGGGAACACACACACACAATTAATGAAACACATAAATAAATGAAATTAAAATTAAACTCCTAGAACTTCCTCACTAAGGAATTGATATCCTTGGTCGATGAACAAAACAGAGAAATACTGGTGGACAAAGAAATGGGCCCAGTTTCAAAGAACCCTTAGGTGAATTGCAGGAAAGATGGCAGCTCACTCTCCCATTCTCCCTCTTCCCGCTTCTGGCTGCCTGTGGGTGGTTGCGATGAAAGGGTCACACTGTTCAAAAGTGGAAGTTGGAGGAACACTGGGCTTCAGGCCAGCTTTGTGCTCAGCTTCTGGGAAAACCTCCCTGAACTGAAGCACTTGACCCGGCAGCGCAGAGCGGACGGACGGCTGCAAGAGGAGAGCCGAGCCGGGCCGGCCACAGCAGGGAGGACGCTGCGCTGTGCCAATCACAGAGCCTCAGACAGAGGAGCCCCTTGGGATTCTCTGCCCTCCTTCTGTTCCTTTCTTTAAATATATATATATAATTTATTTTGAAGGGGAAAGGGAGAGAAAGAGAGGGAGGAAGGGAGGAAGAGAATGGGCATGCCAGGGGCTCTAGCCACTGCAAACAAACTCCAGATGCATGCGCCACTTTGTGCATCTGCCTTTACATGGATACTGGAAAGCAAAGCCAGGATGCCAGGTTTTGCAAGCAAGCGTCTTTAACCACTGGGAAATATCCCCAGCCGCCCCTCTATTTCTTTCCTCACGAGAAAGAAACAGGGCGGAGAACAGCAGCTGTGCGCAAATAAAACAAGCCTGCACCACTTAGCATCTCCTCCCATGTAGACACGTTGGCAGAGCATGTCTCCGTGTGAGGAGGAAGCCCCTGTCTGTGCAGCTTATCCTGGGCCTGGATGAGGGAGCCTGTTACCCAACTCAGGGAACATATGGGAGCTGGACTAGCCACTCTTCTAAGCCAGGCTTTCCAGTCCAGATGATCTATCTTCAACTAATTACTGAACACATACTTAGCAATCCATCATTCCCAAGGCGTATCAATGAGCAGCAAGGAGCCTTGTGCCAGTGGACCACACATTCCGTGGAGGAGTGCCAAAGAGGCAGACGAAGCAGTAAGTCTGAAAGGGTATGAGCGCTGTGCCCCCCCAAAAAAGCAAGGAAAGCAAGGGACATGCTTGACAGTTGGCTATGCAGAGCCGGGCGCGGTGGCGCACGCCTTCAATCCCAGCACTCGGGAGACAGAGGTAGAAGGATTTTTATGAGCTCAAGGCCACCCTGAAACTACATAGTGAGTTCCTGGTCAGCCTGAACTGGAGTGAGACCCTACTGCAAAACAAACAAACAAACAAATAAACAAACAAACAAACAAACAAACGAACGAACGAACAAAAGTCTCAAAGAGAGCTGGCTGTGCAGACGTTTGAGGCGGAGGCCCATTCCACAGAAGCAGAAGCTCTAGAGTGTGGGAGCCTGCCTGACGTGTTCTGAGAGCCAAGCTAGGCGACCATGCAGAAGGGGGTGAGCCTCAAGAAGATGGTGGATGTGAGGGAAGACAATAAGGCCTTAGCCGTCACATGGGCCATGGTAGGTACTCCGGCTTTCATTTTGAGGGGAATGGGGGTGACTGGAGGGTTTTATGCAGAAGAGGGACAGGCTGAGACCCAGAGGCAATTGGGAACACACGTAGAGCTCTGAGCCACAGAAAACAGGAGGTGATTCGTGTATGCTGTTTGGGGCTATTGACTTTGTGACAGTACACAGGCAGGCATGGAGAAGGAGAAGCAGAGGTAAGAGGATCGCTGTGAGTTCGAGGCCACCCTGAGACCATGCAGGGATTTCTAGGGCAACCTGGGCTACAGTGGGACCCCCTAGCTCAAAAACAAAAAAAAAAAAAAAGAGAGAGAAAGAAAGGAAGGAAGAAAGGATGAAAGAAACAGTTAATCTCTGGTCCTCTATTCCTTGAACCCCAAACTTGACACTACATTGCCCAGGCTGGTTTTCTGTTCATGATCTTCCTGCCTTACGCTCTCATGTGCTGCACCAACATGCTCGGCTCCATCATTATTTATTTATTTATTTGAGAGAGGGAAAAGGGCAGACACACACACACACACACACACACACACACACACACAGAGCGAGCGAGTGAGAGAGAGAGAGAACGGGCATGCCAGCCACTGTAAACGAACTCCAGATGCATGCACCACCTTGTGCAGCTGGCTTACGTGGGTTCTGGGGATTCAAACTGAGGTCCTTTGGCTTTGCAGGCAAACGCCTTAACTGCTATGCCATCTGTCCAGCCCCATCATTATTTTTTTGTTCCACTAAAATCAGTTGCTAAACAAATTTAAGCTGATTAAAAATTAAAAAAAAAAAATGGGGCTGGAGGGATGGCTTAGCTGTTAAGGTGTTTGCCTGCAAAGCCAAAGGACCCAGGTTTGACTCCCCAGGACCCACGTAAGCCAGCTGCACAAGGTGGCGCATACATCTGGAATTCGTTTATAGTGGCTGGAAGCCCTGGCATGCCCGTTCTCTCTCTCCCTCTTTCTCTGTCAAATAAATCAATGAAAATGAAAATGAAAATGAAAATGAAAAAAATAAACTTCTGAGCTCTGCCATACCCCAATTTTATACAACTTGATAGAAATTCCATCTGTCTTTCCAAACACTTGTTTTCTTCCCTCCCTCTCTCTTCTTTCCTTCCTCGCTCCTTATTTTTTTATTTTAATATTTTTATTTATTTATTTGCAAGCAGAGAGAGACAGGCAGAGAATAGGACCTCGATGGCCTCTAGCCACTGCAAATGAACTCCAGATGCATACACCACTTTGTGCATCTGGCTTTATGTAGGTACAAGGGAATCGAACTCTGGCTATTAGGTTTTTCAGGCAAAAGCCTTAATTGCTGAGTCGCCTCTCCAGTCCCCTCCCTTCCTTCTTTGTGTCTCTCTCTATATTTCTCTCTCTCTCTCTCTCTTTCTTTCTATTGTGTATGCTAGGCAAGTAGCACTAAACCATATTCACAGCTTACATCATTTATAATTTCTTTTCTTTACGTCCTCATCCAGTCTACCTGGAACATATGGTGGTCTTCGCATTTAAGATGAATTAGGACCCAACCACTGGCCTCATTCAGTTTGGGACTGAATCCAGCTTTGGCCTGGCTTTTTGCCACAGCCTCCCTTCCGCCTGGCTCCTTGCTTCACGTATATGCTCCGTGGAGCCCGTGAATGTTCTCCCCATGGCTAAAGGCAGCTCACTCCTGCTTTTGCTGGGACTCCTCCACACAGCTTCACTTTTGTTCAGATTAAACAACCAGAATCTCTACAGTAGCCACTAGAAATGAAAGATTTATAACCTGTATCTCAACTTTTTCATCCTCATTTCAAACCCTAAGGAAGTAATTCAAAGGTGGATTATTTATCCAAATGCCGTTCAGAGAATGCCCATTTGGTATCACACATATGAAGGAATGGTTCTCATACGAAGTGTGTGTGTGTGTGTGTGTGTGTGTGTGTGTGTGTGTGTGTGTGTGTCAGCCAAGTATCATATATATTTGCAAACAAGCATACTGCCCAGCCCCTGTTTCTTGGTTTGAAAAACTGAACTCTTGGGCTGGGAAAATGGCTCGGCAGTTAAGGCGATTGCCTGCAATGCTAACGACCTGAATTTGATTCCCCAGTACCTGTGTAAAGCCAGATGCACAAAGTGGTGAATTCACCTGCAGTTCCTTTGCAGCGGCTGGAGGCCCTGGCTCACCCATTCTCTCTCTCTCTTTCTCTCTCTCTGCTTATAAATAAATAATAAATAATAATAACCAAATATGCATGAAAGCTGAACTCCTGGTGATGAGGATGAACTCATTACGGTTTGCATGTGCACACTGCAGGGCTTGTGTAAAGGATCCCTGTGAGCACCCAGCTGCGTCTTACCTGTCCTGGGAATGAGTGTCTGGTCCCCTTGCAAGCCTCTGGTGCACTCGGTCTTGCCAGCGGTGGGACTCAACTCTGTCACTGTGCTCATGGTGGCTTTAATTTCCCCGTGACCAGTTTTCACCTGTCGGGGCAACATGAAACCCACAGGCGTCAGCCGCAAGAAGGAGACACATTGGAAACTTGTGAAGAGTGGCGCACACCTTTGATCCCAGCACTCAGGAGGCAGAGGTAGGAGGATCACCATGAGTTCAAGACAGTGAATTCCAGGTCAGCCTGGGCTAGAGTGAGACCCTGCCTTGAAAATCCAAAAGAATATACAATTATATATATATATGCATGAAGAGTGGCACCAAGCAAACAAAACTCCCCAGGAGGCTAAGGCACATTTTCTCCTTACGCAGTTAAAGGCTCGCTGCGCTAGCTTAAGGATGTCTGACCTCTGCTGACAGTGGCCTTCCCTAGTTGAAAGCCACACTTGTGATTTCTCTACTTTTCCTGGTGGCACCAAGAGCAAATCTGAACGCATGTTTCTCCATCTGTTATGACCAGCAACTTCCTGAAACACGGGCCTCTGAGGCTTCGGTGGACTGCTGGTCCTGAGCGCAGTGCTGGGTACAGGGTTACAGTGAGGTTTCCCGTGGTCACCCCTGGAGCTACCGCAGACCTCGGAGACCCTCTGTCTGCACCCAGGAAGCTTGTTTCTACCCTCCCTGAGGGCGTGTGTGCTGTTGCAGTGTGGGTAGCAGCGACAGCCTCACTGCTGTGACAAAACACCCAAGGGAAAGCCGATGAGGGGAGGAGAAGGCTTGTTTGGCTTGCAGTCATAAGGGGAGGTCTGGTGGTGGCGGGGAAAGCACATCAGAGCAGGAAGCTCGGGTCATTTCCTAGAGAAGCTAGCTCTGAACACCCAGTGGATTGGACTAATAAACCTCAGGTTCCACCCCCAGTAACACCCACACCCCTCCTCCAGTAAGCATGGCTCCGCCTCCCAAATGGCCACTGGCTGAGGACCAAGTATTCAAAACACACGAGCCTACAGGGGACATTTCATTCAAACCACACGGCACCAAGTGACGGACCGCAAGGGTCACTTTCTCAAGGGTCACTGGGTAATTGGGTCCCAGTTTGCATTCGTGGGTGATACAAGTTGAGGACAAGTCTGTAGAGTTCAAGAAATAACCAAACCAGGGCTGCGGAGATTGCTCAGCAACTAAAGAAAAGACAAACAGGGCTGGAGAGATGGCTTAGTGGCGATGGTGCTTGCCTGTGAAACCTAAGGACCCGGGTTTGGTTCCCCAGAAATCATGTAAACCAGAGGCACATGGCACATGCGTCTGGAATTCATTTGCAGTGTTAGAGGCCCTGGAGGGCCCATTCTCTCCTCTCTCCTTTCTTTTCTTTCTCTTTCTCTCCCTCTCTCTGTCTCAAATAAATAAAAATTCAAAACAGCTTTTTTAAAAAGAGAAATGACAAATATTTCCCTAAAAGTTGAGGGTCTTTGGTGTCAAAGAGAATTGCTTTGTGATTCTGTGTGTAGAATTATAAGATGTGTACTTTGTTTAGTGTTCAATTTATTAAAGTCATGAACCTCTTAAAGGAAATAATTCCAAAATATAAAGTCATGAGTGCCAGTAATAACCTGTGTGGGTCTATAATCCCCTGGTTCCCTTGTGTCCATGGCCAGTGACTTCTTGCAGCCCCTCTCTGTGTCTCCTGTTTGCCTTGTTCCTTCACTCCCTGCTTTCTGTAATGAAGATTCACTTAGGTTTTCTAGAAATGTTACTGAAATAAAATGATACAGTATATACTCATTTTTTTTCATGGCTTATTTCATTCAGCATAATTATTTTTAAATGTATGTGTATTGTATGTATTTAGAGCTTATTTCTGCTTGTGGAGTAATATCCCATTGTATGAGTGTACACTTAAAAATATTTTATTTAGCCAGGCGTGGTGGGTGCGCGCCTTTAATCCCAGCACTCAGGAGGCAGAGGTAGGAGGATCGCCATGAGTTCAAGGCCACCCTGAGACTACAGAGTTAATTCCAGGTCAGCCTGGACCAGAGTGAGACCTTACCTCGAACCTCCCCCCAAAATATATATTTTATTTATTTATTTATTAAGAGAGACAGAGAGAAAGAGGGAGACACAGGGAGTGAGTATGGGTGTGCCAGAGCCTCCTGCCACTGCGTGTGAACTCCAGATACATGGGCCACTTTGTGTATCATGTAGCTTTACATAGGTACTGGGGAATCGAACCCAGACCAGCAGGCTTTGCAAGCATGGGCTTTTAACCACTGAGCCATCTCTCCAGCCTACCCCCACCCCAGCTCTTTATTTAGATTTATTTATTTATTTAGCTACCTAGTGGTAGAATGTCTAGATCACATAATACGTTTTCATTTACTATTTAGGAAGATAGCAGAGCATGTCAGGATGGCTGAGGCAACGGACTCAAGGAAGTTAGCAAACAAACAAAAAAAAAAAAGCTTTCCAGGCATGTTGTTGGCTCACATCTTTAATCCCAGCACTTGGGAGACAGAAGCAGGAAGGATAGCTGTGAGTTCAAGGTCACCATGAGACTACGTAGTGAATTCTAGGTCAGCGCGGGCTACAGAGAGACCCTATCTTGAGCCACGAAAAAGAAAAGATAAATAAATAAAATAATAAAAATTGGTTATACTATCTTAAAGCCCCATCAATGATGTGTGAAGCTTCCTGTACGTGTGTGTGGGCTTACTTGCTTGGTCTGGTCAGCCTTTGAAATTTTAGGAACTTGATTTGTGAGTGGGGTGGACAGTATGGGTGCACCAGGACCTCCAGCCACAGTAGACGACCTCCAGATGCATGTGCCACTTTGGGTAACTGCATCTGCCTTTATGTGGGTACTAGTGAATTCAACCCAGGCCATCAGGCTTTGCAAGCAAGTGCCTTTAACCTCTGAGTAATCTTCCCAGCCTGAAATTTAAATTTTTATTTATTTATTTGAGAAAGAGAAAGAAAGAGAGAGAGAGAGAGAGAGAGAGAGAGAGAGGGAATGGGTGTGCCAGGGCTTCCAGACAGCATAAACGAACTCCAGGTGGATGCGCCACCTTGTACATTTGGCTTACATGGGTCCTGAGGAATTGAACCGAGGTCCTTTGGCTTTACAGGCAAGCACCTTAACTGCTAAGCTGTCTCTTCAGCCCAGATTTTCAGAATTCTAAGACATGCAGTGATCTCTCATCATTGTTTCTGCTGCAGTTCTGCGGCGAAGCTGCTCACGTTTTCATGGACTTATTCGCTGTGGATATCTATCTTCCTTAGGGAGGTGTCTCTTTAAGTCTCAGCACTGAGAATTCTAATTGTGTAGCAAAGCCAGGATGTTTTAAAAGGAAGCCTTCGGTTTCTAGAGA
This sequence comes from Jaculus jaculus, assembly GCF_020740685.1. Classification (NCBI taxonomy): domain Eukaryota; kingdom Metazoa; phylum Chordata; class Mammalia; order Rodentia; family Dipodidae; genus Jaculus; species Jaculus jaculus. Next base: position 3,795,746 of record NC_059114.1, on the reverse strand, counting down.
AATTGCTTTGGCGCCATACCCAAATACCAGAAGATATTCCACCAAAAATACAAGTGAGGGCTGTCGAGATGGCTTAGTGCTTAAAGCACTTGCCTATGAAGGCTAATGATCCAAGCTCGTCCCACGTCAACCAGATGCCTGAGGTGACGCAAGCACGCACCAGGTGGCACACATGTCTGGAGTTTGATTACAGTGGCTGGAGACCCTGGCATTCCAATTTTCCCCACTCCCACTCTTTCTCATTCCAAAAAAGAAAAAAGGGACGTGGTCACCTACAACCCATCACCTCCTGTGGCTACAGCCTGGTTGTCTTGTGCAAACTGGTCACGCTGAGTAAGAGTGCACTGTTTTCATGAACACGCTTCCCCTGCTGAGGAGGGACACTCCTTAGTCCCATGCTTTTCTTTTCTATGATCTCTATGACCATGGCTCTGAAACTTTCCCACAATCCCACCATGGAGAGAGAGAGATGAAGGTTTTACACAGTGCACTTATGCATAGTGAACCAGAGACCCAGGGAGCCCCAGCCTTTGGGGACAGTGACTGTATGACTGTGGCCCAGTGCTGAAGCCTACGCAGGTTTTTATTAAGGATCAACAAAGAACGGGTCAGAAGAGGAAAGAGTCTAAGGTCACACTCTAAGAACAGGGGAAAAAGTGTACGTTAACCAGCCAGTAAACAACAGCATGTTGTTTCACCCGGTCAGTAAACATACTAGATATTTTCCTACAAGATGTCCTGACGTCAGGATGCCAGCAGCTCGCAGGCTGGTGTCTCAGCATAATGCTCTGAATTCAATGCCTGCTTCCCTGCCTGGTGTCTGTGGTCATGTAGCTGGGCTGCGTGGCTCCCTGGGAATCTCCTGTGGCCTGGCAGATCTCTCACACCAAAATCAAAGGATAAGCGACTTACCCACTTAGCCTCTGAGGTATGACGTCCAGCCGGACCCTGGGCTCCCTCTCAGCACCCTTCCCTTGCCCCTGCTAAGTAAATTCATGAGGATCTTTGCGACTCCAGAGCTCAAATGGTTAATTATTAATGAGAGGCATCCAACTGGAAACTGAAGGAGAAGAAGGGCTTCTTTCCAAGCAGGTTTTGGTGAAATTTACAGAAAGCATGCTTTTGGGGGATTCTCACCTCTGTCTGCAGAGCTTTGAAGGCATGTGCCTTTAACCACTGGGCAATCTCCCAATGCATGGCTTTTTGTGTGTGTGCAGGGGTTTGAACTCAGGTCCTCATACTTGTACCACAAGTGCTCTTAAGTTATGCCATCTGCCCAGCCTCCTTTACTTCCTTTGAACTAAGATTTTTCCCTGAGTCATTTTTGAAAGACTCTGGACTCTGGGATAAATAATCAACACACTAGAACTCAAATGTTTCCAACTCTGAACTATCTCACTCAGAATAGTTCCCCAATTTAATTTTTAACTTTAAGTTGCTTGTGTGATTTGACCATTTGAAGTTAACATCCTACTTAGTTTGACTTTCTAAAAAAAAAGAAAAATAGATCCAGAGTCATTCTGAAGGGGGGGGGAAGGCTTGATTTCATCTCTACAATTATGTTTTAGACACTCCAGGGTATACTGAATTGTTTTCTGAATTAGGTTGTAATACACACCTTAAAAATACTATGTGTTTTCCCTTTTGAATGAGGCTGATCTTTAAGTAGATTTGTTGCAGGGTGGGGATGTTCAGAGAGAATAAAGCATACCTTTCTCTCTCTGACTTAACAGATTTCCTACGATTATGAACAACTGTCCTAAATTAGCCACATGTCAACGTCTCAGGATGCTGGCTCTGTGAGTGATGGTTCAGAGGACTCTAGGATCCAACCCAGCTGTGGTCATAGGAAGCCTATGAGTGCTAGTCTAGAAGGCTACGATAGGACCTGCTGGACTCTGAGGCTTGGGTAGGGTCCAGCAGTGGTCCGTTGTTAAGCTGTTAAGGAATCACAGGGAATAAGCTAAATCTTGAAACAGAAGACTTGACGAATGGTCGTCCTGTGGAACTTGACTGACGAATGGTCGTCCTGTGGAACGTGTCTGGTTTTCATACCCATTCTAAGTCCCGAACCCACAGGCTTTTTCATCTCCACCCAGCACCTAAGCCCTGATTATGGCCTGGCAAACCCTTTCATTTAAATGTCTGCGATGGTTTCTCTTCTCTATGACAAATTGAGTGATGGGCACGGGTCCCCAGTCTAGCATTATCTGATTGTGTTCTGGGTCCTGCTCATAATCAGACATGCATCTCTATTACTGTGAGTCCTGTGGCTTGGTAAGATAATTTTTCAATATTTTATTTATTTGAGAGAGAGAGAGAGAGAGAGAGAGAGAAAGAGAGAGAGAGTGAGTTAGAGAATGGCCATGCCAAGATTTCTAGCCACTGCAAATGAACTCCAGGCACATGGTCCACCTTGTTCATGTGGCTTATGTTGGTCCTAGGGAATTGAACCTGGGTCCCATAGCTTTGCAGGCAAGTGTCTTAGCCACTAAGAAATCTCTTCAGCCCATGATATAGTTTCTGTTGTGTACAGAATACATTCAACATGTTGTGAGGGTTTGAATATGAGCTGTCCCCCATAGTCTTGTGTGTTTTTGATTGCTCAGTCCCTAGCTGCTAGAGCTTTCGGGAGGTGTATCCTTGAGGGAGGAGGCATGGTCCCTGGGGCCGGCCCTGAGGTTTGCTAGTCCACCCTACTGGATGTTCACTAGACAGCTCACTCTTGCTGCTCCCCCCACCCGCTATTGTGACAACATGTGATACCCTGCTGTCTGCTTCTGCCAGCCTTTCTCCACCATGATGAGATGCCCCCCTTAAACTGTAAGCTGAAATAAACCCTTTTCTTCCATAAGCTGCTTCTGGTCAGCTGTTTTGTCCCAGTAATGAGAAGGTAACTAAAACACCAAATTGATACTGAGCAGTGGAGTTGGTGCTATGATGAACCTGACCATGTGGCTGTTGGTCTTTTAGAGCTGATTGGACTTTAAAAAAAACATTATTTATTTATTTGATACAGAGAAAGAGGCAGAGAGAGAGAGAGAGAGAGAGAGAGAGAGAGAGAGAAAGAGAAAGAGAGAGGAAGAGAATGGGTATGCCAGGGATTTCAGCCACTGGAAACAAACTCCAGATGCATGTGCTGCCTTGTGCATCTGGCTTACATGGGTCCGAGAGAATTGAACTGGGATCCTTTGGTTTTGCAGGCAAATGCCTGAACCTCTAAGCCATCTCTCCAGCCCAGTCTTTTTTAAATATTTATTTTTATTCGAGAGAGAGAGAGAGAGGGAGGAGAATGGGTGTTCCAGGGCCTCCAGCCACTGCAAACAAACTCCAGATACATGTGCCACCTTGTGCCTCTGGCTTATGTGGGTACTGGGGAGTTGAACCAGAGTCCTTTGGCTTTGCAGGCAAATGCCTTAGAAGCTAAGCCATCTCTCCAGTCTCTGGTTGGTCTTTCGTATGAGGAATATGGAAGGATTTGAAACTTTGGACTAGAGTACCTTTGACATCCAAAGGTGGAAGGTGGAGCTGGGAGTCCAAAGAATTTTGTCTTGAGTCTCAAATCTCAGACATGGAGCTGTGGGGTTGGTATTTGCCCTATTTTCTATCTTACATTGGCCCAAGCTTCCCTTGATATTCCTTTTTTGTTTTTGCTTCTTTTGTTTGTTTGTTTGTTTGAAGTAGGGTCTTGCTCTAGCCTAGGCTGACCTGGAATGTACTATGTAGTCTCAGGGTGGCCTATGACTCATGGTAATCCTCCTACCTCTACCTCCCAAGTTCTGGGATTAGAGGTATGTGCCACCACAACTGGCTCACTGTGCCTTTTATTTTATTTTTATTTTTTAATTTTTTTTTATTCATTATTTATTTATTTATTTGAGAGTGACAGAGAGAGAGAAAGAGACAGAGAGAGAGAGAGATTGAGAATGGGCGCACCAGGGCTTCCAGCCACTGCAAACGAACTCCAGATGCATGCGGCCCCTGTTCATCTGGCTAAGGTGGGTCCTGGGGAACCGAGCCTTCAACCGGGGTCCTTAGGCTTCACAGGCAAGCGCTTGACCGCTAAGCCATCTCTCCAGCCCACTATACCTTTTATTTTATTTTATTTTTTACAATGGGAATATTTATTTATTATGTGTCATTATGTGTTGGGAATATTTAACTTATATTTTGATTTTTATAGGGCTTACAGTTAAGAGACTGCCTTATATGGGACTTCGGATTCTGAAATGGGCTTGGGATTAGTTATGAATATGTAGACAGTTATATTGGACTGAATGCATTTTGCTTTATGAGATGCTCATGAGTCTATGTGAGGTGGGGGAGAAATGTAGTGGTTTGAATGTGAACTGTCCCCCAAAGCTTCGTGTGCTTTCTACTCTGTGATGAAGCCTCATACCCAATCCGCAGTGGGTGGAGCCTTCGGGAGGTGGCACCTTGCTGCAGCAGGTGTGTCACTGGGACTGGACCACAAGACTTATAGTCCAGTCCTGCTGTGTGTTCACTAGCCAGCTCTCTTTCGGTTCCTTCTCAGCTGTTGCGACAAGGGGTGATGCCCAGCCTCTGCTCTGACATTCTTTCTTCCCTGTGATGAAACTCCCTCTCAACGCTATAAGTCAAAACAAACCCTCCCCTCCCCTCTGCTGCTTTCGCTTGCTTGTTGTGTCCCAGCAATGAGAAGGTAACTGTCACACTGTCACAGATATGTTGGGTTGCCATTCTGAAAAATAGTCCTTGATTTATTATTGTCACAAACATGGCTGTCTTAGCCATAGTTTCAGCAACCAGGAATATTCAGCTAAAATTGTATGGTTGTATATTACTGAAGATAATGAGCATGAAAATTATAAGAAAAAGGGTACTTGTACAGATATAGGAGAGAAACAGGAGTGCATTTAAGGGCTGAGGGATTGTTTCTAGATTGAATAATAGGCAACATTAAGTTGATATTTGTAATGTAGAAAGAATTTCGTCTGTCAACTAAGACTTCTTTCCTACCTTCTATTTTTAAAAATATGTTTATTTATTTATATGAGACACTGATGCAGATAGAAAGAATGAGCATGATAGGGCCTATAGTCACTACAAATGAACTCCAGACGCATGTGCCACCTGTGTATCTGGCTTATGTGGGTACTGGGCAATCAAACCTGGGTCCTTAGGCTTTATAGAGAAGTGCCTTAACCACTAAACCATCTCTCCAGCTCCCTTCCTTCTTTTTAAATACCGAGGATATTTTTCATTTTAACAAAAGCTTCCATATGTCTGCTTCTTGTTTTAATGTGATTTGCTTATTTTAATGTTTATGGTAATACTTTTTATTTGGGAAGGGCATAATTGTTCTTGTTAACTTTGGTGTTTATCTATGAGGATATTTGTCTACTGACATTTTTTTTTTGTGGAGCTGAGTTGCCAACTAGAAGCAGATATTCCCACAATTTAAATGTAAATTATTACTTACATGTTAGTTAACAAATTTCTGGATTCTCAAAGCCTGTCTTGGTAGGAGAGGACCAAGGTTGGCTGTGCTGAAGAGCTGGGTGTGGGGGGTGCTGACATGCTAAATCTGGGGACTCCATCTTTGACCATGTGCTGGGCTCCTCCCCGGTGGGCAGGTAGTGCTGAGGAGGGACCAGGCTAGCTGGATTTCCCCCAAGGGGTTGAGGAGAAGAGTGTACGCTGGACGACTCAAAACCTCTCCTATTCACCAGAGAAAAACCACACCGAGTGGGGAGTCTTGTGGAAGCAGGAACTTGTCTTATTGTTACAAACAGTTGCCTATATCATGTTGGGGATGAAGGCGGGGATTTTAGGACTTTAGGATGGGGGTGGGGGGAGAGCTAAGGGCCAATAGTAAACTGTGACTATTGAAATGATAATTCCAACTCCTATGTGGAGGTGTCAGGCAATAAGCCATTAGGCGTCTTGCTGAGTCATAACTGGGCAGAGACAGGGTGCCAAACTTTAGCTAGGCTCAGGAAGTTCCACTAGGCCTCATGCCTGGGCCTTTCAGGGCCCAACAACCATGCTAATCCATCAAAATATAACTAGATTTTAAATCATTGCTTTAAGAAAGATTCAAAGAGTAGTTAATTATTTTTCCTCTTCCTATTCTCACTCCTCTTCTTTCTCATTCTTTTTCTCCTTCACCTCTTCTTTCTCTTCCTTCTCATCTTCTCTTTGTCTTTGCTCTCTGCTAGCTTTAAGAAGATGAGACATTTGAGTCAGGATTGACCTGGCATAGTTCAGAGTCCAGCGTTTATATTACCAAGAAGACTTTTGATTTGGTTCAATGTGTTTTCTTACCTAGTCCATCCACATGGTCATTTCCCTCTTGCTTCTGAATCAGAATAAGGAGGAGGATTAGGGATCAAACCTATTTCTTGACTTTCTAATTTGAGGTTCTTTTTATTGTGCTTAATTAGGTGTGACTTCTTTTTTTAAATAACAAAACATTTGTTTGTTTATTTGAGAGAAAGAGGCAAAGAGATTCGCCAGGGCCTCTAGCCACTGCAAATGAACTCCAGACATATGTTCTACCCTGTGCATCTGGCCTTACAAGGGTACTATGGAATCAAGCCTGGGTTCTTTGGCTTTGCTAGCAAGCGCCTTATCCTCTAAGCCATCTCTCTAGCCTAATATTTTATTTTATAAGGTGTTACTTCTGTTTGTCAGATCTGTGGTCACAGGCGATGGGAGTCCAACTGAAATGGCTTCAGAAGAAATAATGGAAGATTAAAATGAAAGATGTAGAGTGAGGAAGGATACAGAGGAGAGCAGATGGCTAAGACAAACACCATCCAGGAGACATGGACATGAGGATTAGATCTCTCTTTCCCAAATAGATCAAAACCGTTCCAATTCTCATTTCCTGTTTGCACCTCCTGCCCTTTCTTCACCTCCTCCAGGTGAGCACGGACACACCTGCTGTTCCTCCCCAGTTTCATTCTTCATATCCATAAGGAACAAAAGCTGTTGAGGTCAGCTTCTGCTACTGGAAACTCCCAAAAAAGGATTTTACTCAATTAGCCCAGAATACTTTTCCACATTCAAACCAATCACTGCGGAGGTATAGATGCAGTCAAGAACCCTGATTGGCCACTCCTTCCAAATGTTAAAGTTAGCTGGGCATGGTGGTCCACGCTTTTAATCCCAGCCCTCAGGAGGGAGAGGTAGGAGGATCGCCGCCACCCTGAGAATACAGAGTGAATTCCAGGTCAGCCTGGGCTACAGCGAGACCTTATCTCAAAAAACAAAAACAAAAAAATGTTAACGTTACCACTTGTACTAGTGTGAATCAGATGTCCCTATGAACTCCTGTGTTCTGAATGCTTCCTCCCTTGTTGATGGCAACTGGGGCTGTGGGGCCTTGCCGGAAGTGGTGTGTTTCTGGGGGTGGGCTTAAAGGGTGTTACAGTCAGCTGGTCTTCAACAGAGCTTGGCTCACGCTTTTGTTGCTATTTTCTACCTGCTATGGTGAGGAGGGATGTCCAGCCTCCTCTTGCGCCCTGCCCTCATGACACTCCTCTTAGAGACTAAGCCAAATAAACCCTTTCCTTCCACCAGTAGCTTTTGGTGGGATGTTTTGTCTTTCAATGCAAAGGCAACTACACCACCAAATAAATTTAGTGCCTATTAAAGAGCATATCATATATACATACATACATACATGCATATATACATACGCAAAATAATAAAAATACAAATGGGCTAAGCTAACATAGAAAGGAATGGTCTATCCCACTTAGGAAAATTTTGGGAAACTTCATTTTGAAAAACATTCCAAGAAAGGAAGGGCTGCCTTTAATCTCAGCACTTGGGAATCCAAAGTAGGAGGATAAATGTGAGTTCGAGGCCATCCTGAGAAGACACAGTGAATTCCAGGTCACTGCTGGGCTAGAGCAAGACTCTACCTCGAAAAACCAAAACCAAACCAAAACAAACCAAACCAAAACAAACAAACAAACAAACAAAAGCAGAACGTGACCCCGTTACTGCTGCGCCCCGTGAAATCCTGGTTGGCTTTTGCAAGAGCCTTGGTTCCACTCCAAGGCAGGTTCCAGCTGGGCTCTGCCATCTAGCAGAGTCCCTTGCCTTAGGGTGACTCTTGGTGGTGCCATCCCTGGCCAGCGACCCAGCCAGACTCGGGGGCAGCGTGCGATTCCCCCAGCGGAAAGTCAGGGCACTGCAGACGGCCTGGGACCTGCGTGTCTGGTCTCTCGGTGCCCTCTGCTGCTAAAGGCTGCTACCTGCAAGTCGCTTTTTGTTTGTGTTTTCAAGTCAGTGCGCTGAGACCAAGCAAAGATCTGTCAGACACTCTTGCTTTTTCCATTTTGTTTCACCTGATGAGATTTTAACTTTAAGAAGACCCTACTAGGATACAGGGTTCTATAGGATTTTGTCTGGAAACTGTACCATCACCACCTGACCAGATGCCACTAAGGTTTCCTTTTTATTCTACCTCAGATTGATTTATTTTTACATATTTGTTTATTTTGGAGATAATCTACGTAGCCTAGGCTGACATGCAACTCTAGCCCAGGCTGACTTCGAAGTCATGATCCACATTCCTCCTGACTCCAACTCCCGAGTGCTGGGAAACCCAAGCCCAGGCTGTCCTAGAACTCCCTGTGTAGCTGAGGATGACCTTGGACTCCTGAAGCTCCTTCTCTTCCTCCTGAGTGCTAGGATTACAGGCATGTACCACCATGACCTGTTAATGAAGTGCTGGGGATCACACCCAGGACCTTATGTATGCTAGGCAAGCTGAGCTGTACATCGCAGTCCTCCTATATCTTTTCTTTTGTATTTTTATTTTTGACAGAGAAAGAGAAGACAGAAAGAGAGTATAGACATGCAAGGACCTCCAACCACTGCAAAGAAACTCCAGATCATGCACCACATTGTGCATCTAACTTTACATGTGGACTGGGGAATTGAATGCAGACCATTGAGCTTTGTAAGAAAGTGCCTTTAACTGCTGAAGCATCTGCCCAGCCCCTCTTACACCTTTTCATAAGTATGATTTCTGTTCATGTGGGCTCTACTTTCACTTCTTATTTACCTTCCAAAGTCTCCCCGGCTAGACCATCATAGTGGGGTTGGGATTGGGACAAAATGTCTTAGGAGAACACACACATTCAACTCATTGCACAGCTCACCACTTATACAGGAGACAAAAGTAAGATCAATGTGATATAAAATCCATTCCTCTGGTTGTTCCAGAGTGAGGCTGGGACTCGACAGGCCAGAAGACAAATGGCATAAGAGGTAGGGTGGTCTGTTACTGAGGAGTCAACTCTGCACTACGTTCAAGCAAGAGTCTGTCCTCTACTTCACTGGAACCAGAGGTAGTGGGTCAGAAAGTCCTTACAGAAGCCTCCTGCATAGTGACCACTTCCTTCTAGTGATAGATGGCCTGTGACCTTTGCTAACAGGACTGCCCTTTCCCATGTCCCAAGGAGGACCAGAGGGTATCCTGCCAAGGTGGCCCACAGGGCAGATGGTCTCCCCTCATGTGCACACCTGCAGAGTTGCTTGGGTGCCAGGCAGAGCCAATCTGCCAGATAACCATATGGTTATTTCCTGGGTGATTTTCCATAATAAAGTGTCATTAGGTGCACTATATAGCAGACAATAGTAATAAAAAAGATAATGATTATAGATTTTATGTTACTATGTATGGTACTTCATGTAGTAAAGATAAAGCAGCAGGCTTCAATTAAAAATCAATATAAAATGTTAGTCTGTGCATATTTATCAATTCCAGAGATGCATATGGCTGTCTTTCCTTTGAGTCTGAATCATGAATTACACTGATGGCTCTTGCTGTCAGGAGCAGAAGAAGCTGTGACGGTGGGATTGTGTCCTCAAAGTGCTGCAGCAGAAAGTTGCTACGTTCAGTTCTATGTAAACTGAAGCTAACTGAAGGGTGAGAGTGGAATAAAGTCCCACTTAGAGTAAGACTAAGAAGTTCTGAAATTCAGAAAGAGGGGCTGGAGAGATGGCTCAGTGGTTAAGGCACTTGCCTGCAAAGCCAAAGGACCCAGATTCGATTTCCCCAGTACCCACATAAAGCCACATACACAAGGTTGGCACGTGCATCTGGAGTTCGTTTGCAGTGGCTAGAGGCCCTAGTGTGCCCATTCTTTCTCTTTCTCTCTGCCTCTATCTCTCTCTCAAATAAATAGATAAATTAAATCCAGATAGATATTTAACTTAATATATAATAAGAAAAAGTAGAAAGCTTAATATCACTAGTCAGATGACATTACAAAGTTTTATCACGCTGTTTCTAAGACTGTAGGTGAGTAAACACTGGAATACATTATCGATAGATACATGAGACATTATATAGTTTGCATTGCTTATTAACGTAGAAAATTATACCACTGGCCAGACATTCAACCTTTTACTTCTTGTATATGTGTGGTATGTGCATGCTCAGTATATGCACGTGTGTGTGTGCGAAGATGTGTGTGCCTTGTGCACACGCACGTGGAGGGCAGAGGAGAATGTTGGGGGTCTTCCTTCTACTGCTCTTCTGCTTGTTTCTTTGAGACAGAGCCTCTCACTGAACCTTGTTTTTGTTGTTCTTGACCAAAGAGTCCCAGCAATTCTCCTGTCTCTGTTCCCTACACCACTGGAGTTAAAGGTGCGTGTGTGTGTGTGTGTGTGTGTGTGTGTGTGTGTGTGTGTGTGTCTATGCTTTTAACATGGGTGCCAGGGGTCAAACGCAGACCTCAGTCTCTCACGCTTCTGCAGCAAGCACTCCTATCTGATGAGCCATTTCCTCACCCAATACGGACCTGACCCCCCCCCTTTGTTTTCATTTCCAGTCATCCTCTGAAGTCTCTTTCCCAGCCTTCCATGAGTCACTTGAAGGCCCTTTGCTTGTCACTTGCATCAGACAGAGACGTCAGTAAGAAATAAGTCTTCACTTTTATTTCATTTCATTTCATTTATTTGAGAGAGACAGAAAGAGATAAAGAGGTAGATCGAGAATGAATGGGCACACCAGGGCCTTCATCCGCTGCAAACACAGTCAAGATGCATGTGCCAACCTTGTGCATTCAGCTTACCTGGGTACTGGGGCAATCAAACCCGGGTCTTTGGGCTTTGCAGGCAAGCTCCTTCACCGCTAAGCCATCTCTCCAGCCCAGTCTTCACTTTTTTAAATAATTGAGATTTTGTAGTTTATTTATTATCATTGGATAGTCTTCCTTACTGAAATGGAGTGTTACCAGTAACACGAACTTAGCATATTCTGCCCCCGGGCAACGGAAATAACACCACCTGAGGGTATTTTAGTGAACTGAGTGCAAGTCATACAGATTAGTTTGTAATGGTAGTTTGCCTAAGACACTCTATTTGTGGGCTTAGCCAAGCTCCATTTAAAACGTTCACTTCACTCATCTTTACTCTTTGACATGCTTCTAAAAGTTACAATGCCATCTTCAAGACATCTTTGCAGTGAATAACCTGCTGATGCACATCTTTATCCAAGGATCTTCTATGCTGAGAGTCAATATTAGATCTGGATACAGGTCCGGTGGCTATGAGAGAAAAGAATAAGCTGGGTGTGGTGGGAGTCGCCCTTAATCCCAGCACTTGGGAGATAGCGGTAGGAGGATCACTGTGAGTTCAAGGCCAGCCTAGGACTACAGAGTGAGTGCCAGGTCAGCCTGGGCTAGAGTGAAATGCTACCTCAAAACAAACCAACAAACAGGATGAGGAAAAAAGAAGTCTGGAGGTGCAGGTGAAATGGAAAATTGCAGTGACTTATGAACATAGGATCTTGTTCCAACTGCATGCCTCTTCAGGGTCTACACTGACAGGGTGAGCTCTGTGTGTTACGTCAGTTACGTCAGTGGTGGTCTTACGGGCAGAAGGTAGGAGAATTTGGTGAGATACGAACTGGCCCTAACCATTTATTGTGGATGTGAAGCATATTTCTCTGGTGTGGTAAGCCATGCAGACCGGCCTTATAACAATTGGAAGTGAAATGCCACGAGAAGGCCGGAGAGACTTACAAACAAAAGTACAGGTCAACACGTTCCGAAATTCTGATCACAATTACTCATTTCCTGTTCTTTCCCGCATACAAAATATATGAAGTGGATGAACCTTCCCCTGTCCCAAGAAAGAAACCCCCAAAGTTTCATCAAACCTCACTTAGAAGCCAGAAAGAGGAAAATTGTCCTTGGTGCATAATTCTAACTCATCAAATATTTTTCATCACTATTTTTCCATGTGCAAACAAAATTTGAAGTACACATTCTAGATTATTTTCTTTTCAAGCAGAAAACTTTATGATTCTCAGAGAATCTTGTTAGATAGTTACTTAATTATTCAATAGTCAAAACTACCATTTGTACACTTTTGTGTGGCTAGTTTTAAAGAATCATACTAAAAGAAAAAGTATTTGAAAAATTGAATTAGAGTAGAAAAAAAACAAAGACACAAAAATTTAGTTCAAATAAGATATGAGGGCTGGAGAGATTGCTTAATGGTTAAGACACTTGTCCGTGAAGCCTAAGGTCCCAGGTTCGAATTCCCCAGGACCCATGTAAGCCAGATGCACAAAGTGGCCCATGTGTCTGGAGTTCATTTTCAGTGGCTGAAGGCCGTGGTATGTCCATTCTCTCTATCTCTCTCTAATACATACAGAAAAGTAAGATATGAGATCTGGAGAGATGGCGCCTGATGGCCCAGGGTGTGAATCCTCAGTGCCCATGTAAAGCCAGATACATAGGGTGGCGCCTGTGTCTGGAGTTTGTTTGTAGCAGGAGGAGGCCCTGGTCTGCTCTTTCCCCCACCTCTATCTCATTTTATCCCTCTCTTTTCTATCTGCTTGCAAATAAATGAATATTTTTTAAAAATAAGATGAACGCACTCTATGGGTTGACTGATTCTGTCCAAGAACATTTTAAAAGTTTTTTTTTGGGGGGGGGCTGGAGAGATGGCTTAGCGGTTAAACGCTTGCCTGTGAAGCCTAAGGACCCCGGTTCGAGGCTCGATTCTCCAGGACCCACGTTAGCCAGATGCACAAGGGGGCGCACGCATCTGGAGTTCGTTTACAGCGGCTGGAGGCCCTGGTGCGCCCATTCTCTCTCTCTCTCTCTCTCTCTCTCTCTCTGCCTCTTTCTCTCTGTCTGTCACTCTCAAATAAATAAATAAAAAAAGATTAAAAGTTTTTTTTTTTGGTCAGGGGGCGGGGGGAGAAGCAGTATATGTTGTTTTCTTCCTTTTTTACAGAGGAAACACGTTTTTATTCAGCTAGGTATAAATCATATTTATAAGAAAAGAATGGGGTGTAGTGGGGAGCAAGGGTAGGCCCTGGGTCCTCGATAACCTCCCAGAGGGGATTGACAGTCTTGCTGTCTCCTCACAAAGTCCCTGGACGCTCTCCTTCTTCTTCGGCCTCTCTAGGCCTGGCTCAGGGATAGCAGGGCAACTCAGCTAAACAAGAAAGGAATGCAGATAGGGTGTTGGGAGCAGGAAAAGGGCGTGGGAAGGCCAGCATGAGGTACTTAGCTGCTCTGGGGCCTCTGAGGTCTTTCTTGCCTTCTACCCCTTTCTTGCCCTTGGGTTTGGACTCAAAGCCATGGTGAAGCTGCTGGGCTCTGGGCCAGTCTCTGGGCTATGGGCCTTTTGGGGTCTGTGTTTGCTCAGTTCTGATACAGCCTGTGGTCCCCATCTCCTTATTTCCCAGCTTGGGGTCCTTAGTTTGTCCTACAGCTCCGGACTTGCTTCGGGGGGGGGGGCACTAGTGGCTCCTCCAGACACCAGATCAGCTTTGGTTTCCAGCCCTCCTTAGGCTCTGCATATAGCTCTGAGAGCACTTTTAAGGTGAGAGAACAGAATTGCTGAGAAAGGATCTTCTCTTAAGGGGTTTCCACGCAGAAAAGCAGGTACAGCGGAAAACATACAGGAAAGATTGCTGGTTTGAGGGCCAGGTATTAGATATTACGACCAGAGAAAAGGACCACGGGTTTGGTTGTCTACAAAGCATTCGAGTGCACAGGTCCTCTCGCCACCTGAACTGACCGCGACGGGGAGAAACCGCACGTAGAGAAAGCTGTGGCTGAAGGGAGGCAGGGCAGTGTCGTTACGAAAGCCTGACAGGTGGAGGGTGGTGGACACTGTGACATGCAATCCGGCCCATGAGGCAACAGGGCAGTGACCGTGGAATTGCTGAGCTAGCGGCCCTGTGAGAATCAGAGGGTGGCAGAGAAAAGCCCCAATCCAACGAGAAGTTTCTAGCAGCAAAAGAAAGCCAACACGACCCATGCAGCTTTCTAATACTTGGGGGCTCCCTGCCACACAATGGTAACCTGGTGGACCAGGAGAACTGGGCCCCACAGATCCAGGTATGTAAAGCCCACTCACTTCTCAGCCTAACCCAGTACTGTCAACTGCCTGTGTTTATGCAGGACACGTGACAAACAGATCAGCTGGAATCCTACTGATTTTAGAGGAGAAGTGGGGCAGCCTACACCTGTGCATACTGGAAGACCATGACCGTTTTGTTTGACAGAAGAGTGCAAGACTTGATAACAGCTTTGAAGAGCTATGTGGATAATGATAACGCTTGCCTAAGAGGAAAGTGTTCAGAGACCCTTAGTTATGACTATTATTCTATGTCACCACACTGGATCTCTTAGACACTTTTAGTTCCTTCCTATATCTGTGAGTCCACAACGCATTTGCATAAGCTCTTGGTGGCAGTGCCCATATGCCATCTTCCAAAGTAGCTCAGCTGCCATTCCTCAGGATCGACTCTAAAGACCAGAGCAAGTGCACTTCCAGGGCTGGGTGGCTGCCGAGCTGTAGGTAGGGCTGCTGTCCACTGGTCCTCATGGCGCTCTGCCTCTCTCCTCCTCACACCATAGCCTGATTTCGCTGATAGTTTTCCAGGAGACGAGCTTATGATGTGGGCCCATGGAGCTGAACCATGGGGAATAACTCACCCTTAAGATGAAGTGGCACTTTCTGGTCCTGAGAAGTCACATGTCCAAAGAGCCAGGGGATCTTCCTATTCCCTAGTTTCAGAAAAGCAGCTAGACATCCAGGCCTGATGGCACACACCTGTAGTCCCATCTGTTCAGTTCCCATTCATATTATTTAAAGTAATTCTTCTAGGTTAGCATCTAAAGCAATGGTATTTTCATTTATATGTGTCATTATTACATGTTCTCCTCATTTGCTCCCCACCCACACTACTTCCTAAGTGCTTGCTTTTTTTTTTTTGAGGTTGAGTCTCACTCTAACACAGGCGGACCTTGGAATTCACTACAAAGTCTCAGGGTGGCCTCAAACTTACAGGGATCAATCATCCTACCTCTGTCTCTAGAGTGCTAGGATTAAAGGTGTGTGGCAGTACGCCCAACTAGTGCTTGCTTTTTTTAAAAAAAAATATGTATTTATTTGAGGGGGGTGTCAGATAAGAGAGAGATATAATGGAACCATCAGGGCCTCCAGCTGCTGCAAACGAACTCCAGATGCATGTGCCACCTTGTGCATCTGCCTTACGTGGGTCCTGGGGAGTCACACCCCTGCCCTTAGGCAGATAGAATTTGTCAGTGCAATAGCCCAAGTCCTACATAGGCTGTAGTAAACCATATCCTATTGTGTAGTAAAGGGTTACTCAATGAAGGCATTGCTAAATGTTAAGAAGTATGTTAACATAATTCATAACTTTTAACATTCTAACAGAAGGTGCAGACCGTCTCATGAGATGACTATTTGACAAAGGTGAATGAATTCGCATGACCATTCATAACAGGAACCATTCTGTAGGGCTTGGCGGAGAAAGGATAAGGAGAGTGAGGGAGTGGAAGGGGGATTCTTTCCTCTTTTTTTGTGCCAGCTGGCTCACCCTGGCGCCTATTCTGAAGACATTGGTGCTGTGTGAACGCTCACTCTTCCTTCCTCAAACTACCAGATGCAGAAAGATGCTGAAAGTCTCTGGCACACAGACCCTGCCTGTCAGCCGTCGTGCCCAGCAGCTGGTGAGAAGGCCTATACGTGCTGCGGCCCCTGCGGAACTCACACTCCTGCCCAACAGGTGCTTCCCAGATGGTCGTTTCTTGCAAGCCTGAGCTCATTCATTTTGCTGTTGGTGAACTTGGTCTTTTCATGCAAAAGCCAGCTGACAAGCTGCCGTCTCTCTTGGTCTGGTGCTGGGCGCCCCAGCCAGGGAGTCAGGGAGAAGACGGTAGAATATGCACGTGCGTGACCAAGAGCCCTTCCCAATTCTCCACGAGTCAGACCTAAGCTAAAGAGGGACTTTGGAATGGACGCAATATTAAATTGAAGTAAATGTTTTACTTTTAACCTACAAAAGTGTGTAAATTTCACAGAATGTGTACATTCATGTGTTCTTAGCACCAAAAATGAGAAACAGATATCACTGATACCCCAGAACCAGTTCAAAATACCCCCTATCCAAGCATGGTCCCCCCTCTGCCTAAGAAAAACCACTATTTTGATTTTGCTTTTTCGAGGTAGAGTCTCACTCTAGCCCAGGTTGACCTGGAACTCACTCTGAAGTCCCAGGCAGGCCCCAAACTCACAGCGATCCTCAAACCTCTGCCTCCTGAGTGCTGGGATTAAAGATGTGTGCCACCACCCCCAGTTTGCTAGTTTGATTTTGAACAGGATAGGCTAGTTTTACCTGTTTTTGAAATGCAGGTAAACTGGGGCTGAAGAGATTGCTTAGTAGTTAAGGTGTTTGCCTACAAAGCCAAAGGATCCAGGTTTGATTCCCCAGGACCCTCGTAAGCCAGATATACAAGGTGGTGCATATGTCTGGAGTCTCTCTCTTTCTGTTTCTCTGCATCTTTTTTCTCTTTCAAATAAGTAGATAAATAAAACCTAGGTATCTTCTTTCATTCAGTACTGAGCTTGTGAGAACTATCCACGCTGTTATTGTGTACTGCGGTCTATTAATTCTCACTGAAGTATTTATTCATTCTTCCCGGCACAGGCAGTTGAGTTGTTTCCTGTTTGAGCTCTCGCAGGTAGAGATCCTATGAACACTGCTGGACTTGTCTTTATATCCTTCTAATGGAAGTCTCTGCCTCATTGAAACTGTACATTTTCCAGCAATTTTCCACAGTTTTAATTTATATTCATAGTTCCATAACCTCCAGATGCCTCTCATCTGTGTCAACATTTGTTATTTTTCATATTTTTTCAATTTCTACATTCTGTGAATTACTGATATCTCGCTGTGGCTTTGATGTACATTGTAATGACTAGTGAAGGTGTGTGTCGCCCAGGAGAGAATTTGTCTTTCTGTAGCCGGTCATGTTCCTGTGTTCTTGGTTTTTTTTTGTTGTTTTTTGGACAGGCTTCCCTCCCTCCTTCTCTCCCTCCCTTCTTCTCTGTTTCCCACTTTTCCTTTAAGTTCTTTCTCTCAGAATTCGCCAGGTCATTATTCTACCTCCCTGTTCCCCACCCCCCCTTTTTACTTTTCAACAGGCTCTCTTTCTCTGCTTTTTGTAAATGCACAGAGGGCAGAACCAGTGTGTTTGCATCCTAGTTCACCCTCAGGGCTGCCCAACACCGCTCTGCACAAAACTACCTCCTGACTTTAACCCGAACCCCCTTCCTTCCCACCAGAAGAGTCTCTTCCCCTGCTAATTGAATCTAAGGTTCTAGTTCTTGTGGTTGAACTGGGATTCTAAATATGGTTTAAAAAACATTATTCCTGGAGGGAAGTTGAGGTAAAAATAGGATAAGTCATCTGTATGGAGGTAATCTAGCATTTTAGTCACCTTCTTGTTGCTGGGACAAATCACCTGACCAAAAGCACCTTGCAGGAAGAAAGGGTTTATTTTGGCTTACAGACTAAATGGGAAGCTTCCTGGTGTCAGGGGGAAATATGGCAGGAGCAGAGAGGATGGACATCACCTCCTGGGCAACATCAGGAGGACAATAGTAGCAGGAAGGTGTGCCAAACACTGGCAAGGGGAAGCTGTGCCATAACACCCATAAGCCCGTCCCCCAAACACACCTCCTGCAGCAAGACTCCAATTCCCAAACTGCCCAATTCCCAAACTGCCACCATCTGGGGATCAAGCATTTAGCACACATGAGTTTATTGGGGGATACCTCATTCACACTGTCACATCCAGGTATGGTTTATATGCTAGAAGCCAAAATCAGTTGATACTGTGGTTGGTTATGACCATTTGGGAAAATATGTGATCCCTTTGTTAGCTCAGATGAACTTCTTTCATGTGTGATGCTTGTTCCAGCTTAGTTTATCTTTAATATTTTCTTCCCATGTATAAATTGCCATTTCACTAGGCTTCACTGTGCCCAACCTTGCCTTATCCTGCCTCTCCTCATACCCCTTCTTCTTATAGTACAGGCTTCCCAATTCTATCATCTCTTGCCCTAGATTCTAGTTAGCCTACTTCACTTTATCTTTTCCTAGGCATTTTCTGGTCATGATTCTAAAATTTAGCTGGGATTAGTAAATACCTGTTTCAACTGATAGAAATAATCTTAATTTGTGTAATTAAAAATGCTCCGTTCAATGTTAGCACATGCATTTTAATAGAATTTAATTACATAAATAAACATCTTATTTCACAGTATATTAAAAAAGTAAAAAGTTAAATCTATGGCTTAGAGGTTTAAAACTCTGCCCTATACTGAGTTTAACACGTATGGTTACAATTTCCAGTTCTCTGTGTTCATAACTTTTCCCATGAAAGTATTTATTAGATTATTTTCAAGGAGATTTTTTTAAATTCACCCTATACTTTGCAAAGAGGAAAGTTCAACAGAATTGACTTCAGATTTTCCCACTAGTTGTCAACTGTGGCTTCATGTTGGAAAACTTCATGCCCATGGCCTCTACTCCAGACCAATTCACTCAGAAGTGGGACCAAGGGATATAATTTTTGAGGCTCCTTAGGAAAATGTAGCATCCAGCTATGTCAACGCTCAGGAATATGAAGAACAAATGGTGGTATAAAATTTGTTACAGAGCTAGGCCTCAGTATACATTGAGGTTTTCAACTCTATACTCAGAAGCGGGTGAGAGTCCTTTCTTTGGCCCAGTCCTGGATTTCTGCTTGTCCAAATGTGAGATAAAAGATCAGACCAACCATGTTGACTGCAGCAGACAGGAAAAACACATTCCTCCATCCAGACTCAGAATCCTGGACACATACACACACACACACAAGAAAAAATACAGTGATTATTAATATGAAAGATTCCTTCTCCTCCATTGCTAATTACCAGCAATATAGAAAATCCAGTCCCATAGATACTTAGCATTTTAGGTTGTCAAAGAGGGCTTATGGAAACACTGGAAATAAGATGACTGAAATGCATTGAGTTCTGAGTTGGGATGGCTATTTCTCTAAAACAATAATAATTTGATCAACACTAATTTTTTCTAAGTTGAATTTTAACATTCATGCATTAAGACTAAGTCTAAAATGGCATTATTAAGTCTCAAGTTTATGTCCTTCTTGCTTAGTCTTGCCCGTTGATATCAACCACTACGGCACCTTTGATATTCATCTTAGTACTTCACAAGTTATATCTGGCTTGCCCCAGAAGCCTTCCCGTCAGGACAAGCAGAGTTAATTTCTGGCATTATAGCCACAACAATAATCTCATATGACAAAGAAAACGGAGCTTTGCTTCCAAGTTGGTTTTCGCCAGTTCTGCCATTCTAGCTGTTTCTCCCTCTTTTTCCTGCACCAGCCCTCACTTGTCAACAGGAAACCAGCCTCACAGCCCTCGGGCCCTGTCAGTCTGGGCCATTCTCCTTTGAATACAATTTCATCCTTTGAACGGGCTTTGGATACTTTATTTTTCCCTTTGTGAGCTTTTTTTAAGTTAGAATTTATTTTAATGTGACAGTCTTATTCTCCCCCTCTATCTTCATGCCTTTCTAATACCTAACAGATCTCATTCACTCTAGTCAAAACTGTTAACTCCTTTGTGCTTTTAACCTCCTGGACATCGTCTTCTGCATCTGACCATTTTATTTTCACAAATTCAATGTGTATCCATTTTGAGAAATTCAGCTTTTAGCTTGCTTTCTTTCTTTCTTTCTCCCTCCCTACTTTCCTTCCTTCCTTTCTTCCTTCCTTCCTTCCTTCCTTCCTTCCTTCCTTCCTTCCTTCCTTCCTTCCTTCCTTCCTTCCTTCCTTCCTTCCTTCCTTCCTTTCTTTCTCTTCTTTGGGGACCTCTGGTCCACCAGCACCTGACTCAGAGGTTTGCACAGAGTGGTTGAGTCCATGCTCGTGTTCCCCCATCAGACCAGACCATCTCTGAGAGCACAGTGTGTATTTTCAGTGCCTGAAACAATACCTGCCACTCGCAGAGGTGCAATAACATGCCCAACCTGACTGATAAGGAATCCGGTGGTAGTGGAAGAGATGATTCCTGCCGTGAGCCCGAATCCCCTGGATATTCCCATGAGGAAACTTGCGTATCTGCGGGGAAGATGATTTTCCTGAGAAAGCCACTTATGACTTCTGCAGCCGTTTGGCTTTAATGAAGCTCCTGTCTAGTGGCAAAGCCATTTTGTCTAGTAGGGTAAGGACATTCAGGGAGATGACTCTTTTCCAGTCTTGACGTCACCAGTTCATTGAGTCAGTCGCTAGCATAACCAAAGTGCTAGTCCTCTGTGGGAACCAAGTTTTTCCACCCTGCTTGCCCCAGCATAGGAGGCAATTTGCATAGCACCCAGGGCATGAACTCTGAAAACGAAGTGGTGTGGGTTCAGATCCTGACTCTCTCCTTATGCAACGGCAGGCACATCACTCGCCCCCCACCCCTTGTGCCTCAGTCTCTTCTCCCTGCTTTAGGGGATCATAACAGGACCTACCCAGTGGAGTTGTAACTATAATATGTGTTGATTTATCAGGATTATTATTATTTATTTTTTAGCATAGGCTCTGGCTCATGGTGACTACATCCATGTGTAGTGGCAAATAAACAACCTAGAAACTTTCAAAACAGATGTTAGTGGGCCTTTTCCCAAAGCACACAATCTAATCTCTGATAGGGAAACTGAAAAGCCTTTTTAATCTTGCCAGGAAGGGGCACAGTTGTTCTAAGAACGCCGTGTGAGGTCATCCACGTGCTAACATTTCCAGTTGTCATTCTGCCATGGCTTAGTTCTTTTCGACAACAGAAAGGTTTTCCACAGCGATGCCTGAGGTATAACGTATCCCTCATACAGCCCTTACCTGGGGGCCACGTCTAGAGTATTGATGATAAACCCTGAATCACACAGGTTGCTGGTTCCGGGAATAAGTATCAGCAAAATGATGGTCGTAATGTGACTGGAAGCAACGAAGGGCAGAGCCACGGCGCACAGCGATGGGAGGAGGAGCCCTGGGGAGGTGAGGAGTGGTCAGGGGAGCGCTCCGGGCACACCTGGGCAAGGCACTGGTTACCTGGAATCCACGAGGCCATCCTTACCGAGGGAAGAAAAGAGCTTGCGCACGGTGATTAGGCTGAGAAGATTCCTGGACAGAAGGAAGTCTGCCATCTGACCTCCTAGAATTGTACAGCTCGAGGCGGCAACAAAAGGCAGGGAGGACAGAACGCCACTCTGGAGGAAGAAAGTGTACAAATAGAACCATCCAGGTGCCCAGGGCACCAACACTTGTCACACCGGCCAATCATTAGCCTATCCCCCGACATTCCGAGCTGTCTGAGGGACACAAGCACCTTTCTGCCACACTGACGGTGGTCTTGGGTAAGAAAATCAACAACTGACAGAAGCAGTGTGGATTTATGCTCGAATCAGCTGGCATAGCAGTACCACACGGTGATTAAGGACCCAGATGTCACAGCAGCTCCACCACTTGGTAGTGGTGTAACCCAAGGCAAGAGATCTCACCTCTCTCTCTGCGTGTCCCATTTCCACATCTGTGAAATGGAAATCTCCCGCGGTCATTGCGAAGGTTAAATGGTTACATGCAATGCTGGAATATACTGGGCAGCCCGGGGCTACTGTCATCATCGTCACTGCCACAGAAGTACAGGAAGTATACTCACATCTCTGATGTTAACATGGAGCACTGAACTGATGTATGTCGGCAGGTATGTTATGATTATGGTGCACAACCAGAAATGGCTGAAAAAACCCGTGAAAATGGCCCAAAGTGGAAGACATCTGACCATAGCCTTTATGGGTACAGATCTTCTAGCAGAACTGGACTGAAAGGAAATATCTAGTCAATGTAGGTACTG
This sequence comes from Jaculus jaculus, assembly GCF_020740685.1. Taxonomy (NCBI): domain Eukaryota; kingdom Metazoa; phylum Chordata; class Mammalia; order Rodentia; family Dipodidae; genus Jaculus; species Jaculus jaculus. The sequence goes on along the minus strand of NC_059114.1, from coordinate 3,773,501 downwards.
CAACAAACCGGAGAGTGACTCTCCCTGGAGACCTGCCTCGGAGACACCTGTGTGTTCCCAGGTGCAAGGGGAGGCATAGCGTACCTGCTGAGCCAGTGAGGACGTGATGTGTTCCTTTTCCCTGGCACTTATGCATGGGTGACGCATGGGGTCATCATAAATGACAGTGAACCACAGGACACAGCAGACACAGCCAGTGCTACCTGGGGAGCAGGGATTCAATTAGTTTCCAGGTAGGTGAGTGTACTGGAGGTTGGGAGATGTCATGTCTTTCCTACCACATGCATCAATTTGGGAGACCCTGGGCCATAAGGAGCTAAGTGTTCCCATTTCTTGCTTTACATCCTACAAAATTCATTCATCCCATGAAAGTATTTCACGTGTCGCTTCTGAAATATACAGTTGCCTTTTGTCCGTGCCCAAGCCTCTGGAGACCATATTCATGGCGACATGGCACAGCTGACTCAAGGCTCCAGGGTGCTCGTGGGGAGTGGTCTTAGCACGATCTCCCTAGCGCACACACCATCATCTGGTTTTGGAGGATACGCAGTCAGGACTCTAATCAAAGAGCCCCTTATGTGAAACTACTTGCCAGACATTTACCAGAGAGCACTAACTTGCATTCAAACCATAGACCCTTCAAAAAACTTACAGAGGGAACATTTTTTGACAATACCTGTGTGAGACAAAGTTTCTGGGATTAGCAATGCTCATGAGAGAATCATGGCACATTAGAACCATGTTTAATGGTTCCATTTGGCTTTAATGAAAGAACAGTCTAGAAATTTGTCTCCTTACTGGGAATTGACACTTCAAAAATATTCTACATTAAAAGATTTTGGAGGCTAATGTTTCCCATGTCATTGAATTAGCCCATCATATTTTAAAAAAATATTTCATTTACTTATTTATTTTGAGAGAGAGAGAAAGAGAGAGAGAATGTGCACATCACAATCTCTAGCCACTGCAACAAACTCCAGATGCATGCGCTACCTTGAGCATCTGGCTTTGTGTGACTACTGGGGAACTGAACCAGGGTTATTAGGCTTTGCAGGCAAGTGCCTTAACCACTAAGCAACCTCTCCAGCCCCACCATCCTTTTAGAAAATATTTTTACTTATTTATTTGCAAGGACAGCGAGGGAGATCTAGAGAGAATGCCAGAAGGAGAAGGGGGTGGAAGGAGCACATCAGGACCTCTTGCCACAACAGACAGGCTCCAGGTGCCTGAGTCATTTTGTGTATGTGGCTTTAAGTAGGTCCTGGGGACTCAAACCCAGGCCATCAGATTTTACAAGCAAGAGCCTTTAAAAAATGAGCCATCTCTTTAGCCCCATAACCTATCCCCATCCTTTTTTGACTTTTTTTCTTTTTGTTTTTTTCAAGGTAGAATCTCACTCTAGCCCAGGCTGACCTGGAATTCACTGTGTAGTCTCAGGGTGGCCTTGAACTCATGGCGATCCTCCTACCTCTGCCTCCCGAGTGCTGGGATTAAAGGCGTGTGCCACCGCCCTGGCAACCCATCCTTTTATTCAAAGCTAAAACTGAGACACTAAGATGCCGGACAAAGTGGCCAGATAGACATTGAATAATGTATTCTTTGATTCAAAGCATTTCACAGTTTAGTGGGGAGATAAGAAATGGAAATACATGATTCCATACCATAGAAAGGAAATGTAAGTGAGGCAGAGAGAAGGGCTGAATCTGATGGGGCATGTCACGGAAGGTCCCTTGGAGAAAGGGACATCTGAGTTAAGCTTTGTGAGAACAGGATAAAGGAATGTTGAATACAGATAGTAATTATAACAAAACATGAAGACAGGAGCTGGAGAGATGGTTCAGTGGTTAAAAGTGCTTGCTTGCAAAGCCCAACAGACTTGATTCAATTTCCCCAGTACTTACATAAAGCTAAATGCACAAAGTGGCACATGCATCTGGTGTTCATTTGCAGTGGCAGGAGACCCTGGCATACTAATTCTTTCTCTCTCTAATAAATAGCTATATTTTAAAACCATGAAGACAGACTAAAATTGTGCTCAATAAACTTTGACATTTTCACGACATTTTCACCAGGCCAGGCATTTCAATGAACTTGGATATCTTAACCACATAGCAGACACTTCAGAGCTGAGACCAGAAATGCTGGCAAATATGCTTAGGGGTGGAGGGAAAGGTTTACCACTGATTTTTTGGGAGTTGGCACCATGTGAAAAGTGAACCCTGCCCTGTTCCCATGGCTTCCTCCAACCACCGAGAAGCTGAGTGGGCTACAATAAGAAAGCTACAGATACCTAACATTCTTCAGCATTTTCCACTTAACAATGTGCACTTTCTCACTTCTATGGGGAGAGTGTAGGTGATGGGTGTATTAAAACAAATGCCTGGCAAGATGTACACACTGGTGCATAGTGGCACACGGGCTAGTGGGGTAATCAACAGCTCTCTGGTTGGGGGTAAGTCCTACTCAGTGGGAAGGAATTCATACCTGGTACTGAGAACCTGTAAGCTAGTAGCCAATATGTAGCTTTGAAGAATGTAGATCCAAGAGAAAACCTTTCACTATTCTTTGGCTAAAAGGAGAGATTATACCTGTCAAAAAGTCTTCTAAATGTCTATGTTTATCCTCTTTGATCCCTGATGTTCTCATTCTTTCTTTTAAATTGTTCATCCTTTTTTTCGAGTTAAGATTTCACTCTAGCTCAGGCTGAGCTGGAATTCACTATGTAGTCTCAGGGTGGCCTCGAACTCGTGGTGATCCTCCCACCTCTGCCTTCCGAGGGCTGGGATTAAAGGTGTGTGTTACCATGCCCAGTATTTATTTATTTACATATATATTTATTTTGAGAAAGAAAGAGGCAGACAGAGAGCGATAACGGATATGCTGGGGCCTCTAGCCCCTAAAAATGAACTCCAGGTGCATGTGCCACCTTGTGCATCTGGCTTATGTGGCTACTGGGGAATCAAACCTGGGTCTTTTAGCTTCACAGGCAAATGCCTTAACCACTAAGCCATCTCTCCAGCCCAGCTCTCACTCTTGACTAGACAGTCTATTTTCTTCAGATGGGAGCAAAGACCAAGAAGTCCCCAAACCTATCAGAATGACCAGAAAAGAAAGATGACTGCCTAGTACAGAAGAGTCATTTCTATTATACCCACCAGGGCCCAGAGGAAGTGGCAGATAAATACAAGTGCTGCTTTCACAGCTGGAGACCCAAAACACATCAGAACAGAAAATCAGAGGTTACTGAGAGCTCCACACTAAAGGAGACTTCTAACACACCCTCCAAGGTTCAGGGAACATTGCAGAAGGGGGAGCAGAAAGAATGTAAGAGCTATGGGGTGGGAAGGTGTACTCTGAGGCATTTTTCCCCTCCCACAGAGATTGACTGGTGCAGTCATGACCCCGCAGTGAGTACATCTTCCACTGAGGAAGGCCGTCAGTGGAATGAGGTGGGGGAGAGGGAACATTGCAACCCAATAAGAATATAACCAATATGCAATGTGTTCATGCAGTAAGTTCTCAATTAAACAAAATGCCTGGGGGAAGGAGATGTTGAGATTTTGGGGAAATGACTCACCGAAGATGTAGAAGATGAAAGGCCAGCCCAATGCCTGTGATATTAATCCCCCCACACAAAGGATGATGAAAGACCCAAATGCTGCTCCTGAAGGGAAGACAGAGAAACACATTTATAGAAATAGCAAAGGCTACATGTCCTACTCAGACATCGTCAACAGTGTGAGGTAGCTAACTTTGAATTATAGGGTGAGGGGAGACCTCACTAGCCCACCCAATAATATCTCGTGAAATATTTAGCATTAGCAGACCATAGTGCTGTGCACCTCAACTCTTCAATGGTTCCTCAACACCAACATGAGCACCTCTAATCTTTTACCCAGCTCACCCGTGTGCCCTTATGCCATAATGCCATATATGAGGGCAGAGGCAGAAGAATAAAGATTGGTAAAAGTTAAGAGATACATTCCCTGCATTCACAGAGCTTTGGGTCCAACTAAGGAGAAAAGTGCGGACAAAATCGACTGTCATAAGTGCGACAAAGACCTCGGAGTCTACGGTAACAGCCAGGCTGGTGGCCCGTGCTTGTCATCTTGGAACTCAGAAGGCTGAGGGAGGAGGATGGATGTGAGACTGAGGCTACCAGGCCAGTCAGGACTACATAATGACACCCTGTTCCATGAAATGACAACACGAGAACAAAACATACATATTTCACAGGGATTCATAGTAGAAACATATGACAAGAATTCACTAAGACTTCTACACATAACCACACATGTCTGTCTCAAACCAAAGGTTTGGCAAACCAGTAGTGTTTTTTGGGTTTTTTTTTTACCGTGTAAAGCATCCCAATATTTTCCCTTTTAAAATTTAATTTCTGGGCCAGGCTTAGTGGCACATGCCTTTAATCCTAGCCTTGGGAGGCAGAGGTAGGACTGTGAAGTTCTGTGTAGAACTGTGAGTTCGAGGCCACCCTGAGATTCCGTAGAGCCTTTAACTACTGAGCCTTCTTCCCAGCCCTCATACACACTTTTTCTTACGAGGCTAAGCTGTGACTCACAATTATCTTTCTTGCTTCTGAGCCTCTGTGCCTTGCAGCTCAGACGTATCCTTCTTCTTGTTATATATCAGATTTACATGGCTAAATCTTTGGTAGCATATTTTCCCCTCTTCTCCAAACCATCAAAGGAAAGGTATGATGGGACGGAGCAGATTCAAAGCCTGCAGCCCGTGCCCACATCCTTACCTGACCCCGCAATGCTGGTGAGCTTGCTTCGCTCAAGCGGAGGTGCCCATTTTGCCCAAATTGTAAACTGACCTGTCCACGCCATCCCCTGTAATGAAAGGCGGTAAGATCTTTGCTGTTCTGCAGAAATGGGGTATCTATATCTCATGGCATTGAGAAGCTATCTGGGTACCTGGGCCATGCCCTGGACTGTGCGAACGGCAATGACCAGTATCACTCCACAGTCAGCAGCCAGGGGAGTAAAGAGAGTGAGGAGGGACGAGATCAGCAAACCTGCGCCCAGCATGTGCTTCGCACTGAATATCCCCGCCAGGTATCCACTTGGGACCAGCGTCAGTATCAGCCCGTAGCTGATGGAACTGAAGATGACACCCTGAGTCTCGGGGCTCCACTGATACACAGAGGCCTGGAAAAGAAAAGCGAGGCTGGGGCCCTCTTCACAAAGACATTCTTCTATGAAAACCTGCTCGATGGTCAGCTGTTTGAGAGTCACAAGATCCTACTATAAGAAGGTCGATTTTAGGTTTTTCCTGATATTAACCTCACTTGCCATTTTTGCTTGTTGTATAAAACAACCAATTCTATCTGGACTATAATTCTCTTGGGAGAGAAAAATAGGGAGTAAGTAGAAGAGATAACCAGTTACCCAGGAGTAAGACAGGAAGCAGCCGGTGGAGTGCAATGGATAGCTCACTTGTTAGAGAGCTTCCTGTAGCTATACTGTGAAAGCTGAATGCCACTGACACTCAGGTAAAGAAACAGTGAACCCAACTTCACTGAATTTTGAAGGCAAGCCCCAAAGAAAGAGAAAAAACAGCCGGGCGCGGTGGTGCACTCCTTTAATCCCTGCACTTGGGAGGCAGAGGTAGGAAGATCATCGTGAGTTAGAGGCCACCATGAGACTACATAGTGAATTCCAGGCCAGCCTGGGCTACAGCAAGAGCCTATCTCAATAAAATAAAAGAAAATAAGATAAAATTTAAAAAATTAAATAAAAAATACAAATAAAAATCAAGTTTCAGAGTTATGTGTGGTCTTCCTTTATAGAACCAAGTATTTAAGATGCATATAAATAAGATGGCATTTTTTTTCTTCTGATTTAACTTAATGCATAACTCTGATAGTCTTCTACATATAGGGTTCATGTTATAAATTAGATGACCAAAGAATATAAAATGAGAAATATTTTATCCGCTTAAGGTAACTATAATAGTGCTTTGTATATAACTCAAGTTGGAATTCATATTCAAGTGTGAGCATAGACCAAATAGGGACATTGATTAAAAAACAGACAATTTGGTAAGGCCTCAGAAAGGAAGGAGTACTGCACCCATCCTTGAAGGAATGCCTACAAGCTGTACAGAGAAAACAAGACCAGGCATAGTGGCTCACGCCTTTAATCCCAGCACTCCACTGGGAGGCCAAGGAAGGAGGATCACTGTGCATTCGAAGCCAGCTTGGGACTACATCATGAATTCCAGGTCACCCTGGGCTAGAGTGAGACCCTATTCTGAAGATCCAAACAAACAAACGACAAAAAAAAAGGGGGGGCAATTCATTCATTAAAATAGCAACATGGACTTGCGATAGCAAGTAGTAGGTTGAAACCAATAGGGACTGTGGCTGCCTCAGCAAAGACTCCCCCTGGACCACTGGTGGACAGGAGTGCGCTGAGAAAGGGGAGCTCAGTGAGCTGGAAGAATATGGCAGGGTTGCTAGCTTGAGTGAGTCCTGAACTCCAGAGCCTGGGAAAGTGAATGAGTAGTGGATAAGCTGGGTTCAGTATGACGCAGTCATGAGCTATGAGCTATGGAAATGATAAAGGATGGTTGGAAAAACAGCATGTATTTGTGATTGTCATACATTATGATTCTCATGATGAGCACCTGATAAAGATATTATTTAATTCATTGACTCGTGAGGGACTCAATAAGCTGTGATAACTGATTCAAAGTAGAATTAGAGTAGTCACACCTATGTACCCTGGAAGCAAGGCAGGAATGGATTTGAAATTTTTTAATTTTAATTTTATTTATTTATTTGAGAGAGAGAAAGGTCTACATAGAGGAGGTTATCAGCTCAGTTCCAGCAGGATTTGTCAGTGGCCTTGCAGCCCAAGTATGTGCAGTCTTCAGCAATAGGGTCTTACCATCTATTCCTGGTGGAAAACCAAGGGTCTCAGCAATGGCCTATAATGTTTTGGGGGCATCAGGGACCTCCCTGGTCAACAATTCACTGGAGATATCCCATCCCTGGCACTGAAAAATTTCTAACAACAATCTATGGCTCCTGAGTGTTCCATTGTCTGAAACTGGAGAATTTCATATAATTTATTTGTGTCCTCTTAGATTTTGATTAGCCCTCCCTCCACCTTTCCTTTACTCAATCTCTTCCCCTGACTTCACTTTGGGCCTTTTCACTCCCATTAATCTATTCTTCTACTTACATATGTACAATACCAACCTATTAAGTACCCTCTTCCCTTCCTTTCTCTTCCCTTTATATCTCCTTTTTAACTTACTGGTCTCTGCTACTGAGTATTTTCCTTCTCACACAGAAGCCCAATCATCTGTACCTAGGATCCTCATATGAGGGAGAACATGTGGCGCTTGGCTTTCTGGGCCTGGGTTACCTCACTTAGTATAATCCTTTCCAGATCCATCCATTTTCCTGCAAATTTCATAACTTGATTTTTCTTTACCACTGAGTTAGAACTCCATTGTATAAATGTGCCACATCTTCATTATCCATTCATCAGTTGGAGGACATCTAGGCTGGTTCCATTTCCCAGCTATTATAAATTGAGCAGCAATAAACATGGTTGAGCATGTACTTCTAAGGAAATGAGATGAGTCCTTAGGATATATGCCTAGGAGTGCTATAGCAGGGTTGTATGGTAGATCAATGTTTATCTGTTTTAGGAACCTCCACACTGATTTCCACAATGGCAGGATCAAATTGCATTCCCACCAACAGTGTAGAAGGGTTCCTCTTTTTCCACATCCCCGCCAGCATTTATGATCATTTGTTTTCATGATGGTAGCCAATCTGATAGGAGTGAGATGGAATCTCAATGTAGTTTTAATCTGCATTACCCTGATGACTAGGGATGTCGAACAGTTTTTAGATACTTATACGCCATCTGTATTTCTTCTTTTGAGAACTCTCTATTTAGCTCCATAGCCCATTTTTTAATTGGCTTGTTTGATTTCTTATTATTTAACTTTTTGAGTTCTTTGTATATCCTAGATATTAGTCCTCTATCAGATATATAGCTGGCAAAGATTTTTTTCCCATTCTGTAGGGTGCCTCTTTGCTTTATTCGCAGTGTCCTTTGCAGTCCAAAATCTTTGTAATTTCATGAGGTCCCAGTGGTTAATCTGTGGTTTTATTGCCTGAGCAATTGGGGTTATATTCAGAAAGTCTTTGCCAAAACCAATATGTTGAAGGTTTTCCCCTGCTTTTTCCTCTAGCAATTTCAGAGTTTCAGGTCTGATGTTAAGATCTTTAGTCCATTTGGATTTAATTCTTGTGCATGGAGAGAGAGAGAAGAATCTATTTTCATCCTTCTACAGATACACATCCAGTTTTCCCAGCACCATTTGCTGAAGAAGCTGTCTTTTCTCCAGTGAGTATTTTTGGCATTTTTATCGAATATCAGGTGGCTATAGCTACCTGGACTTATATCTGGGTCCTCTATTCTGTTCCATTGATCTACATATCTGCTTTTGCGCCAGTACCATGCTGTTTTTGTTGCTATGGCTCTGTAGTATAGGTTAAAATCAGGTATGGTGATACCTCCCGCCTTATTTTTTTTGCTCAGTATTATTTTATTTTTATTTATTTATTTGAGAGCAACAGACAGAGAAAGAGGCAGAGAGAGAGAGAGAGAGAGAGAGAGAGAGCAGAGTGGGCGTGCCAGGGCTTCTAGCCACTGCAAATGAACTCTAGACGCGTGTGCCCCCTTGTGCATCTGGCTAACGTGGGACCTGGGGAATCAAGCCTCAAACCAGGGTCCTTAGACTTCACAGGCAAGCACTTAACCACTAAGCCATCTCTCCAGCCCTCAGTATTATTTTAGATATTCAAGTTTTTTTGTGATTCCAAATGAATTTTTAGATTGTTTTTTTCTGTTTCTGTGAAGAATGCCTTTGGCATTTTCATGGGGATTGCATTAAATGTGTAGATTGCTTTTGGTAAGATTGCCATTTTCACACTATTGATTCTTCCAATCCAGGAACAAAGGATGTTTTTCCATTTCCTAACGTCTGAGCTGACAACCTCCACCATGTGGACCAGCTGACAGAAAGCTGGAAGAAGCCATTCTACATTTAGTTCGATGGGAGAAAGAGATACCACCAGTGAAGATACTCAGCAGTGGACATTGCAAGCCTTATAATTAGCCAGCCAGGCCAAATGAGCCAATGGGTGCAATAGTGGCACATCTGTCATGGTGGAAACCAACTGTCCTCCAATTGGACTGGAGGCCTGCTCCATGGGGGGGAATACATCCCTGATACTGACAACTTAAAACAGGTGTAGATATGAGCCCTAGGGCTGTAACATCTGCTGATGTCTGAGAAATGTATATATTATGTTTATCAAACTGCCCAGTAAGCACTTCTCTTAATATTTATACCCTTATATTAATGCTACTCTCACTTTGGGTAGAGAATCTTCTCTTTTCAGATGGCAGTGACCTTGGGATGACTCGGAAGGTATCATAGTGCTGGAAAGAAGTGATTGGAGTACTGAGTAACATCTCAATCACACCTTCCAAGGCTCAGGATGTAATGCGGAAGAGGTGGCGGAAAGAATGTAAGAGCCAAAGGAAGGGTAGGACTCCTTACAACGTGCTCCTTCCAGACGTAAAATGGCCTCGATATCCATGACCTCACAGTGCCTGACACTACCTACACAAGACCATCGTAAGAGGAGGGAAAGATCACGACATCAAAATAAAAGAGAGACTGATTGAGATGGGGAGGGTATATGATGGACAATGGAATTTCAAAGGGGAAAGTTGGGGGGAGGGTATTATCATGAGATTTTTTTTTTTATAATCATGGAAAATGTTAATAAAAATTGACAAAAAAAGAGAGAGAGAAAGAAAGGTGCAGATAGAGAATGGGTTGCCATGGTCTTTGGCTGCTGCAAACTCCACACACATTTGCTACCTTGTATATCTGGCTTATGTGGGTCCTTAGGACTCTAACCTGGGTTCTTTGGCTTTGCAGGCAAGTGCCTTAACCTCTAAGCCACTTCTCCAGGACTTTAAATAGATGGCAAAATTGCCTCATTCAGCTACTGGAAGTGGTGCGGGGAGGGTGTGTCCAATGATTTTCTTCAAGACAGAATTCACAGGCAAAGCCACAGACAAGAATCACTTGCATTTGTATTCACGACATGTGATGTCCAAAGCTGGGAAAAATATAGCTCAACAATAACGAGCGTTGCAGAGACAGAAACTGAGTTGAATAATCCTGAACGGTTCCCCTAGAGACTATTTGCCACTGCAGACATCCAACTACTGTATTTGTCCCATTTTTAAAAGTTTCACATTTTTTTCCTATAATTCTCCCACTTTAAAATAAGTTCAGTGAAAAATTGTCATTATCACAGAGGCAAGAAATGTCTCAAAAATAGTTTCAGGCTTGGTATAGTGGTGCACACCTTTAACCCCAGCACCTGGGAGGCAGAGATAGGAGGACTGCCATGAGTTCGAGGCCACCCTAAGACTACATAGTGAATTCTGGGTCAGCCTGGGCTAGAGTGAGACCCTACCTCGAAAAACCAATAATAATAGTAGTAAGAATAATTATGACAATGTAACATATTAATTATTAATATATTAGTAACTATTACAATACAATATATTATGTAGTATATTAATATATAATACATACATATAACAACTATTATTTTAGGTCTTTTTAGTTTGTATAAGTTACAGTTCTCCACAAGATGAAAACCATCCTTTCAAAAGTTTGTTGTTCTCTCTCAACAGTCTTCCCTCCCCCACACTCACCCGTGAATTCAACTCCTTGATGGATGTGCTGGGGTCACCAAGCGGGTCTGTCAAAGGCCCCTCGGTGGAGGCGTTCTCTGGACCTAGCTGCTGAGAGCCGTTCACCATGGCAATGATGGCGATGCTCAGACTCACGCGCTGGGTGATCAGGGTAAAGTTGGAGAAGTGCATGATGAGAGCCACCCCGTAGCGCAGTGAGCAGAAGTCTGGACCTGGACAACACAGAGGGATGCAGTGAGTACCGGCAACCGAGACCCACTTTTCTCCATTTCTTTTTTGTTTGAATTTTATTTTATTTTGAGAGAGAGAAAGAGGCAGGAGAGAGAAAGAGAAAGAATGGGCATGCCAGGGCCTCCAGCCACTGCAAACAAACCCCAAATGTATGAGCCATCTTGTGCATCTGGCTTATATAGGTACTAAGGAATCGAACCTGGGTCCTTGGTTTTTGCAGGCAAGTACCTTAACTGCTCAGCCACCTCTCCAGCTCACTTCTCTCCATTTCTACAAAGCTAAATCCAGAAGAACTTCCCTTTGTCTCTTCCTGCTCCTCCTCCTCTCCTTCTCTTTCTTCTCTTCCTCTTCTTTTTATTTTTGGTGCTGAGGGTTGAACCTGAGAACCTAAGGCCTCATGAACATTTGTTAAACAAGTGGTCAACACCTGAATTATGTTCCCAGTCTTTTTCATTTTATTTTTTTATTTTTCACCAAGTTTTCAAGATTGGCCTTGACTTCACTCTGAAGTCCTTCAGGCCTTGACTGTGCAATCCACCTACGTCTGGGACTGCAAGTCTGCACTGCCGGGCTCCGATAATCACACCCTCCTGGCCACCAAAACATTAATTCCTACAAAGTTCCTGCGATGTATTCTTTGTGATTCCAGTGCAGTGAGTTTGGGAGCATATAACAAGGATATGAGATATAGCTTCTTTCAGAGGTATGAGGAGGTGGGAGGAGAGTAAAAAGACACTCATGTCACACTGCTTCAAAATCAAGTGCGTGGGAAAGGTGATGGCACAACCAAGCACAAGCCCCAAGTCTCGGGGTTTCATGTAAGTGCTCCATTTCTACACGTTCCTTTCTTAAAATATATTTTATTTATCTATTTGCAAGGAGGGAGACAGAGAAGAGAGAGAGAGAGAGAGTGGGCACACCAGGGCCCCTCGACCCCACATAGCTCCAGAGGCATGTGTCACTTTGTGCATTTGGCTTTATGTGAGTCCTGGGGATTTAACTTTGGTCATTAGGCTTTGCAGGCAAGCACCTTAACCACTGAGCAACCTCTCCAGCCCTCCACATTTACACTTTTTCACAAGCACTTGTCATTCTGGTGCTAGGAAGGTAGACACTTGGAGCTCTGGAGCTCGCTGGCCAACCAATGTGGTTTACTTGATGAGTTCCAGGGCAGTGGCAAACCTTCTAGAAAAGGTGAGTAAGCCCCGAGGAATGACTACATACAAGGTTGTCTTGTGTGCACCTGCATTCAAACACACCCACACGACATACAAAAGAGTTTGTGGAAGCAGTCTTTTCCCAGTTTGTAGGGTGCTGGAGCCTGCCGGCTGGAAGGGTTCGAGCCTGATGGGGAGTGAGGATTAAGGAAAGACAGAAGAAAGACTGAAAGCAAGGACTCCAGTCCAGGGCTGAAGCAAGGACTCAAACCAGGACTGAAGCGAGGTTTATTTCACAGCATTCCTTTTCATATCTTCTTACAAACAGGTTTTCCATGGACAAAAGTTCCATGAGTCTCACACAAGTTTCTATCAAACAAAAAAACCCTTCCTGTTACAGAGATTTTGCACTTCAATCACTTCTCAGTACAGAAGACTATTAAGGCCAGCCAAATGGCTTCCAACACTGAATATACATAATTTTGCTTACATGTAGGTGCTAATTCTTGCTGCCAAATGGCTTCCCGACACTGAATATACATAATCTTGCTTACATGTAGGCTGTTATAGTTTTGCTAATGTCTTGCTGGTAGGTGGAATAGAACAATAGAGTATGCAGTATACTGTAATATATTATACTTTTGTTCTCTATAAAATGAAACAAGGGGCCAATGTTAGAAATTTCCTGGTGGAGTGATGGATTGTTATTTTTTTTTCTGCTTATTTGGATAACTGTGATGAAAGGGACATAAACAGAGAATCTGTGGGGGAAATACATCAAAAATATGATAGAATGGCCAAATAGCCTCAGGGGTAGGGCAAGATACCCACAGATGAATGGGTCCTATATTACTGTGAGTCTCTGAGCTCAGGAGAAACAGCCAGACACGGCAAAGATGCTACAGCAAGAATTCATGCATAAGTTGGCTTCGTGAAGTGTACTTTGCAAGACGCAGGCATGGCTTACAGGTCATTTGTTGCTTTTTCTGAGAGACAAGCCTATGATTCTCCCTAATAAAAAAAAAGTGTCAGGTGACAGCTCTGGGGGTCAGGGCTGGGTCTGAGGTTACACTAAAGAGTCTCTGCAAGGAATTGTACCCTGGCAAAGGGGGGCCAGCCAGCAGGATGGGGTGCAGTAGATGAGCACCAGCCTTTCTCATCCACCTGCGAACCCGGGACGACCAGTTCACCTTTCTTGGTGACGGGTTTCTCTTCCGTTTCACTTCTCTGGGAACTGGCGCACATCTTGTGGTGGTCGTTTCCCTCTGCCCTGAATCTTCTTCACCACCACGGGCTTTGATCTATAGGGGAACAATACAAAAAGAGAAAGGAAAGAAACGACTCAGTTTCCTTCTGTTAATGAGGCCTCTCCCCAGTGCTCAAGGACGACTACATTTCTCTCCACCCCACAGGAAATCTGGCTAATTGATTAACCTAGAGCTAATTGTTGAATTCTCTAACCATCCATTTCCTTATCCGTTTACCAACAAAATAAGCCTGTTTTCCAAGTGCTGCTGTGAAGGTTAAAGGAGAGAACTGCAAATGTTTATCAAACAACCAAGAACCATGAGACCCTAGGAAGGATTATTGCTTGTAACAATCCATAAACTAGACAGGTCACCCAAAAGCCGAGTAAGAAGACTCTGAAACAGTCTTTTGGTTTGTAATTTTCATCCCATGTTTCTGTTTTCTTGTTGCCCATCTAAAGCTTGAAATATTCAGGATTTTTTAAAGAAAATATTTTATTTATTTGTAAGGACAGAGAAAGAGAATGCAAATAGGCATGCCAGAACCTCTAGTCACTGCAAATGAACTCCAGACACATGTGCCACTTTGTGCATCTGGCTTTACATGGGTACCAGGGCATTGAACCTAGGTCATTATGCAAGTGCCTTTAACCACTGAGCCATCTTTCTAGTCCAGGACTTTTTTTTTTTTTTTTTTGAGACAGATTTTCACTATATAGCCCAAGGTGGCCTTGAAGTTGTAATCCTCCTATCTCAGCCTCGTGAGTGCTGGAATCAGTTGAAAGACTCAAATGGAGGCTCAGTGGTTAGCAAGAGCTGACCAATGCCAGGACAGATGTTGCCTGGCTGCTCTGACGTGACAGACTTCCAAGTCTCCTGCACGCAGACGATGTTAGGATGCAGCCCATTGCCCCGCACGCATCCTAGCGGCATCTACCTCAGCCCAGCTGGAACTGGAACCCTGCTCTTCTTGATTCCTCTAGTTAGGTAAACCTCCATGGCTTCGATGAAGGCAGTTTCATTTGTACATATAACCACAGGTCCTTCTACCACTCTCAATTTTCTCAATCTCTGAGAAACTTCCAGAGCTGAAAGAGACTGGCAGACCTCTGCTCCACATGTGCATTTCACTGATAAGAAAACTGCTGGGCAGAAAATTAGAGAAATTGCCTCAAGCCAGCATTAGGGCTCCCAATGCTCAAGCTCCTTTACCTATGAATATAAGTTTCATTTATTTTCTTAATATTGTAAGCATAAGCTTTAAATACAATATGTAGCTTCATCTTGAGGTTATGCCAAGTGATAATGTATATAATTTTATATCAAGTTTTACTCATTTATTCCAGAAGAACATTTGATATAAAAATAATTTAAGCGTCAGGTGTGGTGGCGCAGGCCTTTAATCCCAGCCCTCGGGAGACAGAGGTAGGAGGATTGTCGTGAGTTCGAGGCCACCCTGAGACTCCATAGTGAATCCCAGTCAGCCTGGGCTAGAGTGAGCCCCTACCTCGAAAAACCAAAATAAATAAATAAATAAATAAATAAATAATAATAATTTAAGCTAGATGTTGAATATTAAACAACTCCCCCATTTTTTCTTGTTTCTTGGATTTTTTTGTATCACAATTATGTTTATGAACACAAAGCTATTTAATTCTCCTTCCCAGTCTCTTTTTCTGTCCAGATGAGGAAAGACTGGAAAGCCTGGCACACTGTTACTGGTTTCAAGTGTTGCTTTGCGTTGGATCCTGATGGCTTTCAGTTGTCAAGTTTTGCTTTCTTTGCATGAGGGAAACACAGACATCAGGATGGTACCCCAGACATTTCCGAACTGCAGTCTTTCTGTGACATAATAATGAAAACTAGTTGTTTTCTTTGTCTTTTTGGGGGGTAGGATATTTTGAGGTAGAGTGTCACTCTGGCTCAGGCTGACCTGGAACTCACTTGGTGGCTCCAGGTTGTTCTTGAACTCACAGTAATCCTCCTACCTCTGCCTCTCAAGTATCAGGATTAAAAGTGTGTGCCACCATACCTCGTTTATTTTTTTATTATTTAATTTATTTATTTATGTGAGCAGAGTGAAAGAGATAGGCTGGGCATGTCAGAGTCTTTTTCTGCTACAAACGAACTCCAGACACACTCACAACTTTGTGTATTGGGCTTTACGTGGGTACTGGGGAATCAAACAAATTGGAACTGGCAGGTTTTGCAAACAAGTGACTTTAAACACTGAGCCACCTTTGCAGCCCCCAGACTATTTCTCTACACAATTGGGACTGGGTATTTTGCTAAAGACCTTCCCATTTATGCGTTACATTTCTAAAAAACATTATGAGTCCTAGGGCCAAAGTGGCAAGTAGATATAGAGCATCTGAAAGCAATGTAAAGGAAAAAGTTTATATTTACAAAGTTTTGTGGGCTGGAGAGATGTATCAGCTAAACATACTTGCTTGCAAAGCCTAATGGCCTGGCTTCAATTCCCAGTGCCCACAATGAAGCCAGAGGCACAAAATTGCACATCTGGAATGTGTTTACAGAGGCAAGGGGTCCTGGTATGTCCATACACTCTCTCTTTCTCTAATAAATAAATAAAATATTTTTTGAAAAGTTGTATGACACAATATGGGTTGTGTATGAGGAAAAATGTAAATACACACATATGTGGATAAGGGATTTACTGCTTTATTTATTTATTTTTAGAGAGAGAAAAAGAGAGAGAGAATTGTCAGGCCAGGGCCTTAGGCACTGCAGTCAAACTCCAGATGCTTGTGCCATTTAGTGGACATGTGAGACCTTGCACTTGGATCACCTTTGTGCCTCTGGCTTACATGGGATATGGAGAGAGACTGAACATGAGTCCTTAGGCTTTGCAGGCAATCACCTTAACTGCTAAGCCATCTCTCCAGCCTTCCTCCTTTATTCTTATTAGTCAAGAATTAATCATTTTTGTTGCAATGGTCTTTGTAATACTCTCAGATGTTCCCTCACAACCTGCCTATCTTGCATAACCATGTTAGCAAGTCTCTTGGTTTACACAGAGCAAACTTTTCTTGTTTTTTGCCAAGCAGATACCTGCTGCTCAGAGATTGAGTATATTCCTTATAAACCACAGCAAGTTGTTTCATAAACTCTTAGAGATTTGTTTCATATAAAATATGGGCCCAGTGTGGTGGTACATTCCTTTAATGTCAGCATGTGGGAAGTAGAGGTAGGAAGATCATTGTGAGTTTGAGGCCAACATGATAATACATAGTGAATTCCAGGTCAGCCTGGGCAAGAGTGAGACCCTACGAAAATAAACAACAACAACCAAAAAAACAAAGAGTGAGAACCTACTTCAAAAAAAGCAAATGAAAGAAGGAAAGGAAGGAAGGAAAGAGAGAAAGAAAGAGAGAGAGAGAGAGAGAGAGAGAGAGAGAGAGAGAGAGAAAGGAAGGGAAGAAGGAAGGAAGAAGGAAAGAGAGGAAGGGCTGGAGAGATGGCTTAGTGGTTAAGGCACTTGCCTGAAAAGCCAAAGGACACAGGTTGGATTCTCCAGAACCCACATAAGCCAGATAAATAAGGTAGCGCATGCATCCGGAGTTCATTTTCAGTAGCTGGAAGCCCTGGTGCACTCTCTCTCTCTCTCTCAAATAAATAAATAGATATAAATATTTTAAGAGCTGGGTGTGGTGGCACATGCCTTTAATCCCAGCACTTGGGAGGCAGAGGTTGGAGGATTGCCAAGAGTTCAAGACCACCCTGAGAATACATAATGAATTCCAGATCAGCCTGGGCCCGAGTGAGACCCTACCTCGAAAAACAAAAACAACCAAAAATTTTTTTTAAAGAAAGAAAGAAAAAAATGAGGATAATATTACTTCACAGGATTATTTGAAGTGAAAGCAAAGGTATAAGACATGCTTTGAACTTTGCAAGATATACACTATTAAATAATTACTGCCCTTTGTAACAGCAGTTATAACAGATGGCCCTACAAGAACTTGGATCCTCTCAGATTCATGAGTAACTATAGGCTTACAGCAAGTAAAAATATTTGTATAAAAATGCTTTTAGTTGATGGATAAATTGGTTTTAAACTTTTTCTTTCAAAAGATGGTTCCCAGCAGTGGATCCTGCAAACTTTACGGCTGGTCAGCCAGGCCAAATGTACCAAATGGTGCCCAGGTAGCAGGTCTGTTATGAGGGAAACCACCTGCTCTCGGATTGGGCTGAGGCCAACTCCATGGGAGGGAGTTCATGCCTGATACTGAAAACCTAAACAAAAGCCTATGGCTTGGGAGGTCATAAGCCCTAAGGAGTGCACTACTCCCGTTGTCTGGCTAAATGGGGGATATATATGCGCCAGACTTTCCTCTAAACGCTTAGGTTTATGTTCATGTATTAATGCGGCTCCCACTTTGGTTATAGAAGCTTCTCTTTCCAGATGATGGTGACTGCTGAGGTGACTCAAAATTCACCAACGTGTTGAAAAGAAGGGACAGTTGTGTGTTCAGCACTAAGTGAGACATCTCTGTCACACCTGCCAAGGCTCAAGGTCACACCACTGTGGAAGAGGAGAGGAGTGCTTTGCCATACTGTCTTTTAGACATAAAGTGGCCTTGACATTCATGACCTCACAGTGGCTGACACTACTTATTTACACAAGACCTGCATCATAGGGGGGGAGGGGGTGATGCTATCAAAATAGAAGACAGACTAGCTGGGAAGAAGGGTTAGTGGAGTGAGGATCTGGAGGAGGAAGGAGAAGACAGGAGAGGATGATGATCATGGTGTATCGTCTATATGCACGGAGGTTATTCATAATAAATAGCTTAAAAATAAAATAAATAAAAGTAGGTTCTTCTGGCCTGGCATTTCCAACATGGAAGAGAAGAGGAATTACCTTGCCACAGAAATACCGCAGGACATGGGAAGAAGCCATCCTTTCCATGTTTGGAAGACCTAGGACTGTTTGTCTCTTTTGTCTCTCTACTTTTCTGAGGGATTAGAAGTCTGAAATCAAACTGGCTGTTTGTTGGGCTGTTTCATCGCTCTGTGGATACATTTAGGAAATTAACCACAGCAAACAGCAAGCGCTGCTCACAGCGGGAGTGGGACGGCAGGGGGTCGGGTGGGGCTACACTAGGAAAGGGCAATTCTCCTGCAGCAGTGCACACCGCGGGGCTCCGGGCTCAGGGGAAGCCCAGGCATGGCCGCGCCTCTTTCCTCCTCCCAGTTGGGAGCTGGACTGTCAACTCGGATCCCCCTGAGTCACCTGGGAGGTGGCACGCACACAAAACACTTCCCCTCTATCTCCTCACATCAATAACAGGTGCTCATCAAAATCCCCTTAGCTGCAGAAGGACAGCTGGCGTATGGGCTCTGGAAGCAGCCATGTTTCCTCACCTTTCATCTTATTCCCAACTTTGACCATACTCTTGGGAGGAAAATAAATCATTTATTAATTTGAGAGAGAAAGAGAAAGTATGGGTGTGCCAGGCTCTTTTGTTGCTGCAAACAAACTCCAGAGGCATGAGTCACTTTGTTCATTTGGCTTTACGAGGGTATGGGGGAATCGAACCCCAGTTGGCAGGCTTTGCAAAGCAAGCGCCTTTAACCACTGAGCCATCTCCCCAGCCCTTGAGAGGCAATTTTGAATATGCATAGCAATCTGACAACTTCATCACAGTCCCCAAGCCAAACCTTTCCAGTTCTGACCAGGTGTTTCATTCCACAGCTACAGCCAGTGCTACCCCTTAATGCCTCACGGCCAATACTCACGGGCTGCTCAGGGAAGTCACCACCGTCCACTGTGGCCATTGGCACCAGCGGCCTCTCGGGCCTTGCTCTGGTGTCTTGATTGCAATGGTTACCTTTTGAAGAGAGTCTCTGGTTTGGAATCACACGTCATTCCCAAATGGATGTCTTCAGGCTGTGGTTGATGGTTTCCCTCCAGGTTCCTTTAAAATTGTCCCCTCCCTCAAATGCATCTCTGAGAAGGCTGTCAAAAATGTGAGGGGCAACTACCTTCACCATGAAACCAGGATTGTAAGCCCCAGACCAGAAGAGGCTCACTTGCACAAGTAGGGCGTTCCTGTGGCTCCTTCCTTCGTGTCACGGGGTGCGCACTGGAGCACGCGGGCTGCAGTCAGACAGCAGCAGATCTGGCCCTGTGATCTCATAACAGGGAGTCTGGATTCGGCTCAGTTTAATTTTTAACTTCACTTTCAAGTTCTCTTACCGATCAAGGGAATGTCTCCAAAGATGTTTTTCTGCTTTGAACTGTGCACACAACCATAGGGTCAACAATCCTTTTCCCTAAAAACAGAATGTGGCATGGTGTGGAAGCAACAGTGGAGCCCCTGAGATGGGAGAGATGACGTTAAGCCCACCTTCACCGTCTGGTGTACTCTGTGACCTCAAACGAAGCCCCTTAGCTGTTAAAATGGGTCTCTCTGTCTTAGGAAAAAAAAAAGACTGAAACACTCTATTGGGTGCGGTTATTGGACAAAAGCAAGCAAGTGTGTTTGGGGTGGGTGGGACTTGAAAGTAAGCAGCTCCTGCACAGACACAGTCCAGTCCTACAGACCCTCCTTCAGCATGGGTCTCCTCACCTCCTAGGAAATATGAACTGTCTTGTCTGATCACTTCCCTGTGCCTGTCCACCCTTGCTTCTCTGTGTCCTTCCTCAATGTCTGGCTCTTGGATTTGTGATTTCTTTTCGTTTTCCAGGTAGGGTCTTGTTGTAGCCCAGGCTGACCTGGAACTCACTATGTAGTCTCAGGCTGGCCTCAACTTCACAAGGATCCTGCTACCTCTGCCTCCCAAATTCTTGGATGTGTCTCACACCAGAGCTTTTATGCCTCTTGACCCCCATCTTACAAGGCGGGTCCTGACCTCTATCAGCTGTGGATTTCCCTAGCTGCAGCCTCTCCCTCATGTTTCTCTCCCCAGAGGGCCTGATACAGTCTGCACCATAGCTAGTCTGTTTGGGCCCTAGATTAATTTTCAGTTGGTACTCAATTAATTTACAATTATGGGAGGCTTAAAGCAGCAAACATTTATTCTCCCAGGCTTAGAGGGCAGAAGTACATGATGGGTCTTACAGGACTGTGTCCCCTCCAGAGAAATAGGCTAGGGCAGTACAGATTCAATACATAGTGATTTGTGGAATAAATGAGTTCTTAGTTATACTTACATCAATAAATGGGATTTCTTGCCTGGAGAGATGGCTCAGCAGTTAAGGTGCTTGCTTGTAAAGCCTAACAGCCCGAGTTTGCTTCCCCAGCAACCCACATAAAGCCAGGTGCACAAAGAGGTGCATGCATCTGGAGTTCTTTCTGACAGCGAGAGGCCCTGACAGGCCTATTTATGACCTCTGTCTCTCTCACTGCATGCAAATAAATAAATAAACATAGAAAAAAGATTTTAAGAAAGAATGGGGTTTCTGGAGCTGATCCAAACTCCTCAACCCCATTGTGATGTTCACATTTAACAGTCTTGATCAGCCGGGCATTGGTGGTGCACGCCTTTAATCCCAGCACTTGGGAGGCAGAGGTAGGAGGATCATTGTGAGTTCAAGGCCACCCTGAGACTACATAGTGAATTCCAGGTCAGAGTGGGCTTAAGTGAGACCCTACTTCAAAAAAAAAAACAAACAAAACAAAACAAATCCAAAAAAACCCCACAAACAGTCTTGATCAATTAACTCAGAAGTGTAATTAAGTAATTTAAATATCAGGAAGCTGAGGCAATGGGGTCACAAATTCAGAGCTAACCTGGGCTCATAGTAAGGTCCTGTCTCCAGTAAAAAAAAATAAGGGCTGGGCTATAACTCAGTGGTAGAGTGCTTACTTAGTCCACATGAAACCCTGGGTTCAATCCCCACTATTGGAAAACAAAATTCAGTAAGTCACACCTGCCACATTCTTGAATGTCAAGGGTAGTGGAGCCGAAAAGTTTGTAAATCCTTGAAAACGTAGTTCTCTCTGGCTTCATCTTAACAGCTGTTCCCATTCAGAGCAGTTGAATCGCAAACTTTTTTTTTTTTTTTTAAATGGCATGTTTCAGACATAACACTGAACTTCTGAGAATACCAGTGTGTTTAATACCTGGCCACTGACCTACAGAGTTCAAAGTGTATCAAGGGAGGGTGTACACAGACAGACCCCGGGCATGAAGGGCAACAACAAAGGCTTGCATAAGATACTAGGAAAGAACAAACAGGGACCCTGCCAACACAGGGCGCCATGGGAGGCTACAGGAGGAGGCAATGCCCAGGTCAGTCTCCACAGGCAGGATGAATGGGTCAGTGTCACAGGGGAAGGGCCGTCAAGAATGAAGTCACAGAAGGCTAGATTTGTTCAACATGACTTGGGGCTAAAGGACAGAGCCAGAATGGAAGGCGATGGATCTACAGGAACACAACAAATATATTTCTTAAGGCAATTGCTTTTTCTTATAGTAAATTATCTGGATAAAAATAGAAAAATGTTGTATTGTCCCCTACAACAAAAACTGTAATTTATTTTTGGAAATGCTTAAGAAAAGTATGTGAGTCAAAGGGGGGGGGAGAATAAAATTTTATTAAAGGACATAAAGAGGGCTGGGGAGATGGCTCAGTGATTAAAGGCACTTGCTTGTAAAGCCTGTCTGCCTGAGTTCAATTCCCCAGTGCCTATGTAAAGCCAGATGCACAATGTGGCACATGAGTTTGGAGTTGTTTGCAGCAGCAAGAGGATTGGTACACCTATTCTGTCTTCCCTTTCTCTGTTAAAAGAAATTAAACAAGATATAACTAAATGGGCCAAATACTTTGTTCTTAGATAGGAAAAGTTAAAATATTTTTATTTATTTGTTTGAGAGAGGAAGAAACAGACACAGAGAAAAAGAAAAAGAGAATGAGATTGTGGGCACACAGGACCTCTTGCCACTGATGTGGCTCAGTGGTTAAAGGCACTTGCTTGCAAAGCTTGACAGCCCAGGTTCAATTCCCTAGTACCCACATGAAGCCAGATACACAGAGTGGTACATGCATCTGGAGTTTGTTTGCAGTGGCAGGAGGCCCTAGTGTGCCCATTCTCCCTCCCTCCCCCCCTTTTCAAATAATAAATTTTTTTTTTTTGGTTTTTTGAGGTTGGGTCTTGATAGACAATGTAAATTATGTGTGCATATGTATCTGTGAATATTGGAAGGTACATATTTGTCTATATATGCATTTGTATATATACAAATGTACATGTATACCCAATAGGCATATTTATATGCATACATACATATATACATGTACCTATTCTCATATATGGAGAGAAAGAGAACTACATACTTAGAATAAATGATTCTGAGTACAAGAAGTTTGAGATAAATCTGACTTCCTTAGACTTTTCTATATTGTGTAAAGTTTTATACAAAAGAGTATTTTTTGTTTTTTTATGTTTATTTATTTATTTGAAAGTGACAGACAGAGAAAGAGGCAGAGAGAAAGAGGGGGGAGAGAGAGAGAGAGAGAGAGAGAGAGAGAGAGAGAGAGAGAGAGAGAGGATAGGTATGCCAGGGCCTCCAGCCACTGCAAATGAACTCCAGACACGTGAGCCCCCTTGTGCATCTGGCTAACATGGGTCCTGGGGAATCAAGCCTTGAACCGGGGTCCTTAGACTTCACAGGCAAGCGCTTAACTGCTAAGCCATCTCTCTAGCTCCCAAAGAGTATTTTTAATGTATATATGTGTTACTGCAAATAAATCCCAGTTCCTCTTATCACTTTTGCTTTTGCCTTTACGTGGGTGCTGAGGCATTGAACTTTTGGGCCAGCAGTCTTTGCAAGTGCCTTTAACCACTGAACCATCTCCCCAGCCAAACTTCATTCTAGTTTATAATGTGGGGTGGGGGGAGAGGGAGCAAAATCCCATTTTGATTTTAGGAAAAGGCAAAGCACCCAGGCCCAGAGTTCCAGTTTCTGGACTAGTGGTGAGGGAGAACAGAGCAGGGTAGGGTAGCTTTGGGGGTAAGTAGTCATCTAGCGAAGGCCCCTTGGGAGCTGAGAGATGTCACCCCACCTGCCTTCCTTGACTAAGCTGGAATTCAGCCTCTGATCCAGTCTCATTTCTCAGCGACAGTTCTGTCTACTTCTCCCCAGTCTACCGTACCTAGGTATGCCGGCCTCTCTTGGACCAGCCCCTTGAATCCAAGACACAAACATGCATACAAAAAAAATAAATCAGCAACAGCAACAATTAGCTGTTTTTCATACTCACCTGAAATGTGGCAGCCATGGGCAACCTGGCTGAGGACTAAGCAGGACAGTCCTGGAGCCTTTTCTGTGACATTCAGGCGCGTGCACTCTGTCGTGTGGTTTTAGCAATTCCTCTACATACATGAGCATGTGTACAGAAGGGCATAACAACATGCCAAGGTCATGGAAAAATGCAAAACCTTTTCCTGAAGTGCCAATGACAGTCAGTGGCTATGGGGAACTTTTGAAGTCATTGATTTCAAGTTCACTCAAGTGCAACCTTGGCGATTTTAAAAGGAATTTGAAGTGGATTTTTTTTTTTTTTAAAGAGATCAAACAGAATTGGAGAGATGGCTTAATGGTTACGGTGCTTGCCTGTGAAGCCAACGGTCCTACGTTCAACTCCCCAGGATCCATGTAAGCCACAAGGTTGCATGCATCTGGAGTTTAGTTACAGCAGCTGAAAGCTGTGGTGCACCCATTCTCTCTCTGTCTTCCTCTCTCTCTCTCAGATAAAAACAGAAAGAGACAAGCAGAGAGCAGTAAGAGAATCCAGGTAGAAAATCCATGCATACAGGCTTTCTTTTGTTACATACCTAATCTACCTGTAGTGAAAGATAACTCAGGAAGCAAATGCCAGAAAGTACCCAGGAGTCATTGACATGATCTCGACATGCATTGGACATGGTCAGGTGGATGAGTTGCCTGAAACGTTTCCCCTGGGGAGCTGTGAGCAGCCAGCTATTCACCCAAGACACGGCACACTCAACAGGTCAAAGCGCAGTTGCGCCGAGACAAGTTTCAGCTCATCACTGCGTTTACTGGAGGTGGTCACCAAGCAGGGTGCGAAGTTGGTCATGGCAGCTTACAGGAGGACCCCACAGCCATGTCACAGAGAAGCCCCCGCCCGCATGGATGGCAGCCTTCCTTTAGCCACCTTCATGGAACTTTCTGTCCCTTGATCTTCCACCCTCTATATACTCCATCTCCCCCGAGGCCATGAGACCTTGTGCTTTCGTTCTACACGGCCGGCATGGGGCCGGGTGGGCGGTGAGACCTTAGATTAAGGTCTGAGGTCTTCCCCACTTCCTTCCTTCAATGGGGGAAGGCCAACAGTTCCAGTCTTGAGAGTGAGCAGTCCCAGCTGCTTTGGAAAAGACAACAAGTTTTATTAATTTTTAGCAGTCAGTGCAGAATTCCCCAAAGGCTCAGGGAAGACTGGCAGTAGACATGCTCTTGGGTCAGGGCTTTCTCCCCAGGAGGCCAAAGGTCTCTAGGGTGGTGGTGGAGTTACAGGAAGAGAGGCTGGTGGGGAGCTGGTCAGAAATTGAATGTGGCTGTAGCGTTGAGGTCATTCTGAATGGGAGCAAGCTCAGCCTGCAGGTCCAGGGCCTTGAAAGCTGAACTTAGGTCATCTGAACCCCTCCAGGAGGAAGGGATTTAGGGGGCAATGTGCACTCTCGGAAGAGGCCACGTTGGAGTGCATAAGACAGACAACTTCCTTCTCCATTTTCCCCCTAATACTCCACGTAGTCACAGTTTGGACTTTTCCCTTCCATACAATGACTCCTTGAAGCAGACACGCCAGGAAGAGGGGCGAAGGCCCTCGTGGATGCTTCACTGGGTCGTTCCCGATGTACTTGACACGAACCCTGTCCCTGGAAGCCATGCCCTCGTGCTCATGGTCCTAGAGGTTCCTCATCGTTCTGCAATACTGGGGACTTGCACCTTTCACCAAGTCTCCAAAAGTGCTGGACTCTCTTCATCCTCTGGTTAACTTCGATTCTCCCGCAGGATGATCTGGATCCACCAGGTCAAGGCAGATCTGCCCTCTCACAGTGAGTGATGTTTTTCTTGTTCTGTTATAATATTTATGAAGTTTTTTTTTTTAATAGTTATGCCTATATTAAAAAATGTTTTTTAAGGTAGGGCTGACCCAGAACTCAGTCTATAGTTTCAGATTGTCTTCAAACTCATGGTGATCCTCTTTTCAAACTCATGGTGATCCTCTTGCCTCTGCCTCCCAAGTGCTAGGATTAAAGGCCTGAACCCCCACACATGGCTCTCTTCTTTTTTCTTTTTTAATTCAGATTTTTTAGTAGTTTATCTATTTGTGAGAATGAAAGAGGCAGATAGAAGGAGAGAATGGGCACACCAGGGCCTCCAGCCAGTGCAAATAAACTCCAGACACATGTGCCACCTTATGCATCTGGCTTATGTGGGTCCTGGGGAATCAAATCTAGGTCCTTTGTCTTTGCAGGCAAGGGCCTTAGTCACTAAGCCATCTCTCCAGCCCATTGTTATAGTATCTAGAATGGAATGTTTGGTCTTGTTTTAAACATATCTTAGCTTTCTGGAAACTTTGTAAGAAAATAAACATTTTTCTTGGTTGACATACCCCCTAAAATACAGCCTGGCACAGGCCATAGATAAAGTGTGAGACAAATGCTTATAGTGGGAAATCAGTGTTCGCAAAAATAAGATGAAAAGGCCAGACCTGGTGGTGCATGCTTGTAACCTGAACACTTGGGAGGTGGAGTCAGGAGGATTAGGAGTTCAAAGTCATCCTTTGCAACATAGTAAGCTTGAGGCCAGCTTGGGATACATAAGACCCTGTCTCAGAACAGTAAATAATAAATGAACAATTTAATAACCACAGTGCATAGCTGGGCAGGGTGCTCATCCTTGTGATGCTAGCACGCAGGAGGCAGAAGTAGGAGGACTGCCATGAGCTTGTGGTTTCTGGGCAACCTACTGAATCCTAAGCAATTATCTCAAAAGCAAAAACAAGTATACTGGGTTATATTTTTGGTTAAGGTTAACATTATTACCTTACATCATTTTAAATCCCTCACAAGAATCAGATTAGATTTATTTAATCATATTAAGATTTATTCAATATTGGTCAAAAAAGTTATTTATGCTTTCTTAAAGACAAATCGCATGAACAGAGCCACCCCAAACACAAAAGTGCCATCTAGTGGTGAACATGTTAGTGAGTAGAGAGGGCCACATAAATGGTACTTTATTGTTATTTTAATATTTTTATTTATTTATTTGAGAGAGAGGGAGGAAGAGAGAGAGAGAGGGAGAGAGAATGGGCGTAACTGGGCCTCTGGCCACTGCAAAGAAACTCCAGATGCATGTGCCACCATGTGCAACTGGCTTACTTGGGTCCTGGGAAATCGAACCTGGGTCTGTTGGCTTTGCAAGCGAGTGCCTTAACCGCTCAGCCATCCCTCCAGCCCTAAATCATGCTTTGATGTTGTGCCTCTCTCTTTATGTAGGTTTTGTAAAATATGAAAGACAGGTGGAAACAAAATTGAAGATGGTGGCTGGAGAGATGGCTCAGTGGTTTAAAGATGCTTGCTTACGAAGATTACCAACCCAGGTTTGATTCCACAGTAAAGCTAGAGGCACACAAATTGGTGCACGAGTCTGGGGTTCATTTGCAAGTGGCAAGAGGCTCTGGTGTGCTCATGTCCCCCTCTGTCTACCTCTCTCTCCTCTCTCTTTCTCTCAAATCAATAAATAAAAATTTCAAAAGACTTAAGTGATACAGTTATGGCATTTCTAGGAAATCCACTCAAACAATATTTTTTAATTGCAGAAGAAAATGATAAAAAGAAACAGAGTAAATTATTGAAAAATAAATGTTCCACCTCTGTTCCTTTTCTGCAGAGCAGAAAGAAAGGCAGACATTGATGCTCACAGTTAAGTTTGCTGTTGTGTGGAAGATGATCACCAGCATGCTGAAGGATGGCCAGGCTGTAAGACGTGAGTGCTACAGAGACTCCAATTAACAGGGGAGAATTGCTGGAATGCATCTTAAAATGGAAGAAATGAACAACAGACACAAAGAACAACGCTTTAAGTACAAAGACATAAGTAAATTGAAAATAAACATGTGAAAATACAAAGTGTGTACACAGCAAACGAAGAAAAATCGCTTCATCGGCTATAATCACAGTGATATATAAATACGTTTCACAGAGTATTTCCAGATAGAAAGAATCTGTTCTTCAGGGTCAGTTCAGGAGGGGGACAGAGCAATACCACTACATATGAGTCTTACAAGACAGCTTCAAAACACAGTAAGTGAAAATGGGTTCTAGGAGAACGAGCTCACTTGCCTAGAATGCAGGGGTCCAAAATTTAATTCTCAGCACCACCACAAAAGAGGTAAAGGGAAAAATGAACAAACCTATGATCACGGAGACTTTAGTATATTTTTTAGAAAAATGCTATTTATTTATTTGCAATGGAAAGAGAGAGAGAGAGAATGATTAAATGTATCAGCAAAGCGACAGGAGGTTGGGATGAACCTTTTCATCTCTTTGAGCCAACTGATATTCATAGGACGTTATACCCAAGTACATGAACTAAATTGTCAATAAATTGAAAAGATTTAAATTTTACAGAGTATGTTGTCTGACCACAGTAGAGGAAAAATAGAAATTAGTAATTAAAAAAAATACAAATATTTGGAAATTAATATGCTTTGAAATAATTGATCATTTTAAAAGCCACAGAGGGGCTGGAGAGATGGCTTAGCAGTTAAGCGCTTGCCTGTGAAGCCTAAAGGACCCTGGTTCGAGGCTCGATTCCCCTGGACCCACGTTAGCCAAATGCACAAGGGGGCGCACACATCTGGAGTTCGTTTGCAGTGGCTGGAATCCCTAGCAAGCCCATTCCCTCTCTATCTGTTTCTTTCTCTCCCTCTCTCTCTCTGTCACTCTTAAATAAAGAAATAAAAATGATAAAAAAATATTTAAAAATAAAATAGAGTGAGACCCTGTCTCCCAGCCCCAGGGCCTATTAATCTAAGCTGGAACACACAGAGGGCTTCCTAGAACTACCCAAAGGTAGGTCAGATAATAGTAATTCTCCAATTCCTATCTGCCACTATTCAAAAACTCATACAAAAAAATAAATAAATAAAATAAAAAGCCACAGAGAATTTATAAAATATTTTTACTCTGCAATAGACTTAAAAATAAATAAATAAATAAAAGAATAAATTCTATCAAGTTTTGTGAGATGTGACCGGAAAGGTGCTTATGGAGAAATGCATAACTTAGAGAGGTTGTAATAGAAAATAATAGTCTAAAATCAAAGACCAGACTTTTTTGGTTTCGTTTTGTTTTTGAGGTAGAGTCTCACTCTATCCCAAACTGACCTGGAATTCACTATGTAGTTTCAGGCTAGCCTTGAATTTACAGTCTACTACCTCTGTCTCCCAAGTGCTGGGATTAAAGGCACGTGCCACCACACCTGGCCAAAGCCCAGCCTTTTGCAAAGGTGTTATGTCTAATAAAATATCCTTGTTTTCTCATCATACTCTTTTAAAACCTCAAGGATATTTGGGCTGCTCCTTAGCAGAGCAGAGGACAAAAACTGGCCCTGGAAGAGACACCCCGGCAGGCTGCAGCTCCAAGCCAGTTTTGACATGTATTTGGAGAAAAACAAAGCCTCAAGCCATGAGTTGAATTTAAAGTCATCCATGGCTGGGAGACCCTCAGCTTCCTGATTAGAAATGAAACCAACCTCCTCCGAGAGGGAACACTTTCCCCTTTTTATGGACAAGGAACCACAGGGAGACCAGTCAGTTAGGTGTTTTGTAGAGAAGGTGAAGAGATGCTGCGCTGGACTATTTGTGTCTTTGTATGTAGAGCGGATTTCTTGTAGGTAACACATAGTGGGGTTTTTGCTTTTTCCTTTCTAAAAAATTTCATTTTGATGACCTCCTGGTGTGTGTGTCAAATAGATAGTTTCTCACTTGCGTTCTGATTTTGGAATGTGGAGGGTGGGCGAGGCACAGTCCCTTGGTATTTGACTCCATCCCATCATCCTTTTCTCCATGGAGCCCTGAGTACACCCCCTCCCACTGGCCCACAGGGGTGGATCTAGTATGGATGGCCTCCAGGCTGGACCATTGGGGTACCTGGTTTGTGTCCTCAGTGGCAGAGTCTGACAAGTGAACAGTGTTCGAGTCTTGCAGAGGGGCAGCCAGGGGGAAAAAGGAGACCTCCACAAAAGGACTTTGAAGCAGGGAAGCCAGGCTTGGAGAATTATGTTGCCAAGCAGTTTTATTGCTGCGGCCACCTGCCTCCATGCGAGCAGCTGCGAAATCAGCCACCTAGCAACCACCAGCCACCTAGCAACCACCAGCCAGCCACCCACCCAACCACCCACCCAACCAACCAACCCCTGGGTCTGGAAGCGGTATGGACGCCCCTCAAGAGGCTTGGAGGCAATGATGGAAAGACTTCACACCAGAATGTGAGCAGACCTGTCATCCTCCTGCTTCTAGAACTTGTGTAGGTGTGTCTCCAGAGAGTTTATGGGGTAGTCACTTGTCCTGGAGTTTATTGCTTTCGAAGGTTACTTTTCCTATCTTCTCCCCCCTCCCTCTAAGGACAAGCTGGGTGCAGCTTCATTGGTTCTGACCTCAGGGCCCCACCTCTTCCTCCCTCCCCACCTTCACGTGTGGAGTGACTTAGCTTGGAGTTTTAGCCCCTGAGGGTCAAAGCAGTCCGAACAGAGACAGTATCTCCATGTTTGTCTTCCTGGAAGGCACAGGCCTGCCTGCGTCCTCTGCACGGACGGACAGTGGGCACACACCTGTGCCTAATCTGGGTGTGGGGTGGAGGTTGGGGAGAGGGTACCTGCTGATAACCTCGTCCACAGCTCTAGAAGTGCTGAGTTTGACTTAAGAGGACTCACGGGCTTTCTGCTTTACCGTCACCGAACCCCACAAGGCCAGTCAGGGAACCCGGAGTATAAGGTGAGTGAGGCTCAGAGACAGGCACTCAGAGCCTTCCAAGGGGGGGGGTCCTTTTTGGCTCTGAATGCAGCGCCCTTGAAGCGAGGCTCTGGAGGAGTCGTAGGGGAGAGAACCTGATTTGGAGCAGAAGTCTTGGGAAGAAGTCCTGTGCGTTTGCGTGGTTTTGGTTGTGGAAGGAAGGCCTTCTATCTGCTTTGAATTCCTGTTTTAATTCCTGGCCGTTTCAAAGGGCAAGTCACCCTTATAGCTTTGCTCCCAGACAAGCTTCCCAGGTGGGGTGAGAAGGTCTGAGATGGGTCCCAGAAGCAGCTGCCACAGCAGTGGGGGGACAAATATTACTATCGGTCACCCTCCACTGCCTTCCTGGGTATCAGGTCCCCTTGGTGGACAAAGAAGACATATCTGGCCTCCACCTATATTATTCCTTCCCTATATGCTGGGGTCTACAGACTCACCCACACTTCTCACTGATCTAGAGAAGAGGCAAAGCCCCCCCTAATTCTTAAGAAACTCTTCTCCCTAGAAATAACTCCTCATTGGACCCATCTCCCCTCTTCCACATTCTTTCCAACTCTGTCTCATTTCAGGTCCTTGGCACATGAGGAAGAAACCAGTTCTTGGTTAGGTGGTACTAGATGCCTGTGACCCCAGGGCTGAAGAGGTAGAGGCAGGAGGACATGTCAAACTTGAGGCCAGGCCAGCCTGGTCTAGGCCAGTCAGGGCTGACATAGCTAGGCCCTGTCAAGATAAATAAATAAGGCAAAATAGACAAGTTGTTGTTGACTTGGTTATACTTGTCATCCGACCACTTATGTCTCCACCAAGATTTTCTTATCCTGGTGTCTTCTGATGTCTACGGGTAGTGGTCTGGGAAGAGTGAAGCTTTTTTTTTTTTCTGAGGTAGGATCTCCCTCTAGTCCAGGCTGACCTAGAACTCACTGTGTAGTCTCAGGGTGGCCTTGAACTCACAGCAATCCTCCTACCTCTGCCTCCTGAGTGCTGGGATTAAAGGCGTGTGCTACCACACCCGGCTGAGTCAAGTTTGATTATCTTACTGGAATCCTACACCGACTAATACTTGGAGTCTTCCTATGAGTTATAAAGTAATAAAATATTATGGTACTAATAATTCTAGAGTTCCTTGGGATGGGAAAGAGTTTCATGTTACCTGGCTGACTTCAACTTCTAAGAGGAAATTTTCCTTGTTTCTGTGTCTGAGAGAACACTGTTCAAAGATAGAAGATAGAATGTTCTGCGTGCAGGATGTTATGTAGCCACCGACCTTATGTAGTTATTAGGTAATTGAAACGTAGACTGGGCATCGAGGCACACACCTTTAGTCTCAGCACTGGGGAAACTGTGGTAGGAAGATTGATATAAGTTCGAGGCCAGCCCAGGGATTCAGAATGGGTTCCAGGGCAGCCTGGGCTAGAGTGAGACACTCCCTCAAAAGAATCAAGGGATAGCTGGGCAAGGTGGCACATGCCTTTAATCCCATCATCAGGAGTTCAAGGCCACCCTGAGACTACATAGTGAATTTCAGGTCAGCCTGAGCTAGAGTAAAACCCTACCTAGAAAAAAATCAAAGGGAAAGATGGCTTAGCAATTAAGGCATTTGCCTACAATGCCTAAGGAGCTAGGTTTGGTTTCCCAGTACCCACATCAGCTGGATGCACAAGGCAATGCAACCACCTTGTGGAGTTCATTTGCAGTGGCTAGAGACCCTGGCATACCCATTCCCTCTCTCTCAAATAAAATAAAATAAAATAAAATAAAATAAAATAAAATAAAATAAAATAAAATAAAATAAAATAAAATAAAATAAAATAAAATAAAATAAAATAAAATAAAATAAAATAAAATAAAATAAAATAAAATAAAATAAAATAAAATAAAATAAAATAAAATAAAATAAAATAAAATAAAATAAAATAAAATAAAATAAAATAAAATAAAATAAAATAAAATAAAATAAAATAAAATAAAATAAAATAAAATAAAATAAAATAAAATAAAATAAAATAAAATAAAATAAAATAAAATAAAATAAAATAAAATAAAATAAAATAAAATAAAATAAAATAAAATAAAATAAAATAAAATAAAATAAAATAAAATAAAATAAAATAAAATAAAATAAAATAAAATAAAATAAAATAAAATAAAATAAAATAAAATAAAATAAAATAAAATAAAATAAAATAAAATAAAATAAAATAAAACAAATATTTTTTTTAAAAAAAATCAGAGAGAAGCTGGGCGTGGTGGCGCATGCCTTTAATCCCAGCACTTGGGAGGCAGAGGTAGGAGGATCACCATGAGTTCAAGGCCGCCCTGAGACTACATAGTGAATTCCAGGTCAGCCTGAACTAGAGTGAGACCCTACCTCGAAAACTAAAAAAAAAAAAAAAAAAAAAAAAAAAAATCAGAATGAGAGGGGAAGAAATGTGGACTCAAGTAAGATGAAGAAACTGGATTTTAAATTCATTAGATTTTCGTTGTTAAATTTAAATGGCTACACATGACAGTGGCGACCACGCAGATCATACTGCTTGATATTTACACATCTCCTAAATTCCAGTCTACTTCTCATTTCTAGTTGGACATAAAGACTTGTGGAGGCTGGTAACAGCCAGCTCGTTACACATAGGTTCGGGTAAAGGGCGTATCGTATCCATCGCTGTGGAAAACTTTCTGCCTCCTCTCCATCTGTGACCTGACCGAGAAAAGCCATGGCCTCCGCAGCTAGCACCAGGAAGATGGTAGAGATAGCCACGTGCTCCATGTGCATGAACTTGATGACTTTTCCCGTGAGCATCCCCTGCGGGCACACCTACTGCCAGATATGCATAATAAGCTTCTACAACGAGCAGTGCAAGACCACGGCGTGCACGTCGGCAGCCTGTCCGCGCTGTGGGGGCCTATTTAGTTTAGACAACTGCAGGTCCAACAAGGAGTTGCAGAACATCATTGAGGTCATCAAGGAAATGGAGAAGAAGGATCAAGAGACACTGTGTGGGAAGCACGGAGAGAAGCTTGGCCTCTTCTGCGAAGACGAAGGGCAGCTCGTCTGCTGGCGCTGTGAGCGGGAAGCCCAGCACAAGGGACACACGGTGACCTTTGTGGAGGACGTCTGCCAGGACTACAGAGTGAGTATGCTGATGGAGGGTCTCCGCAAGGACATGCTCCCATGCTGCGTTCAGACCTGAGAGGTTTTATTTATTTATTTATTTACTTACTTACTTACTTATTGTTTATTTGAGAAAGAGAGAGAGAGAGAATGGGTGCTCTAGGGTCTCGAGCCTCTGCAAACGAACTCCAGGCATGTGGCCACTTTGTGCATCTGTTTCACGTGGGTCCTGGCGAATCCAGCTTGGTTCCTCAGTCTTCATAGGCAAGCACCTTAACCACTTAGCTATCTCTCTAGCCCCTGAGAGTTTTTTTTTCTTTTTTTCCTTCTTTCCCCTTTTCTTTCTTCCTTCTTCCTCCCTGTTGCAGTCCAGTTCACATTGCTGATAGAATTCACCCAACCAAGAGCAGCTTCTGGGAAAAAGAGGTTTATTTTGGCTTACAGGCTCAAGGAGGAAGCTCCATGATGGCAGGGAAAATGTCGACATGAGCAGAGGGTGGACATCACCCCCTGGCCAACATAAGGTGGACAATAGCAACAGGAGAGTGTGCCAAACACTGGCATAGGGAAACTGGCTATAATACCCATAAGCCCGCCCCCAACAATACACTCCCTCCAGGAGGCTTTAATTCCCAAATCTCCATCAGCTGGGAATCTAGCATTCAGAACACCTAAGTTTATGAGGGACACCTGAATCAAACTACCACATTCCCTTTCTTTCTTTCTTTCCTTCCTTCCTCTCTTTTTTCCTTCCTCTCTTTTTTCCTTCCTTCCTCCCTCCCTCCCTTCCTTCCTTCCTTCCCCTCTCCCTTCCTCTCTCTCTCTCTCTCTCTCTTTCTTTCTTTCAGATTTTTTGGTAGAGTCTCGCTCTATCCCTGGCTGACCTGGAATTCACTCTGTATTCTCAGGCTGGCTTTTAACTCACAGTGATCCTCTTACCTCTGCCTCCCTGCCTCAAGCGCTGGAATTAAAAGCATGTGCCACCATGCCCAGCTAGACCTGAGAGTTTTTACCCAATAACTTACCATATTTGTTTAATTTAGCATGTGAATTTATCCTGTGAATAGTTGGCGATGCAAATTAGGTTAAGCCCAGTGTTCACCTTTCATCCGCTGGCTCCATGGCCTTTCCTTTCTGACTCACCCTTGATACCTACGCAGTTCCATATGTGCCAAATGCTGCAGTTATCGGTCATGTTTATTTCTGTGCATCACTGTACAAATTCCCCTTTCCACATGGTTATGATAGCCACGGTGTAGCCTTTCACTGGAGAGACTGGTGATGGAAATGGTTTAGGCACCGGGTCAGCAGATGAGACGGGAGTTCCAGTTGTATGGATAACTTGGCTAAATGAAAGTTAGTCAGTCTTGTCATACCAATTTGTAATGGCCTCTGGGACAAGTTAGTGACCCTTTCCAAGCCCCATCTTCCACAGCATGGACACGATGTGATGCATAGCATCAACTGTCCAGGATGGCTAAGGGATCAATGTTTCCACCCAGACAGCCCCTGTACGCACCCTGGGAAATTTACAGAACTATTCCCAGTGATTTTACCACAGCTTGGCAGGCAGAGGTTCCCTCTAGGTATCTTCTAGGAAAATCCAATGAAGGACAGGGTTTGCAAGCTCTATTGGTTAGACTGCTTGACTAGCTAGCATGCACAAAGCCCTGAGTTCGATCCCCAGCACTGCGTAGAAAACTAGTCGTGGCAAATGCACATGACTCCAGCACTTGGGCAGCGAAGGTGAAAGGAGCAGAAGTCCAGGGTCTTCTTCTTGGGCTACATACATATTGTTAGAAATTAAACAGCCCTTCTTATACCCAAGGAATGGACCAGGAGACACAGAGACACAGAGTTACAACTGAAGCGAGACTTTCATGGCAGTCTGACGAGGTGGTGCTCGCTGGTGAACAGGAACACACATTCAATTACAAGGCATTTATTGCCTAGAGTAGAAGTCCTTCCTAGAATTCCTCATTGGCTAAATCCCACAAGGTGACATTTTTCCCAGACACAAAAACCCCTCTTTTTTTTTTTGGCTAGTTTTTCCATCCAAAATATTCTGCTTGCTTAGGGACTGTCTAGGTGAACGAACTTTGTTACATCTACAGATCATTAGACAAACTTGGCTGTTAATAATTTTCTAAACTTCTCCTATGGGTGGGGTAACTGGGATAAACAGGCATGGGCAGGGTGCCAACTTTTATCTATAGCTGGGCCAAAGCCTACTTAAGCACTTTTGTCTTAAAAAGGGGCCGTCATATTTGTATTTCTTACAACCTGGACTTGGAAGTCATCCTGAACGCAATGACAGCCTAGATAAAAAGAAAAAAAAAAAAAATGGGGCTGGAGAAATGGCTTTGTGGTTAAGGTGCTTACCTGCAAAGCCAAAGGACCCAGGTTTGGTTCCCTAGTAGCCATGTAAGCCAGATGCACAAAGGGGTGCATGCATTTGGAGTTTTGTTTTCAGTGGCTAGAGGCCCTGGTGTGCCCATTCTCTCTCTCTCTCTCTCTCCTTGCAAATAAATAAATACATAATTTTTTTTTTAAATGAAAGAAAGAAGGAAGGAAGGGAAGAAAGAAACTAAGAAAGAAAGAAAGAAACCAGGAAAGAAAAGTGGACTTTACTCATCCAATTTTTCCTTAGGAAAAGCTCCAGAAAACTGTGACAAGATTGGAAGCTCTCTATGATGAATGCGCGGCTCAGAAGTCATTGGTGGCGATGCAAATCAACCACTGGAAGGTAAGGAGCTGAGCGCGCTAGCCTCCAGCTATTTCTTTTGTGAGTTTAGGCGCGGATGATGCTTGAGGCAAGGGGTGCTGATCACTGCTCCAGAGCACGACTTCCACGCTCCAGCTGTATGATGAATGAACTGGGGCTCCTGGGCGGGTATGTCTCAGCTAACCACAACAAAAGCGTACTGTATAGTTGAGTCTCTGCCAGGGCCCTTTTACCCATGAGGTTATCTTACCAGGCATTCTTGCTGCTGTTCTCTACCAGTGTTTAAAATATTTCTTCGGGGCTGGAGAAGTGGCTTAGTGGCTAAGACACTTGCCTGCAAAGCCAAAGGACCCAGGTTCAATTCCCCAGGACCCACGTAAACCAGATGCACAAGGTGGCGCATGTGTCTGGAGTTTGTTTGCAATGGCTGGAGGCCCTGGCACACCCATTCTCTCTCTCTCCCTCTTTCTCTCTCAAATAATTTGGAAGCCAGATTGGTCATTGCCTCAATTCTGTAAAGATAGCCAAAGGGGGGATTGAGGCAGTTTAGGGTGACTGGGCCACCCCCCCAACAAGTAAAAGCAGGGAATGTCCTTGAGCCTGCCCTTTGCAGTTCCCACAATGCTAGAGGTCAGAGAAGGAGCTGACTTCTCTCCTTATCTCTTGCCTAAAGGAGTTCAGTTCCCTAGATCTGTTTTTCCACAAACAACCTGTTCTCTCCCCAGGAAGGAGTTCCCCTTTCCTAGCATAAAAATTCCTGGATTAAACCTGAATCTCAGCCCCTAAAACTTGGCTTCAGCGTTGGTTAGATCGGCCTCCATTCAGAATTTATAAATGACCCTAACTTGAGGTTTTAGGTGGGCTTTAGCCCCTCCTGCCTTCTCATGGGTAGGAGCTCTTCATACTCTCTCCTCTTTCCTTCTCTTAATCTAATAAAGTTTCCCTCTAAATTTAGAAAGGACAAAAAAAAGAAAAAAAAAAACTTTCTTCAGGTTCAAATGTCTTCCTACTTCTCAAATGAAAACTTACTTCCCCCCATCCCCTGCATGTAGCTGATAAAGCACTTGAACCATATGCTAATTCCATAATCCAGTCCTGCCCACCTACCTCTCATGACTTGGTTGGAGGAGAGAATTAACCAGCCGATGACAGGCACCACGGACAAGCTCTCCCATGTCTGAGTACCAGATACACACTTGGTACAGTGACTCACTGCATTAACCCTGTCACTATAGCTGACCAAGCTTTCCTTTTACCCAATGTTAGAGATGCGTAACACTTGTTACATTAACCATTATTAAGTGTACATCTGAGCATTAACTGCTCTCATGTTGTATAACCATCACCTTCGTTCACATGGGGAACCTTATTCACTTTTCAAAGTGAAACTCTAACCCCATTAACCGGGAACTCCCTAATTTCCTTTATCCCAGTGCCTGGTACCTGCTGCTCCACTGTCTCGTCTCTGACACTCACTACTGTTGGTACTTTTTTTATACAGTGTGTATGTACATGTAACAGCATTCATTCCCACGTCCTACGCTTATTTCACTTAGCAGGATGCCCTCAAGACTCATCCTTGTCCCCGGGACAGTCTTTCATTCTTTAAGACTGATTGCTTCTCAACCTATGGTTTGATTCTCAACCTACTTTTTTGCTCTTCATACATTCAGCAGGGTGGGATGCGTGGTGCGTTCCCGTGGTCTGAGCATTCTTTCTTGACTTCAGGAGAATATAGAGATGTGTAGGCAAAAGATCAAGCAGGACTTCCAGCACGTGCAGGATTTCCTGCTCGAAGAGGAGAAGTCTTACCTCTGGAGGCTGGAAACAGAAGAAAACCAGACGCTGAGCCGCCTGAGGGTCGGTGCGTTGAACCTGGAGGAGAAAAGCGACGAACTCAGAAGCTACATTGAGGAACTGAAAGCAAAATGTCAGGGCTCCCCGCAGAAATTGTTACAGGTGAGGCTGTGGGCCAGGAGCAGGGCGGGGGTTGTGCGCTTCTCCGCTGCGGAGAGGAGAGTGGTAAGGACGTGGGGAGGGGCTGGCAAGGCCTGCCTTCGCTCAGCATGGGGGCTTTCTGGTAAGGCTTGCAGAGCATCAGGCTGCCTTTCACTCCTTGTTCATTAGGAAACATGTACTTCCTCTGGAGCCACGGGATGACTTCTGTCATCATGGTCACATTGTCGCAGGCACAGAGGAGGTCCCCGTCAAGTCAGACTCATTCTCAAAATCCTTCACTGATCTGACAGAGGGAGAGCGGGCTGGTCCGAGAAAGGCACTGCAGAGAATTGCCCTTCATATTGGAGCTTTAGAAGGGAAGTAATAACTCTGCTAGAGGCAGCATGATGGGGTTGTGAAAGGAGAGAGAGAGAGACAGAGCAAGATAGATGAGAGGCAATGAGGAGAGAGGGAGATGCAGAGAGAGAGGTTTCAGTTGTGAGAAGGAAAGCACAGTGTCCCTCACTGTAGGTTCCCAAGGGAAGGGGCATCAGTGAGAGAAGTGATGGAGGCGGTGGAGGAGAGGGTGGAGAGAAGACCTCTGGTCCTAAGGGGGCGGGCCAGTTCTGCTCCTGCACCTGGCAGGCCTGGGGTGGGGCAGGGAAGAAAGGTACTAGATGAGAGAGTAAAGTTGTAATTTCACATTGCCTGGGCCAAGGCCACAGGAAGCTGTCCTTGCTCCGTCTTTTTAATTTTATTTTCCGGATCATTATTATTATTATCATTTTTTTGATGTGGGGTCCCAGGCTGACCTTGAACTCACTCTGTAGTCCCAAACTGGTCTCGGACTCATGGCAATACTCCTGCTCCTGCCTCCGGAGTGCTGGGATTATATAGAAGGCATCAGTATGCCAGTTCCAGTTTGGCCCAGTGTACCCTAGTGGTCAAATTTGGGAATGCTGCTCAGGTCACTCTGGGATGAGTAAACCTATAGCAGAATGGCCTGTGGGAATCTACCCAGGCAGTTCTTAAAGCAACCTCGTCTGGAATGTCTGTGACCTGCCAGACTTAGAGATAACTACGCCATGCTTTGCCTATAGACTGCCTTCGCCATCTACACGAAGGATGCATTCATCAAAACACGCGGCTGGATCTCTTCACTGTGGCTCCTATGCTGGGGCGATTGGTTCCTGGTGGGGTTAGGAGTGTGGCACATGTGTTCCACCTCGCTGTGGTACCTGGTTATTCTACCTCAGTGGCCCTGTCTGAGAAGGCCTGTGTAGATTTACAACTAAAGTTCTATATGACAACTAATCTCTAATCAGGACTCTCTGAAGGAAATTCATTTACTGAAAGTAGTCCTTGCCAAAGTGGGCATTAGCAAAACTCCCGGCCCTCTTCCCCTGAGGCTCCCACAGAGAGGCAGGCTCCTGCCAAGTCAGCCTGAGGCTGGGGTGGGGATATTCCCTGGGAATGTCCATTCTACGGAATGCTGGGGCTGGTCACTCTAGGTGCGTCTTTGGGAGGAGTGTATACAGAGAACAGAGCTTCCATGAATCCTAACATGAACACAACTACCTTCTGTTTTTGTTTCTTTGTAGAATGTGAGAGACACTTTGGACAGGTAAATCTGACTGAATGCCAGAAAGGGAGGCGTCAAGTCACATGAAGCCAAACTTCAGGTCGTAATTTCGGGTTGCTTGGGCCCAGGTCACACAGGCTGGGCTTGCTCTACTTTTTTCTTTCTTTCTTTTTTTTTTTTTTGGAGGTGGGGTCTCACTCTAGCTCAGGCTGACCTGGAACTCACTCTGTAGTCCCAGGCTGTCTTCACACTCACGGTGATCCTCCTACCTCTGCCTCCAGAGTGCTGGATTATGGGAAGGCATCAGTATGCCCACTCCATCTTGAGTCACTGTACCCTAGCAGTCAAAGCTGGAAAAGAGAATCCTGTTCTTTGACAATATGTTTATATATATATGGAATGTAACACTGAGGAACGCTTCACCCCTCTGTTCCCTGCAGGAGTAGTGCTATAAAGGTACCGACTCTTGAGAAGATCCCCTTGGAGATCCATACAACCTGCGAGGTTTCGGAGCTTTACCTTGACGTGAGGCAAATGCTAAAGCGCTGTGAAGGTGTGTGGGTTCAGCAGTCCCTCCCTAGACGCTATGCACTGGAGGAACTTTAAGCTAGAGCCCGGCTTGCTGCATGTCCTGGGCCAGCTCACAGCCAGAGCTTGTTCCCTCATTCAGGGAGACTGCCATGCTCCCGTCTTAGATGTGTTCATAGCTATCAGGTCTCTCTGACTTACCCACCACTTCCTGGAGTTTCAGAACCTTTCTTTGAGTTTTTCCTTATGGATTTCTAGAGCCATTTATAGCCAATATCTTCTCCTACTATGTAAATGGCGGATTACACCTTCATTATTTTTGGCAAACAGAATTTCAAATTTAGGTAGGTAAATTTTCCCTGAAGACCAGTGACTCTTATTTACAAAAAGCTCAGTCATTTGTAGACTTTAAATTTTATCAGTGAGTTAGGTAAGATTCAATGATGATATATATATGTATATATAATTGGCATGTATATATACTTTGATACACACACACACACATATATATATATATATATACACACACACACACACACAAAATATGTGGAGATTATATGTTTTTATATAGTGTATATTATGTATCATAAATAACAGGTCAACATGAAACATTGGATTTTTATATATTATATGTCACATGTGTGCTACATTTAATATGCATGCATGCATATTTACATTATAGAATTCGTTTAGCTAGTATACATACCATTTGTACAGTATTCTGTATA
This sequence comes from Jaculus jaculus, assembly GCF_020740685.1. NCBI lineage: Eukaryota > Metazoa > Chordata > Mammalia > Rodentia > Dipodidae > Jaculus > Jaculus jaculus. Next base: position 3,732,443 of record NC_059114.1, on the reverse strand, counting down.
ATATGACATGTGGTTACGGGTAGGCTGTGAGGGAAGACTGCCTTCTGCTACTGTTTCAAGATTCCTGGAAGTTCTGCCTCCAAGAAAGGCTTTGGACAGCACAGGGACCAGAGCTATCTCTGAATGACAAAGATAGTGTTGATACAGTGACAAGATGGGGACATTGACCATATTCTGACCACCATTTTATTTGCTAGGGACAAGGGAAACACTAACTTATTCAGTTCTCCCCAATGTCTATGACAGACAGGATTTTTATCTCATGGTTACCTCACATAGCCGAGGAGAAACACAACTGAGATTTGAAGTATTTTGTTTTTTTAGTCAAGTATTGTTTTCCTAGAACTCCTAAAAGACTGTTTTGTTGTTTTCTTTCTTTTTCTTTTTCCTTTCCTTTTCTTTTCTTTTTTTGGTTATTACTGTTATTTTTCAGTCAGTGTGACTCTGGATCCAGACACAGCACATCCTGATCTTGTCCTATCTGAGGATCAGAGACAAGTGTCTCGTGGTGGATGCTTCCAGGAGAACCTGGAGGCCTCCCCCAGGAGGTTCACTGCTTTCCCCTGTGTGCTGGGCTGTGAGGGCTTCACCTCCGGAAGGCACTACTTTGAAGTGGATGTTGGAAGCGGGACGGCTTGGGATGTGGGAATCTGTATGGAGACTGTGCAGAGGGGCGCCAACATGAAGCAGGAGCCTGAGTTTGGATTCTGGACCATTAGGCTGTGCAAAGCCCACGACTATGTAGCCCTCACTTCTACCCCAACACCCCTTAATCCAAGTAAGCCACTTCACCTTGTGGGAATTTTTCTAGATTATGAGGCTGGACTTGTATCCTTTTACAACATGACTGCTGGATCCCACATCTTCACCTTCCCCAAGGCTTCCTTCTCGCATACTCTGAGGCCCTATTTCCAGGTTTATCAGCATTCTCCTTTGTCCCTGGCTGCTTGTAACAAGTCCGCAAAGGAGGAGCATCTCCATGGTTTAAGCAACACAGAAATCATGTAAATTATGTAGAGATCCCATTAGTTTCCTTCGCTGCTACTCCTCTACCACCTATAGCAATGCCAATCTTAGTGATATTTGACAAATGTGCATTTACTTAATTGATGGAAAGACTAAAATACCACGAGTCTAGCTCCCATGAAGGAAAGGAAATATAATAGTGGTGATTATACAGTTTTCTCTCTTTCTCTTTCCCAAAGATTCTGGGCTTTGATATTTAGTACTCCTTCGGGGATGCCCAGTGGTTAAGAGTCCTGGGTTCCCCCCATGTTGTTTGATGCCATGCAAACTCTTGTGTGAGGGATGAAAGAAAAGTTGCCATTGAAATCAGACTAGTAGTAACTCTTCCAATCAGCTGATAAGTCGCTTAATAATGTAAACTGAAAACCTGGCTTGCTGTGCTGGACCTGGGAACTCAAGTAAAATTTAAAGAAGCTGAACTAGACTGGGTTGGCTAGGAGATCAGATCAGATGGAAAATGATTATGAGAAAAATGAAATTTGATAGGGGCTCATTCTAGAAAAGAGAGAGTGATCTTATAGACTGTGCTAGATATCCAGCTATTGGCAAATGTTTTTAAATCACAGAAAATTGTTACTTCTGGAACGAATATCACTGTCTTTATTATGATTCAGATATGATGAAATAAATGTATGTTAACTTATTATTAGGACTTTCTATGAAAATAATATTTCAATCAAGGCTAAGAGGCCATACAAGGGAGCTAATGATATGATTTTAATGAATCTAGTAAACTTAATCATAATGCTGATGATTACCAATGTCACAAAGTTGCTAAATACTAGGATATAAAAACTGATGTTTGTTTACTTTTCTTTGTGTGTTTGTTCACTTTTCTTTGTGTGTGTGTTAGTGCATATGAGTGCAGACACTCGACAGACTACTTCAAGACATCAGTCCTCATCTTCCACCTCATTTGAGGCAGGTCTGTTGTTTAACACTCCATTTGCCAGACCAGCTGATCCACAAACTTCCAGGCATCCTCCTGTCTCTGCCACCCTTCTCAGCCTAGGGACACTGGGATTACAGACCGTCACACTATCACATCCACCTTTACATGGGCTCTGGGGGTCCAAACTCAGGTACTCATGCTTGTAGAGTAAACACTTCATCCACTGAGCCATGCCCCAGCCCTGATTTCTCTTGAGAGTCTTTGACATCATCTCTCTAAGGGAAGGAGTAGTAAAGCAGGAATGGGTTTTGGTTGTCAGGAACATTCTCACTCCTTGACCTCTGGAAGGAAGACCTGAAGTAGGTCAGACTGTTGTGTGGTGGCTGCAACATCAAGTTGATGGATGCTGGGGTGTCACTTCGTGATGAATTGGAATAGAATAGGATGCCCTGCAATAGTGGCCTAAGGATTAACATGAGCAGAAAACAACAGAGGAAGAATGAATACATGAAAAGCTCCTCACTTTGCCCAGTTACAGGACCTCATTTGTACAGGTGTCCCCCTCACACTGTCTACCAGGAAGGATGGAACTTAACCACGCCACATAGATACTCTCTAAACCTCAAGGCTAGAGAAAACTCAGTATAGTCAACCTTCCAGAAAGGAGCCTTTATCCACTATTAACTCCAATATTATTGGCTTTCCCACAGTTTGCAATTTTCCTTAGCTTTGTTGCATCTCTAAAAATTATGGTTTAAAAAATGTATGCCTCTGTTTTTTAAAAACATGAAGTACAAACCCAAGTTCTAACCACACCTTTGCAGTACCTATCTCTTGAGTATTTCACTAGGTCTGTGTGATGTGTATGCGACTAACTTACTGCTTGCTTTTCTCTTATTGGTATGTCTTCTGTTTCTCTAGTTCCAAGTATCTTAAATTGTGGATTGTGACCCACATGGGCTCATATCACTGAATGTAGGGGGGAGGTTGAAGAAAATCCTTGGCAACAGCAAAATGTTTCTAAATGTGCAACAAACAAAAAACTAATTCGAAATCAGAGGCATGGAAGATGGCTCAGTGGGTAAGAGTGTTTCATTTCTAGCACCCACATAAAAAGCCCAGCATGGATGTTGGAGGGATGGCTCAGTGGTTAAAGCACTTGCCTGCAAAGCCTAAGGACCCAGGTTTGATTCTCCAGTACCCACTTAAAGCCAGATGCACAAGGTGGCACATGTGTCTGGAGTTTGTTTGCAGTGGTTGGAGGCCCTGGTGCATCCATTCTCTCCCAAACAAACCAGGCAGTAGTTAGAGGAGGACACCCCAAGATATCCTTCTCTGGCCTCTGCAAGCATGAAGCATGCATATCTGCACACATATGCACATACATCACATACCCACCATACATACATTCACAGACAAAAACGTAACATTAATCCAGTCTTTATTTATTTATTTATTTAAATTTAGAATCTTCCTGCCTCAGCCTTCCAAGTAGCTGGGACTATAGATGCAAACCTAAAAACATGTAGAAGCAAATAATTTCAAAGGAAATCTACAGCATACAAGAAAAAGGGATTGAGTGCACTGCAGTTTCTTAACCAAACCAACCATTAAAGACATGTATGCATTACATTTCAAAAAATACATTATATATATTCTCCAAAAGAAGGGCTGGAGCTTAAGGTGGTTGCCCTGAAAGCCCAAGAACCCAGGTTTGATTCCCCAGTACCCATGTAAGCCAGATGCACAAGGTGACACATGCGTCTGGAATTTGTTTGCAGTGGCTAGGAGGCCCTGGTGCGCCCATTTTCTCTGTATGTATGTATCTGCCTCTCTCAGAGAAGGCTTAGTGGTTAAGGCACTTGCCTACAAAGCCTGAAGATCAGAGTTCAATTCCTCAATACCCACATAAGCAAAATAGATGTAGAGGACCTGATGTGCCCTTTCTACACCCCCCCGTCCCCCCCTCTTTCTTAAAGGCACATATTCAAATAGGCAATAAAGCAATTATGTTTAAGAGAATAACGCGGGGGGGGGGGCAGGTAATGCATGTACATAGCCAAGTACACTAACTCCAGGGATATTACATTGGAGTTTAATACCGGTACTTGAGAGATGGAGCCAGAAAAATCAAGACAGCCTGGGTTACATGCGACCCTATTTTCTCTTACACACACACACAAGCTGTAAGGCTAGTTGTGCTGCGTGAGTGCATTTAGCTCAATACTTCTCGGATATGAATTTTAAAAAGGGGTTAAAATTACAAACGTTCTAGGAGCCATCTGTGCAATGTTGCCCAGTGTTTAGTGTGGGGTAGCTACACCAGGACCGAAAATCCTCCAAGTGCTGTCACAGCACCACCTATTCCTACCCAGAAGGGAACCCAGAGAGGCGGCAGCGAGCCCTGAGAGTTCAACTCTACAAACCCAGTTAATTTTTGCTGACCGTGAAAACAACACAGGCTCGAGGGGGTTCCCATGTCGCAGACAGCAGCTCAGCGCTAAGAACTTGGCTCCTTTAGAAAAAAACAGGCAGCAGCCTTGCTTCCAAGCCCCCAAACCCGTTAAGTGCCCGCAGGTGGAGGGTGACCAGAGAACAAGGTGCCCGTGCCACATGGTCAAGGAGTGGGAAAAAGCTGCCCTGTAACTTGTGTAGTTCTTCTACCAGATGTACCACAGGGTTGGAAGGCTCCTGCAAGTGTGTCAAAACCCCTGACCAGCCCAGGTGATGCTAATAATGTGCTGCCCTCATTAAGTCATTGGCGGCCAACTAGGGAGGTTCGGACAGCCAATCCACCGTGCCCAGCTCTTTTCGCAGCCTAAGTAGGTGGCTCTGAAAAGAGCCGTTGGGTTACAGGAAGAAGCCTCCAACCGGAACTGTTCACCTTTTCTTGGGTGCCGCCTTCTTGGGCTTGACTGCAGCCTTGGGCTTGGTCACCTTGGCCTTGGCCGCCTTGGGCTTCACAGCTTTGGCCTTGGCCGGGCTCTTGGCCACCTTCTTAGCTTTGGCCGCTTTGGGTTTTTTGGGACTCTTGGCAGGTTTCTTGGCCGCCGCAGGCTTCTTGGCCTTCTTGACACTCTTCTTGGTCGCGGGGCCGGCAGCCGCCTTCTTGGGCTTCTTGGAGGCGCCTGCGGACTTGGCCTTAACCGCTGCCTTGGTGGCGGCGCCGGCCTTGGCCTCGCCCGCCGCGGCCTTCTTGTTGAGCTTGAAGGAGCCGGAGGCGCCGGTGCCCTTGGTCTGCACCAGGGTGCCCTTGCTCACCAGGCTCTTGAGCCCCAGCTTGATGCGGCTGTTGTTCTTCTCCACGTCGTAGCCGGCGGCCGCCAGCGCCTTCTTGAGCGCGGCCAGCGACACCCCGCTGCGCTCCTTGGACGCGGACACAGCCTGCACCAGCAGCTCGGACACCGACGGCCCCGCCGGCTTCTTCTTGGCCGCCGCCGCCTTCGCGGGCTTCTTCGGCTTCTTGGCAGCGGAGGGTTTCTCCGGGACGGTGGAAGTGGCCTGGGCGACAGGCGGCGTCTCGGACATGTTGACAGAGAAGATGACAAGACGACAGAAACAGAAGAAACTAAGAATCGAAGGAACCCTGCGAAGGCGCCGCGTATTTATAGACGGGGCTGCGCCGTGATTGGTTCACGGGTCCTGAAGCCACGCCCCGTGCGCGCTCGAGCCGGACGCCACCGCCCGGACTTCTCTGAATATGATGGAGGCCCGCGCGCCTCGGGCAGCCTCCAAACCGCCCTGGCTCGAAAATTCCGCCTTGGGGTGGAAATTTCCAGTAGAGCAGGGACACACTGGGCCTTTTTGTGATATATCAGGTTGTGCAAGCTCCCTCTCCAAGAGCTCCTCGTTTTGTGATGATTGGAGGTGCTGGCTGTAAGGTAGCCCATCAAACGCCCCCAAGAAGTTTGACAAGATGTCAGAGTTGGAGGAAGGGGGAGTGGAACTGCCTTTGCAAGGTCGGGACGGCTCCTCATCCTTGCCCTGGTGTTTCTTAGCAACCCTGAAAAGTTGTGTAGACAGATTTTGACAAAAGAATAGTTTTCCAACATTCACTACCCGCTTCAACACTGGCTACACTAAATATTAGCTATGCAACAACTTCTGTAATTGCAATATCACTAAGCCAGTTTTAATGCCTTTTCGTCCTGAGGAGTAACCCGCCCAAGTAGTCGCTGTTATCTGTGACAATTATTGGATTTGGTTTTCAATGCCACATGAGTTTGTGGGGGTCACAACAGAGCCTACAAGAGACGACACTAAAGGGTGGAAGGTGGGCAAGTTTTCCTCATCAGCAGTCTGGAGTTTAGGTCTCCCGGCCCCCCCCCCCCCGCCACCGTGTGACATTCCTGGGCTATGGTTTTGGAGCAATCTCCTTCAAAATTGTTAGCGACTGTGAAGAGCTTAACACAGCACAGATCACATTTTAAACACTAAGCTGACAGGAAAACAAAATGCCATTGAACTGGCATCCTTCACAAGCCAGAGAATGCGCCCACTGAGGACCTGCAGAGCGCAGCCATGATGTCTCTTTCCCGCGCTTTTGCTGTGCTGTTTTCAAACAAATCCGGAAGAGCCTCTGGAGATTTCCCTCCATTTTCTTAAACAAAATCTGCAAAACGTAGTGGTCTTCTATTCTCATCGCGCCCTTTGTATGGGCTCTTATTCTGTTGAAAACTTCAAATGCATCACACAATCTCTGACAGAGGAAGAAAACATTGCTTTCTTTAAAAAATACACCTTTATTTTGATAGCACACAAATAGTCAAACCAACTTTGTCAGACTGGTTAGGCTAAGCTATTTGGAAAGACATATACCTTTCTAAGTGTGATAAGTAAAAAAGTCTGGCTCACTACAGCTTTGTAAGGCAGAAAACCAGTCAATTGTTTCATTCAAGTAGTTTCCATATCATTCCACCCCGCTTTATGATAAACCATGGCTTTGGAGACAATGAAGGCGGTATGCAAATGAGGGATACTAGATGTACTTTGTGATTGGCTAGATTAAGAAATGGAGTAAGCCAATCAGAACATAGAATGGAGAAAGCCCGCTGAAACCATTCATGTTCCAATGCTTAAACCAAAGTTAGGGTCTGTTCTGGAGACCGCTTCCATCACCGCTCCTGTGGCTTTTGCCCAGATGTGGTGTGTAATCTTCAAGGAACTTTCAAGTCGGTCGGGGGGGACTGCGCATGTGCCTGGTAGCGGACGCGCTGGAATCATGGCTGTGGAAACACAATCCAAGCGCGCGCAACTGCGTTGTGAGGCGTTGAAAAGACAGCCAATCACAGCCTGACACGTAAAAGGCATTCGTTTTATCCAATCACTGCATTTCTTCTGCTATAAATAGGAGCTGTGTCATTTGTATTCTTCAGGTTCTTCCTTAAGAGCGTTCTTTTGAGCATCGGAAGCATGGCCCGCACGAAGCAGACGGCGCGCAAGTCCACGGGCGGTAAGGCCCCGCGCAAGCAGCTGGCCACCAAGGCGGCCCGCAAGAGCGCGCCGGCCACGGGCGGCGTGAAGAAGCCGCACCGCTACCGGCCCGGTACCGTGGCGCTGCGCGAGATCCGCCGCTACCAGAAGTCCACCGAGCTGCTGATCCGCAAGCTGCCGTTCCAGCGGCTGGTGCGCGAGATCGCGCAGGACTTCAAGACGGACCTGCGCTTCCAGAGCTCGGCCGTGATGGCGCTGCAGGAGGCGAGCGAGGCCTACCTGGTGGGGCTGTTCGAGGACACCAACCTGTGCGCCATCCACGCCAAGAGGGTCACCATCATGCCCAAGGACATCCAGCTGGCGCGCCGCATCCGCGGCGAGAGGGCCTGAGTGCTCATGGGGATGCTCAGATAAACCAAAGGCTCTTTTCAGAGCCACTCACGTATTCATGAAAGTGGCTGTAATGTAAAACTGCCATTCGGTTGGCTCTTGGAGGGCATGACGGGTAGGCTTGCAATGGTATTTTGTTAAGGCATGAGATCCCACTTAATGTCTTCCTTGCTAGGGGCAGGGAAACATTTCAGTGTTAACGATGTTAAAATATTTGTCTCTGAAAAGCGAATCCCTGGGGCTATTCAGAACAACACAAGTAAACATTAACGGGCTATTCGACCGGGTGATCACATTACTTCAGGCGTGGTGGCTAACACTCGGGAAGCTGAGGTAAGAGTACTGACGTCAAGGCCAGTCTGGTGCTACAGGAGTTCCAGGTCAGCCTAGGTGAATTGAGCTGCCTGGAAAATAGACTCAAGTAAGAACAAAGAGTTATACCTCACTCAAATTGCATTCACGCTGTTTTTTTTTTTTTTTTTTTTTTGGTGTTTCAAGTTAGGGTTTCACTTTAGCTCGGGGTGACCTGGAATTCACTATGGAGTCTCAGTCTGGTCTCGAACCTAAAGGCGATTCTCCTACCTCTGTCGCTCGAGTACTGAGATTAAAGGCGTGCGCCCCAGCGCCCGGAAAATACTATGGTTTAAAGAGAACAGCGTCTCTCATCCTATATTCCAAGCGTGGCAGGAGGGATGAAGGAGGAGCCTATGACGTCACCTCCCGTCCGGCGACTCTCCACCTCCCATGGGGGCGGAGAAAAGGGGAGGCTGTGATATAAAAGTGGGCTATTTCGCTGCTGTCTGTTCGTTTGCTATCCTAGCCATGTCTGGTCGTGGCAAGGGCGGGAAGGGCCTGGGCAAGGGCGGCGCCAAGCGGCACCGCAAGGTCCTGCGCGACAACATCCAGGGCATCACCAAGCCCGCCATCCGGCGCCTGGCCCGCCGCGGCGGCGTCAAGCGCATCTCGGGTCTCATCTACGAGGAGACCCGCGGCGTGCTGAAGGTCTTCCTGGAGAACGTGATCCGCGACGCCGTCACGTACACGGAGCACGCCAAGCGCAAGACGGTCACGGCCATGGACGTGGTGTACGCGCTCAAGCGCCAGGGCCGCACGCTCTACGGCTTCGGCGGCTGAGCACCCCGCGCCCTCTTCACCACCAGCAACAAAGGTCCTTTTCAGGGCCGCCCACTTTATCACAAAAAGTTGTATGTAATGCGTAACAAGATTATGTTAATACTCATGAAGTGCATATCAGAAGGTAAGACTACCAACACTTAACTTCCTCTAAAGCTCTCCCCCTCTCTGGAATAAAGAGGACAAGATGTTTAGAATGAGACTTACCTTGGTAGATCTTATGCACCCGCTTGCCCAGGACCTGTAGTGAGTTGGCCAGATTGATGAGTGGGAGGCAAGGTTGCTGATAATAGTGCTTGACTCCCTACCTGCCTTTAAGTCAAAACCGGGTTTTGTACCTGTGGAGATGGGTTTCTGCTTGGCTTGCAAGCATGGGGACCTGTGCTTATGTCCCTACGCCAAGTACAAGCTTGTCCCCGTCGTGAAGAAAATAAAAATGGGAATCGAGAGGGTACAGTGATGAAGTGCATTTGCTTGCAAAGTCTCACTGCCTGGGCTTGGTTCACCAATACCCACCTAAAGCCAGACACAGAAAATGGTACCTGCGTCTTAACAGTTCTTTCACATCCATATTACTTCTGTTTTAGGAAGCCCTTAAAACATCCATATTACTTCTGTCTTAGGAGGCCCTTAAAACGTCCATATTACTTCTGTCTTTCTCGTGTAAATAGGCTTTTAGGATATTTGTTTTTGTTTAGTCAGACTTAGGAATGTCTCTGCCCCAAGTATGTGTTCAAGCAGTTTATGTCCAGCCTGGACAAGAGTGGGACCTTGACCCTTTCTCTAGCCCAGGCTGACCTGGAATTCACTCCATAGTCTCAGGCTGGCTTCAATCTCAGAGATGCTTATCACTCTCCCAAATGCTAGGATTACAGGCGCGCACCAACATGCATGCCTGGTAACCTGACCTTGAAAAACAAAACAGGAACAGAAATTGATCCACCCCAGAAACAGCAGATCCGTGGAGAGAATGCAATGTGATAAGGGATGAGGTCTGAGTAGAAGCCTGATGTGGCATTACCTGGGACTTCCCTCCTGTTAGCACTGAAAGTCCTGGATCCTAAGAAAGTCCCTCAGCATTAGGCCATTTGTAGGCTGATACCAATGTTTTTTGTTTGCTTGTTTTGTTATTTAATGCCTATAGAAATCCACTGTTATCTCTGAGTAGAAAGCAGATATACTTTGGAAAAGGGATTACTCTTGCTGCCTTAATTAAGGAACATTAAGAAAGGCTGGAAGCTTTCCACTGTTATACTTTTATATTTTCACACTAGCATGGGCCCAACTGAAATCTCTTCTAAAGCCTGGACCCTGATTCTTGATGGATCACAGCTTAAATTATACCTTGACTACTGTTATTGTTAAGTCTGAGGTCAGAGGCCTGGTCTGGTGTCAGAGACCTTGAGTATGTGATAAGTAAGTTTTATTGAAAACAGCAAAAAAAAAAAAAAAAAAAAAAAAAAAGGTTAAATTGCAAACAGATGCCTGTAGCTGTGCTGTGGAGATAAAACAATGATTTTCAGTGCAGGTCAGAACCTGCAATACAAATCATGGCCTTGAAGCCATTTAAAAGACCATAGTGTCCTGACAAAAGACTGCACAGTACAGTGTAACCAGTACAAAAAACCTTAGGTATTCAGTACAGGATATAACTTTGTGGCTGGGGCTTCTTCTTTTTAAATTGAGGTAGGGTCTCACTCTAGTCCAGGCTCACCTGGAATTCACTCATGGTCATCCTCCTACCAGCCTCCCAAGTGCTGGTATTAAAGGCGTGCGCCACCACACCGGGCTCATGTGGCAGTGGCTTCTCAATTAAATTTCTTTACTATAGCCCTTCACAGTATTTTAAATCAGCTGTAGATTATTTGCAGTACTTAATACATTCAATGTAAATTTTATGTAGTTTTTCCATTGCATCACCTAGGGCCACTACCTTCCAACACCTCTCCCCTAACCCCCCCCTTCCTCCCCCCTCCCCCAGCGCCACAGTTTCACTGTGCTAAGGGTCAGAGGAGGATCTGACTTCTCCTTGTCTCTGCAGTACAATTTTCTTAAATCTTTTTTTTTTTTTTCATAAACAACCCAAGTCTCTATAAAGGAGTTCCACTTTCCTAGAATTGAGATTCCTGGGAGGACTAAACCTGAACCTGGCATTGCAGCTGGTTAGTTTAGCACCCCTAAACTTGGCCTTGAGGCTCACCTCATTTGCTTAGACCCATACAGACTTAAAACCTGGCCTTCCCCATTTCTGGGAAACCCACTCATGCCTCTTGGGCTTGGACTCCTTGTTCCTTCCTTCCTCCTCCTCCTTCTTCTTTTTAAGTTAGGGTCTTTCTAGTTTAGGCTTACTGAAACTCATTCCGTATTCCTAGGTTGACCTTGAACTCACAGGAATGCTCCTACCTCGGTCTCCAAAGTGGAATTAAAGGCGTGCACCACCACACCTGGTTCTTTTCTTAAATTCTCTCTGTAATCTAATAAAACCTATAACCCTTACACTATATTCTCACATCGTATGTGTGTACTGGCAGAGGAACCCCAATCCCTGTTTCAGTACTTCGGAAAAAAAAAATCCAGAAAGCCATCTGCCAGAGGTAGAATTCGCGGATATGAAATTCAGATAGAGGGAACAAGGTTGAGACCGAAGGCCTCTCCAACTTCATAATCTCTTGTCCCATGTCAGTCTCAGACTGAATATTTGAGTTCAAAGCCCCACCTCTCCAGACGTAGCCATTAGTATTTCTCCATAAGTATTAAACCAAAGACGCTAACTGGGATTTTTTGTTTTCTTTCAATTTGGCCTTTTCCTCGTTTCGTTTTTTTCTGGTACTGATTTGAACCTCAGCAAAACCCGAAAGGAAGGACTTCAGAGATGGGCTCTTACGTGCAGACAGACGGGGTCTCTGCAGGTTTGTTATCCTCCAGATAAGAACCACCTACCATTACAAGGAGCTTGGGGTTGGGCGACAGCTCAGCACTGAGATGCAAGCTTGCAAAACCTAACGGATTGGGATCAATGCCCAAGTATCCATATAAAGACAGATACACAAAGCGGGACGAGCCTAAGCAATTCATTTACACAAAGCGGCTCTGGCATGGCAATACATTGTCACCAACAAATGTCTAGATGAGTGGCCGTCTTAACAGGTAACTTAAGACACGACACAACCTTTCCACTAGAGGGTAATACCAACCTAGAGAAGACGTTTCTTTTAAAATAAAAAAAATGGACAATGGGACAAGGAGAACCTTCAGGAATCGACTCTCGACAGTTCCCTTTGTCAAAAAGGGCTCTTGTTAGACAAACACCAGAAAATACTATCCGCATAACATTCCTTGCATCAACATTCAAACTGTTACAGTAGCTCATTTTTACGAGGAAGTGGGCGGCCCTGAAAAGGGCCTTTGTTGGTGGTGGGGGAGGGCGCGGGGTCCTCAGCCGCCGAAGCCGTAGAGCGTGCGGCCCTGGCGCTTGAGCGCGTACACCACGTCCATGGCCGTGACCGTCTTGCGCTTGGCGTGCTCCGTGTACGTGACGGCGTCGCGGATCACGTTCTCCAGGAAGACCTTCAGCACGCCGCGGGTCTCCTCGTAGATGAGGCCCGAGATGCGCTTGACGCCGCCGCGGCGGGCCAGGCGCCGGATGGCGGGCTTGGTGATGCCCTGGATGTTGTCGCGCAGGACCTTGCGGTGCCGCTTGGCGCCGCCCTTGCCCAGGCCCTTCCCGCCTTTGCCACGACCAGACATGACAAGAGAGCACGTTCAAAATAGAACAAAGAACAAACCCGTGCCAGGAACAATTATATATGCTACCTTCGGACCTGTTTGAGAACTGAGAGCAAGGAAGGACGCAGAGACTGCCTGCCTTGCGCTCCGCCCATCGAGGGGCGGTGATTCAAGAACATAAAATGGAAAATGCTTCCCCGTTTTCACTTTAATCCCTTTCCATTCCACCCAGCTCTGACAATATGGCTGTAGGATTTTAACTTTTTTTCTTTGTCTGGGAACCCGGCGGTTTAAAAGTTAAAAACATTCTACCTTCATTAAAAGCATTCTACCTTCACATACTGGTTGAGTTCAGTGCAGTAAAGTATCAAATGCCAAAGGGGTACGTGTAATCAGTCCTTAAAAAGAAGTTAAGTCAGGCATGGGGCACACCTTTAGTCACACTGCCAGGAGACAGTTAGGAACCCTGTGAGAAATGCGTGCGACTATATTGAATCCTGTTCTAGCCTAAGATGGACTATCTTGAAACAAGAATAGTTCTAAATTCTATGTGAGAAAATACACAGCACAAACTACGGAAAAAACCATTAATCATTGCCGGGAATTGATGTCCTAATTCTGTGTAAACAAAGCTTACTAAGGCCTTGTCTGTACAATTCGGGTCACAGCCAACACAGATTTCTACATCGAAGTTATTGTCTACCGCTTTGGGTCTTCATTTCTTATTTTAGGACTTCGGTGCCATGTAACATTACAATGCGTTCACCTTACAGGAACATTATGAGCCAAGGGTTAATTAGTTAAAATTACTCTTCAAATAATAGCAAAAACGTAGCAGAAATAGAATCCCCATCTTAGTTTTCATTAAAGGTACATATAATGTTAGGATTTTCATCACAGCTTCTCTTAATGATACATGTGGGTGGCTCTGAAAAGAGCCTTTGGTTTATCTGAGCATCCCCATGAGCACTCAGGCCCTCTCGCCGCGGATGCGGCGCGCCAGCTGGATGTCCTTGGGCATGATGGTGACCCTCTTGGCGTGGATGGCGCACAGGTTGGTGTCCTCGAACAGCCCCACCAGGTAGGCCTCGCTCGCCTCCTGCAGCGCCATCACGGCCGAGCTCTGGAAGCGCAGGTCCGTCTTGAAGTCCTGCGCGATCTCGCGCACCAGCCGCTGGAACGGCAGCTTGCGGATCAGCAGCTCGGTGGACTTCTGGTAGCGGCGGATCTCGCGCAGCGCCACGGTGCCGGGCCGGTAGCGGTGCGGCTTCTTCACGCCGCCCGTGGCCGGCGCGCTCTTGCGGGCCGCCTTGGTGGCCAGCTGCTTGCGCGGGGCCTTGCCGCCCGTGGACTTGCGCGCCGTTTGCTTAGTACGAGCCATAGTAACGGAGGCAGAGTAGCTCACAAACTCCTGTGGTAAGATGCAAACCTACCGTCTTTTATACAGGCAGTCGGGCAGTGATTGGACCTGAGGGTATTCAAAATTTCCCGCGCTGCTTTCCGATTGGCTCAACACTATTCCTTCGGATTGGTGAATTCATCATCCTTTTAGCTCACCACCACCCCCCCCCCACAGCGTTTGGGGCTCAAAGTCTTAACCATTGCGTAGACGAAGACAAATGTACAGTAGCCTCAAAGGTCTATTTAAAACAAAATAACCACAAAAAGCAAAGTAGAAACCGGCAATAGGTTCTACATTAAAAGAAAAAAAGGGGAAGTGGGGAGTGGGGGGGGGGTCTTCTGACTCTCAAGAGATTACCTAATTGCGCAAGACGTTTCCATTTTAAATCTTACTGGCATCTGGATGGTTAACTTGGTGCTAATAATTTTATTGAATATAGTAGTTCTATGGCAACTGAAAATATTTTACAGTGGAAAACAATTCTAAATATTTGCGTGTCTGCGTACCAGGGTTTCTTGCTGCTGCAAATTAATCACCCTCTGGCAATACTAAGGTAGCTGGGGAAGATGGAAGCAGGCTTTGCAAGCAGGCACCAACAATTCTCTACGGGTGTCCTTGGATGATAATTTTTGATGAACTTTTTTTGAAGAGCTGAAAAGATTACTTAACGGATAAGGTGCATGCCTGCGAAGCCAAAGCACGCAGGTTCGACTCTCCAGTTTCCACATAAGCCAGATGAACGAAGTAGCTGAAAGCCCTGGCACACCCATTCTACCTGCTTCCATGTCTCAAATAAATATAAACACGGTAGCGCATGCCTTTAATTCTAGCATTAGGGAGGGTGGGGTAGGAGAATCACCATTAGCTGGACAGCCTGGAATATGGGTGTAGTAGCATGCACCTTTAATCCTAGCATTAGGGAGGCTGGTATAGGAGAATCATTAGGGGGAGTTCAGCCTGGGATAGACTGCCTCACAAACATTTGAGCCTGGCGTGGTGGTACACACCTTTAATCGCATAAATAGAATTGCTGTTAAGTCCAAAGCAAACCTAAAATGCTGTAAAGTTCTACCACAAATGCAAACTGTTAAGTATGCATTAAATACAAAACTGTTAAATTAACTATTCTGCAACTTTTAGTCTCATTTATGTTCCTTCAAGCTGAACATGAGCCACAATGAATTACAGGCTTTACAAACATCACTACAGTGCAGACTCCACACAATCGTGTTCAGACGTGCCTACTTTCAGCTTGTTAACTCCTACTATTGCGTGGCATTTATAGCTTCCTGCCACAAATGCCAAGACCTAGGGGTGTCTTGAATGCAGACGTACGCATGTACTTGTAAAAGCCCCTTTGGATTGACGTGTTTTACAAATGTCAGCCCCGTAACTGAACTGGTGGGTGGCTCTGAAAAGAGCCTTTGGTTTATCGTGGGTGGCGGAGCGGGTCTTACTTGCCCTTGGCCTTGTGGTGGCTCTCGGTCTTCTTGGGTAGCAGCACGGCCTGGATGTTGGGCAGCACGCCGCCCTGCGCGATCGTCACTTTGCCCAGCAGCTTGTTGAGCTCCTCGTCGTTGCGGATGGCCAGCTGCAGGTGGCGCGGGATGATGCGCGTCTTCTTGTTGTCGCGGGCCGCGTTGCCCGCCAGCTCCAGGATCTCGGCCGTCAGGTACTCGAGCACGGCCGCCAGGTACACCGGGGCGCCGGCGCCCACCCGCTCGGCGTAGTTGCCCTTGCGGAGCAGCCGGTGCACGCGGCCCACCGGGAACTGCAGGCCGGCCCGAGAGGAGCGCGTCTTGGCCTTGGCGCGCGCCTTGCCACCCTGCTTGCCGCGTCCAGACATTGCTGTTTCTAGGACGTGAAAGGACTACTGCAGGAAATGGAAGCTCAATTGTATAGCAAGACGGGAAAGACACGTATTTATACAGATGAGAGGTATTCTGTTTAGAGTACTCACATTGGCTAATATTATTTAGCCAATGAAAACTGAGAGTTTGAATACCTCATTTGCATATGAGGCTTCCCTGAGGTTTTTTTTGAACGTCGTCATTCTGATTTCAAAGTATGTTCGATTTGAGGAGACATCTTTCCAGCTCCCTGTTACTCCGTTTCCATAGATACTCTACTCTCATAGCTATAATAAATCATTTTCATCATTTTGAAACCTTTCTTTTAATATAGAAATAGACTGAGCTGTTCTGACTTTGGGTCATTGGTGATTATCCGGGGTGAAAATTTATGTTTTTTAAAATAATGGGCTCCCTGGGCGTGGTGGCACATGCCTTTAATTCCACTAGGAAGGCAGAAGTAGGAGGATCGCTGTGAGTTCGAGGCCCCCCTGAGGCTACATAGTAAATTCCAGGTCAGCATGGGCTCAAGTGAGACACTAGCTTCAAAAACAAACAACAACAACAAAAAAGTGATGAGCTCAAGGGCAGTTTCTGAGTGCATAATTTAGAAGGTATTCACATGGCAGACAGAATTTTAAATCTTGCATGGGAAAGGAGAAGGTGTCCAAATGATTTTTTATTTGGGCTCCACTCCCTGAAACCGGTATAAAGCACAAATACTGCGGGATCAGGACAGCGCAGTCAGTCACCTCATGAGCAGGGAGGGTAGCCTTCTAGTTCATGTTCTTGAAGGTGGTTGTGACCATGAATATATGAAGTTAATGGTGTGTTTATTTTAGAAATTATCAAAACAGACCATGGTAGTCACTTACCTTGCCCAAGGAATCTGAATTAATGGGAAAAGGACTCCAGCTGTGACAAGGGCCTAAACTGGAGAAGAACACAGCCACTCCCTATTGTGAACTTATACAACAAAGTTCAGCTTAGCGAGTACCTTAGGATTTGGTCTCACCTCCATTCGAACTTTATGTTTAGCTTGCTTTAATACAATGGGTAGCACAAGACAAAGTGTTCTTCTCACTATTGCCAAATGCAATCTTAGGCTCTGTGTTAACTGCTGCTTACTTGCAGCTGAAGAAGAGGGAAAATGCAAGGAGGAGAAGATTCCAAGAAAGTTTCTGTGTTTTCTAAAATCAACTGAAATTAACTCTCAGTTTTGCAAAATTATGACTGAACTTCTGAACTGTAAAACTATGATGTACAATCGTATGAATTTCTCTCATAAAAGGAGCCCTTGAAGTACAGCCTGGTGCTGCATTCAAGCTCCTAAGTTCTGGGTGGAGTCTCCAGCCAGCTGATAAAGAGTCCTTTCCCACTCTGTAATTTTGTCACTCTCACTCCGCAGATGTTGAGATAATTTCTAACCAAGACACTAAGGCTTAGCACAGAAACAATTATTAATGTCATTTTCCTTATCTTTTCTCTCTCTTCCCCTTTCTTTCTTCCTTCTATCCTTTTACTTCATTTCTTTTTTTAATTTGTTAAGCAATATTATTTATTTATTTATTTGTCATAGCAAATGAACTCCAGGTGCATGCAGTCTTCCCTGGGGGTCGTCACCTAACACAGCGTCCTGCCTGGGAGAAGACTTCCTCCCATCATTTTCCAGTGCCATTCACAGTCCTCCTTGAATCCTTTCTCACCTTGCTACCACACATGACGTGCTAGTTGTTTCCAAATGTTCCAGTCATTCCCCGCTCTACTTCCTGCTCTGATGTACTAGATGAGCTTCAAGGAGGGTACACATCCTACTCCAACTGGGGCCTGATAACATGAGTCTATGAAATAAAGTGACAGCAAATTAGCAAGGGAAAATGTACCCAAGTTTATGTAGAAGTATGGATGCATCTATCCCAGGAAAGAAATCGCATACTCGAAAACTCAGTGAGGAGCTGGAGAGATGCTTCAGTGGTTAAGGCAGTTGCCTGCAGAGCATATGAACTAGGTTCAATTTCCCAGTACCCACATGAAGTGAGATGCACAGATTGGAGCACACATCTGGAGTTCATTTGCAGTGGCTGGAAGACCTGGCGCACCCATTCTCTCTCCCTCTCTCTCCCTCTCTCTCTCTTTATCTCCCTACTTGCAAATCAATAAAATATATTCAAAAGAGAAAAGTTAGATAGCTTTACAAAATGCACACTGTGAAGTAAGAATTGTTTTCAAAATAAAATCAACTAGATTCAGTTGTCTAACAATGAAATGCACTTATAAAAACAAATGCTAGACTGTTCTTTAATTTAAAAATTAAGTGTCATTTATATAGTAGTATAGTAGTGTGTATAGACCTGCATGAGGAACAATTTCTCAAAGAAAAATCACCAAAGTGTTCTTGCTGATGGAGTTAGAATTGATTTTATATGCTAGGTAAGACAACATCATCTTTTTTCTCTTACCCAAATCCAGTTCATGTTTGGAAGTGCAAGGGATTTTGTGACAAGAGCTTTCAGAAGCCAAGAAGCAAAGAAGTAGGGAACCCTGTGCTATGTGAAGTTGTTGATGATGACTGACAGTTTAATGCTGGCACACAAGTGAACTTACCACAGCCTGAGCATGCTCTTTGCAAGTGAGTGCTATTACTCACTGAACCATCTCTCCAGCGTGTTCCTAGTCTTTAAGTCTTGAATGTTCAGAGCCAAGGATTCTTGGTTTTTCACTCTAGCCCAGACTGGCCGGAAATTCACTATATAGTCTCAGGGTAGCCTTAAGCTCACAGCGATCCTCCACCTTGATCCTCCACCTCAATCCTCCCAAGTTCTGGGACTAAAGGCATGCAAGACCAAGCCAGGTGGGATTCTTTGATCTCAGGAATAACAAGGCACTTCTGGGATGAGGGTTTCAAAGTCTCTTTCCAGACAGGGAATTTTTGATCCATTTTTTATGGCGAGCTGTGGAGTAGAGGGCTATGGAAAGACCAGAGTGGCCTGCTTCTGTTGTTCTCTCACATGTCAGGGTGTCATATATTGGCTTGGAGCTGTGGCAGAATTGCTACTTGGAGAGAGGCATCAAGAGTAACCCATGGAGCAGGGGTGTGAAAAAAGAAAAAAGTTCAGAGACATATAAAGAAAAGAGAGGTGGGTGCCACACGAATGACATATTAAAACGTCAGGAGAGCCTTGGCCCAGAGCTTTTGAGTGAATGTCTTTTCCCATCTCAGTAGCCAACTCTCACCCTGAAAGATGCAATTCCTTAATAAACTTAATTTCTTTACCATGTGTCCCTAGTGCAAATCTTTGTCACAGGACCAAAGAACCTGGAGAAGCCTCTCTGGGCCCCCACACCTGGCTCTGATATGTGCCTGTATAGGGTTGTAACCTTCTATTTGCTTACAGGTTACAGGGAAAGCTTCATCATGGCGGGAGAACCTGGCTCACTTCAGTGTACATCCACAGTAGAAAGAAAGGCAAAAGTCAAAACCAGAAAGTCAAACAGCCAGAGTACAAAAGATTCCGTACCCGACCCGTGTGACCCACCTGCTTCAGTCTAAGTAGGAAGCTTCATTAAAAACACCTAAGGTGAAGCCGGATGTGGTGGCACACGTCTTTAATCCCAGCACTTGGGATTTAGGTAGGAGGATGACCATGAGATCGAGGCCACCATTAAACTACATAGTGAATTCCAGGTCAGCCTGGGCTAGAGTGAAACCCTATCTCCAAAAACAAAAACAAACAAACAAACAAACAAACAAACAAAAAACCCTAAGGCTTGGCTGGAGAGATGGCTTAGAGGTTGGGGTACTTCCCTGCGAAGCCGAAGAACCCAGGTTGGATTCTCCAGGTCCCACATAAGCCAGATGCAGAAGGTGGTGTATGCATCTGAGTGACTGGAGGCCGTGGTGTGCCCATTCTCTCTCTGTCTCACTTTCCCTTTCTCTCTGTCTCAAATAAAATAAAACAATAAAATTTAAAAAAATACCTAGGGCTGGGCTGGAGAGATGGCTTAACCTTTAAGACAATCCATAGATCCCAGATGCACATGTGCAAAAGGTGGTGCATGTGTCTGTAGTTCAATTACAGTGGCTGGAATCCCTGGAGTGCCAATTCTCTTTCTCTCTCCCTCACAGGTTTTCCTAAAACAATTACAAAAATATAATACCTATGGCTAAGAGGAACAAATATTTTCATGAAACCCATCACAAACATCATGTCCTAAAACCAATCACTATATTAATTTTAAACTATTGGTAGTGGTTATCATGTATTTTAAGTAATGGGCAGGCATAATTTTTCAGCAAAGGCAAAATTTAAGAAAAAAACTATTTACATATATCTTTACACCCATTATTTTAAAATAAACGAATAACACAAACCAAAAAAAAAAAAAAATCCTCATAGTGAGAAATTATTTTTTGCAGCTAGATATTTACCATACCAGAAATGTGCTGTGTAACATGATCAAAGTCCTAAGTTTGTTCCCAGGGGAAAACAAAGTGTTTCTCATACAATCCCACCAGTCTTAATATGTGTAGGTTCAAAAATACCATGATTTTCAATTTGGGTTTTCAAATATATTCCAAATATTTCCCGTTGGAGAAAGTCTGCATTTTCTTCCTTCATCTAAACATAAATTTTTGGGCTGTCATTCACTACATAGGGTGTTCACAGCTAAGGAGTCTTTTCTCTGTTCATCAGGAAGCCAATAATCACACAACGGTCCCCACATCAGCCCCTCTCTCTACTCCTCGCCTCCTCCAACCCGTGACAATCCACCTCCCTCTAGACACCTTTTCTTCACTAATTCTTTTAACAATTTCTAACAGTTACCATAACCGTGTTATGTAGGAAAATCTCCCACGGGGGAACTCTCCCTTTCAGCGAAGAAAGTACACACGAGGGGAAAGGCGCAAAACTGAAACCCATTAACCCCATGTCTCAGCCACACTTCCGAATTTCGGGGGTGGAGAATTCATGAGTCAGTAATTAGGTTCACTAACAAGTTTAACTCTCTCTTGTCCTAGACTTGAACTAACAAACCTGAAGCTACAAAACCCAACCAAGCAAGGACCTCTGCCAGTGATAAACACCACTGGGAAACGCTGCTAAATTCACTCTCCAAAGCCCACACCACGTAGTTTGCCCATTAAGTACAAAGAACCCATCAGTAACATACTTTAAGAAATGGATTGAGCACATCAAAGAACCCTTACATTAAAACAGAATACAGGAAAACATTTGACAGTCAGGGAGCAGAGATAAATATCCTGGAAGATGTTAGACCTCAAATTACCTTAGAAACAAGACAGTTGCAACTCTCTTATGAGAAAGTGGGTGGCTCTGAAAAGAGCCTTTGTGTGTGGGCAGAGGAAGCGCTGGGGTGTTGCATCTACTTGGAGCTGGTGTACTTGGTGACGGCCTTGGTGCCCTCGGACACGGCGTGCTTGGCCAGCTCCCCGGGCAGCAGCAGGCGCACGGCCGTCTGGATCTCCCGCGACGTGATGGTCGAGCGCTTGTTGTAGTGCGCCAGGCGCGACGCCTCGCCCGCGATGCGCTCGAAGATGTCGTTCACGAACGAGTTCATGATGCCCATGGCCTTGGACGAGATGCCCGTGTCGGGGTGCACCTGCTTCAGCACCTTGTACACGTACACAGAGTAGCTCTCCTTGCGGCTGCGCTTGCGCTTCTTGCCGTCCTTCTTCTGCGCCTTAGTAATGGCTTTTTTTGATCCCTTCTTGGGAGCCGGAGCTGACTTGGAAGGTTCAGGCATCTTTCCCAACAAAGGAAGGAAAAATGCTACTGTACTATCAAAGAGAAGAGACAAAAGAAGCAAGTCTGGACACGTTCATTTATAGCGGTGTAATTCAAATGAAGGCTCCGGAACCTTCACTTCTGATTGGTAAATGATGAAAGGTTTATGTAAATGAGGAGCAGGGAACTCTTCTTTCTATTGGCTAGGAAACGAAGCATTTTGGTCCAATAGGATAAAGTTCCATCACAAGCCTGGACTGTCTATAAAATGAGTTCTAAAGTTTTGTGTTAGACACTTAGTTTGCTCACTTTGTGTTATAGCGTTATGTCTGGACGCGGCAAGCAAGGCGGTAAGGCGCGCGCCAAAGCCAAGACGCGCTCCTCTCGGGCCGGCCTGCAGTTCCCGGTGGGCCGCGTGCACCGGCTGCTCCGCAAGGGCAACTACGCCGAGCGGGTGGGCGCCGGCGCCCCGGTGTACCTGGCGGCCGTGCTCGAGTACCTGACGGCCGAGATCCTGGAGCTGGCGGGCAACGCGGCCCGCGACAACAAGAAGACGCGCATCATCCCGCGCCACCTGCAGCTGGCCATCCGCAACGACGAGGAGCTCAACAAGCTGCTGGGCAAAGTGACGATCGCGCAGGGCGGCGTGCTGCCCAACATCCAGGCCGTGCTGCTGCCCAAGAAGACCGAGAGCCACCACAAGGCCAAGGGCAAGTGAGAGCGAAGCCCGCCACCCACGCCCGCGATAAACCAAAAGGCTCTTTTAAGAGCCAACCACAGTTTCTCGTAAAGGGCTAAACATGAATTACCTTATTTGAGTAAAAAGAGGCTTATCAAGCATTTTATGAGATGATACTACATCCGGGTCAAAATCTACATACAGGTTGTTCAATTAAGTCAGAAGCACCCTGGAAAAGAGATCCACACGAGGCTAAAGACCTAGGGGCCACCCACAAGTTCAAAGGAAGGCTAGGAGCGTACCACGTGACTTTTACCTTTACAATAGCGGTTCTGAATGCAAAATGAAGCAATAGGTCTCAGGATAGCAGGGTCTTATGCAAACATCAAAACCTAAGAGCGAGGAATTTTGAATGAAAGTTTTTAAAAGGGGCTCCGGAAGCCCCACTTGTTTTGAGAAGGCTGACAATTTACCCTAGTCCAATAATGCAACCTTTGTTCTTGGGAATGAAAGAAAAGACTTTCTGGCTAATTGAAATTGAGGTCTTACAATAGCAATCAAATAGCAGTAAAGAGGTTAGGAATCTAAGGATTATGGACTCAATTTGCACGTAACTTCCAAACAGTAAGTGGTGACACAGGTTAGAAAACAAATGACTGATCCGCAAAAAAGATTAAGGCCACCACCTGGGAAGAAAATTGCCATGAGTTCAAGGACAACACTGGCTAAAGAAGAGTTCAGGTCAGCCTAGAGTGAGCCCCTGCTTAAAAAAAAAAAAAAAATAGCCGGACGTGGTGGCGCACACCTTTAATCACGTCACAAGAGAGGCAGAGATAGGAGGATCACCAAGAATTCAAGGCCGCCCTGAGACTACATAGTAAAATCCAGGTCAGCCTAGGTTAGAGTGAAACCCTACCTCAAAAAAAAAAAAAAAAGGCGAAAATGCAGCCATGCGTGATACCTAATTTAATTTTTGCACTCGGGTGTCAGACAGCAGGATTAATGCCATTTCCAAATCAGGTCACTCTACAAATTAGATAGATTGTACATCCAGGGAGGTTGTAGAGCAAGGCCAGGTCTCAAGCGAAATGAAACAACAAAAAGCGAATAAAACCTATCCAATCATATCTCAGATTACCGTCCCATTCGACCAATCACATGGACTACTCTTCTACCAATGATTTTGCACCGCGGGCTTTTCGAAAGTAACTAGGCCAATCAGAACGCTTCTAAGAGTATTTAAACGCAGCTCTGGCCTGTCTCCGCACACATCTGTGTTGTGTCCACTAACTGCTTGTGATGGCCCGCACGAAGCAGACAGCGCGCAAGTCCACGGGCGGCAAGGCCCCGCGCAAGCAGCTGGCCACCAAGGCGGCCCGCAAGAGCGCGCCGGCCACGGGCGGCGTGAAGAAGCCGCACCGCTACCGGCCCGGCACCGTGGCGCTGCGCGAGATCCGCCGCTACCAGAAGTCCACCGAGCTGCTGATCCGCAAGCTGCCGTTCCAGCGGCTGGTGCGCGAGATCGCGCAGGACTTCAAGACGGACCTGCGCTTCCAGAGCTCGGCTGTGATGGCGCTGCAGGAGGCGAGCGAGGCCTACCTGGTGGGGCTGTTCGAGGACACCAACCTGTGCGCCATCCACGCCAAGAGGGTCACCATCATGCCCAAGGACATCCAGCTGGCGCGCCGCATCCGCGGGGAGAGGGCTTAGACTTGAAAGAACATCACAATTGGACAAAAAAAAAGGCTCTTTTAAGAGCCACCCACTGCCTCCCATAAAAAGGTTGTAACACTCCGTATTCCCTATTGAGGAAATTTAAGTGCTTTACTTGGCTCAACATTAGGGCGTTACTCTGCCTCCCCTCGTCCCATCGGGTACACTGGCTTGTCCGTGCCCTAGGTTTAACGACCTTAAACGTTTACGTTACATCTCACAACAAAGGTTTTTATTTTTTTATGGGATTGTTTTGATTCTTGGGGTAGGCCCTCACCTAGATCAACCTGACCTGGAATTCACTATGTGGTCTCAGCCTGTCCTAAAATTCACTGCGTTGAGTTGTCTCTCAATTGCTGGGAAAGTCCTGTGCCACCCCACCTGGCTCTTAGGTCTTTTGCACCTTTTTGGTAGTTCAAGGTTAGTCTAGACTGGCATGGAATTGACTAGTCTTAGGTTGCCCTATTATCTCACCACAGTCCTATCTCTGCCCTCTGAATGTTAGGATTGAAGGCATGAGTCACCATTCTCAGCTACTCCTTGATTTTCAACAAGTACAAAACATGAGCTAGGACTGGAGAAATGGCTTAGCAGTTAAGGCATTTGCCCGCGAAGCCAAAGGACCAGGTTTAATTCCCCAGGACCCAGGTAAGCTAGATGCACAAGGGGGGGGCTCATGCTTCTGGAGTTTGCAAACAAACGAATAGCCTAGTGTGCCCTTTCTCAATGTGTCTCCTCTCTGCTTGCAAATAGATAAATTTTTAAAAATGGACTAATTTGTTTTTCTAGTTTCACCAAATTAAAAAAAAATGTTACTATTAACTAGATCAAGATTTTCAGGAGCCAAAAGCTTTTTCAATTTGGCCTTATATAAGCTACAAAACACTACTACAAATACAAAGCTAGGTAGACAGCGACTATTATTTTACATTAATTAGTAAATACATTGGGGAAATAAAATTAACAGTCTAATTTTGTAAAACTAGAAGCTTCAGCCTGCTTCAAAACTCACTTGTGTTGTCAAAGTAGCTTTTAGGGTTGTTTTTGTATTTGAAGAATCTCTGGCATAATGGAACACACCTATAATTCCAGCCTTCAGAAGGCCAAGGTGGGAGGATCCCTGTAAATTCTATTTGAAGGAAGAAAGGAGTCCCATTCCCAACCCTATTTTTTATGCTACCTGTGATCTATTTGAAATAATTTTTATGTTATTTTAATTGTTGGTTTGTTTGTAGTGGGGGGGGGGGCAAGGTATGAGATAAGATTGTGTTGTGTTTGGTTTTCAAATCAAGAAATTCCTTCCTGTGCTTCCCAAATGCTAGTATTATAAATGCGTGCCACCACTCCCAGTTCTATATTTAGAGTATCTTTTTTATGCTGTTATTTTGTTTGTAGTGGTGGAGGTGGCAGTGGACACATATAAATGTCTCATGCAAGTATGTATGAAGGCCAGAGGACAACCTCGGGCATACTTCTCTCTTATCAACCATCCGTAGTATTTCATCTTATTTCCTTGAGACTCCTTTTTTATTATTTTCAAAATTTTTATTGAATAACTCTGATATTATAAAAAAAATCCCATGGTAATACCCTCGCCCCCCCCCCCCCACTTTCCCCTTTAAAACTCCATTCTCTATCATATTCCTTCCCCCCCCATCTCAATCAGTCTCTTTTATTTTAATATCTTGTGTAGGTAGTGTCAAGTATTGTGATGTCATGGATATCCAGGCACTTGAGACTCATTTTTAACCTCAGTCAGAGGTGCTGTCCATGTTAATTAGGTCTCCTGGTTGCAATGACTTGGCTCAAACTGAAGAGGAGTTCCCAGGGGCAGGAGCAGGAGTTTACATGGTACAAAGAATCTGTCAGGCACCCAGATGGTGCAGCTCTGTATGTCTATCAGTGTCTTTCCCTCTTCACCCAAGAAGTGGTTTTTCCTTTATGGAGGCTAAGACAGCTCACAACCACTTTCCATCAGGCCATCCTCTGCTTCTATAACTCAAACACAGCTCTCTCTCTCTATATATATATACACAATATTTATTTGAAAGACAGAGAGAGGCATATATGTTCCAATGTTCACAAGGATCATAAAGTCTCATAAAATGACACTTCCAACAGCTATGAAAATAAACATCTAATAAAGGTAATATGAAATACTAATGTATATATGGGAAAATTTTAAAGGACTCCGAAGAGATATATTTTTTTAAATACCTAAACATAAAAATGTAATTCCTTAACAAGCACGGTAGTGCACACCTTTAATACCAGCACTCAGAAGGTAGAGGTAGGAGGATCACTGTGAGTTCAAAGCCACCCTGAGATTACTGAATTACACATCAGCCTGGACTAGAGTGAAATGCTACCTTGACAAAACAAAAATAAATAAATAAAAATTAAAAATCAATCAATAAAATATTTTTAAAAGAAAAAAAATGTGATTCCTTGCATGCAAATACACAACTCCAAGAGTCAGGTGTGGTGGTGCATGCCTTTAATCCAAACAATCCAGAGGCAGAGATAGGAGGATCAACCTAAATTCAAGGCCACCCTAAGACTACATAATGAATTCGAGGTCAGCCTGGGCTACAGTGAGAGCCTACCTTGAAAAATAAAAAAAAATTAAAAGTTTTTTTAAAAAATCTACAAATGAATTTATGTTTTAACTAGCTCAAATCCCCCAAAAAACTATCAATGGGCTTTGCTTAAGAGCAATGAGGTTCTAGAGGCCACCTTGAAGTACATATGAACAAAATTTTTTAAAAGTGGAAGCAGGGGCAGGGCTGGGGAAATGCCTTGGAAGCCTAAGGACCCAGGTTCAATTGCCCAGAGCCCATGCAAGCCAGAGTCACAAGGTTGCACTTGTGTCAGGAGTTTGCAGTGCCTGGAGGCCCTGGCGTGCCCATTCGTTCACTGTCTGCCTCTTTCTCTCTAGTAAATTGAGTATTTTTTTTTAAGAAGTTGAGCCTATTGGTACAGACTTACTGGGGAGGCTGAGGCAGCAGGATCACAAATTCAAGGCCAGCCGGGCCAACAGAGTGAGACCCAGTCTCAAATAGTAAAAACAGGAGGGTTAAGGGAATGTGTGTGTTTATGTATGTATATATATATATATATAATGTCGGTGGTAACATCTCCCTAGCATGTGAGTGAGAAGCTGGGCACAGTCCCCAGCATAAATAAATACTAAATGAAATGAATCCTTAAGAGTTTATCAACTAAAATTTTAACACTTCAGTTTATGAAACTCAATAGACCCCCAAATTGAAGATAGCACTGTGAAGTTTAAACAGTATGTTTCTACCTTAAAAAGTAACAAAAAGACCAAAATAGAAATGAGATTTGCCCTGCCGGTCTATGCAATTTAGCCTATAATAAAAATGAAATCTAGGGGCTGGAAAGATGGCTTAGTGATTGAGTGCTTGCCTGTGAAAACTAAGTATCTGGGTTCAAGGCTCGATTCTCCAGGACCTACGTAAGCCAGATGAGATGCACAAGGGGGTTACACACATCTGGAGTTCTTTTGCACTGGCTAGAGGCCCAGGTGTGCCCTTTTTATCTCTCTCTCTCTCTCTCTCTCAAATAAATAAATAAAAATTAAATCTAAACTGGGAAAAAGAGAAAAGCAGAAATAAAGCCCAGGCGTGGTGTCCCATGCCTTTAGTCTTAGCACTCTAGAAAGAGAGGAAAGTACATCTCAAGGAGTTTGAGGGCAGTTTTGAGACTACAGTTCCAGGTCAGGTAGGCTAGATTTTGACTGTACCTCAGAAAAACGAAACAAACAAAAACCCAGAAACAGTTAAAACAAATATATAGATCTAGATTATAACCTTACACTCTAGGCTGGGAGTGGTGGTGCACACTTTTAATCTTGAGTTCAAGGCCAGCCTGGAACTACAAAATGAGTGAAAGAAACCCTGCCTCAAAAATATCTACAGAAAACTGAGAAAACCGGAAATGGCCTTTCTCAGCCAGTGGCTTCCTGGTGATAAAACTCGAAGGGGCTAACTATTCTGTCAGGAGGCCAATATAACTGGATTGTAATTCTGCAGAAGACTCCCCTTGTCACCATAACATCACCAAAATCAAGAGGTCCAGGTGAGTTAAAAAAAAAAAAAAAAGCTATCTGTTCTTTAGGAAAAAAGCGGCGCAAATATAAGAATCAAAAAAAAAAAATCACTGTTAATGAAAATCAAAGCCTTTATTAAATATCCATATACACGCTAAACAGTTAACCAGTAACTGGTTCTTCGGACTACATAGGAGAACGTCTAAAGCAACTTCGCTTATTTACAAGCACAAATTTGATGACGCACATCGGTAATCCCAACGCGTGAAACTGGGGCAGGGGCATCACGAGTTGGAGGCCAGCCCGGGGTTACATACGAAGTTTCAGGACCGCCTCGGTTACAACCGAGATCCTTTCTCAAAATAAAACGAAAGATTTTAAAGGACCGGCAGTGTGGACCACGCCTTAAAAAGATGGCTGACGAGCATGCTGTGACGCACTTCCACCATCACCGACTCAGCTGACCAAATCCCTAGACCCCCACCCTCCAGCCGGGCTGGGATGCGCAGGTCTTGCTCTACGCTACTCCTGGACGTACTCTCTCGCCCACAGCCTGGAGAGGCACTGACCTGAGCACCTCAGGGACGCCGTTCATGTCTTAGCCGGAGGCTGGGACTTCTATCCCCACCGAAGGAAAACAGGAAGGAGACGGGCCAGCATCCAATTAAAACCCAAGTCACGGGAGGAGCGCGCCAACCGTGGCGCAAGGCGGAACTTTCGAATGCCTCGAGCCTCCCGTGCAACGCAGCAGATCCCCGAAAGAACTTTTTTTGCTCAGGCAAGGGCGGGGGCTGGCAGCTAGAAACGCACGTCCCGGAGGCAGTCAGGGGACATCCGGGATGACCACAGGCAGGCAAGTCCAACACCAACCGTGGCTGGGATAGCGACACCCCAACCCTTTCCACCCTCTGACCAGCAGTTAAGTGTTCACAGCTCAGCTTGTGAAGCAAGTGGTGGCTCTGAAAAGAGCCGTTTTGGGTGAAGAAGCATCAGATCGAGGGCCGCTTACTTCTTCTTGGCTGCGGACTTCTTGGGCTTAGCAACCTTGGGCTTGGCAGCCTTGGGCTTCACAGCCTTGGAGGCGCTCTTGACCTTCTTGGGCTTGGCCACCTTGGCCTTCTTGGGACTCTTAGCGTTCTTGGTGACTGCGGCAGCCGCGGGCTTCTTGGCCTTCTTCGGGGTCTTCTTGGCCGCTTTCTTGGGAGTGGCGGCGCCCGTAGCTTTCTTGGGCTTCTTGGCCGCGCCCGCGGGCTTCTTGGCCTTGGCGGCGCCGGCTTTCTTGGCCTTGGGCTTGGCCTCGCCCGCCGCGGCCTTCTTGTTGAGCTTGAAGGAGCCGGAGGCGCCGGTGCCCTTGGTCTGCACCAGGGTGCCCTTGCTCACCAGGCTCTTGAGCCCCAGCTTGATGCGGCTGTTGTTCTTCTCCACGTCGTAGCCGGCGGCCGCCAGCGCCTTCTTGAGCGCGGCCAGCGACACCCCGCTGCGCTCCTTGGACGCGCCCACGGCCTTGGTGATGAGCTCGGACACGGGCGGCCCAGAGGCCTTGCGAGCGGCTCCGGAAGGCTTCTTAGGGACCTTCTTCTTGACCGGAGTCTTCTCGGCCGGCGGGGCGGCGGCTGGGGCGGCGGGAGCGGTCTCGGACATGGCGAGGATGCGCTGCGCGGATACCAGAGGCAGGGCGCGGATGAAGTGCGCCGGCCACGGCCGCTGTATATATAGAGCGCAGGCGCGCGCTGATTGGTGCGTCGCCGCCCGCCTGGCTGGCAGGCTCCGAGCCGCCGCGCTGCGCCCAACTTGTGTTTGTTACACCTCACAAAAGGGAGAAATTCTTAAAATGTCCCCAACCAAATCTCCAGACTTTGACTAGGAAAAGATCCTAGAAGCCTCAGGTTTCGGAATATCCACTTATTTTATCCACAGCCCTTAAAACAACGTTTCTAGGCGTCCCCAAATCCCCCAACTCCTACGGAAGTTCAGGGCAGTCAGAGACCACTTTCTGTTTTTCTTCTAAATTACCTGGCCGCTCCTTTGCCCCTGAAACTTCTTCTTCCCAGGGGTGATTGGGCACATGCTTCCTTTGTCGGGGGCACGAAAACGAAATGGGTTTTCACTTAAATTTTCTCGATTATTCTGTTTCTTCGCGAGGGAAGTAACACAGGTCCTTGGTGAATTCTGCATTACAAAACCACTGTAACTGTGGTCTGGGATAAAGATTTCTAGGGTCAGTTTGGAGCAGTTAGGGCAGAATGATAGGGGGTTCATAAGCCTTTGGGGGTGTCCTGAGTGGTGGAAGCGGAGGATTTAAATCTTTGATTTAAACACACTGTAAGTATCAAATCCGTTTCTGCATCATTGGGGGGCGGGGCATCTTTGCACGTCTCCTAAGGCAAGAAGTTGGGGTGTATTTACAAAGCTTCGAGATTCCCTTTTGAGTTTTGCAAAGTAGGGGGATCTGACACTGAAGAATAGGGATAATAGGTAAAGAGAGATAGTGCTTAAGCCTGCAAAGACCTTCCCCCCCACTAGGCTTCACAGTTAGATACATGGAGATGTTCAGTTTCAGAACATGCAAGCGACTCATCTATTTGTTTGTATGTGTATACTACAGTAGAGATGAATTTGGGCACTTGAAATTTCCGAGTTACTTCAGAGGTAGTATCTTAGTCATGCATTGGACCCTCTGTACATATAAACGCAAGGGTGGGGGTGGAAATTAAACAACTGACAAATAAAAAGCATTTTGACTTATAAGATGCACCAAATATTTGAAACAGAAAACATGGAAAAATGTCAAACAGAAAGGTAGAAAACGTACTAAAGCATTCAAATTATTTCATGTGTTGTTGACAACTTCATGCCAGTTCCTCTCCCCCTGGAAAATTCGTCATCTGTATTCTATTCAAGGATCCTTTGTTAGTTTAAAGTTTTTCTATAGTTCACGTTTGGGCTTAACTAATCTTACTATTTTTTTTAAGAAAAAAGCCAAGATAATTTATTTGTTTATATATTTAACACAATTGTGTCTTTATATTCAGGGACAAAGGAAATGTTATACCTTATCAGAAATTCTCTTGAAGTACATGTCTGTCTGTATCTGAAATGTATGGTGAAAACGTTAGCCTTTAATTGTGGTAAAGTCGCAGAGGTTATACAGATTGAGTTCAGGGATATTAGAAAAAGAAAGCAGAAACTTTTAGACCAAGAATGGCCCCAGGGTCTCACTGAATAACATTTTGTTTAGTATTTGGAAACATTCTTACCAGGGCTGGTGTCCTGTGGGAATTAAGTGCCTAATGAGATTAGGGATGGGTGAATTAGCAGCAGCAGGAAACCACTTTAGAATTAATATCCTGTGTCAGTTTTTGAGTATGGGAACTGTAAGAGATGATTCAAAGTCTACAAGCAACAGGAGCACCTTCAGCATACTAATGAAAATGTTTTCGATAAGAAATATGAAGGTGTCCCTCTATTCTTGTTTTATGCAGAATGAGTGCTTTCCTTATCTGAAACTCAGCCAGGTTGGGAACCACAGGAGAAGTAGCAGTGGGATGTCAACGAGCTCCCTGGTTTTCCTTCACTGAACTGCTCACATGAGTTTTAAAACACTAGCAAGTAAATCTGATTCCTGTGATTCCGTTGTCTGACAGGATCCTTCACGCTCCATCAGTCATCACAGCTCATCAAGTACCAATCTAAAACCCAGATCTCAAGCCATGGGATATGTAGCCACCCAGAATCTTGCCCTCAGCCTTTCTGTCCATTTGTGGAAGTAAGAATGCAGAGAAATAAGAACATCTTCTTCCGTCCCTTGGAAGTTAGGCTGAGAAAAGTTGCTCAAAACTTAAAGACAAGGGAAAAATGTTTCCTCATGTATTTCCAAGCTGTATTAGAGACTTAAAAAAAAAAAAAATCCTTATGCATTATCTTCCTCCCGAAAGTAGCGTTAGACTAACAGACAGAAAGTAAGACACATACTTTGAATGCATTCAGGAGTCATATTGAAAGCAGGTATATACATTTTAATAGATTTTGTTCAACTTAGTGTGTCAAAAGAGTTTCATTTCTGCATATAATTAACAGTTTTTTGGGAAAGGGTTTCACAGTAAGGTCTTGCTTTAGTCTAGGATGAGCTGGAACTCTCTGTAGCCAAAGCTGGTCTTAAACTCAGGTTCAGTCTTCTATCCCAGCCTAGCCTCTGGAGTGCTGGGATTAAAGGTGTATGCCCCTGCACCAAATCAATATGTTTTATATTTAATTTTTATTTATTTATTTGAAAGAAAAAGGGAGCGGGGAGAAAATGGGCATGCCAAGGCCTTCAGTCACTTCAAACGAACTGATGCATGTGCCACCTTGTGTATCTGGCTTATGTAGTTCCTGGGGAACGGAACCTGGGCTTTTTGGCTTTGCAGGCAAGTATGTTAACTGCTAGGCCATCGCTCCAGCTCCAATATGTTTTTAAAGTGATATTTTTTACTTTCTTTTTTAAATGGCAAATCTTGTATGCTGAATTTGTAGAATATGTGTTAAAAATAGTCACATTACAAGTGCTCAACTTTAGGTGAGAGTCACTTTGATGCTAAGTCTATCAATTATAAATGCATGATCAGCTCATAAGGCTTAATCAAATAGAAATGCAGAAATATTTGCAGTAGGAAAGATAACTTTGGAAGTTACAATTGGCAGGACATGGTGGTAAATGTCTTTAATATCAGCACTCAGGAGGCTGAGGTAAGAGGATCACTGTGAGTTTAGACCAGCGTGGGGCTACAGAGTGAGTTCGAGGTCAGGCTGGGCTAGAATAAAACTCTACATCAAAAAAAAAAAAAAAGGTAAGATTGTATTGCATCACAGAATGTTAACAAATTTTATGTCAGTTCAGTCTTCCGGCACTCCTTTCTTTCCCTGACTAAATACACCCTTCATCTTCCTAGATCCTCCCCTAAAGTTTGTCATCTTGCCTGCTTCCTCATTAATGAGTTAACTCATCCTTTGAGCCATGCCTGAGCTTGCTACATATAGTACTTATTTGTGAGTCATGTTGTTGACACTTCCTTAGTCAGTTTGTCCTGGGGGGTATTAAATCATAGTCTCCAAAAGCCATTTCATAAATGGGGACATACAAACCCATGGACCACCAGGGGAAAAGCAAGCTAAGAACCAATGAGACTTCCATGGAGTCTTTGATTTTGACCTAAGATTGAAAAGGTTTGTGGCCTAGAAAACACCCCTAAGTGAAAATTCAAATGAATTCACCATCAGAATCCTCAAGATAGCCACTGATAAAATGAGGACACATTTCAAACATTGCAATGTACATGTCATGTGCTCTTGTTTTTGCACATGTGGGCACTGTTGTAAGGTGGCTACATGTTTTCTCCAAGATGTGCTCATCATGCTCTTTTGCCCTGATGACAGCATTAAATATACAGTGTAGAGTGTCTACTCCAAACTGCTGTAGAGGAATTAGAGAAAGAAAACCTTAACAATAAGGCGCACAAGAGAGGGAAAGAAGTTGTTGGGACAGTTGGAACAGAGGCGACAGCTGATTTTTCTGTCATTCCCTCTTTCTGACTTACCATGGGAGGGGGCATTGTATCAACTTCTGAAGGTAGTTAACCAATATTAAAAGATACTGTTATGCCAGGACTGGTGGTGTGTGCCTTTAGTCCCAGAACTTGAGAGACAGAGGTAAGAGGACATCCATGAGTTTCAGGCCAGCCTGGGACTACAGAGTGACACAACAAAACAAAAAGATACTGTTATAAGCATTGACTGGGAGTGATTAAAACCTCCTTGCCAGGCATGTTGGTGCATGCCTTTATACCAGCACTCAGGAAGCAGAGGGAGGAGGATCGCCGTGAGTTCAAGGCCACCCTGAGAATGTAGTGAAATAGTGAATTCTGGGTCAGCCTGGGCTAGAGTGAAACCCTACCTCAAAACACAAAAACAAACAAACAAAAAAAAGCTTATTCCTGACTCATCGAGGGATGAAGCTGAAAGGAATTAAGCCTCAAAAAGCAGGAATGCTAACCACAGGTCCACTAGGAGGTTGATGATATCAAATCTGTAGGAAGTCACCTCAGAAATTTAGTAGGCTTACAAGACTGCAGGCCCTTTGGTTGGCTTCCTGACCCCAGTCTCACAACTTGCTTTTACTCACAAGACAGAGTAACTTCTGTGTTACCCTTAGTGGGCAGATGACCAGTGATGAAGTGACGAAACCTGATACGGAATGTTTTTCCCACTGGTGTCTGACTACCTGCAGGGCTGAGCTCAAGGTTGTGCTTTGACTCCTGAGGAGCCTCTCAGTGCCTCGGGAAACGGAAACAGACCACTGTGCGGTGCAAAGAAGGAACTCAGGATGGATAGAGAAAGGATTACAAAGAAATAATGCATTCTAGAGTGTTTACCTCATTGTAGGACGGCCATCAGAGCCTGGAAACGCATTGCCATTACCAGCCACCTAAATCTTTGAACTTTTTCAAAAAAGTGATTCTGGGAATGGAGGGATGGTTTAGCAGTTAAGGCATTTGCTTGCAAAACCAAAGGATTCCCCAGGACACACGTTAGCCAGATGCACAAAGGGTTGCACACGTCTGGAGTTCGTTTCCAGTAGCTGGAGGCCCCGGCTGGCGCCCATCATCTCTGTCTCTCCCTCCCTCCCTCATTCACTGTCAAATAAATAAAAAATAAATAAATAAATAAATTATATTATATATATATATATTTAAAGTGACTCTGGAGCCAGGACGTGGTGGTGGCAAATGCCTTTAATCCCAGCACTTGGCAGACAGAGGTAGGAGGATTGTCATGAGTTCAAGGCCTCCCTGAGACTACATAATGAGTTTAAATTCTAGGTCAGCCTGAGCTAGAGTGAAACATGACATCCAAAAAAAAAAAAAAAAGACTCTGGGGCTGGAGAGTTCACTCGGTGGTTAAGGTACTTGCTTGCTAACTCTAATGACCAGTGTTTGATTCCCCAGTACCCACATAAAGCCAAATGCACAGAGCAGCACATGCATTTGGAATTCATTTGCTGCTGCTGGACGCCCTGGCATGCCCAGTGTCTCTCTGTGTCTCTCTCCATCTCTCTTTCTGACTCTCTTTGCTTAGAAATAAATGAATACAATATTTCTGGAGTGATTCAAACAAACCTAAAAAGATAAGAATCTTTCAATCTGAGGGGTAGGGGATATAGGATGGAGAGTGGAGTTTCAAACTGGAGGGAGGGAGGGCATTACCATGGGATATTGTTTACCATCATGGAAGTTAATAAAAAAATAAATAATTTTTTTAAAAAGTTAAATAAAAAGAATCTCCCAATCCATAACAATATACAATTTTAGACCTTGCTATCTAGGCTTAGAATGAAGGCAGCAATGATATACAATGATAACATAAAAAGCCTTAACCAGAGCGAATACATCATCTTACACAGGGACTATTTTGAAGGCCTGGAGCACCAGTGTTCCATACATAGATGTGACATTCCAAGTACTTCTTGCATCACAGGACACCTGCAGTGAAGACAAACTTAGATGGTCAGCTAAGGAGCAGTCTCCTCCCAAGTACAGAGGCCTCATGGGAGTGACGCAGGGAGGCCTCCGCTAGCCTGCCCTCTGACAACTTGGACAGGGAAAACAATGCCCACCCCACTGAGCAAACAGAAGCAAAGATGGAAATGTATCATCAGCTAGACCTTTGTTTTCAAGTAGTTAACAGCCCAAGTGGACAGATAGGAGAGAACTGGGCGGGAGACAATGGTTCAGCAGTTACAGTAGAGTGCCTGCAAAATCTGAAGGTCAGGATTCAATTCCCCAGTACCCATGTAAAGCCAGATGCACAACGATGGGGTTCATGTGCAGTGGCAAGAGGCCACTTTCCCTATAAATAAATAATTTCTTAAAAACGTGATAAGCCCAGCTTGATGGGCAGGCCTGTCATCCCAGCACTTGGGATGGAGTGGGGAGGATCAGGAGTTCAAAGTCAGCCTCTGCTACATAGCAAGTTCAAGTTTAGCCTGAGCAAGAGGAGACTAGGTCTCAAAAGCCAAACAAAACATAACAATAAAACCTAGAGAAAGCAGCTTAAAATAGCTCTTAGATGTCAATTATCTCTCAAACTCTGAAAAAGTACTCAAGCCTCAAAGAGTCTTCTGCTAGCATATGTCAAATTGTGATATTTAGCGCTTTAGGAAATAAAGCTGAGTATTTAAATAATTTAATAGTTGATAACAGTGATTTACTTGATAACTTTTAGAAATATTTTTTATTGATTTGCAAGTAGAGAAAAGGAGGAGAGTGAAAATATGCGCACCAGGGCCTCCTGCCATGGCAAATGAACTCCACACCCTGAGCTTTACATAGCATCTGGCTTTACATAGGTACTGGAGAATTAGACCCAAGCCATCAGGCTTTTAAAACAAGTGCCTTTAATCATTGAGCCATCTCTCCAGGCGTACTTGATAACCCTTTAAAATATAAATATAAATATAAATTTAATCTCATACATTTCTCGTTATACATCGTTTATATGTATTTCTATGTTATGTGCTATTGATTTCTATCATGTATAAAGAAATGCTAGGTCAGTTGAAAGTTCCTCACGCTCTAGTCTGCTCAAAGCTCTGGCTATTTCGGGCTAATCTACCCGAGTGGGACACACAGGTCCCCGGTTATGTGAAGGAGTAGTGAGAACAGCTGTGGAGATAGCAGGATTGCTTTCAACACCAATTGCTGTATCCCTGCCCAGTTCCTCAGCCTTTCTGATTTTCTTTTCTCTTTTGTAAAAGGGGGAAGGTACCTCTGCCTTTGAAATATACTGAGAATTAAGTAAGGAGGGCTCTGCTCCTGGGACTAGAGTGAGCTCACTGCAGTCTCTCCTGCTCATTTGGCATTGACTCTCAGATTCTCTCTCTCAGACTTTTCTGTTCTGGGCGTGACTATGCAAAGGGACAAGAACGACCAAGTTTAGCATTCAGTTTCGTCCTTTCTAATTGCATGTGCTCTCCTTAGTGCGGCTCAGAGGTTGCAGGGCCTAGGTATTGTTCTTAAGAAATCTAATGAGAAGAAATGGAGGTGGACAGACAGAGAATGGAGGATGGGTGTGTGCATGTGTGTTATTATGCACCTGTAAACTGGGGTGCATATTGTTGTGTGTATGTCCTCTGGAACTGTAGGAGAGGAAATAATCCAAGGCCATCACTCTTTTTTGGGGGGTTCATTTTAATTTTTTATTGAAAATTTCCATAATTGTAAACAATATCCCATGGTAAACCCCTCCCCCCTGCTTTCCCCTTTGAACCTCCACTCTCCATCATATCCCCTCCCCCTCTCAATCAGTTTGTCTTTTATTTTGATGTCATCATCTTTTCCTCCTATTATGATGGTCTTATGTAGGTAGTGTCAGGCACTGTGAGGTCATGGACATCCAGGCCATTTTGTGTCTGGAGGAGCATGTTGTAAGGAGTCCTACCCTTCCTTTGACTCTTACATTCTTTCTGCCACCTCTTCCTCAATGGACCCTGAGCCCAAGGCATCACTCTGGTTGGGATGTGAGGCTTCATCCCCATGCTCACTGCTACCGCAAATCTCACCCTCTGCACATTACAAGCTTGTGCAAATGCATCATGCATATGACTTATGAAGACCTCTCAGAGTCCCCAGGATGTCACACCTCTGATGGCAAGGGTGACTGTCTGATACATAAGAAGAACCATGATGTCTCATCACCCCACGATGACTGAGGAATTCACCTCCATCTGCTTACTGAGGTGAAACTACAGGTAGATCACAAAACCTTGACATGTTAGCTTCCCTCAGCTATGACCCAAAGTGTATATTCATGCCTAATTGTAATACTTCTGTTTGCCTCATAAATTTAAAGAAGCATTGTTGTATGTCAGGCAAAGGCCAAACTAGACTGGTTAGAATTCAGCTTAGCAGTTTCACGTTGGATGGTTAATTGAATTCTTTACACCTCAGTTTTGTCTTCTGTAAGATGGCAACAATGCCACCTGATTATAGATTATTGCGGGAACTTGTGAATTAATATTTATATGGTTCTCAGAACCATGCCTGGCATATTTAAAGTGTATAAACACAGAGGATAAAATTTTGTTAAAATGTCATGTTCACACTGTATATAATCTAGGGGTGCCTAGTTTCTGTAACTCTTAAGGGCCACTAAGACTAATAAAGAAGAAAGCTCGCTGAGTCCGTCCTGAGCAATTGGCGCTTCGGGGACTGTTGTCACCCCGCCAGCATCGTCCTTCCAGACAGAGCACTACCACCACAGCCCTCACCCCGCTGCTAAGGAAGACGCACTTGAGAATTCACACTCGTCCAAGACAGCCTGCAGGCTTACAATTTTTACACATACCCTCTACACTATTCACACTCATACACACGTATGAAAATTTCTACTGACTGGTCAGATACAGTGTTCGTGCCTGTGATTCCAGCACTGGGGAGACTAAGGTAGGAGGATTTCTGCAAGCTTGAGGCTGGTGACACCCTGCCACGGAATACTTTTTCAACTGAATTAACGTTGAACAAGATAAAGCATTTTAAAAAATTATTTAGTTATTTGACAGAGAAAGAGGGAGAAAGAGAATGGGCATGCCAGGGCCTCCAGCCACTGCAAACAAACTCCAGATGCATGCGCCATATTGCGAATCTGGCTAATGGGGTGGGGGGGGAGATCTAACCTGAGTCCTTTGGCTTTGTAGGCAAACTTCTTCACCACTAAGCCATTTCTACAGTCCAAGATAAAGCTTTTTATTTCTACCTACAAATCGCACAAAACTAAAGAAACTAAAATATACTCCTATGAACTACTTAGTAATCTACTTGGTAAGTGTGAGATACATGCACTCATGCCCCAGCAAAACTACTGTGGACTTCACATCATTGCCTCCGCATGCCAAGCATGCGGTTTGTTCATACGGACATTAGATGGCGATATAAAGCAAGGATGTTTCTTCTTGACCCAAGGTTACTAATTACTAATCTCAAACTATACTTTTATTTTCCCATCCATTTTAGTGCACTAAAAATTATTATCCCCATTAGACATATAATAATGTTA
Source organism: Jaculus jaculus (assembly GCF_020740685.1). NCBI lineage: Eukaryota > Metazoa > Chordata > Mammalia > Rodentia > Dipodidae > Jaculus > Jaculus jaculus. Next base: position 3,693,294 of record NC_059114.1, on the reverse strand, counting down.
AGGCACTGGAAAGTCAAGAGACTGGTCATTGTAGGGCAGGAAAAAACACAGGATGAGAAAATTTAGACTCGGACTTGGTCTAAGTGGTCTAGAGAAAACATGTTGGCTTATTTGTTCTCTCCACAAAGAATTCATCATCGACACTTTAGTAAGCCACAGCTGATTAACAAGCCTTAGTTCAGGGAATGAGAAATTAAGTTAAAAAATCTGCCTAGAGGGGCCAGAGGGCCGTAAAAAATTATCATAGAACCTATGGGGAGATCAGAGTGGGAATAAAAAGGTCAGAATCAAGTTATCTGAGGGTGGAAGTTGAAAGTAGAGTCTTTGTTAAAACTTTAAATTGACTTTTAAAACTATTTTTATATACGTATTTTCAAACAGAGAGAGAGAGAGTGAGATAGAAGAGAGACAGAGAGAATGGGCATGCCAGGGCCCCCAGCTGCTGTAAATGAATACCAGATGCATGCGCCACTTTGTGCATCTGGCTGGATGTGGGCACTGAGAACTCCTACGCAGATCCTCAGGCTCTGCAGGCGAGCAGCCCAACCGCTGAGCCATCTCTCCAGCCCGTAAATTGATTACTTTTATCTGTAAAATGAAATGAAGATGATGAGGAGATTGAGTGAGTACTGCCACGCAAAGATGGTTCTGAAGCCAGAAGGAAAGACAGAAATTTAAGAGGAATGAAGTACTTGGCCCTGCTTACAAGTTCAGAACAGCAGACAGCTTATTAGCATGTGCAGTAAAGACTGCCTCCACTGAGCTGAAGTTCCTTCTAAATAGAGAAACTTCAAGTAAGACTGCTAGAATAGTAATGAATCGTGCTGAAAGCCAACACTCATATATGGTCAAATATGACCTTTCTTCTAACCCACATGTGACCCTGAAATATTCTGAGAATCTCTCCAGCAAGATTATAATCTTTTCAAAACAGTATGAAAAACAACATCCCCTGCACAGTAGACTTGTCCTTACCAGCTGTTCTCTCTTCCAATACACACCAAGATGGCATTCAAGTTATTTAGCATACCGCTGACATGATACCTCAGAAACATATAAGGGCCTGGGGAGGTGGCTCAGTGGTAAAGGACTAGAAGGCACTAGATAAGAAAGACCCAAGGCCATAACTCAGGTGTCCTTGGGTTTCCCTGGCAGCACAGAGCTGTCTTGTTTCCTCCTTGGCTGTCGTCTGGGGCAGCTGGGGCTTGGGCTTACCCACCAGGCCTTGGGCCCTGGGTAGCAAGTTTTCTTAAAGTGGGCATAGCTGTGTTCTAATAGATATATCAATAATAGTTAATATGTTGATTAACTGTTATGTGTCAATAAGAATAAAGCGATTTTGGGTTGGAGAGATGGCTTAGCGATTAAGGTGCTTGCATGCAAAGCCTAGGGACCCAGGTTTGACTCCCCAGTACCCAAGTGGCACATGTGTGTCTGGAGTTCATTTGCCGTGTCTTGAGGCCTTGGCATACCCATTCTTCCCCCCCCAACTCACTCTCTCTCTCTCTCTCTCTCTCTCTCCCTATCCCTCCCTCTCTCTGTCTCTTTCTCTTGCTTAAACAAATACATTAAAATTTTTTTAAATGTTTAAAAAAATAAAGAGATGTAGTCAGGCTTGGTGGTGGCAAACACCTTCAACCCCAGCATTTGGGAGTTTAATTAAATACAGCCTGGGCTCTAGTGAGACCTTCAAATTTTCCTCTAAAAAAGAATAAAGAGGTCTGGAGAGATGGCTCAGCAGCTTAAAAACTAATGGCCCCAGTTTGATTCTCCAATGTCCATGTAAAGCCAGATGCACATAGTGGCATATGCATCTGGAATTCGATTGTAGTGGAAGGAGGGCCTGGCACGCCTCTTTTCTTTGTCTTTCTCTCTTCATCTATCTACCTCTCTGCTGGCAAATAAATAAATTTTAAAGATTTAAAAAAAAAAAAAAGAGTGAAAATTTTTGAGCAGCTTGTAACCTTATATTGTGCCCAAAATCAACCAAACACTTGAACGAAAATTCATATTTCCATAAACATACTCCAAACATAACAGGAGTCTGCATTGAACTGTAGGTTACATAGCTGTGCATTTGCAGAAGTGCCCACTACTGTTTCTTCTTCTCTGAAATGAAAAATAATAATAATAATAAAAGTATCCAAGCTGGGCTGGGCGTGGTAGTACATGACTTTAGTATCAGCACTAAGGAGGCAGAATTATCACTGTGAGTTCGAGGCCACCCTGAGACTACATAATGAACTCTAGGTAAGCCTGGGCTACAGCAAGACCCTACCTCAATAAGCAAACAAAACAAAACAAAACAAAAAATCCAAGCTGGGCATGGTGGTTCACACCTGTATCCCAGCACTCAGCTGTCTGAAGCAGAATTGTCTCAAGTTTGAAGGCAGCTACAGCAGTGCAACAATACCCTGTCTCACAACACATACAAAAAATAAATAAATAAATAAATAAAATAAAGCTAAAAAAAAAAATAATGGTTAACTCATAATTTTATTTATTTATTTATTTAGGGTTTGTTTTTTTTTTTTTTTTTTTGTAGGTCGAATCTTTCTCTAATTCAGGCTGTTGTGGAATTCACCAGATAGACTCACGTTGGTCTTGAGCTCACAGCGATCCTCCTACCTATGTCTCAGATTAAAGTCATGAGCCACCACACCTAGCCGAACTAGTAATTTAAAATACATTTCGGTAAAGAATTGAACATGAATGTTTTTCCATTATGATTTCCAAGGGTGGGGGCTGGTGAAGAATAGGAGTTCCAAAAAGATTCTCTGGGGCTTCCCTGCCCCTCACCCCAGGCATTGCCACATCCGCTGGGCACTGCCTGCACTGGGAGACTCTAGATGGGACTCCAGGTCAGACCTGTGGGTTGGAGCCCTTGGAGGTTGGTCAGGCAGTCTGGTTGATCGTTAATTTTGACATGACTACTCAGCAGATTTTAAAACCTTTTCGTGTAGAGAATCTTGGGATGGGCAGAATTGATGATTGCCTACAACTGATCATGTGGTGATGAGACTGAAAAGCCCCTTCAATCAGGCACACAAACCAAGACCTGTGAAATCATATATCCCTTATTGGTTGTAATAATATTTTATTTTATTTTATTTCATTTCATTTCATTTCCATTTCATTTATTTTTTTATCCTATCCTATCTTACCCTACCCTACCCTACCCTATCCTATCCTATCCTATCCTATCCTATCCTATTTTACAAGGTAGGGTCTCACGTTAGCCCAGGCTGACCTGGAAGACATTCTGTAGTCTCAGGGTGGCCTCGAACTCATGGCGATCCAAGTGCTGGGATTTAAGGTGTGCGCCACCATACCCAGCTTTTTAATTTTTTTTTTTTTTTTTTTTTTTTTGAGACTAGGTCTTCCTCTGTCTGAAGAAGAAGAAGAAAAAAAAACTTTAAAAGTGGCCATTTGGGGCTGGAGAGATGGCTTAGGTTAAGCACTTGCCTGTGAAGCCTAAGGACCCCAGCTCAACTTCCCAGGACCCTCGTTAGCCAGATGCACAAGGGGGCGCACACACCTGGAGTTCGTTTCCAGTGGCTGGAAGCCCTGGCGCGCCCATTCTCTCTCCTCTCCCTCTCTCTCTCTCTCTCTCTCTCTCTCTCTCTCTCTCTCTCTCTCTGTGTGTGTCTCTTTCTTTGTCATACTCAAATAAATAAATAAAAATGAACAAAAAAAAATTTTTAAGTGCTCTGACAGAAATCTGTCTTCTTAAAAATATGGCCATTAGCAAAAGCATTCTTTTTTCTTTTTCTTTTTTTGTTTTTATTAAGTAGAAATTTTGTATGGATACATCATGTGTTGGTACCATAATTTCCCTACTTCCTGCTCCCACTGCACTGAGGGCCCTCCTTAGTGGGAGGGATTGCTGGGATTCAATGGAGTTGTGAGTTATGACTTGTGAGAGAGAGCAGCGCAGTCATGGGTGAGGAGGACAATGCCTCCGGATATTCCCTCCCACCCCGTGGCTCTAACATGCTCTCCGCCCTCCCTTCTGCAAAATTTCCTGAGCCCTGGAGGGCATGGTTTACTTCTGCTTTAGTGTTCAGCTCTCAGCAGCTTCTGGATTTCTGCTCTGGTGCGTTTTGAGTGTCCCCAGTGTCCATCCCCATCCATCACCTGGCCCGGGTTTGTCCAGCTCGCTGTGGAGACAGCGCCCTTGCTCATCTCTCAGTTCCTCTGTGGTTTCGCCTGGGCCCAGCTGCTGTGCCAGAGGCAGTTCATCTCCTGCCAGGGAGTCAGTTAACCTGGCCTTGCTGATGGATTTTGGTCGTCCTCCTTTTTCTCTGCTTTCTGAAAAGAAAAATAAATTCACGGGAGCTGCCTGGCTTTACTCCAAGCCTCTCTTGCTCTGGTCCTGCCCCTCCCAGGCAGCCACCGAGGAATCAGCATTTATTTTTATTCTTTTATTTTTTGAGACACAGCCTCACTCAATGACACAGGATACCATAGAACTGCAATCCTCCTGCCTCAGCCTCCCAAATGTTGGGATTATAGGCTTGAGTGAACATACTGGGTTGAAATTCCTTAAAAGGATCAAATTATCAAGCCGGGCATGGTGGTACACGCCTTTAATCACAGCACTGGGGCGGCAGAGGTAGGAGAATCACCATGAGTTCGAGGCCACCCTGAGACGACATAGTGAGCCTGAGCTTTAGTGAGACCCTACCTTGAAAAAACAAAAACATTATGACCTGCAAAACCAGACGTGAGATCGTGATTAACTCGGTCCCGGTTCCTTCCCTCTTTAAACCTGAGGCTGAAGCCCCAGAAGGCAGCACTGAGGTTGCTTCCCGCTTATCCTCCCAGCATGGCTATGCTGGACAGTGAATCTCTTTCCTGGCTTTGGGAGATGGCTTAGCACTTGAAGGTGCTTGCTTGCAGAGACGGCCGGCTCAGCCCAGGCTGACCTGGAATTCACTATGGAGTCTCAGGGTGGCCTCAAGCTCACGGTGATCCTCCTGCCTCTACCTCCCAAGTGCTGGGACTAAAGGTGTGTGCCACCACGCCCAGCTTGATTTCACTTTTTTTGCATGAATACGAAGAATTCTTTTCCTAGGGTTTCCCAAAGCCCAAACACAGTCTCACGTGACAGGATTGTAGCAACACACGTACATCAGAGATAAGAGAGGACCAGATTAGTGGGGCGTGGAGGCCCACACCTTTAATCCCAGCACTCAGAAGACACAAGTAGGAGGATCTCTGTGAGTTCATGGACGCTGAGACTCCATAGTGAATTCCAGGTCAGCCTGGGCTAGAGTCTTGAAAAACAAAACAAAACAACATAAAAAAGGGAGGGGGGACTTGTTTATGAAAACCTGGGTTACATGGGATATTTTTTATAATCATGGAATATGTTAATAAAAAAGTTGAAAAAAAAAAAAAACCTGGGTTACCAAAAAAGAGAACTAAAGTATGTTGCTTTTCTCATCAATAATGAATAGAACAAACAGTTTCTGGGGGAAGAGACTACCGGCAGAATATCTTCTCCAATAGTATTTCTAGGGCTCCTGGAAGAGCAGAAAGGTAACAATGAACAAAACTAGCTAAGAAATTATCTTGCCTGGCATGATGGCCTTTAATCCCAACAATCAGGAGGCAGAGGTAGCAGGGTTGCCGTGAGTTCAAGGCCACCCTGAGACTACAGTGAATTCCAGGTCAGCCTGGGCAATAGCAAAACCCTACCTCAGAAAACAGAAAGAAAAATTACCTGAAACTCTTCTCACCAAAGGCATTATATGATATCATTTCCTTCACTCGAACCAAAGAAGATGGCCCTCCAAGCCAAAATGCATCATGGGTTATTTATTCCTAATCTGCCAGTCTGTAATAATGACCTGCTAGTGATCCTCATAGGAGTTAACAGTTGTAAGAAGCTTTTCACACACAGTATCATTGGGTGATTAGCAGTTATTGCCTAGTCAACTGGTAATCTGACTGATGTTCAGAGAACAGGGTGAGGGACATAGTGCAGTAGGAGGGCTGAGAAAGAAGAGGCAGACCTTTGGACCCAGGTAGAGGATATTTGTAGCAGGAAACAGAATTGTAAAGGAGTACAACCTCAGGCCCCTTTGGATCTTCACCCGTCACCCCTACTGGTTGAAGTGTCACAGCTTTCTCCGGTATTATGCTGCATTCCCTGGCACTGCATGGCATTCCTGGGTGCTGCACAGAATTCCTGGGTATTGGTATTTTGCTGTTGTATTAACACATATGTCTTCAGCTTGGCCGAACATCATGGCAATCCTCCCACCTCTTCCCCCTCAGTTCTGGGATTGAAGGCTTTCTTTGTTTGTTGGCTTTTGAGGTAGGTTCTTTCTCTATCCCAAACAGACCTGGAATTCACTATGTAGTCTCAGGGTGGCCTCAAACTCATGGTAATTCTCCTAGCTCTGCCTCCCGAGTGCTGGGATTAAAGGCGTGTGCCATCACGACCAACCTTGGCTGTACATTCCTTAACAGCAAGATAAATTTGAAAATTAAGTGAGGCTATGTTTAAATGAGATTTAGCATGTTGTTTGGCAAATGAAACATTTTCCTGCAGTAGGATATATCCCTTATTGCCATTTATTTAAAGGTGCTCATTTAGGGCTGGAGAGATGGCTTAGCGGTTAAGCGCTTGCCTGTGAAGCCTAAGGACCCCGGTTTGAGGCTCGGATCCCCAGGTCCCACGTTAGCCAGATGCACAAGGGGGCGCACGCGTCTGGAGTTCGTTTGCAGAGGCTGGAAGCCCTGGCGCGCCCATTCTCTCTATCTGCCTCTATTTGTCTTTCTCTCTGTGTCTGTCGCTCTCAAATAAATAAATAAATTAATTAATTAATTAATTTTAAAAATATTTTAAAAAAAGGTGCTCATTTACAATTACATATGGGGACTGAACACGTGTTTGGCTCCTCAGGGGGGGGCGGGGGGGGAGGGGGGGGTGTAAAAGAGTTTAGCTTTCTTAGCAGACACTGGATACCCCAGGGCTTGGAACATTCCCTGTAGTCCCTCAGTGGTTTTATCTTGCATTCCTCGGCCTCAGAGGCAACAGCGGGTCATGTGCATGCTGGAGCAGTGTGCTCTCTGGGTGCTTTGGGTAGAATCCTAAGAGGGATGTCATTCACTTGACACGCAGCCGTTCTTATTTAAGGTGCTAAAACAAGAGTTCCCAAGTGACTTGCAGGACACCTGCGCTCCTTCTGGGGTTGCTGCGGAGGACGTGCGTCTCAGGCCCATCTGTGGACATTCAAAGACGACTCCTCCAAACTCTAGGCAGAATTCTTTCTTACATTGTGAAAAAAGTCGTGGGACCAGGTTCAAAACGCTGACTATGCGTGCGTGCGTGTGTATGTGAGTGTGTGTGTGGGCGGGTGTCCTGTGTGCTTGTTGCACATGTCTCCAGCCCAATAGCACGTGTTCAGTCCTGCTGCTGCACCCATGTGACTGCGTGACTGTGGCGTAAACATTTCATCATGGAGGGCAAGCAGTCCAGGAGGCCAAGCACAGTTCCAAAGTTTCTTCAGTAAACACTGATTCTGAGGAGAGATCTCAGGATTTGGTGGTGTTGTTGTTTTAACTTTTGCTCTTTTCCTGGTTATGAAATTATGTAGAAAAATGCTGTAGAAAAGTGAAAATAGCTTTTGCTGCCTCCTGAACTTCCAGGTTCTGGTAAACTGAGACAAGGGGAGACCCCACCCCCACTCCCACATGGGCTCTCTACCCCTCCTGCCCTCCACATGGAAGGAGCTCTCTACACTTCCTTCTCATAATCTCAAAACCTTTACTTCAATAAAAAAACAGGAGTTGAGCTGGGCATGGTGGTGCACACCTTTAATCCCAGCACTCAGGAGGCAGAGATAAGAAGATCACCATGAGTTCGAGGCCACTAGAGACTACACAGTGAATTCCAGGTCAGCTTGAGGTAGAATGAGACTCTACCTCAAAAAATTAAAAAAACAAACAAACAAAAAAACCAGGAGCTGTCATTTCACCAGTGATCTACAGACTTCATGCTCATCTCATGCATTACATCTTGGAATTGGTCCCTTAAAAAATATGTGTAGTGAATGCACAGATTTGTTTTTATTTCACTTATTTATTTATTTATTTGACAGAGAAAGAGGGAGAGAGAGAGAGAGGGAGAGAATGGGCATGCCAGGGCCTCTAGCCTCTGCAGACAAACTCCAGATTTGTGTGCCCCCTTCTGCATCTGGTTAATGTGTCACCTGGGGAATCGAACATGGGTCCTTTGGCTTTGCAGGTAAATGCTTTAACTGCTAAACCATCCCTCCAGCCCTAATGAACAGATTTTAATTAATTAATTAATTTGCAAGCAGAGAGAGAGAGGGCATGCTAAACAGCGGATGTGTGCAGCAGTCTGGGAAGTGAGCCCAGGTCGGTCAGCAGACTTTGCAAGGAAGTGCTTTTAAAAGGTGAGCCATCTGCCTGGCCCTTAAATTTTTACTTTACTTTTTTTTTTAAGCTCTCTAAAAGGAACTTTTATTTATTTACTTAATTGCAAGTAGAGACAGAGGTGTGGGGGGAGAATGGGCAAGCCAGGGCCTCTTGCCACTGCAAAGAGAACTCTGGGCACACGTGGGACCTTGTACATGTGGCTTTATGTGGGTATGAGGAAATGAAACTTCAGCCATCAGGCTTTGCAAGCAATTGCCTTTAACCACTAAGTAATCTCTCTAGCCCTTGTTTTGTTTTTAAGGCAAGGTCTCATGTAGCTCATGCTGGCCTCAGATTCACTTTGCAGCCGAATCTGATCTTGAACTCCTAACCCTCTGCTTCTGCTTCCCATGTGCAGGAGTTACTGGCAGGTGCCACCACGGCTGCAATGTATGTTTACAGTGTGTTTTGTAGAAATACTGAAGGACATTATCATCTAAATTGTAAGACACTCTTTATTTTGACTCCAAACCAAGCTGAAAGCATATTGGTGAAATTTTCTTCCTCTCTGAATATCTTCCTACACAAAGAAGACTGACCAAGGGCTTATTTTTCTACTTCACAAATTAATACGCTACAATTAACAAGATAATGACTCTCATTGCTTTTCTTCTACGAAGGCTGAGATTATTTATTACCTGATAGGTTTTTCTACTATACAAACCAGATATCTCCATTTGTATGAGTTTGTGTTTCTAAGCATCTTTTTTCATCATGTTTTAAGAACCACACAATTAAATACCTGCTTCACGCACCTGTAGGAAAATGCAAAGTGAAAGTATGAGAAGACAGCCACCTGGTGGCATAAATCAAATCTATCACAGAGGTCTCCGATCTACAGGACAGTTGGGGACGATTTTTCTGAGGGTAAAGTTTTGGACAAGGGCTGAGTGAAGGCTACTTGAAAAGCCCGTGAGTCTGCGTGAGTGTGGTGGGGGTGGAGGGAGGCGATGCAAAACACCTGTAACCCTAGCAGCGAGGAGGTGGGGACCGTTCCAAATCAGTCCTTGGCTACAGAATGAGTGTGATGTGGGCCTAGGCTGTGTATTTAAAATAAAAGAACAGTGCGTGGAAACTGGAGGAAATACAATTTACTGGAATCGGGTGGAATTGGTAACATAGGCAGGAAAGCAAGCAACCTTGCCTTCTGAGCATGTTGGGGTCGAGGCCTGCTGGGAAGTACGAACTGAAAGCGACACCCTCATGTTGTTTGCAGTATAAACTTAATGCTGTGCATACTGCGTGTTTTGTTTTGTTTGGTTTTGGTTTTTCTAGGTAGGATCTCACTCTAGCCCAGGCTGACCTGAACTCACTATGGAGTCCCAGGGTAGCCTTGAACTCATGGCAATCCTCCTACTTCTGCCTCCTGAGTGCTGGGATTAAAGGCGTGCCCTGCCATGCCCAGCAATACTGCATGTTTTAAGCCCTCTTTGTGGATACACTTTTTTTTCTTCCTCACAAGAGCTTAAAGCAAAATGGTATTGGTGAGATGGCCAGCTTTCTCATAACATTATTTTAAACAACTTTTATTACTAACTACTCTGTAATATTGAATAATGCCCATGAAGCTGACTTGATGACTTCAGATATGTTCTAGAGTGGACGTGTGTAGGGAACTTGGATTCTCTCTGAAGAAGGCCTGGCAGAACCTGTTCTCTGCTGCCTTAGTAAATAGTTCCTACATTCTAGCATGTGGAATATGGATCGGATATTAAAGTATTTGGGGGTAACAATCTTATTAGAAAGCCTGGGCTGGGGCTGGAAAGATTGCTTCGCAGTTAAGACACTTACCTGCAAAGCCTAAGGACTCAGGGTCAGTTACCCAGAACCCATGTAAGCCAGATGCAGAAGGTGGTGTGGGCATCTGGAGTTTCTTTGCGGTGGCTAGAGGCCCTGATGTGCCACTAATTTCTCTCTCTCTCTCTCTCTCTCTCTCTCTCTCTCTCTCTCTCCCTATATCAAATAAATAAGTATATGACTAAATTTTTTTAAAGGCAGGGCTGCTTTGATATTTGCTTATATTTGCATATTAATGAACATCGCCTGATCTGATAGCTGGGACGTTCAATAAAGTCTTCTATGGGGAACAAATGTTTCTAAAGTAATAATAGGGTTTTTCTTTTTTTCTTGTGCTTAACCTCCAGACCCCCAAGGCCTCACACATGCCAGGAAACTGTTCTGACAACTGAGGCACACTCCTAACCCTTTCTAAAATTAACTTTTAGGTACCTATTATTAAACACTTACTAGATGCTAGACTGTGTTCTGGGTATTAACTTTAATTTTTCCAAAGATCTCTATTAGATAGGAATTATTACTATTCCATTACCTCTTATCTGGATGTTATGGAAACACACGTGAGTTAACTTGCTGAAGATTGCACTACTAGGAAATGGTTATGACGGGAGTATTTGTTTTCTTACAGTTTTTTTTCAATTTTTATTTCATTTATTATTATTATCAGTATTATTATTAACAACATATTTTGTATGGATGCATGTGTTTATACTCTCTTTTCCCTTGTCCCTGCCCCCATTCTGCTGGGGACCCCCTCAGTGGGGTTGCGGGTATTCCCTATGGGCTTGTGGGTTATGGATTGTGGGAGCAGCAGTCAGTTACTTTGGGGGGTAGGTAAAGTTTTTTAGTTGTTGTTTTGTTTTTTGAGGTAGGGTCCCCTCTAGTCCAGGCTGACCTGGAATTAACCATGTAGCCTCAGGGTGACCTCCAGCTCACAGTGATCCTCCTACCAGCTGCTGGGATTAAAAGTGTGCACCACCATACCACCAAATATATTGACGTTTTGTGCATAAGTCAAGACTGAGTGAGAAAGGCACCTCTGGCTAAGCTGGGGTAGTCAGTAGCTCTTGTCACCTGTTTGTGGCCAGCTGTGCTGGTCGGATCTTCCTTCCATACCCAGGTCAGCCAGCTCCAACTTTACTAACCATGTGGAGAGTTGGGAATTAATTGTTGTAAAAGGCTAATCCTTGATTAAGGTCATCCCAAAGCCTGTGGGTCCAGCAGGAGAGACCTTTGATAAGATTATGGGTGTTAAAACAAGGCTAATTGAATATTGTTTTTTGTAAGAGGCAGACTAGCAGCATTAAGTGTGAATGTGCATGTTTGTCGTTGAACTTTCAATTCATGTTTTCAAATTCTGTTTAACAAGGAAAAGCACCCAACAAAATTTAAAAGGTTATGGTGGGTTAACATCTGAATATGACTAGAAGAAATTTCTCAGACCAAAATTTTCACCTTATGCTGCCAATGTTGGTGATTTGCATAGTCAAAATAACTGATCTTTGAAAATAAATAAATAAGGTCTGGAGAGATGACTCAGCAATTAAAAGCCCAATGGCCCAGGGCTCAACATCCCAGTACCAACCAGATACAGATACACAAAGTAATGAAGGCATCTGGAAGTTTTTGCAGTGGCAAGAGGCCCTGGTGACCCCATTCTCTCTCTCTCTCTCTCTCTCTCTCTCTCTATCTTTCTGCTTGCAAATCTATAAATAAAAAAAAAAATGTTTTTGAAAAAAATAAATACTCTCACCATCCCACTTGATAAGAAAATGCCTATAATGGATAGTTAACTGACACCATGGTCTGAGAGATTCAGCCTCTCATAAGACCTGCTCACAGGAGCAGAGAGCCAGAAGGGAGAAAAGAGGACCAGAAAGAATGGGAATGCTGTAACATAGTGCTTGGAACACTTCTAAAATAACAACGTGGCAATCTTCTTCTGTCCCATGTAAAGGTTTTTAAGTCCCTGTCTCCTGTTACCCCTCCCCCACCACCACCACAGACACCCTACTTCAGGAGAACTAGCTAAGAAAGCACACCAGACATTACAGAGAAAAGGTGGTGAGGCCTGACGTCATAGCAGAGCTCTGAACTCTCATGATGATGAAAGCAGAGAGCATTCAGCATGGAATTTTTGTGCAGAAATGCAAACGGGTTCAGGCGTGGCAGCATACACCTTTAATCCCAGCACCCAGTAGGAAGATCACTGTGAGTTGGAGGCCAGCCTCAGATTTACAGAGCAAGAACCAGATCAGCCTGGGCAAGAATGAGAGCCCACCTCGAAAAATAAAAAGAAATAAAAATACATGAGCTCTCAGAAGCACTTGGCAGCAAGTGCTTTCTTCATTCAAGCTGTGGGGCCAACTGCTTTCCCCCAACTTCTTGTCTATTGTCTCATTAATAGCACCTCTCTTTATTTTGACATGTAATTTATCCTCTTTCTCTATTCACAATTTCTAATATTTTCTTTCCTACTGTTTCTCAGTGATGGTGATTCAAAAATAATGGATGCCCATAGATGTGATTTTTTTTTAAATTTTTCCAGGTAGCCCAGGATGACCTGTAGTTTCAGGGTGGATTTGAACTCACAGCAATCCTCCTAACTTTGCCTCCCTATTGCTGAGATTAAAGGCATGCATCACGATGCCACGCAAGAGTGGTGTATTTAAAATGGGGTTCACTCTCCACTCTGCATGCCTGCCTTCCCCCCATTCTGTTGACCTTTCTTTTCCCCTCCAGTTGAACCTTACATTCCAGAAAACCCATCATTCATCATAGGAACTTCAGAAAGAAAAAAAAAATATATATATAGCTGTAAACAGTTGTGGCTAACAGAACACAGGAAGCATTTTGACAGATAAACTTTGCGGTCATAGGGGTTAAAAATATGAAATACTGGGGCTGCAGAGATGGCTTAGCAGTTAAGGTGCTTGCCTGCAAAGCCTAAGGACTCAGGTTCAATTCCCTAGTACTCACTTAAACCAGATGCATAAGACTTGTTTTCAGTGGCTGGAAGCCTATTTTCTCTCTCTACCTGCCTCTTTCTCAAATAGATAAATAATTATTTTTAAAAAGCATGAAATATCCAACTAGAACATGGTGGCACACGTTTGCTATCTAGCTACTCAGGAGGCTGAGGCAGGAGGATCAAAAGTTCAAGGCCTGCATTAAACGGTGAAGTTCGAGGCAATACTGGGCAACCTAAAGACACTACAGTCGGGGGAAAAAAAAAGTTCAAACCAGGGCCAAAGATACAGATCAATGGTAGAGCGCTTGCCTGGCATGTGTGAGACCCTAGGTTTAATCATTAAATAAATGAATAAGTAAAGCAATAAAAACAGAAAACTCCAAACTTTACCATGCCCGGCTCTTTTTTTTTTTTTCCACCTAGACAAACCCAGAGCCTTTTTTTTTTTTTTTTTTTTTTTTGCCACAGAGTTACATACCTAGTGTTCTAATTGCATATTTATTTTTTAATTTTCCAAGGTAGGTCTCCTAGCCTACCTGACCTGGAATTCACTATGTAGTCTCAGGCTGGCCCGGAACTCACAGCGACCCTACCTCTGCCTCCCAAGTGATGGGATCAAAGGCGTGTACCACCACATCAGGCCCGAATGTATATATTTGTCTTATAATGACAATGGGAGTCACAAGACTGCCACAACACACAATAAACTGAAAACCTAGTAACTCATCCGAACACAATGACCCTGAATCACAAAAACCATTTGGGGAAAGTGAATGCTAGCTGAAGTAAATCTTTTTAATATTTTCAGTTTCCATCTGGGAGTGGTGGTGCGCATCATTAATCCCAAAATTCTGGAGGCTGAGGTAGGAGAATCACCAGCCTTGGACTACAGTGAGTTCCAGGTGAGCCTGGGCTAGAGTGAAACCCTACACCTCAAAAAAAAACAAAAATAAATAAATAAAAATTTTTCTCTTAACCCTTAAGGATCATCAACAGATATCATATCCATACCGTCCATCTATTCTGAGCCTTGGTTTGGAGGACAATGAAAGTCTGTTGGAACACTGCAGTGTGACCATCATGTCCTTCGTCATGGCTCACGTCTTCCTCTTTCTGGACTGACTTGTACAGTTAGGACATTCTGATAAGATGTACAAAAATGAAGGCAAAAAAAAAATGGCTTTAACTTATATAGAATGAACGACAGCCCTTGCGTTGCTTGGCGATGTGGGCTGCTGTGCTGAGCTTGGACTTGAGACTGACGCCCAGTGGCGCTCATCTAGCCTGGCATGGCAGCCAGCCCTTCGGTGACCCTCGCCGGCAGTGAGAGGACCCCAGACCGCCTAAAGACCAGGATGAACAGGCCTCACCCCGCAGCAGGAGGCTCTCAACATTACAAACTATTTTGGGTTGTCTGTACCTTGGGCACGCCCCAGCCTCCCAATTACTTCCTACACAACAGGTTAACAACCAAGTTCATCACCAGGTTACTGACTCTATACTTTGGGGTCAATTACCAAACAATTTTGGTCAGTACATGACTGGCCAAGAAACAGTACTATTCAGTTGCCCACTGGGAGCTTCCTGTCAAAACACCATTTTATCAAGTCACAAGTGATGAGACCCCAGGTGCAGTGGAGGTCTCCCACCCAGCTGGGTTTCTAGGGACGTCCGAGGGAGGCTTGGCTTTGTAACGGGTCTAACGGCCATTGGCCTTTGCATGCACAAAGGAATAAGGTTCTTTTTTATGCCAACTTCAGAGCCTGCCTACTGTGCAAGGATGCTACCAGGAAACAGCACCTGGTGGGTAGATGGACTATTGCCAAGTTGGGGAAACACTGTACATTGTTGCCAAAAAGGTCCAGCTCTTTGGTGATTTTGTGGGCGGCCCTGAAAAGGGCCTTTGTTGGTGGTGGGGGAGGGCGCGGGGTGCTCAGCCGCCGAAGCCGTAGAGCGTGCGGCCCTGGCGCTTGAGCGCGTACACCACGTCCATGGCCGTGACCGTCTTGCGCTTGGCGTGCTCCGTGTACGTGACGGCGTCGCGGATCACGTTCTCCAGGAAGACCTTCAGCACGCCGCGGGTCTCCTCGTAGATGAGGCCCGAGATGCGCTTGACGCCGCCGCGGCGGGCCAGGCGCCGGATGGCGGGCTTGGTGATGCCCTGGATGTTGTCGCGCAGGACCTTGCGGTGCCGCTTGGCGCCGCCCTTGCCCAGGCCCTTACCGCCCTTGCCGCGACCTGACATGGCTACAAAACCGCTCGGGTGGCTTCAGAGCGATACAGCCCTGCTTAAATACGTCCTTGGCGGACCTGATTGAGATCCGCTGGCGTTGGCGCGGTTTTCTGCATGAGGTCATCAGGGGGCGGAGCCAGAAGGACTAGTCTTTAGAAATGCCACGTTGTGATTGGCCGGAAAACACAGCCTTGTGCGAGCGGCCCGGTCCGGCGCAGTTCTCATTGCGCTGCGTTGTTTCTGCGCAAAATGAAAGGCTTTTTTCGAGTCAGTTACGCTAAGCAAATATGACCCCACGTCACGTTTGTTTTTATTTGCCCCTTGTTACTAATTAACTAAGTAATGGTTCCTTTATGGTTTAAGTTCAAATGATGTCTAAAATGGAGTTGGTTAATGTCCAGGGACTTCTTTCCGTGCTGTAAAAATTCTCAGTTGGCCCGGGGGTGGTGGTGCACGCCTTTAATCCCAGCACTCGAGTCAGAGGTAAGAGGATTACTATGAGCTCAAGGCCACCCTAAAACTACAGAGTAAATTCCAGGTCAGCCTGGGTACAGTGAGACCCTACCTCGAGAAAACAACAAAAAATTTTCAGTTGGAACCAAGGCACTTGGAAGCCTCTGTGGTGTTCAGGTTTAAGTCTGCTCCCAACAAAGCTCTGTTCCTAAAGGTGTGTTTTTCCCCCCTTCTTTTTAATAATTTGAGAGAACGTAAATATGGATATGCCTGGGCCTGTTGCCACTGCAACGGAGCTCCAGATTAAGGCACCACTTCATGGCATCTGGTTTCTCGTGGGTACTGGGGACCCTACCTCAAATCTGTGAGATCAGTTTATTTATTTATTTATTTATTATTATTATTATTACTTTGGTGGGAGGTTCGAGGTAGGGTTTCACTCTGGTTCAGGATGACCTGGACACTGTAATCTCAGTGGCCTCGAACTCACGGAGATCCTTCTACCTCTGCCTACCGAGTGCTGAGATTAAAGGCGTGTGACACCACACCTGGCAGATCAATTTATTAAATCACCTTATGAAATGGTCCAACACTGTTCCAAGATTTTTCCAATGAAAAAACAATTCTACCCTCCCCAACTTCAAAGCCAGCTGTGATAGGGTGAATGTAAAACATCTCCATCGCCTCATGAGTTTTGGACTGTCTCCAGCTGCTGGAGCCTTTGGGTCATGGAGACTTTTAGGTTGGGACAGGCTCCCAAAATGGGAGTTACCATGTGGTGCTGACAGAGGCATAAGGAAATGGGTTATACACGTTTCTCAAGAAACCACCCAACCATTATCCCTTCCTTACCTGACAATGACACCTTCCCCTCTCCCCCCTTGCCCGCCTAGGTCATGATTTCCTACTCCTTATCTTGTGGTCACAGTTCAGGTGTCACACCCTGGCTATCTTAGGTCTCCTCTAAAGAATTTTTTTTTTTTTTAACGTTTCCCTTCCTCACCTTCCCCCAACTGCAGAGTCCTATAAAATCTCTGCTCTTGGGTCAGTCCTGGCAGATAGTTTTTCCCAAATAACAGCTTTCATGTTTGCTGCAGAGCGGTTTTGGTGGTCCCAGTCACTCCGAACCTTAGAGACTTGTGCCACGGCTTACTGGCCCAACCCCGCAGAGTTCTCTGCTTCCTCCCTGCTGCTGAGATGTGATGCGCAGCTGTCTGCTCCTGCAAAGGACATTCATGCCAACCTTTATAAGGGAGTAAAGTTCACCAAAGTTTGAAACATGAAGCCCCAAAGAACGTTTAAGACCTCCCTTAAAGTTTAGCAGACTTGTCACCCACCCGTAGTGTGCCCCACACCTCATCTCTGCTCAACGTGTTAGCAGGCAACCTGCCAAGTGTTAGGCCATCTTAGTCATGTGAGTGGCTCTTAAAAGAGCCTTTGGGTTCATTGGACACTAGCTTGCTATGTTATACCCTATCTTCAGCTCACTTCTTGGACGTGGTCTTCTTCGGGTTGGTCTTCTCTAGGGTCAACTTGGGCCTCCCAGTTTGGGGATTTGCCGCCCTGACCTTGGCGGGGCTCTTGCGCTGTTGGATGCCCTTGGCCTTCCTCCCTGTCTCGGAGGCAGCCTTCTTCGCTGTGGTTTTCGGCTTCTTGACACCCTTGTTGGCCTGGGTGCTCCTGGGCGACTTCCTGTCCTGGGACACGCCCAGTTTCTTTGGCTTGGCAGACGTGGGTTTTTTGGCCTTGCTCATCGTCTTGTCGGGAGAGACCTTCTTGTTGAGCCTGAAGGAGCCACAGGCGCCGGTGCCCTTGGTCTGCACGAGGGTGCCCTTGCTCACCAGGGTCTTCAGGGCCAGTTTGATGCGGTTGTTGTTTCTCTCCACGTCGTAGCCAGTGGCGGCCAGGGCCTTCTTGAGCGCGGCCAGAGACATCCCGGCTCTGTCCTGCGAGAACGAGAGGACCTCCGGGATCAGCTTGCTTACCGGGAGGGGCGGAGCCTCGGCACTCATAGGGGCCATATCAACCTGCCTCCTCCCTCGCCTTTTGCATGAAGAGTTCTCTTGGCAGCCGATGGGCATCACGCTGGTGCCCCCCTTCCCTAACATCCCTAGGTGCGACCGAAGCAGACTGGAAGAGTGGGGTGCAAGTGGACCGAGTGGTTGGCACCGCCTCCTTTTATAGGGCAGGGCGTGCTGTGATTGGTGCGTCATCCAGGCGCCTTCCCCCGCCCCTCAGGGAACTGCATTTGTGTTTCTTTGACCCCCTAAAAGTGGAATACCCCAAATCCACTTGCTGCAGAATGATCCAGCTCCCGTGGCCAGGTGACCTCCAGGGGTCTGCTAGATCATCTGCTGTTTTACCTTTAAATCACAAGTTGCTTAGCATGCCAAAACTAATGCCAAAGGCCCCAGATTTGCTGCCAAGGTTGAGGGAAAGTAAACAACTTCCTGCTTTCCTTTTGAATTTCAAAAGTAATATTTAGCAGAAATATTACCCAGTTTCTCCCGAGTGGTCTTCCATACCTGTGACTTCTAATTAGTGAAAAAATAAATTGTCCATTCCCCAACTTTTATTGAAATTATTTATATGCGTGACGGAAGTAACACAGGGGTCTTGGCTATCTCGCTGCAGAAGTAGAAGGTGTTTCTAGAATTATGTAAAAACTCTAGGGGTCACCTGATTTAGGGGAACACAAATAAATACAATCCACAAAGCATATGACTTTTCTATGATTAAGGCACTCCATAGCTCCTGGAACTTTAACAGAAGCCTTGTAAGATGGGGTAATAAGAAGGGCTTCACATATGGCACCTGCCTGGCCAGAGTCTGGTCCAGTTTGCCCAGACTGAGTTTTGCTTCTTTCATTATCTGAAACACGCCGAATGCCCCTGTCATTATGTACCCGCAGATTCATCAGAAACAACCTCTTGCCCTAATGAACTGTCCACTATGAAGCTGGAGCCTTGGCTTGCAGAGTCCGGTGGAACCCATGGATCCAGGCTGTAACAAAGCTGGGCCAGTAGGTAGGGCTGCAGATGTGTTGGGGAAAAGTTCTTGGAAGAATGCTGCCCTGAGCTTCTCCTGGGACTGGCTTTTGTGACATGTCTGGAGATAGTCTGCTCGTGGCAGGACGGGGTGACACATGCAGATGCCCCCAGGACTTGAGAGCCTGAGACAGGATTATCGTGAGGCTGGTGCAGCAGCACGTGTAGGTGCTCTCTTGAAGTTACATTGCACAAATGACTCAATTTGTGACCTGGTTCAAACATTAAGCAAAGTTTAAAGTTTAAGTTTAAAAAAAAAATTTTTTTAAAGACGGGCTGGGGCAATGACTCAGCAGTTAAAATTAAAGTTGCAAGGCCTGATAGCCCAGGCTCCATTCCGCGGTACCCACATAAGGCCAGAAGCAGAAAGCAGTGGATGTGTGTGGAGTTCTCTGAGGCTCTTGTGTAACTATATTCTCTCTCTCTTCCCAAGTAAATAATGTAAAAATCTCTTTTTTGTTGTGTTCTGGTTTTCTGAAGTAGGGTCTCACTCTAGCCCAGGCTGACCTGGAACTCATGATGCTCCTTCTGCCTCTGCCTCCCAAGTGCTGGGATTAAGGGTGCGCACCATCACACCCAGCTAGAAATTATTTTTTTTTTCAAAAATTTTATTATTTATTTATTCATTTATTTGACGGAGAAGCAGATAGAGACAATAGGCATGCCAGGTCCTCAAGGCACTGCAAATGAACTCCAGTGCCACCTTGTGCATCTGGTTTACGTGGGTCCTGGGGAATCAAATCTGAGTCCTTTGGCTTTGCAGGCAAGCACCTTAACTGCTAAGCCATCTCTCTATCCCTAACAACAAAACTTTTTTAAAATTTACTTTTGCTTTCTTCTCTTATCTTAAAAAGAAAAATCTCCTTTTGTAAATGAAATGGTTTATGGGGTACACTGTTCAAGGTTAGGGATATTGGGACTGTTTTGGCCTTACTAGCTCTTGTGAGACTTGTTTATGATACACTGTTGGAATTCTTCACTCAGCCAGGGAGAAGCAAATAGTGAACCTTGGGGGCGGGGTGGAGGTGAGGTAAGGGGTTTCTGTCCCTTCCTGTGTCTCTTTAATTTCCCTGTCTTCCTATCCCGCCTCTCCTACAATCCAGGTTTGAACGGAAGGAAAACCCACAAACAGCATTTTGGGAAGAGCACTACATGTTTGTATGAAGAACCATGGACCTGTCTGAAGGTTGTTTTGGTGGGTTGCTTGGTTGGTTGGTTGTTTCCAGATGGTCTCATTCTAGCCTGGTTGCCCAGGAAGTCACTCTGTAGGCCCAGGCTGGCTTCAAAACTCAAGGGGAATCCTTCTAACCTCATTCCCCAAAGTGCAGGTATTAAAGGTGTGCACCAGCTCACTGAGCCTATCTGAAGTCTTAAGGAGAAAGTGTTGGCTTTGGAGGTTTTGCATAAACATTTTTTTTTTTAACTTTCTCATTCACTGACAAGACACAGAGACAGAATTTGAGGACAGCCTGGGGCTACAGAGTGAGTTCCCCCTGTGGGGTTCCCCAGAGGGGTCCCCGCTCAGGGCTGTCTACGCGACCCCAAAAACACTCACGCAGGACGCTCTCAATGCAAACCGCACGAGGTTTATTGATTCCGATGCATCCGGGCTCAACACAAATTTCCTCTCGCAGGAAGAAAGGTGAAGAGCCCCTAGCCACGTGTTTGGTCAGCTTATAAAGGATGAAAACCATAGGTATGCAGAGTCATAGTGGCTTTTCAGCCGTGGGTTCCCCTGATTGGGTGGGGCCTACGAGGTGGGCTCGTGAGGGTCCCTCTGATTGGGTAGGGTGTACAAAGGGTCAGGTCCTCATGGTATACTTTTTACAAAATGGAGGTAGTTGCATACTTTTTACAAAATGGAAGTAGTTGCAAAATGGCAGTTCTGTGATTCAGTGCAGTAGCAAGCAAGCCATATTACAGAAGCTTAAAAAGGCAAGTTAGCAAAGCAGCTAGACAACAGGGCAGCAGAAATAGGGCAACTTTTATCCTTTCACCCCCGGGTAGCCAAGGCTGGAGTGAAAGCCTGGCCCCCAAAAATTATAATAAAACACCACACACAGATAGCTGTGCCAGGTTTTTTTTTTAATATCTTTATTTCTTTATTTATTTAGTTAGTTGAGAGGGAGAGAGAATGGGCACTCCATGGCCACCAGCCACTGCAAACAAAGTCCAAATGCTTGCACCCCCTTGTGCATCTGGCTTACTTGGGTCCTGGGGAATCAAACCGAGGGCCTAGTCCTAAGCCATTTCCTCAGCCGCCTCCCCCTCTTTCTTTTTAATAACACAAGGCATCACTACGCAACACAGGATGGCCTTGACTTCCTGATTGTTTTGCTTTACCTCCTCAGTGCTGGGATTACAGTTGAACACCATTGTGCCTGACAATTATTTTTCTTAATGTTTTTCCGTCTTTCATTGTTTTTGTGGCAGTCCTGGAGGCTGAACCCAGAGCCTGAGGTATCTTCCCAGCCCAGGCACGCCATTTGTTTTGACAGCTTCTTTGGTTCCTCTCTAGCAAGGTTGACAGTGAGTGCCCAGGTTCTTCTGGCTCCACCTCCCACTGCTGAAGGTGATTTGGGATTACAGTTCTACGTAGGTTCTGCAGAATTGGACCTGGGCCAGCAAGGTTGATCCATCTCACCATTGGAAAGGTTTTTCCATCCAAAAGAATAAAAACTGCAAGCTGTGGTGGGGCACTCAGGAGGGAAAGGTAGGAGGATCACCATGAGTTTGAGGCCAGCCTGGAATTAAAGAGTGAGTTCCAAGTAACCCTGGGCAAGAGTGAGACCCTATCGTGGAAAAAAACATAAAAAGATGAGCTGAAGTGATGGCTGAGTGGTTACGGTGCTTGCCTGCAAAGCCTAAGGACCCACGTTCAACTCTCCAGGTCCCACATAAGCCAGACACACAACGTGACACAAGCACACAAAGTCACACACGTGCACAAGGTTGTACACGTACATATCTGGAATTTGATGACAGTGGCTGGAGGCCCTGGTGTGCCAATTCTCTCTCTAGCTCTCTCACTTAAAAAAAAAAACAAAAATAGAAAAAGTTTTTTTTTTAAAAAAACAAAGAAATAAAGCTGGGCATGGTGCCGCACACCTTTAATCCCAGCACTTGGAGGGCAGAGGTAAGAGGATGGCTATGAGTTCGAGGCCACCCTGAGACTCCATAGGTCAGCCTGGGCTAGAGTGAGACCCTACCTCAAAAAACAAAAAAAAAAAAAAAAAAAAAAAGAAGAGGAGGAAAAGAAGAAAAACACTAGTTTATGTATGAAGATGTACAGTTTGTATACTTTGGGCTGGAGAGATGGCTTACTGGTTAAGGTATTTGCCTGCAAAGCCAAAGGCCCAGGTTTCATTCCCCAGTACCCATGTAAAGTCAGACACACAAAGTGGCACATGTGTCTGGAGTTCATTTGCAGTAACTAGAGGGCCTGGTGTATCCATTCTTTCTCTTGCCTTTTTCTCTCTCTCTCTAAAATAAATTAAAATGTTATTTTTTTTAATTTTTAAAAGTGGGGCTGGGTTGTATACCCATGAGGCACTTCATGGCCAGAAGACTCTGGAAGCAGGAATTCCAGGAAATGTCAGCTCTCGACACCAGAACTCCAGGAAATGTATAGTGACTGTTGACATTGTCACAAAAGGTCCCCCAAAAGGGCAAGTGGATGACATGCCCTCATCACCGTGGTGGGATTTATACATTTCTGAGTAATGATGGAGAGGGAGTTAGGTCCACTACAATGGAGGACAGATCATCAGTGTGCTCAGCCTGCGGTGATTTTTAGAAAAATGAATAAACAAGAGTACAGATCCTAAAAAAGAAAATAAATAAATAAATAAACTAATTAATTTAAAAAAAGTGGGGCTATAGAGATGGCTTAGCAGTTAAGGCACTTGCAAGTGAAGCCTCAGGATTCAGGTTTGATTCCCCAGTACCCACATAAGCCAGACGGTGGAGGCCCTGGCATGCCTTTATCTCTATCTGCCTATTCCTTTCTCTCTCCTCTCTCACAAACAAAATATTAACATTGACTTTGTGTGTGATATATTTATTATCTGTACATTACATGTACGGGGTCATTTCATACATTTACACTCACAAAAGAGATACTAGGAGCTTTTCATTATCTACTTACATGTTTCACAAATTTCTACAAGGAACATTTACTATTTTCATACTCAGGGGGGAAAAAGGTTTTATAGCTAATGCTTGTTTGTTCTTCTTTTAGGCTTTAGGCTTGAGGCAATGCTTGTTGGTTCTTCAAGGTTTAAAACTACTGCCCTTGGGCTGGACAGATGACTTAGCAGTGAAAGCACTTGCCTGAGAAGCCTAAGGACCTATGTCTGAGTCCAAATAAGCCAGAAGCACACGGTGACACAAGCATGCAAGGTCGCACATGCGCACAAGATGGCACCCGCGCCTGCAGTTCGATTGCAGTGGGCCCTGGCATGCCAATTCTCTCTCCTTCTCTCTCATAAAATAATAATAGGGCTGGAGCGATGGCTTACCAGTTAAGCGCTTGCCTGTGAGGCGTAAAGACTCCGGTTCCAGGCTCAATTACCCAGGACCCACATTAGCCAGATGCACAAGGGGCGCACGACTCTGGAGTTCTTTTGCAGTGGCTGAAGGCCCTGGCGCGCCCATTCATATTCATTCTCTCTCTCTCTCTCTCTCTCTCTCTCTCTCTCTCTCTCTCTCTCTCTCTCTGCCTATTTCTCTCTCTGTCACTCTCACATAAATAAATAAAAATAAACATTAAAAACTTATTTTAAAAAAAGTTTTTTTTAGAAAAAATACTCCTATTGGACTGTAGAGATGGCTTGGCAGTTAAACGCTTGCCTGTGAAGCCTGAGGACCCCGATTCGAGGCTTGATTCCCCAGGTCCCACGTAAGCCAGAAGCGCAAGGGGGCACATGCATCTAGCATTCATTTGAAGTGGCTGGAGGCCCTGACACACCCATTCTGTATCTAGCTGCCTCTCTCCCTCTCTGTCTGTCACTCTCAAATAAGTAAATAAAAATTTAAAAAACAAAACCATTTTTATCTTGCAATATCACTTATACCCACTCTTATTTGGGAGATGAAACAGCATCCTGCAATGTCACATGGTGGAAAAAAATATGGCTAAAGGTTGCTGTTCCGCCTGTCAAAAGAAACAGTCACTTGTGTTCACTTTGTAATTCCTCAGGTGCTTGTGACAGCTCAGCCCCCCCACCCCCACACACACACACAACACACCACTGACCCACTGCCTGCTGTTGCTTCTGCTCTGCCACTGCTGCAGCCCTTCACTGATTCTCTGGCTCCTCATTCCTCACCCTTTGCCCTTTTTATCTAAACACTCCCCAGTTTGAATGTGTGACCTTGGTCCCCTTCCTAGAACCCTCTCTCACACAATGTGGACTGGTGGGGCACACCTTTAATCCCAGCACTTGGGTGGGAGAGGTCGGAGGATCCCAGTGAGTTCAAGGCCATCCTGGGATTATATAGTGAATTCCAGATCAGCAAGACCCTACCTCGAAAAATAAAAAAAATGATAACAAAAATGAATAAAAACATTTCAGTCAATAGCAGTCTCTGCCTGCTTGTAAAGATAGGTACTATTACCACTATGATCATGACAAAATGAGGACTGACAAAAGCACAGTAAAACCCAGCTTCAAGTTTCGAGTAATAGCAGTGAGCTAAACTGGGAGACAAGCCTGGAGATTCCTGCACCTACAGCTTCGTCAGTAAATTAGCTTATTTCTTTGTGTAAGACAAATCAAATTCATGACAGAAAAGGGGGTGACACCTGCAAGCTGTTTACAAGCAGGACATTCCATTTGCAAGTTTCAAACAATACTCAATGATACATAGCTCCTGAGCTCTTCAACCTGCTCTAGTAGGTGTTAAAAAGCCCACCCTGCAGGAGGGCATGTATAGTTCACCCTCCCATTGCGCCTAGGACTGTTTCCAGACCAGAAAACTGGAGGTTGTATCAACCCCATGTTCTTATAAAGCTTAGCTGCCAAACTGCCCACCTTAGATCTGTCTTTGTGTGCGAACACAGCCCCCTTCGTGCACAAGTAGGTGGCTCTGAAAAGAGCCTTTGTGTTTCGGAGGCCGCCTTTGGCGCCGGCAAAGTCTACTTGGAGCTGGTGTACTTGGTGACGGCCTTGGTGCCCTCGGACACGGCGTGCTTGGCCAGCTCCCCGGGCAGCAGCAGGCGCACGGCCGTCTGGATCTCCCGCGACGTGATGGTCGAGCGCTTGTTGTAGTGCGCCAGGCGCGACGCCTCGCCCGCGATGCGCTCGAAGATGTCGTTCACGAACGAGTTCATGATGCCCATGGCCTTGGACGAGATGCCCGTGTCGGGGTGCACCTGCTTCAGCACCTTGTACACGTACACCGAGTAGCTCTCCTTGCGGCTGCGCTTGCGCTTCTTGCCGTCCTTCTTCTGCGCCTTCGTCACCGCCTTCTTCGAGCCCTTCTTCGGGGCCGGCGCCGACTTAGCTGGCTCTGGCATGATAGAAGTTTGAGTCGACACAAACACAGTAAAGTGTAACGATGGAGTTCAGATATTTATAGAGTACTTATGCTAATGAGGAATGAGAATTTAGTCTTACTTGATTGGAAGATGGAAGACCAATCGGCTATGCTTGCGCGACTGAATGCAAATTAAGTATGTAGTATATCCTTTTCTATTGGCCAAAGAAGCACGGCATTTGCAGCCAATCAGAGTGCTGCATTTACTGTCCAGGAAATGACTATACAGGCAGCTAGTCTTACGCATTTTGTTTTCTGGTCGGTACTGTTTGTTGACCCCACTTTTTTGACTATGTCTGGGCGCGGCAAACAGGGCGGCAAGGCGCGCGCCAAAGCCAAGTCTCGGTCCTCGCGGGCCGGCCTGCAGTTCCCGGTGGGCCGCGTGCACCGGCTGCTCCGCAAGGGCAACTACGCCGAGCGGGTGGGCGCCGGCGCCCCGGTGTACCTGGCGGCCGTGCTCGAGTACCTGACGGCCGAGATCCTGGAGCTGGCGGGCAACGCGGCCCGCGACAACAAGAAGACGCGCATCATCCCGCGCCACCTGCAGCTGGCCATCCGCAACGACGAGGAGCTCAACAAGCTGCTGGGCAAAGTGACGATCGCGCAGGGCGGCGTGCTGCCCAACATCCAGGCCGTGCTGCTGCCCAAGAAGACCGAGAGCCACCACAAGGCCAAGGGCAAGTGATTTGATAGGCCACTGAACTTCCGGAAACCCTTCTTTATTTACCCAAAGGCTCTTTTCAGAGCCCCCACTGTTTCAAAGAAAGAGCGGAACATTAAATTACAAACAGGCAATCCATCCTCAAAAAAAAAAGTATATATATATATATATATTTATGTATGTATATGTATATATGTGTTATTATATTATATATGTATGTATATATGAAAGGATCCTCTGTAGAAGGTTGAAGGCATGGTGGCTGGAAAACAAATGACTACCTTCACTACATGGAAGCAGTTTTGTTTTTTTTAAAGGTGGTTTTGTTTGTTTTTTGAGTATGAGGCAGGGTTTCATGTAGTTCAAGTTGTCCATGAATTTCTCATGTAACCAGAGTTGTCCTTGAAGTCCTCACTCCACCTCTCAAGTGCTGTGACTACATAATTTGTCACATGCCAAGAAAAAATGTTTTCTATATTTGCTTTTAGAAAAAAAAATTGTCTCATGTCACTAGCTTCAAACACACTATGCAAATGACAATGGCCTTGGATTCCTGGTCCAACTGCTTCCACCTCCCAAATGCAGGTATTGCCCATTTGTGTTTCCTGGCCTGGCTTCTTGGGTATTTTTGGTTTGGTTTGGTTTTTGGTTTTTTGGAGGTAGGATCTCACTCTAGTCCAGGCTGACTGGAACTCATGCTGTAGTCTCAGGCTGACCTCAAACTCATAGCAATCCTCTTACCTCTGCCTACCTTGTGCTAGAATTAAAGGCTTGCGCCACCACGCCCAGCTTGGGTGTTTTTAAATGATTGTGAAGAGCAGCTGGGCTGGGGTGAGGTCCCGCCTTACTGTGCTTGACTTCTCAGGGCTCTGCTACTCAGAGTACATTTTTCCACCTCGGCCTGTCTTTCAAGCCAAGAATTTGACTTAATACAAGCCTTGGGATCCTTCTCCTTTTCTTGGCAAGTTGCCTTGAAAACTAGTCCCCAAATTGCTAGGTGTGTGACCTTGGCGTAGACGCCTGTCTCCTGTTCCCTCTTCTTCCTGTGCTTTGCTCACCATGCGACGAAAGGAACCCAGTTTAGTGGGATGTGTTCAGAAATTAGAATACAACACAGGCTGATCAAGACAGATGGCCCAGGAAGCCCATACTGCATGCCAGGCTTCTTCCTGTGTGCCCCCAGCATGTTAATTCAATTCACCCAACAATGGAATAAACTCTATTATAGATGATTTTTAAAATGTTTTTATTTGTGTATTTGAAAGAGAAAGAGAAAGAAACAGAGTGAGTATGGGTGTGCCAGGTGCTCTTGCCACTGCAAACAAACTCCAGACACATGCACCTTTTTGTGCATTTGGTTTTACATGGGTCCTGGGGAATAGACCTAAGCCATAAGGCTTTGCAAGCAAGTGTATTTAATTGTGGAACCACCTTCCCAACCATATTATAGATATATAGATATTTTGGTAAAGAAGCAGAGGAAAATAGAGTTTAAAAACTTGTCTGAGCCCTAAGGTTAGAATACCAGTATTCTAATGTTATTCTGTAACCATCATATCTTGAGAGATTATTGTGAAAAAACTGAAATAGTGAAAAAAAATCAATAGATAATGGGTAAGTCTATATGCCTAAAAGTTAATGTAGGTATCTGAGACTATGTTAAGAACTTGAGAAGTGGTAATTTTCCCCCAGAATCTGAAGAGAGGTAAATTTTTACACTGTGTTGACATAGTAAATCCACGGTGGGGAAAACCAACATGATTTTGATTTAGGGTGGGGAAGGTGAGACAAAGTAACTTGGTTTGATAAGAAGAAGGTTTTTGAAGGGCTATAGGATTTGACTTAATATAGAGTGGACAAAAATGAGTTAGAGAAGACTTGAGATCTGAATTCTGCTCTCTGGGTTCCAAGAACAAATCTTCACATTTATTTGGTAGTGAATGGTGCATTGGGAATTTTGTTAACCCTGAAGTTTTCTTCTTCAGAAAGATCTGCATAAGGTCAAGACCCCATCTTGTGGAATGGTAGACAGTTGTCATTGATTCATGCATCATAACAGACTCTTAACAAATGTGCACTGGATAACTTTTGGCTTGAGTAAATCAATGGTCCAACAACCAGGAAGCATTGTGTGTTAAAGGGCCCATAAAGTACACAGGAGCCTGAGGCTGCCAATAGCACCTTTTCTTTCCAGTAAAAAGTGCCTTCCTTGACACACACCTTTAATCCCAGCGCTCGGGAGGCAGAGGTAGGAGGATTGCCATGAGTTCGGGGCCACCCTGAGACTCCACAGTGAATTCCAGGTCAGCCTAGGCTAGAGCAAGACCCTACCTCGAAAAACCAAAAAAAAAAAAAAAAAGTGCCTTCCAGGGCTGGAGAGATGGCTCAGTGGCTTAAAGCTTCTTGCTTGCAAAGCTTGATGGTCTGGGTTTGATTCCCCAGTACCCACGTAAAGCCAGATGCAGAGATTAGCACATGTATCTGCAGTCTGTTTGCAGTGGCGGGTGGCCCTTGTGTACCCATTCATATTTTCTCTCTTTCTCTTCCTTCCTCCTCCACTCCTCTTCCTTTCCTTCCTTCCCTTCTCTCTCTTCTCACAAACAAATTTTTTAAAAATCACAAAAATAAATAAATGGCCTTCCAGCTTGTGTTGGGGTCCTGTATGGAAAGCTTCATAGAAACAAAAGGACAGGACTGGAAAGATGGCTCACCATTCAAAGCCCTTGCTTGCAAACCCTGAAGGCCCAGGTTTGATTCTCCAGTACTTACATAAAGCCAGATGCACAAAGTGGAACATGTGCCTGGAGCTCATTTGCAGAGATCAGTAAGAGGTCCAGGAATACCCATATTCCTTCTGTCTGTCTCTGTCACTCTGTTTCTGCTCACATCATGGGTTGGATCTGATGTAGGAGAGACAGCTGAGAGCCTATCCCTATAGGCAGGGCTTCCACACAGCTCCGTCTCCAGCATTCTTCATGTCACCGTTTACATCTCAGCATCCTAGCTACGCCTGGGGCAAATGCCTGAGTGCACAATAAATGCTGCACAACCTCATAAGTTTCCAGGCCTTGAGCCAGCTCTCTGTCTACCTTGCCTCAGAAGTCTTGGGGAACACTACTTACTCAGGAGCAAGCTAATGAAAGTCTCCCACCCAGATCTCCCCATAACAGAAGGTAGCCAGACACCAGAGATGGAAGTTCAGATCTGGATTTTAATGAGACTTGAGACAAAGATGGAATTATAAATTGGGTTGACAAGGTGCCCTAAACAAGACTGATCAGTTTACTACAGTTTCTCCCATTTTAAATTCCTGTACATCTAGAAACGATCAATGCAGCATTATCCTTTGGGGGGAGCATCATTTAACTTTTTTTTTTTTTTTTTATGTAGGGTCTCGCTCTAGCCCAGGCTGTCCTGGAAACTCACTATGTCATCTCAGCGTGGCCTCAAACTCACAGCAATCCTCCTACCTCTGCATCCTAAGTGTTAGGATTAAAGGCGTGCATCGCCATGCCTGACAAATCCCTATATCCTTAAAAAAAAATTTTTTTTTTTACTTTATTTATTTATCTAGGATGGGTGTACCAGGACCTTCAGCCACTGCAAATGCACTCTAGACACATGTGCCACCTTGTGCATCTAGCTTAAGTAGGTACTGGTATATCAAACCTAGAACTTAGCCTTCTAGTGCCTTAACTGCTAAACGGTCTCTCCAGCACCCCCTATATCTTAATATTGTACTAAAGCAAGTAAGATTAACAAGATGGGGAAATCATGAGGTGGGGGAGGGAAAGATCCGTGAATAAAGGCACTTGTTTGCAAAGCCTGCCAGCCCAGGTTCAATTCCCAAGTACCCACGTAAAGCCAAATCCAAAGCAGTGCACATGTCTGACACTCATTAGCAGCAGCAGGAGACACTGGTGTGCCCATACACCTGCCCCCACACACAGCTGCTAACAAGTACATTAACTTTTTCTTTGTTTTGTGTTTTCTCTTTTTTTCTTTCTATTTTGTGTTTTTTTAATAAAGGAATTTTTTAAAAACCATCTCCTATATGCACATATGGGAAAACTTAAAAAATAGAAGCCCATTTTATGATTTATCATTCATACATGGGTGTGTATAGAGTAGGTCTGTGTATTCACATGCATGTGTGCATGGAGAGCCCCAGGCCAGTGTGGGCTGAGTTCAGCTGCTCTTCACCTTACTCACTGAGACGGCCTCTCGCTGAACCTGGATCTCATCAATTCAGCTAGACAAGCTCACCAGCAAGGCCCAGGACGCCCATCTCCACCGCGCCAGTCCTTGATTACGCTTGCATGCGTGCCGCCACCCCAGGCATTGTGTATTGGTACCAAAGATTCCAACGGAAATCTTCATGCTTGTGCCCACTGAGCCATGTTCCCAGTCCCAGAAATCTATTATTTTAGAGAAGGATTAAGCGAAGCCATGGTAAAATTCAGAGAAACTGGAAGACAGCATACGCACTACAAAATTAGATGAGTTATTGGTCTGAGTGTAGCCATAGAGGAAAAAACATCCTCCCACCCATGACATTGCTGCTGTGAGACGAGTTGTAGATTGGGCATGGTGAGGGAATCTGTGAATCCTGATTCTGAAAGAAGACCGGATACTGAGTCCTAAACTCTTCAGTATATGACACGCATCTGTCGGAGATTAAATCCTCACCAGCACTCACCTTTCTTCTTCCTTTCAGAGTGCCTTAACTAAATGCTGATTGGAGCCGGGCATGGTGGCGCATACCTTTAATCCCAGCACTCCGAAGGCAGAGGTAGGAGGATTAATGTGAGTTTGAGGCCAGCCTGAGACTACATAGCGAATTCCAGGTCAGCCTGGACTAGAGTGAGACCCTACCTTGAAACAAAATTGCTGATTGGAACATTCAAAAAGCACAGATTTATTTTCTCCACAGTTTAAGTCTCTGAAAGCGTCAGATCACTGTGCCATTGTGGTTGGCATCTGGTGAGGCTCTCTTCTATCTTACTGATGGCCTCCTTCTTATCGGGCATCTTTCCTCAGGGTGTGAGTAAAGAGAGCTCTGGTCTTTCTCTTTTTGTATGAACACAAGCCCTGTGGATTCAGATTCCCATCCTATGGCCTTTAACCTTGCTTGCCCCTGAAATGCGATGTCTCCAAATAATAACATTAGGGTTTAGATTTCCAACATAGAAATTTTGGGGGCATAACCCACTACTATATCTCCGCTCTGACCTGGCAAAAATCAGTGGCCTTTTCCCATGCAAAATATACTTAGCCATCCTAACAGTCTCCAAAGGTTTAACTCATTCCAGCATCAATCTTAAAGTTTACAGTGGCACTTTATCATCTAAGTCAGGTATGGACAAGACTCAAGATACAGCTATCCCGAGGCAAAATTCTTCTCCAGCCATGATCTGTAAAATCAAACTAATCACATGCCCCAAAAATACAACTATGGGTTAGAGGGTAGACATGTCCATCCTCAAAGGGAGAACTAAGAAGGAAGGGCTGGAAGTGGTGATGCACACTTTTAATCCCAGCACTCAGGAAGGAGAGGTAGGAAGATCGTCATGAGTTCAAGGCCACCCTAAGACTATATAGTTAATTCCATGTCAGCCTGGGCTAGAACAAGACCCTACCTCAAAATAAACAGCAACAAAAAGTAAAAAATGAATAAATAAAGATATGAAGAAAGCTATGTGGTAGTGCATGCCTTTAATCCAAGCATTTGGGAGGCAGAGGTAGGAGGATTGCTGTGAGTTCGAAGTCAGCCAGAGACTACATAATGAATTCCTGGTCAGCCTGGGCAAAAGACCTTACCTGAAAACACATCCCCACCCCACACCCCCAGAAAAAAGAAAAAGAAAGAACAAAGAGGTGATGGGTTTTCAGCAAGTCTACAACCTGGTGAAGCCAAGTCCCATGTATCTTTTCTTTTTTTTCTTTTCTTTCTTTCTTTCTTTCTTTCTTTCTTTCTTTCTTTCTTTCTTTCTTCCTTCCTTCCTTCCTTCCTTCCTTCCTTCCTTCCTTCCTTCCTTCCTTCCTTCCTCCCTCCCTCCCTTCCTTCCTTCCTTTCTTTCTTTCTTTCTTGTTTGGTTTTGATGTTTCGAGGTAGGGTCTCACTCTAGCCCAAGCTGACCTAGAATTCACTGTGTAGTCTCAGGGTGGCCTTGAACTTACGGCAATCTTCCTACCTCTGCCTCCCGAGTCCTGGGATTATAGGTGTGAGCCACCACAACCTTCTTAGATCTTAAATTTGAAAACACCTTCCTCCAGGCCCACTGGTTTGGCATTGCCACCTTCATGACGTTGAATGTGGCTAACCCCTTCTCTGCCCAGAGTCCTGACCAGGCAGTTTGGTGCCCAGGCAGCGCTTTGCCAGGGCTAACCCCAGAGCTGTACAGGACATCTTTCTACATTGAAGAGGAGTCAGCGTTGCCTCTCACATCACTCCCCACCCAAATCTGTGCACTGGAGCCAGATGAGGAAAAAAGCAGCTGTAATGTTCCTGAGATTGTCTTGGCGGTCACTGTCATTTTGTTGTTGTTATTGTTTGTTTGTTTGGGGGTGGGTATTTTTTGTTTTCATGTTTGTTTTCCCGAGGTAGGGTCTCACTTTAGCCCAGGCTGACTTGGAAGTTACTCTGTAAATCTCCGGCTGGCATCAATCTCACAGTGATCCTCCCAAGGGCTGAGATTAAAAGCACACACACCATCCCTGTCCACTTGGCCATCTTTCCCTACTCTTGAAAGACAGCAAGATTGCTCTATGGTCTCAATGGGTAGAATTTTTAAAAAAATAACAACATCCTTCCCTCCTTCCTTCCTTCACTCTGTCCTTCCTTCCTTCCCTCCCTCACTCACTCCTTTCTTCCTTCTTTCCTTTCTTCCTTCTTTTTTTGGCTTGGCTTTTCAAGGTTGTGTCTTATTGTAGCCCAGGCTGACCTGAAATTCACTATGGAGTCTCAGGGTGGCCTGGAACTCACGGTGATCCTCCTACCTATGCCCCACAAGTGCTGGGATTAAAGGCGTATGCCACCATGCCCAGCTTTTTTTTCTATTTGTAAATTAAACGGTCAGTTTGCTGGTATAATCCCTCCTCTCTGTCTCTCTCTCTCTTGCTCTCCTTGCAAATAAATAATTATAAAAGAAAAAGAAAAGCTTTTGGGTCTGGGGAGCTGGCTTACCAGTTTTGAAGGAGCTTGCTTGCAAAGTCTGCTGACCTGGGTTTGATTCCTTAAAACTGATGTAAAACCAACTGCACAAAATGGTGCATGCATCTAGAGATCATTTTCAGCAGAAAAAGGCCCAGTGGCCCCTATTCATTCATTCATTCTCTCTCTCCTCTCACAAATAATTGTAAAATTTTTGTATTATTTATTTATTTACTAGAGACAGAGAGAGAGAGTGAGAATGGGAGCACCAGGACCTCTAAACCATTGCAAACAAACTCCGGACACATGTGTATCTGGCTTACCTGGGACCTGATGAATTGAACTTGGGTCCTTAGGCTTTGCAGGCATGTACCTTAATGGCTAAACTATCTCTCCAGCCCTCAAAATATTTTTGTGTTTATTTTTATTTATTTGTTTGAAAGCGAGAGAGAAAGAGGCAGACAGAGACAGGGCGCTCCAGGGCCTCCAGCCACTGCAAATGAACTCCAGACACATGGGCCACCATGTGTATCTGGCTTACATAGGACCTGGTGAATCAAACTTGGGTCCTTGGGCTTTGCAGGCATGTGCCTTAATGGCTAAACCATCTCTCCAGCCTTAAAAATATTTTTTGTTTATTTTTATTTATTTATTTAAAAGCGACGGACAGAGAGAGAGAAAAAAGGCAAATAGGGAGAGAGAGAATGGGCGCACCAGGGCCTCCAGCCACTGCAAACAAACTCCAGACACGTGCGCCCCCTTGTGCATCTGGCTAACGTGGGTCCTGTGAAATCAAGCCTCAAACCAGGATCCTTAGGCTTTGCAGGCAAACACTTAACCACTAAACCATCTCTCCTAAAAATATTTTTTAAAAGAAGAAACACTTTCTGGAACTGGGGATATGGATCCGTGGATAAATGTGCTCACTGCAGAAGCCTGGATACCTGATTTCAGAACCTCAGACCCTGGGTACAAGCCATAACTTATAGGATGCTTCTATAGTTGAAAGCAAGAAGGGAGGTTCAGCTAGAATTTTCCCATGGCTCATGGACCAGCACAGCTGTGAACAACAATGAGAATAACAGGAGAATGTACCTCAAAGGAGGTGGCAGACAGGACTGAAATGCAGTAGTAGTCCTAGGACCTCCACCTGTGCACTGGGCACACATGTGGACACACATGAGCTTCCCCACCAGGCCTGGTGGTCTGCATGCGGAATCTCCGTGCACAGGAAGTCAAGGCACAACAACCAGTATTTCAAGGTCACCTTTGGTTACAGAGCACTTAAAGGCCAACCTGGGCTGCATGAGACATTTTCAACAAAAGAAGGAGAAGAAGAGAAGGAAAGAGAAGAGAGGAGAACGGAAAGGAAAATTAAGAAAGGAAAGCTTTTTCGACTCCTACAATCTAGATAAACAGTTGTCCAAATCTCAATGTTCTGGAACAGCTCCCTTTTTCAATATATCTCTTCCCTCTAGCATTTTATTATAAAAGGGAAGGCGGACCTAATCTACAGGTTCCAGGCTTTGCTTAACAACCTGCTAAGATCTTATTTTCTTGCTTGTCAGATTTTTTACCAGCACTATGATAGAGTCCTGCCACATTTTCTCCTGCTGTATAGCTGAACACATTCATCCCCCTGCAGACTTCACCACAATGGGCCTTAATATTCGTGCAACTGGCTTTTCCGCTCTCTTGGGCTTTCCCTTCTTTCTGGGTGCTCTTCCGGGGCTGGTCTGCCCTGTCTGCACTACTTTGCCATGCCTCCGAAAATTGAGGAAATCGAGGATTTCCTGCTCACGGCCAGGCGGAAGGACGCCAAGTCTGTCAAGATCAAGAAGAGCAAGGACAATGTAAAGTTCAAGGTGTGCTGCAGCAGATGCCTGTGCACCTTGGTCATCACACACAAGGATAAATTATTTGTAAATCATTACATATAAGATTAAAGATACCAACTAATATAGAAAGCCTTCCTTTCTCTGCTTTCTGTTTAAAAAGGGAGCCACGGCCAGGGCCGATCATCCTAGCTATTTAGGAGGGTGAGTCAGAAAGGCTGAAAGTTCAAGGCCAGCAGTTCAGGTAGACTAAATGTCCAGCAAAGCACTTGGGAGGAGGAGATAGGAGACTCAGTAATCAAGGTCACCCTTGGCTACGAGGGGAGCTCAGACAAGCCTGGGCTACCTGAGACCCTGACTGTAACACACACACACACACACACACACACACACACACACACACACACAAGACTCAAGACCATGTAGTAAAACAGAACAAAATTCTGATCAGAGTTTTTAACATCAAGGAGTCTGAGGCTTAATTTATCTACATCTTGCTTGCCTGTTCCATTGGACTTTGCCCCGTTAAATTGAGACCCTTCCTGTCTATTCAGTGAAAGGCCCCAGCACTTCCCAGAAGGCCTGGCACTTACTGGACACACAGCATTCTGGGTGAAAGATTCACAGGACAGACTTCTCGGCCCAGAAAGAAGCCCTTTCATCATCCAGAGCATTTCTGAGGTTTTGTATGAAAATGTTTGCTTCCAGCATGAGTAATATATTACTTACTCACCTGGCCTGCTTTTGGGAACAGGGAGCTTGGAGGGGAGAAGCATCAGTTGGTTTTGTACACTCTGCTTTTTGCTAGTTTCTGTACTATCCTTTCCAGATTTCGTGTGTCATACTAAACCTAAATTCTCCCAAAAAGCCTTTGATTTTTTTTAAATTTATTTGCAACCAAAGAAAAATAGAGAGAAGAGAGACAAAGAGAATGGGCAGGCCAGGGAGATGAATTCCAGATGCATGCTCCACTTAGTGCATCTGGTTTTATGTGGGTACTGGAGAATTGAACCCTGGCTATTCGGCTTTACAGTCATGTACCTTAACCACTGAGCAATCTATCCAGCCCAGCCTTTGCCTTCAATGTTTTTAAGGCTTATTCTCTGATGGTTCAGTCATAAGTACAAGAATCACTTGTAATATTTTGTGAGTGTACAGCTGATAGAAGTTTGCTTAAAGTTACCAAAAGCCAAGGGTTGCACAGTAGCCAAATGCTGCTATTATGTCCACATTCAATGTCTATTCAGATACATTTTCCCGTTCTAATTCTGGGATTATCCAGTCAACAGCCTCATCTATAGAGCTTTCTTGAAGAATGACATCTGTTATCTCTGCTATCTCTGTACAATGGCACTTCGCATCCTTCACACACACACACACACACACACACACACACACACACACACACACACCATAAAATCAACAGTAAATACTAACAGTGAATATATTAAGGTCAAAACATAAATGCATAGAGTGGGTATAAGTATAATCGTGAGAGTTTACCATTTGAGTCACTATTTGGTCTGAAATACTAGTAGCTAACTTTGTAGGAACAATGTATGTCTGACTGGTTCTCGAGCTATACTGCCCAATAAAACAGAGCCACCCGTGCCTTTGTAAATGCAGACACAACAATTAAAACTTCAGGGCTGGAAAGACGGCTTAGCAGTAAAGGCGCTTGCCTGTGAAGCCCAAGGACCCAGGTTTGACTCTCCAGATCAAATGTAAACCAGATGCACAATAGGTGAGGCAGATGCAAGCGGCCCATGCCCACTAGATGGTGGAAGCGTCTGGGGTTAGATTTCAGTGGCTGAGGCCCTGGCATGCCAATTGTCTCTCTCCCCTACTCCCTCTCTCTCTAAAATAAATAAAATAAAATAATAAAACCTCAGTGCGGGATCTGCTGCACGCACATGAGGATCTGAGCTCAGAGCCACATGGAAAATATCAGGTGTGGCGGCTCACACTTGCGATCCCAGCACTGGCGAGCGAGAGACAGAAGAGCCCCGGGGCTTGCTGGCCAGCTGAACCAGTGAGTTCTTGGTTCACCCAGAGAGCTTTTCTCATAAAAATAAACCACCTGCAGCCTCCAGCCTCCACACATGCATGTGCCCACAAATAAATGCACAAACAGCAGTCTCACTAACTACATTTCAATGTCATAAGTGGTCAGTTAAAGTATTGGACAAGATAGATAACAGCAGTTGGCTGTCATCCTAGAGTTCTGTAAGAATTCTACAGGCTCACCCTTGGGCTGATGAGTGCCTTTAACCTCTAGATGGCATGTGGGATCAGCTCACTGGATACAATGCAGGACACCAGGTGAATTTGAGTTTAAGACAAGTAACAATTGTTTTAGTATAATTATGCCCCCTAAATGTTTCATAAGATATGGTATACTCAAAAATCAAAAACAATTGAAACTGTATGTTTATTTCTGTATTTTCTATTGGCTGAATCTGGCCACCCTATCTGAAAAGGAAAATGAAAGTGTCTTCCCCAGGGGGCTGGATTCTTGAGCCACAAGGAGCTTATACATGAGAAATTTAGAAGGATCAATAGTTTAAAAGACACTAACAACAAAAGAAAGGGTCTATCTACGTGTGAAGAAAGCAAAGAAGTAAAGAAGGACTGAGAAGGCTCCCAAATATATTTACTGTGATCTGTTTTTCCTCTCTTAAGTTTCCATAATGGATAAAAGGCAAGATCCTATGTACCTGCCAAACTGCTAGTTCTCAGACATAAATAGACAACTGAAGCTTTTGTTCCTATACCATTTACTGATTCTAAACCTATATTTTTTCCTATTAAAAAAATAGGGCTTGGTCTGAAGAAATAGCTTAGTGGTTAAGGCACTTACCTACAAATCTAAAGGACCCAGATTCAATTCTCCAGGACCAATGTATAAGCCAGATGCACAAGGTGGCACATGCATTTAGAGTTCATTTGCAGTGGCTGAAGGCCCTGATGAACCCATTCTCCCTCTCTGTCTATCTGCCTCTCACTCTCTTTATCTCTCATCCATAAAATAAATAAAATAAAATAAGATTAGAGAGATGATTCAGCAGTTAAGGTGCTTGCCTAAAAAATTAGGAACTGGAGTGATAGCTCAGTGGTTCAGACCTTTACATGCACAACCTAGTAACCTGAGTTCACGTCCCCAGCACCTATGTGAAGCCAGATGGACAAAAGGGTACCTGCATCTGGAGTTCATTTGCAGTGGCTAGAGGCCCTGGTGTGCACATTATCTCTCTGTTTCCAAATAAATAAATAGAAATATTTTAGAAATGTATTTTTAAAAATTTATATAGGCTGAGTATGGTGGCATATACCTTTAACCTCACAGCACTTGGGAGACAGTGGGGAGGATCACTATAATTTTCAAGGCCACCCTGAGACTACACAGTGAATGTCAGGTCAGCCTGGGCTACAATGAGAACCTACCTCAGCCAGGCGTGGTGGCGCACACCTTTAATCCCAGCACTCAGGAAGCAGAGGTAGGAGGATCGCCGTGAGTTCGAGGCCACCCTGAGACTACATAGTGAATTCCAGGTCAGCCTGAGCCAGAGTGAGACCCTACCTCGAAACCCCCTCCCCCCAAAAAAAGAACCTACCTCAAAAAAAACAAAAATAGTCTAAGTTTATTTCTTCATGTTTCCATGTGTGAACTAGAAATAAGGAAGAAGAGAGAAAGAATAATACCCATAGAAACTATTTTGGGCAAAGTATGCCTAAAATTAAGAACAAGAGGGACCAATTTGACTTTCCTCCATTTTCATTCCCACCAGATCTGTGCCTCACTGGGTGAAACCCACCCATGAGGGCTCATTTTTCTCACTTCCAAGTGCCATGGACTAATGGCTTGAGGAACTACACTTCTGACATATGAATCTGGGAGCCACATTAAAGCCACAGCACCATTGTTAGGCACTTGAGTTGTTTCCAGTCTTGCTACCAATTCGGAATTGATTAACCCTGATTTAAGGCAAACTTAAAATTGATCTATTATTCTGCTGGGATAGTAAATAGTGACTTGAAATGCAAGTCACTCCAGGATTAGAGTCAAGATTCTTCCCCTTAAAAACTATATATCACCACAATATTTTGAATCTTATTTTATTCATCCCTATTTAATACTCTACCTGAGTGTGAAAATGATAGAGATTGTGTGTATGAATTATTCCAAACTCTGAAGAATAGTACAAATAAAATTACATAATTTTCAGCACCATTTCTTTGTGAGAGGTAAAAATGACATATTGCCTGGCACGGTGACACACAACTTTAATCCCAGCACCGGGGAGGCAGAAGAAGGAAGATCACTGTGAGTTCAAGACCAGCCAGGGACTACATAGTGAGTTCCAGGTCAGCCTGGGCTACAGTGAGACCCTACCTAAAAAAAAAAAAAAAAAAAAAAAAGGCATATTATGATAGGATCAGATTCCCACAACTCCAGCCTGGCTTGAAAGAAAACACAAGGTGCTGAAAAGGGAGAGGGAGATACCCTCAATAGCTACCTGCCTGGGACACCGACCTAGTTAAGTTGTCCTTTCCTGCAAGGAAGAGGAACTGGGGGAAGAGAAGATCTCCATTACTTAACCTTATTCTGTGTGGGAGGAGACTGGGGCGTGATTGACCCACCACTGGGTTCCCTCCACCCTGCTGCCCCTGTGATATGTGGAGAGGCCTGGCTTGTAATAAGAAATCTCTCTGGGGCTTGAGGGATGGCTTAATAGTTAAGGCATTTGCCTGCAAAGCCAAAGAACACAGGTGCGATTCCCCAATACCCACGTTAAGGCAGATGCACAGGTTGGCCCGTGCGTCTGGTGTTTGTTGCAGTGGCTAGAGGTGCTGGTGTGCTCAGTCTCTCTACCTATCTCTCTCTCTAAATATAAATATAAATATAAATATAAATGTAAACATCTGCATTAGGTCTCAGAGATTGAGAGGAAAGTGGACACCCAGTATATTGTTAAGAAATTCCTCTGCAATATCAGGCAGGAGAGAAAGATGGAAAAATAAAGGACATGAGAAGGGAAAAGAGCCCCACCCCAGAGACTTTTTGAAGTCTCCCTAGCTGAGGTGAGAATGCCAGCACAACCCACAAAATTCACCATGAAGATTGCTAACGTAGAGAGACATTTCTTATATAGAGACATTTCAGTAAGAGTGTTGAACTAGGAATGAATCACATGAACAAAGCATGCAAGACCTCTGAGTGTACCTTATCCTCTCCCAGGTGTAAATCTGAAGAGTACAAGCCTTGTTTACACACATCATGTCTCTGGGATCTAGAGTTTTATCTTGTCAGTCGGTTGTCAGTCTTGTCCAATGCATCGCAGAAAACAACCCAAGATCTCATTTATAAAACAATCAACCAACCGAAAAATCAAAACTTCAGAAACCAAGATCTTACAAGTGGCTATTAAGACTCTCAAATGTATGAGGAAGCTTGAACCATGTCCATTATGTAAGCTATTCTCTCTCTCTATCTCTCTTACTCTCCCTTCCTTCCCCTCCTTCCCTTCTCCCTCCCTCTTCCTCTCCCCCTTCTTTCCTTCCATAATGCCTATTCTTAAAATCTATTTAAAGCCAGGCATGGTGGCACATTCCTTTAATCCCTGCACTCCAGAGGCAGAGGTAGGAGGGGCACTGTGAGTTCGA
This sequence comes from Jaculus jaculus, assembly GCF_020740685.1. NCBI lineage: Eukaryota > Metazoa > Chordata > Mammalia > Rodentia > Dipodidae > Jaculus > Jaculus jaculus. Next base: position 3,652,486 of record NC_059114.1, on the reverse strand, counting down.
GGCCACCCTGAGAATACATAGAGTGAGACCCTACCTTGAAAAACAAAACAAAATCTATTTAAAATTTTTCTTAATAAACTGATTTGCTACATGATGATTCATCCTGAAAGCCTTTTCTGTAGCACAGTCAAGTTTTGGCTGAGGAGAGGTCTCTGAAAAGAATTCTTCAGGCTGCTAGCAGGAGAGAGGGAGAGAGCAAGCGAAAGCTTTGGCATACACTTTTAATCCTAGCACTTGTGAAGCACAAGTTAGATCACCATGAGTTCAAGGCCAGCCTGGAACTACAGAGTGAATTTTGGGTTGTCCTGGGCTAGAGAGAATAAAATCCTACCTCAAATAATAATAATAATAATAACACAGAGAGAGAAGAGAGAGATGTTCTAGAAAGCAAGAAGACTCTGTATCTAAATACTTGTATTTGTGTCCCATTTTACTAAGCATCTGTCTGGTGGTAAGCCAACTGCTATCTCAGAAAGTCAAGCATGCCATCTGCAAATAGAGAAAATAGCATCTTCTAGAATTGTGCATGACTGTCAAGGAAGATGGAGCATAAGAAAACAGTGCCTTAGAAAGCCTAACTGAAACATGGGCAAGGTCAGACCGAACCTGAAGTAAAGGAAGAGGAGGCTAGCCACATTTTTTTTTTTTTTCCAACTCAGGGATTTCCCTCTATAGAGACTGACATCACTGGAATTGGTTAACCAGAGCACCAACTGCTTCAGGCCAGAGTTGGCCATGAGACTCCTGAAGGACCTGGCCTAGTAGAACTCACCCCTCCAGCCAGGTCTGCTCTGGGAATGACAGCAGTCCCAAGAGAGTGCAGCAACATTTCAGTCACAGCCAAGGCCTTTCACAACAGGAGAAGCTCCCTCGCAGGGACGCTGCTCCTCTGATCCATTCTGCTTTGACTTCAAGCGAGGGTGTGGAGAGGCCAGCCCCATGAGAAACCTAAATGTCTGTGACGGGAAACTGAGGATGGCTTCTCAGGATAAGGGCCCTAAGTTCTTCTAGGAGAAAAGACTTAATGAAGGGCAGAGCATAGAAGTGAACCTCCATTTCCCTGTGGTTACCAGACACTTAGGTTCAGAAAACCAATGCAAAGCTTTCCTGTGTCATAAATTAGAAAACAGAAATTGGTAAGGGAAAAATGGACCTATTTATAATTTAGTCAGACAGGGAAGAGAAAGACTCCAAATTTCTCTCTGCCTTTTCTGTCACAGTGCTAGAATTTTATAGAAAAACTGGAACAAAAGTCTGAAAATAGTCACCTACTCATTGACCTGTGAGGAAAGTGTAGATCCTCTTCCTGTGAAGCAAGTTTCTCCTCTGGCTTCCGCCAAGACTTCCCCCCAGCACAAGATTCCCTGGAAAACTTTAAGTTGGGGACAAGGCCCATTGTTTCAAAGGTCTGATACCTGAAAAAAATTGGGGTATATGTATGTCTGTCTTCAGATATTTGTTCTCCAGCCAGGGTCAAGGTCACAGATAGACCAGGGCTCAGAAAGAATTGGCCTTGAGCTAGCTCTCTGGTTAGCACATACCGAAAGAAACTTTCCTTGAGTGTGCCCTGTGAGGAGCAAACGTGCACACGCTGAGTTCTATGTGGGGCCTCATGTTGCCGTCGTCTGGGATCTTTAATGGAAAGCCCAATGGGATTGAATTTGTCTTTCTTTTTTTTAATATTTTTTTGTTCATTTTTTATTTATTTATTTGAGAGTGACAGACACAGGGAGAAAGACAGATAGAGGGAGAGAGAGAGGATGGGCGCGCCAGGGCTTCCAGCCTCTGCAAACGAACTCCAGACACGTGCGCCCCCTCGTGCATCTGGCTAACGTGGAATCTGGGGAACCAAGCCTCAAACCGGGGTCCTTAGGCTTCACAGGCAAGCACTTAACCGCTAAGCCATCTCTCCAGCCCTGAATTTGTCTTTCTACTCAATGTTCAGCACGGTGAACATGGGTTGTGAATGTGATGATGGAAAGAGCAAATGCCACAAATTGAGATGTGGGTTTTCCTCCTGAGAAGATGAATACGAAACTTCTCCCAACTCAGCACAGCACCAGCTGAACATCCTGTGCTTCCCAAGTCTGTCTGTCTGTCTGTCTATCTATATATCTATCTCTCTGTCTCCATCTCTCTCGCTTCCGACTCTTGTGCCTTTTTCTTTCAAACCTGCATGTTGGCTTGATTCAAGCTCCAACCTTCATTATAAAATCCTTTCATTGTTGTTGTTGTGAGGTAAGGTTTCACTCTAGCCCAGACTGACCTGGAACTTACCCTGTAGTCCCAGGCTGGCCTCAAACCCACAGAAATCCTCCTTCTTCTGCCCCCCAGTGCTGGGATTATTCCCCTCTCATCCTTTTGTTCAAGTATCACCTTTTAAGAGACCCTTCCTGACTATTCCACTGTCCAGCAGGGAGACATGTCTTCTGGGACTGTGATCCTGTGGACTGGCAGCATGCACAGGAATGCCGAGATCAAAGGCACCATGAGGAACCAAGCAGAACTCTTTAGCCAGGGACCCCCAGGGACTTGTTCTGAGTTGCCTGGCAATAAACTCCAAATGATGGCTGCTTCTCTCCCTATGGGGATTGGCCACAGTTTCCCAGGTGCTGAGAAGCTGACACCCCTAAAAATACACAACCTTTTTATCAAATCTACTCTCTTGTCTTCTCTGTAGGACAGGAAAAGCATACACTGTGGATGGATCCTTTTCTGGAGCCCAGTGCATGAGGAGCATGTGGCTCTGCCCTCCATCTGGAGCAGGCTCAGGGCATCTCTACCAGGAGTTCCAACTGTGGCTCTTGGCAAGAGAAGCCAGAAGCACTAAGAGCTATCAGAAGAAGATGAATTACTTCTGGATGCAAGCATTAGAGGAAGTGATACAGTCTTGCATTTAGGGACTGGTATCTAGTTTTTATTTTTTTTTATTTTTTTTTAAATTTATTGGCAAGCATAGAAAGAGAGAGAGAAAGAAAAAGAGGACAGAGAAAATGGGTGCACCGGGGCCTCCAGCCACTGCAAAGGAACTCCAGATTCATGTGTCACCTTGTGCATCTGGATTACATGGGTACTAGGGAATCCAATGCTAAGCCATCTCTACAACCCTAGAAAAGTTGCTTTTGAAAAGTACTACTTTAAAAATGTCTATGCCAGACATGGTGGCGCATGCCTTTAATCATAGCACTTGAGATGCAGAGGTAGGAAGATCACTGTGAGTTCAAGGCCAGCCTGAGATTACTACATAGTGAATTCCAGGTGAGCCTGGACTACAGTGAAGAACTTACCTCAAAAAATCAAAAAAGGGTTGGAGAGATGGCTTAGTGGTTAAGGCACTTGCCTAGGATGCCTGAGAACACACGTTTGAATCTCCAGGTCCAACATAAGCCAGAAGCAGTGACACAACCATGCAATGTTGCATATGCACACAAGAGGGCACAGGCATCTGGAGTTCATTTGCAGTGGCTGCAGGCCCTGGCTTGCCCATTCTTTCTCTCTCTCAAAATAAATAAAAAATAATAATTAAAAAATATTTTAAAGAAATAAAGCTGGGCATTGCGGCACAAGCCTTTAATCCCAGCACGCAGGAGGCAGAGCTAGGAAGACCGCCATGAGTTCAAGGCCAGCCAGAGACTTCATAGTGAATTCCAGATCAGCCTGGGCTTGAGTGAGATCCTACCTTAAAAAAAAAAAAAAAAAAAAAAAACCTAGACTTCGTGGTCTAAGCCTTTAATCCGAACACTTGGGAGGCGGAGGTGGGAGGATCCTGAGACTCCATAGTTAATCCCAGGTCAGCTTGAGCTAGAGTGAAACCCTACCTTGAAAAAGTAAATATAAAAGTAAATATATATACACACACATATATATATACACATATATATATACACACACATACACACATACATACATATATACATATATATATATATAATGTATGTATGTGTATATATATATATATAATATTTAATAAAATATGTACCAATCAAAGGAGACTAAGATGATGGCAATAGACAGTAATAGAAAAGAGTAACCAAACGAACAGCTGGACAATTACAGAGATAACTATTGGCTCAATTCAAACTGAATTGAGAGGCCTTATAGTGATTGTGGTACCTTAATTCCTTGCATCTTGAGGACCCAAAACTGGAAAATTTGGAAACTACAGTCTAGTTTGGAAAGGTGTTTGGAGCCTGTGAGGTCAGACCAATAGGATGGAGTCTGGAGAAAGGAGGGAAGAGGAGGAGACGGAAGACAGTGGGTGGGGAGAGTCAAGGAGGAGAGAAGAAAAGATTCCCAAAGACCAAATTGTCCATGTCAGAGAAGGGGAGTCACCTGGTCGACTGTCAGGGAATCTAATATGATTATGTCATGACTTCATAAATTAAGTTTTCCCAATTCTGTCTCTTCTTTGGACCCTAAGCAAAATCCAAGCATGTTTACCCTGGCAATCTGGGCAGTCTGAAGGCCTCCCGTCCACACAAACTTTCACAGCTGCATGCTGACCTCCTTCACTTTCAGTCAAAAGCATGTAATTCCCTCTTTCTCTCCTCCATCGTCCTCCTCCTATAAGCTGCCAGGACTTACAGCTTGCATGCCCTGTGGTTTTTCTCTTAAATTCTGGTAGAAGGGTACAGTGTACCAACTCTTTACATAGGTTACATGTTATATGTTCTCTAGAGGTGATTTAAAGAATATGGAGTGTGTTGGAGTATGTGCCTTGGTAATGTGCAAGTAATATTGTATTTTACAGAAGGAATTGGAGCATCAGTGGATCATCACCAACACTCATAGTGAGGCAGTTTAGAGGTGATGGGACCCCGAAGTGAATGGCTTCCTCCTGGATTAAACATGGGAATGGTCCTTGGGCCTATTGGTCATTGCACTATACCAAAAGTCAGAAATTTCAGAAAGTCTGACCTTTTCTTATCTCTACTACTTAAGGATTCCTGCCAACTCCCTTCTGAAGAGGTTCTTCCTAGAGAATTAAGATTTCTGAGAAGATTGCATGTTTCCAGAAATCCTGAACCCTGATATCTGACCTCAGGACTAGACTGGCTAACTCAACCATCCACCTCTAGGGCTCATAAAAAACCCAACCTGAGTCCTGAGATGGGCTTCTCAAACACCCTGTTGCCTCTCTGGGCACAAGCTCTGCCTTCCTTCTTTCTCTTAATCCCCCCCACACACCCTTAAAGCTCTTCCTCCTAAAGCTCTAAGCTACAGTAAAATGTGTCTGAACCTTATCCTCGGCTCTGTGGATTTCATTCACCAAATTAAGAGGACAATAATCCTGAGACACCCCGAATTACCAATGTGTTGGCATGTCATATTGGCACATTGGCGAGGAACCCCAAAATTCCTGTATCAATAGGATATCAAAAGACTGCTGCTCTGTACTGATCAACTAATTTCTTGTTCTCTCTTACTTCACCTCTTGCTTTCCATCCTACTCCAAAATAAAGGGAGAGTGCTCAAAACTAAAATTAACAAATAGTAAAATGACATTTTCTTATACTCAGGATAACAGCAATTTACCAAAGGTGGTAGTCTTCTCAGAATGGCAGACAACACATGAAGCTCCCTTAGTTGTCACACCTAGGACAAGTTGCTTAACATGTTTGAGTTCAGTTTTGTCTTCCGGAAAATGGTGATAATGGTACAAAAGATCAGGAGAAGAATTCAGCGAGCTTTGGTCAACTGTTTCAAACAGTTCAAAGAGAAGAATTCTTGGGAAGTGACTGGTCGAGTGTGTTTTTAACAGAATGCAATGCAGTTGTTATTCATTGTCCATAGGATGACTCAAAAACAAATGCCAATGAAAATGTCACATATCTAAAAAGGATTTTATAATCTGTATTTAGTCTCCTGAGCAGAAAGAAACATATCAGATATGCTTCTGGTGCTGATTTATTTTTTATTTATTTGTTTATTTATTTATTTGACAAAGAGGGAAGCAGAGAGAGAGAATGGGTGCGCCAGTGCGTCCAACCACTGGAAATGAACGCCCAGACATGTATGCATCCTGTACATCTGGCTAACATGGGTCATCGGGAATCAAACCAGGGTCCTTTGGCTTTGTAGGCAGGCACCTTAACTGCTAAGCCATCCCCTCCAGCCCAAAAATCTGGGGTTTTTGTGGGTGTGTGTGTGTGGTTATCCGAGGTAGGGTCTCACTCTAGTTCAGGCTGACCTGGAATTTTATATGTAGTCTCAGGGTGGCCTCAAACTCCTGGTGATCCTCCTACTTCTGCCTCCTGAATGCTGGGACTAAAGGCATGAGCCACCACACCCCTGCTTTTGGTGTTTATTTTTAATATCAAGTGTATCTTCCATTAGACATGAGTTAACATGACTTACAATCCTATCTCATGTACACTCTGGTTTACAAAATCATGGAGATGGGTAACTTGTCTCTTTATGTTTGTTACTTGAAATGTTCCAGGCACTGTTACAAATAATTCAAAAATATTGTGTGGGGCTAGACACATGGCTCATTGGGTAATGTACTCATCACACAAGCACAAGGACCTGAGTTTGGACTCCCAACACCTATGGAAAACACTAGGTATGGTGGGTCTCTATAATCCCAGAGCTACAAAGGGCAACTAGCCAACCCAGGGAACTCTAGTTTCAAAGAGAATCTGCCTCAAAGAATGAGGTGGGGCTGGAGAGATGGCTTAGTGGTTAAGGCATTTGCCTATGAAACTTAATGACCCAGGTTTGAATCCCCAGATCCCACATGAGCCAGATGCACATGGTGGCACAGGTGTCTGGGTTTTGCAGCAGCTAGAGGGCCTGGCACACCCAAAATGCTCTCACTCTCTCTTATATGCTTTCTCACTCTATCTCAAATAATTAAATAAATAAATTTTTTAAATGAGGTGGAAGGCAAGAGAGGTTGCTCAGTAGTTAAGTCATTTGTTTGTAAAGCCTGATGACCTAGGTTCGAACCTATACTACCCAATTAAAACCAGATGCACAAAGTTCATTTGCAGTGACAAGAGGATCTGCTGTGTCTATTCTGTCTCCCTCTCTCTCTTTCCCTGTCTCTCTCGCTCTCTATCTCTCTCTCTCCCTCCCTCCCTCCCTCACTATTTGTTCCACTTTTTAAAAAAATATTTTTCCCTTTTTGATGGACAACTACCATAATTATAGACAATAAACCATGGTAATTCCCTCCCCTTTCACTTTCCCCTTTGCAATTCCACTCTTCATCATATTCCCTCTCTACCTCTTCTTCACTCTCTGTTCTTACAAATAAATAAAGATTTAAAAAAAAAAAAAAAGTAGATAGTGATTTAGGAAGATCCTCTTCCATATCCACAGCTGGCCTCTATAGATACATGTGCTTAATATACAAACACATATGTACAACACACACACACACACACACACACACACACACACACAAAAGACTATCTGGTTCTAGTAACAACCATAATTTGGAAAATAAATGTCTTAGATTTGGATAGATTACATAACCTACAACCTCCAAATTTTGATGGAGACCAAAAAGAAGGATTTCTGGCCCTTACCGAAGTTCGTTGTGGATCAGTGGTGACTCTATTCTACATCTTACTTGCTAAGCCACCTCTCCCACCCTCTGGTCCAGCCATATCACATCTGTATTACAAGGGGACCTAAGCTAAAGGAAAATGACAGAAACAGAAGTCATTTCTCTTGATGGCTGTGTGGTTAAGTGGACACGTGCTGCTTCTGATGTGTCCACTAAAGCTGCTTCCGTGGTGATGGCAGCGGAGAGTGTGGATGGGGAGCACAAATCTAAACCAGTGGAAAGCATGAGTAACCTTCCCACAATGCACAGCAAAGTACTAGGAGCAATAGTCTATGTTACTATGATGTCCTCACCCAAACCAGAGACACAAGAACATTGAGACGTGGAGTTTACTAAAGTTCTCAAAGTCTCCTCACGGGCCATAGGCTTGAGATTTTGAAACAGAGAGATCTCTTCCAGAACCGTGATAGACAGGCCCCCCAGTAATGACCCTCCTAAATTAGCTAGGTAGAAGTAATGGACCATGAGGAGGTTGGCAAATCCATACACGTCACCCCTGTAGCAGACAGCTTCAGGTTCGCTGAGATGAACTTCCAGACCGGGCACAGTTATGGGGGAAGGGATTTATTGAAGCTTACAGATCCAGGGGAAGTTCCCTAATGGCAGAAGAAGCTGGCCTGTTTTAACAAGACCAAGCAGAGAGAGAGAAGCACAAGCCTAAAAGCCACACAGCACAGCACCCTTCAGGACCTCCACCTAGGCACACTTTGCATATCTCTAGATTGAAATTTCAAACCCACCACTACACCTTAAGATCTAACCACCAGTGACATTGCCTCTAGAAAATCACTTTACTGTATATCAGCCCACAATAATGATGGGCAATTTCTTGTGCAACAATACTAACTATGCAAGTGTTTATTAACAATTTATGTTAAACCAAGACCAAATATGAATTAACAATCCTGTTTAGTAAAGAACGCTTGCATTTACAACTAGCAAAGTCATATAACATAGGAGGCATAGAGAAGGAAAATAAATTCAACAATAAATAAAAAATCATGGATTAGAGAGATAACTCTGTGGTTGAGGCATTGGCCCACGAAGCCCAAGGACCCAGGTTCAATTCTTCAGGACCCATGTAAACCAGATGCACAAATTGGAGCATGCATCTGGTGTTCATTTGTAGTGGCTAGAGGATCTAGCATGCCCATTCTCCCTCTCTTTATCAGGCTCTCTCTCTTAATTAATTAATTAATTAATTAAAAGTGATATTTCTGTACATTAAATTTTTATTTTTATTTTTATGCTTGCATGTGAATGTGTGTGTGCATGCATGCACAACAAAGCCAAGGTCTCTTGCCACTGCAAATGAATGCTTGACTAGCTTTATGTGAGTGACTGAGAAATTGAACCCAGGCTTGAAGGTTTTGCAGGCAAGTGCCTTTAACTGCTGAGACATCTCCCCACCTCCTACCCTGCATGTCCTCAATAGGCCCAAGTGTCCCACATTCTGGGACAGTGCAATCGTGGGCACCTGAGACCAGAGCCCCAGAATCAACATCACAGCCAAGGCATGGCGGTGCACACTTATAACCCCAACTCTGTGCGGGGAGCCAAGACAGGAGGCTCCTCAGGACTTACTGGCTAGGTAGTTGCGCAAAAGCAATGTGGTCCAGACTCAGTAAGACATCCAAAATCAACCTCTGGCTTCCAAATACAAGCACATAACATATGAGCATGATCGCTGTGCATGCGAACTGTGGTGCTTTCAATGAGATGCCCCCCACGACCTCTTGAGTTCTGAATGCTCGATTCCAATGGGTGGCAATTTGGGAGATAGAGCCTTGGTGGAGGAGGTGTGTTTTGGGGAGTAAACTTTGGGGTGTTGTAGCCAGCTCCCCTTTGCCTAAGCTTGACTCACTCTCCTGCCGCTGTTTTCCACCTGCTGTGGCAGAGGTGATGCCCAGCCTCTGCTTGTACCATGCTTTCCCCTGCCATCATGGAGCTTTCCCTCCAGACTGTGAACCAACATAAAACCTTTCATCCCATCAGCTACTTTTCTTTTAAAGATTTTATTTTATTTATTTATTTATTTGACAGACAAAGGGGGGAGAGAGAGTGAATGGGCACCCCAGGGCTTCCAGCCACTGCAAACAAACTCTTGTGCATCTGGCTAACGGGGGTCCTGGGAAATAGAACCTGGGTCCTTTGGCTTTGCAGGCAAACTCCTTAACCACTAAGCAATCCCTCCAGCCCTCACCAGCTGCTTTTGATCAAATATTTTCTCCCAGCAATGCTAAGATGACTAAAACATGCACCACACACACAGGAAAAAAAGGATAACTTTTCAGCTAGTGAACACAAGAAAATAAACTATTACTGTGTAAGTTACTCATGCTGGGCAATAAAGAACCCCCCCCACAAAAAAAAAAAAAAAAACAACTTAACCACTGCAAACAACCACATGGCTCTGCTGTCTGAGGTGGCTTTGAGGAGGAAATGCCCTATCCCAGGCCCATGTGTTGTGGGCTTACGTACCTGCTGATGACCTTTGGGGAATTGGATCCTGAGGGCTCTGACTTAATCCTGTACTAGGGTTAGAATATGATGACATTGTTGAGAAACAGTGACGAGTAGAGTCGACTTGGAGGAAATAGGCCCCAGGAGTGAAGTGGGGTCCTGGTAAGATGTCTGTTGTCCCCTGCCACTGTCTCTGTTTCTCAGAGACCTGGAACCACGGAGCCAGAGAACCATGTACTGAAGTCTCGAAACCCATGAGCCAAAGTAAATCTTCCTTCCCTCAAACTGCTTCCTTGAAGTGTTTGCCACAGGGATGAAAAGTGTACCTTTCCCATGGTTCAGCGCCTCAGGAATTCAGATGGGGTGTGGTAGCATTCACTCATGTTTAGCTTATGATTGGGGGATGCAGGAAAGACACCATCACTGGGAACTGGAAACACTTTACGACTCCATTCATTCTGGCTCGTAAGTTAGGATGATGGGTCAAAAAAAAAAAAAAACCAAGAATGTCCAAACAGAGTCCCCATATGTTATTTTCTTCCTCACAGGTTGGTGGTCTAATTTTTTTTTTTTTTTCTAAGATAGGGTCTTGTTCTAGCCCAGACTGACGTGGAACTCACTCTGTAGTCCCAAGTTAGCCCAGCTATTAATTAGCCTTATTTTCCCCCATTATTTATTTATTTTGGTTTTTCGAAGTAGGTTCTTGCTCTAGCCCAGGCTGACCTGGAATTCACTATGTAGTCTCAGGGTGACCTCAAACTCACGGCGATCCTCCTACCTCTGCCTCCCGAGAGCTGAAGTTAAAGGCAGGTGCCACCACATCCACCTTCAGAGATCTTAATGTCACTGAAACTCCTAACAGCACAGAAATCCGAGCCTGAAAATTGCAACAATATTAATTTGCTAAATTGTAACACAGAGGAAACTTTGCTGGGTACAGTGAGACATAAGGTAGGAAGATCCACACAGTAGAAAAACACCTCATCTCAACAAAAATGCAGCAACAACCGCTAAAACCAAAATCAAACATGCACACACTAAATACATACATATATACTCACATGCATATATATATTTCCTTTATGTTATCAACCATATGTGTATATATATATATATATATATATATATATATGCATATATGCATGCATGCAAGAAAACGCTCATTGAGAGGGGAAAGCAAGGCACAACATAATAAATACGCTATTATTACTATACATAGATAATTTCAAAAACAGGACAACTTAACCCATATTATTAATGGATATGTGTATATATATATGTGTGTGTTTGTGCACACGCATATATACATATATATATATATATATATGCACACACATATAGTTGATAACAAAATGGAAATCATTTCAACAAAAGTCCAGGTAATGAGATGGGAAAGAATTTGAATGTGTGAGGAAATACCACACATTAAAAAAAAAGTATATGAGAGTCAGGAGTAGTGGCTTTCATCCCAGCACTCGGGAGGCAGAGGTAGGAGGATCGGCAGGAGTTCGAGGCCACCCTAATATTCCATAGTGAATTCCAGGTCAACCTGAGCTACAGTGAAACCCTACCTTGAAACCCCCCCACCCAAAAAAAAAAAAAGAAAAGAAAAAGAAAGAAATTACCAGACATGGTGATAAATGCCTTTAATCTCAGTACTACAGAGCCAAAGAAAGGTAGCAGGATCACTGTGAATCAGAGGCCAGCTTGGGACTACAGAGTGAGTTCTGAGTCAGCATGGGCTAGAGACCCTACCTTGGAAAAAATAATATAAATTAAATAAAACAAAGCCTTCAAGCCGGGCATGGTGGTGCACGCCTTTAATCCCACCACTGGGGAGACAGAGGTAGGAGGATCACTGTGAGTTCAAGGCCACCCTGAGAATACAGAGTAAATTCCAGATCAGCCTGGGCTAGAGTGCGACCCTACCTCGCAAAACCAAAAATAAATAAATAAATACTAAACCTTCATCATATTTTAAAGTAAGCATAATTTTAGGACACAAACATTAACACATGCAGGTTAGTCACAAAAATGGATGCAACCTATTTCCACATGATAGAGATTTTGCATTATCTCAAACACTTTCTCTAATGTTGATATTTTTACATAACCATACACAACTAAACTTCTGATCTTTAAATTTCACAGGTTTACCAGTAATGCTTTACAAGTTTTCCACTAATATCCTTTCTCGGCTCAAGATACTATTCAGGATAGAACATTGAATTTAGTTTTCATTTTTCCTACATACTTTCCAGAGTATAATATTTTACTAATGCATACTTATGTTTATTTTAATGACCTTCTTAAAAATATTTTTATTTATTTATTTGAGAGCTACAAGAAGAGAGAAAAGCAGATAGAGAAAGAATGGGCACACCAGGGCATTCAATCACTACGAACAAATTCCAGATGTATGTGCCACCTGGTGCATCTAGCTTACATGAGTGCTGGAGAATTGAGCCTCGGTCCTTTGGCTTTGCAGGCAACTGCTTGAGCCCTACAATCTCATTTCTGACCCTACAGGATATTCCGGGTCAGTCCTATAGCACCCTTTCTGCAGCTTTGGAAACCACTAGAGATTGGCAAGAAACAGCTTCCTTTTGTTTGGCAGTGGTGCTTAGAAGCCAGAGGGAGCCATGCCTTTAATCCCAGCACTCCCAAGGCAGAGGTAAGAGGATTGTTGTGAGTTTGAGGCCATCCTGAGATGCACAATGAATTCCAGGTCAAGACCCTACCTTAAAGAAAAAAAAAAGCTAACATGGTGGGGCACACCATTAATAATGTAGGTCATCCACATTCCTCCAGGAATAACCCAGCCATTATCACTTCCTTGCCTAACAGTGCCCCAGGTCTAGAATTCTTACTCCCTTATTTCATGGGTTGCCAGCTCTGGTCTCACACTCTAGCTATTTGACAGGAAAAGAACAAAGGAGTTCTTTTCCCTTCCTCACCTTCCCCAAACTGAAGAGCCCTATGTAGCGCACTATCTGGAATCTCATGTTGACTGTGTTCAGCTCTCGAGAGTCAGTCCTGGCAGCTCATGTTCTTCTCAAATTAAAGCTTCCATCTTTGCCTCAGAATGGTTTCTGTGGTCTTGGTCACTCCCAAACCTTACGCCTACCTTGAAAAAAAATAAATAACAAAATAAATAAATAAAAATAAAAAATGAAAAAGCCAAAGAGGATATGCCAGTATGGTAATTGTTGCTAGAGAGCGAATTACTCCTTCACACTCAGCTGACAAAGAAAGAACAATGTTTATAAACTGATTCTTGCAGATTTAGGCATAGCTCTGTGATGTATAGGCATAACTAGTTACATTTTTGAAAATGGTTTTTGATGATGGAGAATAGAATTTCAAAGGAGAAAGTGTGGGGGGGAGGGAATTAACATGGGATATTTTTATAATCATGGAAAATGCAAATAAAAATTTTAAAAAATTAAAATTAAAATTAAAAAATGAATAAATACTAAAGAAAATAGGTTGAAGATATGGAATAAAAAGAAAATTGTTTTTGTTTATTTATTTGCAAGCAGAGAGAGATGTGGAAAGAGACAGACAGAGGGAGAATGGGCATGCCAGAGCCTCTTGCCACTGCAAAAGAAGCTCAAATGCCTGTGCTACTTTATGCATCTGGCTTTACGTGGGTACTAGGGACTCAAACCCAGGCCCATCAGGCTTTGCAGGCAAGGGCCTCTAAATGCTGAGCCATTTCTCCAGCCTACTAATGATATGTTTTAATGTGAGCTTCAATTAAAACCGCTAATTTCAGGCTGGAAAGATGGTGTAGTGGCTAAGCGCTTGTCTGTGAAGCCTAAGGACCCCAGTTTGAGGCTGGATTCCCTAGGACCCACATTAGCCAGATGCACAACGGGGTGCATGCATCTGGAGTTCATTTGCAGTGGTTGGAGGCCCTGTCGTGCCCATATTCTCCCTCTCTCTCTCTCTCTCTCTCTCTCTCTCTCTCGCTTTGCCTTTTTCTTTCTCTGTCTGTTGCTCTCAAAATAAATAAATAAAAATGATTTAAAAAAAAAAAAAAACACTAATTTCCACTGGTGAAAACTCATGATGTCATTATCTACAACATACATAATTATACCTACTTGTTCAATTCTAATATAGAATTATAGCAGTTTCAAAATCCATGATCCTAGTCCTGGAATAAATGCTTTTCTCTAGATTAGAGTACATAGAGATGTTGTTGTGTACTTTGGGCCACATAGTATCTGTCCTCATCAGTGTGATGTTGCTCAGATGAACCTCCTAACCAGACATGGTTTATGGGAGTAACAAGATGTACTGGAAGCTTGGAGACCAAGGGGAAGTTCCATAATGGTGAAAAAGAGGGAAAAAAAAAAAAAAAAAAACCCACCACCAAAAGCAAGGGCAAAAAACTGACAGCCAAACAGCACGGAATACAGGTAGAACTTGGACTGTCTTCTGCAGACTTTTTGCTAAAATTCCAAATCCGCCCCCAAACACACAATGAGGGTTGGACATTGGGATCTGTCCATATTGACACCTCCTCCAGCCAGGCAGCTGGAGAACTAAGTGACAAGCTTTAATAAGCTCCTGGGGCTGGAGAAATGGCTTAGCTGTTAAGGATCTTGCCTGCAAAGCCAAAGGACTATAGATGGTTTGATTCCCCAAGACCCACGTAAACGAGATTCACAAGGTGGTGAATGCATATGGAGATCGTTTGCAGCCGCAAGGCCCTGGCCTGCCCATTCTATGCCTCTCTCTCAAATAAATAAATAAATAAATAAATAAATAAATAAATAAATAAATAAATAAATATTTTTAAAAGAGAAATAAACTCCTGAGTCTCTTGGGGGACAGCCATTAAAACTGCAACAGTATCCAATGATTAGGTCTTTCCAGGTTGTAATCTTTTTCTTCTCCATCGCTTCTGTGTTACAAAGTTATTGATCTAATGCAGTTTGGTTAATTTGTTAGTACTCATATTCCATTGTCTCCCCCCTCCCATAAGTTACTTTCTTGTTGCTGGGACAAAATGCCCAACCACAAGTAGCTTAAGGAAGAAAAGATTTTATCCTCAGCTTCTACTTGCAAGGAGAAGTGTCCACTAGGGTAGGAAAGGCATGGCCAGCCAGCGCAGGCAGCCCGTGTCACTCTGTCACTTCAGAAGGGACCAGTTATTGAAAGCATGCCAAGCAGGGCAGGGCGACAAGACCTCAAGGCCTCTCCCATTAATATGCTTCCCATGAAGTCTCCTCCTCCTGTAGGTTCCTAACCTTTCCAGCTCTGTAGTGCCTACTGCGGATTGAGTATGCAAGCACATCTGTCTACAGAGAGCATTTTACATCCAACGCCACCCCACGTCTATTAGCTTTAATAGTCTAATTATTTAATAGTTTATTTTGCCAGTGTATGAGACATCACGACTTGCAAGCCCATGTTACCTGAAAAAAAATATAAGTGAAAGCATGTTTGCCCTCCTGATTCTGTTCCTCTCTTCCCATGGCCCTTTCTCTCTACTTATTTCTGTTTCTCTCACCTCCTATAAGTAAGTAATGTCTTCAGTTTTTACCTTCTGTTCAGTATATTTCACTTTATTTTATTTCCTGGAATTCAATCCAAATTAGTACATAAAAATGTTCCTATGTCCTTTTTTTTTGCATGGGGGGAGGGGAAGGAGAGACAGAAAAAAATATGTGTACCAGGGCCTCCTGCCGCTGAAATGAATTCCAGACACAGGCACCACTTTGTGCATCTGGCTTTTCTATGGGTACTGGGAATCAAACCTGTGCCAGCAGGCTTGGCAAGCAAATGCCTTTAACCACTGAACCAACTCCCCAGCCCTTAAGTTTGTATTTCTAATCCTTGAGCTCATTCCAGTGGCTAGTGAAGTGTGACCCCCATCGAGTAGACCAGATGCTACTGTCACCGTGGTCCTTGCATCTTCTGTGGGCATCTATTCTGTGTGTGGGGGGGGGTTGTTTGGTTTAGGGGTGTTTTTTGAAATTCTTATGGGTGAGTGTCTCACTCTAGCCTAGGCTGACCTGGAATTCACTATGTAGTCTCAGGGTCGCCTTGAACTCATGACAATCCTACCTTTGCCTCCCAAGTGCTAGGATTCAAGGTGTTCACCACCATGCCCAGTTCCTCTGGTTCTTCACAGGCGAGTCCAGAAAGCCACAGAAACAGTCATTTGACAAGAAATAATTTGGGGTAGAAAGATTGTTCTGTGATTAAGGGGCATATTTGCTTCCCCAGTACCAATGTAAAGCCAGATGCACAAGATGGTGCATGCATCTGAAGTTCATTTGCAGTGGCTGGAGGACCTTGTGTATCCATTCTTCCTGTCTGTTTGCCTCTTTCTCTCTCTCTGATGAATAAATAAATACAGGCATGATGGTGCATGCCTATAATATCAGCACTTGGGAGACAGTGGTAGAAGGATCATTGTGAGTTCAAGGCCAGCCTGAGACTAAAAAGTGAAGCCCAGATGAGCCTGGGCTAGAGCAAGACCCTAGCTCAAAAAAACTAGACTAAAATTAAACAAATAAATAAAATATTTTAAAAAGAAAGCAAGTAAATGGCCGGGTATGGTGGCGCACACCTTTAATTCCAGCACTCTGGAGGCAAAGGTTGGAGGATCGCCACAAGTCCAAGGCCACCCTGAGACTACATAGTGAATTCCAGGTCAGCTTGGGCCAGAGAGAGACCCTACCTTGAAAAACAGGAAAAAAAAATAAGAAAGAAAGAAAGGAAGAAAGAAAGAAAGAAAGAAAGAAAGAAAGAAAGAAAGAAAGAAAGAAAGAAAGGAAGGAAGAGAGAGGGAAATTTTGTGTAAAGTTTCCAAATTCTCTTTATTTCTTTAGTACTGTTGGGTGTGGAGATTTGGACAATGTAACTAATTAAGGATGTCCCATACATGCTACAGTCAGTTGCATCTACTGAGCAGCAACATGTAGGGATAATATTAGGCAACATTGTCTCCTACCTGTCTCATGGGTGGCTTGCAGTTTGTAAAGATGATTATAACAATACCTTCCCAGAAAACATTCTTTGTACTGGGCTTTCATTGTCATATTGGACAAGTATCTAAAGAAACACATTCTTGGGCTGGAGAGATTGCTCAGCGTTTAAGGTACTTGTCTGCAAAACCTAACGACCCTGGTTCAATTCTCCGGTACCCATGTAAAGCCAGATGCACAAAGTAGTACCTGCATCTGGAGTTCATTGCAGTTGAAAGGGACCCTGATGCACCCATATTCTCATATTCTCTCTCTCTCCTTGCGAGTAAATACAAATTATGAAGTGTGAAAGCTACATGCTCATACCAAGTATGCCATCAGAAGGCTATGACTTCAGCTGAGATAACAGCACAACGTTATTTCTGAGATTAAAAAGTTGAACTTTTCATTAAGAACATACATGTGAATTCCCTTCAAGGAGCTCCGGAAAACAGGCTACAATCTTCATGAGGTGGGAAACTATGAAACCATACGTGGTGCGTGGACTCACCACTTGTCAGTTGGGAAATAAGCCATAAAAGGTTGATTGATCAGATGCTCAGTTGAAACAGGGTTTGTGTTTTTCTAACCATAGGGATAAGTGAAGCTCCAATCTACAATTCGCATTCATTTTTTTCTCTTATGAGCAACATCCCAATTTCATTCTCATCAAATATGTTACAATTTAGTCCTGAAACGGACCAGGAAAACTCAGCAAGGCTGCATGGAAATGCTTCAAAGTAAAACATGCCTCCTCTTAACAATAACTTCATGAACATCATTTATGTGCTACCTGGAAATGAATTCTATTTCATGTCTATGCCTTGGGTGAGCTTTGGACTCCCCTTATTTTTTCCCAAGCACCCCAAATTCTTGGTTCCTCAATCCAATGGAGCAGTTGTCCAGAGGAAGAGAGAAGCAACAGCCCCGCCCCCAACCCTTGGGAGCAGAAAGCAAAGAATTATCCTAAGGAATTATTTAAAAATTCAGGTGCATCGGACAGAAACGAAACCATCGTTACATAGACTGATGTCCCAGGGGTCCAGAACTTAACCCCAAGTGGGTGATAATTTGTTGAACATTAAAGTAAAGCAGTTTGATGAACTCAAATGCCCTCGGCTCAATAGTCAGGACTCTCCGAGGAGCCTGTGTTACTTCCTTCACTTAAGTGAAGATTTATAATAAAAATCTTGATTCCACTGGCATCCTGCTTGGACAGGTAGGAAGCAGACCACTTGGAGAATCATCTTGTACGGGTCAGAAAACTCCACACTTGAAGATCAGTTTATAATTTACGAAGAAAATAGAAAGTTTTGTTTCTCTGAGTCGAAATTTGCCTGGCACGGTGGGAAATATGGCAAGTTTCTGGCAGAAGGCTGCTTGCTTTCCACCTTATTTGAGATGTGCGTGAAGCCCAAGGGTTCGAGGATCACGATCCGTGAAGAATCGGGAGATTCGGTGTAGGGAATTTTGAAATTTTTAGGTTTTTTTGAGGTGTAACAAACACAACTCTGGATCCGAGAGGACACTGTGCGGCTGCCAGCGAGGCGGGCTGGACAGCGCACCAATCAGGGCGCAGCTCCGCCCTATATAAGCGGGCGGGCGCAGCGCCGCGGCCCGAGTCCCGGCCAGTGCCTGCGCGCTTTTCGGCTCGAGTGTCTGGTTTCCCCGTGCGCCCACCTCCTCCTCGTCCGTCATGTCCGAGACCGCGCCTGCCGCACCCGCTGCCCCGGCCCCCGCCGAGAAGACCCCGGTCAAGAAGAAGGCTCGCAAGGCCTCTTCGGGTGCCGCTAAGCGCAAGCCCGCGGGTCCCCCCGTGTCCGAGCTGCTGGTCAAGGCCGTGGGCGCGTCCAAGGAGCGCAGCGGGGTGTCGCTGGCCGCGCTCAAGAAGGCGCTGGCGGCCGCCGGCTACGACGTGGAGAAGAACAACAGCCGCATCAAGCTGGGGCTCAAGAGCCTGGTGAGCAAGGGCACCCTGGTGCAGACCAAGGGCACCGGCGCCTCCGGCTCCTTCAAGCTCAACAAGAAGGCTGCGGCGGGCGAGGCCAAGCCCAAGGCCAAGAAAGCCGGCGCCGCCAAGGCCAAGAAGCCCGCGGGCGCGGCCAAGAAGCCCAAGAAAGCCACGGGCGCCGCCACCCCCAAGAAAGCTGCCAAGAAGACCCCGAAGAAACCTAAGAAGCCCTCGGCAAGTGCTGCAGCCAAGAAACCAAAAAGCCCCAAAAAGGCAAAAGCAGCGAAGCCGAAAAAGGCTCCCAAGAGCCCGGCTAAGGCTAAGGCGGTGAAGCCCAAGGCTGCTAAACCCAAGAGCGCCAAGCCTAAGGCTGCGAAGCCGAAGAAGGCAGCGGCCAAGAAGAAGTAAAGTTCCTTTGGCCAGCCGCTCAGAAGCCCAACAACCCAAAGGCTCTTTTCAGAGCCACCCACTGATCTCGTGAAAAGAGCTGTTGCACTTTGAAGGGGGGTGTGGCTGTGGTGGACGTGATACCGGGAGGGGGCGGGCTTTCTCCACGAGACGCGGGGAAAGGGGTGTTGCATGGCCTTGGGACAACTTAAGTTTTTTAGCAGCATCGCTACGGGTGTGATCGAAATGTGCTCGAAAGGCATCCGCTTTTAGCCCCATGTGACTAGTAGTTTACGGTCCACCGCCGTCACCAAAAGGTGGAGTGTGCACAAAATGCGCTTGATTCTGTAGACGTATGCACATTCAGCTTGGTCCGCGAACTACTCAGCCACCCGTAAGGTATGTGTCAACGCAGAAAACTTTTGGGTTCTATACTAAGCACATAGCAATCCTGTTTGGAAAGCTATTTACAGTAGCTTTGGGTAGCCTAGTTTGTGCGTCCTGATTGGGCGAAAGTGGGGCAACTGGGTGGCCAATGACAAAGTAAACTTAAGTGTCGTTTACATACGTGTCTGTGACGACACTGCAACCAATCCAATCTTGAAGGGGATCTTATTTGAATACCTCATTTGAATACCACATCTATAAAGGGATGTGACGTATGGGATGGGCGGGGAGAGATTATTTTGTCCCAGTGTTCTCCCTGTGATTCAGTGTAGGCTTTCTAATTTTGTACCACAGTAATGAGCAATGAGTAATGAGGTGCTGAAGCAGGTGCACCCCGACACGAGCATCTCGTCCAAGGCCATGGGCATCATGAACTCGTTCGTGAACGACATCTTCGAGCGCATCGCGGGCGAGGCGTCGCGCCTGGCGCACTACAACAAGCGCTCGACCATCACGTCGCGGGAGATCCAGACGGCCGTGCGCCTGCTGCTGCCCGGGGAGCTGGCCAAGCACGCTGTCCGAGGGCACCAAGGCCGTCACCAAGTACACCAGCTCCAAGTAGACGCCGCGCGCCAGCGCTCCCTCCGCCCGCCCACAAAGGCTCTTTCTGAACTATGCATGCTTACAAATGAGTTGTAATTCTTTTCAAAGTGTTCAGTGAGCATTCCTATTAAACGTACGCTACCATCTTAACACAGCTTTTTGGACACGTTCTCTAACGTGTGGTTTAGGCTGTCCTAGAGTTAGGGTACCACCTGTCTGAGTTCGGGGGTTACAAGACTGCACCCGCCTCCGCACTGATCCTTAATGTAAAATCCAAGCCTCACAGGAAATACGCATGGAGTGCAGGGAATGACAAAAGGTACCAGAAATCAATTGCTTACTAGACACCCACAGATTCTATCTATACAATAATATCAGGATCACAGAACTATATAATAACGTCATGCCGAGAGTCATGGCACACGCCTTTGATCCCAACATTCCGGGAGGCAGAGGTAAGATTACCGCGATTTTCGAGTACAGCCTGGGACTACAGAGTGAGTTCCAGGTCAGCTTGGGCTCGAGTAAGAACCTACCTCGAAAAAAGCAAAACAACATATATATGCATTAGAGGTGAACTATTCAGCATGCAGCGAGCTCTCGGTTTTGGTATTTAAGTGTCCAAGTTCAGGGAGTCGGAAAAGAATCACCCGGAGCATCAAAGTTCACCCTCCGATAATTTCATTTTGCCCAGAGCTTCTCCCTTCCCCCACCACCCATATAGATAAGTGGTATTGAAAAGGGAGCGAAGACAATGCAAGTTTTCACAGAAATGGGAAAATTTTTTGTAGCTCTTTTCATTTTAACCAATTTAGGGGGGGATGTCTCTGATTTTAGAACTCGTGCCTCGTAAGTCCAATAGACCCAAGTGGAAACGTAAAGTAGTCTTTGGGGTTTGCAAATTGTCTGCTTACGGTATCTTACTCTAAATTACTTAGTGCACAATTTGCATTGCAGTTTTTAATGCCTTCCGGGAGTCCGGCATCTTGACGCATGCGCTGTGATTGATCCCAGCACTGAGGACTCTAGAATGAGAAGTGAGCTGGAAATGCAGGGTGGCATTTTCCTGAGGTAGAGATATAAATAATCTAAGGCGAGAGGGAGGCCGGGAAGGGGCGTGGCTAGGAGAAAAGGAAACTATGAGGTTTCTCAAAAGCCTTTGGAATTTAAGACTGCACTGCTGGGGTGGACAATTCCGGTGGAAGATGATCACCTGAGAGGAAGGAAGGAATTTAGACATTCCTGTCATTGTGCCTTACAGATAATGGGGTTTAGATAAGGTTGGATAGATTTTGTAGAATATGACTACTTTGGTACCTATATGAACAACTAAAGACTCTGATAATTTTTTAAAATATTTTTATTAATTTGCAAGCAGAGAATGAGAATGAGTCTCTTGCCACTGCAATTGAACTTAAGATGCATGCATCACTTCGTACATCTGGCTTTATGTGGCTTGTCTGGGAAATTGCCCACCAGGCTGTGAGCCTTTGCAAGCAAATGCCTTTAACCACTGAGCCATATCTCTAGCCCCAAACTCTTGATAATTGAGAATAAAAAATTAAAGCAATGAAAATAACTTAGTAAGACAGTTGGGTCCAGGGACTAAGCCAAGTACAGCTGACTTTCGCCCACACTTAATAAGGACCAACTTTGAGGGTGTTTTTACATCAGGCCTGGCAGTGGGAAGGACCCTGGAAAGGAGCCCTTTCCTTACCTGTCTGTCCCTGAAGCTGATGACGAGTCAGAAGTGCGCCCTCCTCCCCACACCTCAGGGACCAGGCACCCTCACTTACCAGTAGTGCTTGTGAATACACAGAAAGCATCGACTCTTTGCTTTGTGCTGAGCAGGCTGTGTCATTGTCACTGGACTTTGCACAAGTCAGCCTTGGGTACTTCCGAGTTCCCCAGCACCCATACCTCAGAGAACCAAAGTAGCTAAACTGAGAGTTTAATTCAGGGATGCTAAACCGGTTTTGTGCCCCTGGTAGAAGCCGTAGGAATAATCAGTATGTACTCTTAGAACTATAGCATGGAGAGATGGCTCCGTGGTGAAGGCACTTGTCTACAAAGCCCAAGGACACTGGTTTGATTCCGCAATACCCATCTAAAGCCAGATGTGTAAAACCAGATGCCCCAAGTGGTGCATGCATCGGGAGTTTGTTTGCACTGGCTAGATGTCTTGGCGCTTCCTTTCTCTCTCTGCAAATAAATAAATATTTAAAATAAATAAATAGGGCTGGAGAGATGGCTTGGCAGTTAAGGTGCTTGCCTGCAAACCCTAAGGACCCAGGTTCAATTCTCCAGTGCCAACATAAGCCAAATGCACAAGGTGGTACATGTGTCTGCAGTGGCTAGTGGCCCTGACATGACTGCTCTCACTCACTCTCTCTCTCTCTCAAATAAAATAATTAATTAACTAATAAAATAAATAGAATTTAAAATAAATAAGTAAAACGTCTGTGGCTGTAAATTTTCTAGGATTATGCCATATTAGAAATAAAGGAGACCCTGTAGCACTGGAGTTTGAATTTCCACAGATCTGAAACACCTCTTTAGTAAGCTAATGATTTATGGTGCTAAATGAAATGAATTTAGAAATAAATCACAAGTGTGACAAAAAGCAGGCTATCTCATTTCGTGGTGCATAATTAAACTTTATAGAGTCCCAACAAATATAACAGTTGCCATAGCATGAGTGAGGATATAACTGAGCAATGAATTATTTACAAACACTTTGTATCCAGCCAAGCGAAGCAAATGCTATTAATTCTAATCAATATTCAATGGGTTGTCTTTTATTGCATGTGACATACTTTATTGACAAAATAAAATGTTTAGCATTCTTTCTAGTAGCTTTGTTAGATGTCTTTATTATCCCATAATTTACTACAATCACAGAAAATACTCCACGTTGACAAGCACCATGTCTTCAGTATCTCCTTCCTTCCTTTCCACAGAAATAGCTTTAACCATTTATGATTTATGGTACTTCCATGTGTCATGTGTCTGTAGTGTGTTTTTTTTTTTTCATTTATTTGCATGAAAGAGAAATAGTTGGGCATGCTGTTGCAAATGAACTCCAGACACATGTGCCACTTCATGTGGTTTTGTGGAGTCCAACACAGGCCGTGAATCTTTGCAAGTGATCACTTTTAACCAGAGTCATCCTCCCAGCCCAGTGTGGTATTTCGTAGTTTATAATCTTCTCCTTCACGCTGTTAGTTGGTGGGAATAGTTTGTGGATTTGGTCCTCCTTGCTGTCATCTAATTCTTCTCTTTTAGCCTGACATGCAGGTAATTCACTAATGTTAACTCATACTTCCATTCCTAAACCTCTGCCACGCAAGAGCTGGGATTGAAGGCATGTTCCGCCATGCCTGGCTCTTCCTCATGAGCCTTCAGTCAGTACACGCTTAGATGTTTAAAGGGGTGTATTAGTCAGGGTTCTCTAGAGGAACAGAATTACTAGAATGAATTATTTTATAAAGGGAATTTATTGGATTAGCTTACAGTAGTCCAATAGCAGTTGCAGGCCTGAGAATCACCAAACCTGGTAGCTGCTCAGTCCACGTGGCCAGATGCCTCAGCAGTCCCAACCGGCACTGCAGATGGTGCCGGAAAACCTGGAGGCCTCCTGAGGAGCCGCTGGGTTTCGATCCACGTGGGTCTTCAGTTGATGTTGGTCTTTAGTCTGCACTGGTCTTCAATCCACGCTAGAAGGTAGGGAGCAGCTCCCGCAGCCAAGTGGAAGGAAGGAAGGAAAAAAGGGAACTCTTCTACCCAGAGCTTCCTTATATCAAGTCCCTCTCTGAGCAGGGACCGCCCACTCTGGGGGAAGGGCTCACCCTGGGAGAAAGACCTCCTCCTTTAGTTGATCCTTCCTAGAAGCAGCATGTGGATTACTAAACAGATCAAGTTGACAACACCTTAACTATCACAAGGGGCAAAGAGAAGGATGGAAGAGGGAGAGAACAGATGCTCCAGGGCAACCAGCCAAACGCAAACGAACCCCAGGCACATGTGCCACCTTGTTCACCTCCAACCCCTCAACCACCCTCCTTTTTTTTCCATAAGATAATTTGTGGGCTGTTGCAGTCAGGTTCACATTGATGAAAGAAATCACAAACCAAGAGCAGCTTGTGGAAAAAATATATATATATATGTTTCTTTTGCCTTATAGAGCCAAGGGGTAAGGCCCATGATGGCAGAGAAAATGATGGCATGAGCAGAGGGTGGACATCACCCCCTGTCCAACATCAGGTGGACAACAGAAACAGGAGAGTGTGCCAAACACCAGTAAGGGGAAACTGGCTATAACACCCATAAGCCCACCCCCAATAATACCCTGCCTCTGGGAGGCATTAATTCCCATATATCCATCAGCTGGGAACCTAGCATTCATAACACCTACGTTTATGGTGGACACCTGAATCAAAACAGCACATTCCTTCCCTAGCCTCCATAGCTGATAAGCTGTTATCCATACATGATATAAATTACAGTGCATTCAGTATTTCTTTTTTTTTTTTTTGAGGTAGGGTCTCATTCTAGTTCAGGCTGACCTGGAATTCACTATGTAGTCTCAGGGTGGCCTCGAACTCACGACAAACCTCCTACCTCTGCCTGCCAAGTGCTTGGATTAAAGGTGTGCACCACCACACCCAGCTTGTTTTTTTTTTTTTCCTAATGTAATTTTTTTTGTGTTTTTTTTCTTTTTTTTCTTTTTTCTTTCGAGGTAGGGACTCACTCTGGTCTAGGCTGACCTGGAATAAACTCTGTAGTCTCAGGGTGGCCTTGAACTCACAGTGATCCTCCTACCTCTGCCTCCCGAGTGCTGGGATTAAAGGCGTGCGCCACCACACCGGCTTTTTCCTAATGTAATTTTTTTAATTATTTATTTATTTATTTGAGAGCGATAGACACAAAGAGAAAGACAGATAGAGGGAGAGAGAGAGAATGGACGTGCCAGGGCTTCCAGCCACTGCAAACGAACTCCAGACGCGTGCGCCCCCTTGTGCATCTGGCTAACGTGGGACCTGGGGAACCGAGCCTCGAACTGGGGTCCTTAGGCTTCACAGGCAAGCGCTTAACCGCTAAGACATTTCTCCAGCCCCCTAATGTAATTTTTTATTAACAACTTCCATAATTGCAAACAATATCCCATGGTAATTCCATCCTTCCCTCCACTTACCTCTTTGAAACTCCACTGTCCATCATATCTCCTCCCCCTCTCAATTAGTCTCTTGTTTATTTTGATGTCATGATTTTTTTTTTTTTTATTATGATGGTCTTGTGTAGGTAGTGTCAGGCACTGTGAGGTCATTGATACCCAGGCCATTTTGTGTCTGGAGAAGCATGTTGTAAGGAGTCCTACCTTTTCTTCAGATCTTAAATTCTTTCTGATCCAAGATCTTTTAACTATGCCATAATAAAAAAAAACTCCAAAATATCCATAATGGCACAGAATAAACATTCACACTGAAAAAGATGGCATTGGTCATAGCAAAAAAAATATTCAGCCAATACAAGATTTAAAACAACCAGGGAAAACATCAAATTCTGTAGCTTCAAGTCCAACAACCCTACTCAGTGACACATCACCAAGTCAGATAATTCTAACCAGCAAGTCTCTTTAGTTCGATTTCCATCCCTTCAGCTAGGCTACGCACAGTCCTGGAAAACTTCATCCTGGGCTGGCAGCTCTCCTTAGCAGCCGTCTCATGGACCCAGCATCTCCACTGGATCTCCACTGCTACCCACTGTCCATCCTCACGGCCTCCATCAGGTCTCCATGCAGGCATCCAACAAACCTACCTCACGCTGCCCATGGTCATTTCCAAGACACAAGACTGTATTGCAAACTCAATGACCCTCTCTTTCCTGCATTTCTTATACTCCATAATACCAGGTAGGGTACCAATTTGTTAATCCAGGGGGGAATAAAGCAGACTTTGAAAAACAGGACATTCCTTAAGCATCATTCAGGCCCCTTCAAAAGAGTCTACATTCTTCCTGTTACCCCAGCAGGTCAGCTGGCCCAATCTCAAAGGTTGTAATCTCTCAATTGCAGCTGAACAGACAGCAGTTTTGGCCCAAAGATTTCTTTCTGTGCCATATCCCCTTACTCACACCAGTCCGTTTCTACACAGTACAATCCTGCAGAACTTCTCAGGACAGGGGCATAACAGCAAACCTCTTACACAAACTGCTTCAAACCCAGTCCAGGCAAAGCTTTTTCTTACCCTCATAAGTCAAATCTCACAGTCCATAGTTTTTACTGCAGTCAGGCCTTTCAACTCTGACGAGAATAGTCCATCAAGCTGTACTTATAATACTGCAAGGTGTCTCTTAGGCTAAGGTTTTAAATCCTTCCACATTCCTCTGCAAAATCAGCTCCAAAACACCAAAGTCACGCAGTCAGGTGTCTAGCAGCAACCCCACACCTCGGTTCCACTGTACTGTTGCAGCCAGGTTCTCATTGCTGGCAGAAATCACCCAACCAAGAGAAGCTTGTGGGAAAAAAAGAAGTTTATTTTGTCTTATAGAGTCAAGGGGGCATAAGCAGAGGATGGACATCACCCCTGGCCAACATAAGGTAGACATAAGGAGAGTGTGCCAAACACTGGCACCTGGAAGCCTCAGAAGAATCGGACTTTCCAGTGTGCCCACGGCTACTCGGTTGGCGAGTGAGAGGTCACCTGGGCTATGTGACATGCTGAGTCAAAAACCGGCTTTTGAAAAGGAATTATGAGGTGGAGAGATGACTCAGGGATTAAAGGTGCTTGCCTGCAAAGCTTGATGGTCCTGGTTCAATTCCCCAGTTTCCTCATAAAACCAGATGCACAAAGTGGCACATACATCTTGAGTTCACTTACAGTGGCATGAGGCCCTGGCATGCTCATTCTCTCTCATTCTCTCTCTCTCTCTCTCTCTCTCTCTCTCTCTCTCTCTCTCTCCCTCCCTCAAATAAAAATATCTTAAAAATAATTTTTAAAAATTATAAAGAGATTACTGAATTCTGTCCAAATTCTCTGATAAGCTGTATCATGATTATGGGAGTGTTTATTAGTTGATTCATTCAAGAGACTGGCACTAAGTGTCCTGGGGACGTATGCATCTTGAGTTTGTTTGTAGTGGTTTGAGGTCCTGACATTCCCATTCTTTCTCTATCTCCATCTCTCTCAAATAAATAAATAAGCTAAATATTTGGGTTTGGTCCTTGACCTCCTGCCACATCCCACCACAGTGTGACAGCTAATGGCCGAATCAGCCAGTGTCTCCAGGCCTGAAAAGGTGTCTCACATTTGCAAATCTGTAAGCAAGTGAATGGGCTTGTGCTCCCATGAGGACTGCCATTAATCTGTGGGGGGCGGGGGAGGGGAATCTCTACTTCTGAGTGACAAAAAGGGATATTATTATCATTGTGATAGAGTGATATAAGAGTCTATAAAACTTCCCTTACATTTCACAGGGGTCTACAAAACTAGATTTAGAGTGGATAGAAGGACAAATAGAACTCAATTAAAGCCAGTTTACAAACAAGCTGGATAGTGTGGTGTGGATGTAATCCCAGCACTCAGGAGACTCAAGCAGGAGAACTGCTGAGAGTTTGAGGCAGCCAAGGCTATATGGAAAGATTATGTAAGATAAATGAGCATTAATTAATTTAAAATTAACAAAGTATTATGCACAAATTTAATATTTATTACAAGAGACCTGTGAAAACCAGTGGAGACAGGAGAAAAAATACAGAACTTTTTTTATAATAATTTCTCTTTATTTTATTTATTTATTTGTAAGGGGAGAGAGAGAGAGAGAGAATGGGTGCCCCAGGGCCTCTAGACACTGCAAATGAACTCCAGATGCAGCCACCCCCTTGTGCACCTGGCTTATGTGGCTTCATGGACGAAGGTCTCAAACAAATTGTCATTCCTGGGCACCGACAAAAGATGACATAATACATGTGGAGAACTGGACACCAGGAAAACCCCCAAGCCTTGACTTAGGGACTTTTTGCTAAGACTTGATTACAAACACATGAATGACTGCTTGCAGGTTTGACCTTGAGTCTTGTCTGTTGTACACAGAAATGGCATTGCCCAAAGTTCCCACCATGAATGAATAGCATTAGTGCACTGTCTGGGGCATTCCTGATCCCTGTTAAATAATGATGCTTTAAGCAGGTGTGTCATTCCTACAACCTAGAGGTTATCTCCCAGCCGAGGAAAGAAGGTATACACTCCAGATGACAATCCTTTACTACGCACGGTTCAAAATGTTGTTCTTTTCTAGGCTAGAGAGATGGGTCAGTTGGGAGGTGCCTGTCTTACGAGCATGAGAACCTGAGTTCGAGCCCCAGAACACCCAGAAAGTATCAGCTGCTATGTCACCTGCTCCCAATCCCAGTGCTGAGGAAATGGAGGCAGGAGGATGCCTAGGACTTGCTGACCACCCAGTCTAGCCTGATTGGCAAGCTCCAAGCCAATGAGAACTCCTAACTAAAAAAAAAACCAATGTGGCCGGATATGGTGTTGCCCACCTTTAATCCTAGCACTCAGGAGGCAGAGGTAGGAGGATGGTCATGAGACTACAATTCTCCACAATCCTTCTCAGCCTCTTGAGTTCTGGGATTACTCTCTCTATCCCCTTCCCATTTTCCTCTCCCTTCTTTCCAACTAGGAGAGACTGTTTTTTGTAGTCTGTGGAAATAAAAACCTCAACAGGCCCCGGGCCTCCCTTGGTCTACACTTCCTGACTTCCTGCTCTGTGAGGGAAATGGTGGGGAACCTGCCTTTCCCTTTTCCGGCCCTGGGCCTCTGGGCTCAGTGGAAAAAAGGGACATTTTCTTTCAGGCACAGCAGCACTTACTAAAGTGACTTTTCCTTCTGTGAACCCTAAAAGCTTCTTCATGGGCAGGAAACGGGAATGAGGGAAATTGGTTTTCAGAGTCTGGTTTATAAATGTAGTTGTAATCTCAGCAGGGACAGGAAGACGGCTAATTCCAGGCTAGCCTGGGCTACGCAATGCGTGCCAGGCACCGATAGTGAGACCCTATCTCAAAACAACAATTATGGAAAGAAAGAAGAACGGAAGGGAGGGAGGGAGGCAGGGAAAGAATAAAGGAACAGGACTAGAGGACTCATCAGTTAAAGGTGCTTGCTAAGCCTGCTGCCTGGGCTTCCATTCCCCAATACCCGATAAGCCAGAAGCACCAGGTGGCGCATGCATCTGCAGTTCATTTGTAACAGCAAGAGGCCCTGGCATGTCCATACTGTCTCTGTCTGTCTCTCCCTCTCATAAGTAGAAAGAAGGGGGGCTGTGCGTGGTGACACACGCCTTTAGTCCCAGCCCTGGGGAGGCAGAGGTTGGAGGATTACCATGAGTTCAAGGCCACCCTGAGACTACATAGTGAATTCCAGGTCAGCCTGGGCTAGAGCGAGACCCTACCTTGAAAAACCAAGAAAAAAGAAAAATAAGAAAGAAGGAAGGAGGGATGGATGGAAATGGAAGGAAGGAAGGAAGGAAGGGAGGGAGAAAGGGAAGGAGAGGGGACAAGAACAAATTAAGGAATTCAAGACCAGCCTCAGCTGTGTAGTGGGCTCCACTCCAGCCTGCACTGTATGAGACTTATAAAAGAACAAATTTGAGCTTTGGGCTCCATGTTGAAACCCAAGAAAGATAATAGAGGGATTCGAAACTCAAGTCATATTCTTCAAGGTTGTCTCTCAATTACCTGTGGCTGAGCTCTGATCTGTTAATATTATCCGTAAATGCTGGTAACAACTGAGGTTCAGGTAACACTGGACCTGAGGCTGCTGATAGACCATCACAAAGTCGCACTTCAGAATAATCTTCCTCTCTGTAGAGGCCAAAATGACACCTAACAAAAGCATCCTTTGTTTCTGACATCAGGGAAAAGAAACAAACACACAAGGGAATGCATGAAGTAACTAAAAACATGTATCTTTCATGTCTATAGACATTCTTTAAAAATTTTTGTTTTGCTTTGCTTTGTTTTCAATGTAGAGTCTCTCTCTAGTCCAGGCTGACTTGGAACTCACTATGTAGTCTCAGACTGGTCTCGAACTCACAGTGATCCTCCTACCTATGCCTCCTGAATGCTAGGATTAAAGGCATGTGCCAGGCTGGAGAGATGGCTTAGTGGTTAAGGTGATTGCCTGTTAAGCCTAAGGACCCAGGTTCAATTCTCCAGGTCCCACATTAGCTAGATGCACATGGTGGCACATGCTTCTGGAGGTCATTTGCAGTGGCTAGAGGCCTTGGTGTGCCCATTCTCTCTCTCTCTCTCTCTCTCTCTCTCTCGCTCTCGCTCTCGCTCTCGCTCTCGCTCTCTCTTTCTGTCTATAATAAATAAATAGTAAAATAAAATGTTTTAACTTCAAAAAAAAGGTGTGTGTTCTGCCACACCTGGCTTTTTTAAACATTCTTTTTATTGACAACTTTCATAAATGTAAACAATGTACCATGATCATAATCTTCTCCCACCAGCCTCCCATTTCCCCCTCCCAAACCTCCCCTCCACTGAATCCCTTCCCAACTAGTTTCTCTTCTATTTTGATGTTCATTGTTTTCCCCTCCTGTTTTGCATGTCTTGTGTAATGCTGGACACTGTGAGGTCATGAGTATCAAGGCCACATTCTGTAGCATGAGAAGCCTGGTCATCCTGAGGATGATCAGAAGCCCACCCCCCACTTCCATTCCCCACTGCCCTGAGTCCCTGCACATGGCTTCATCAGAAAGAGATCTCCACCCCCACAGAACAGATTAAATAAGAGTCTACCTTAGCTTTCCCATTTTATTTTTTGTTTACTTTATTTTAAAAAAATAGACTTGATTTCTGTTGCGGACTTAGTTCTGGGAATCAATCTTATGTTTACAATGGTGTATCTTTGGGGAAATCAGAACAATCAGGTGGCAGAAAGTCTATAAATGAAACATTATGAATAATAAAGTCTGTAGAGAAGTGGAATCCTGCATTCGTTCATTAGTTCTGGTCTCTCTCCTGACGGGTGCTAAGGAAGGAAGAAGGGAGATGTGTAAAGGCCATTCGCTGTGAGGTGCTCCTTAGAAAACATCTGGGGCAGGTGATCATATCAGCATCCATGGCACAAATCTACAGCCAGCCAGTCACAACCCTTCTTAGGCAGGCACCAAGGACCTCCCACGCCAAGAACCTCCTTTGGGGCACATGAATGCCAACATGTTGAAATCCTCTGACACAAACAGCATGGCTTATGCCCTCTAACCCCACCACCTTTACAAATGACTTGGCCATTAGCTGGCATGCCTTCCTGGCATACACAGCAGACATGTCTTTCACAACCTGAAGACCAGTCCACAGCTAAAAGATGAAATATTATACACTTGAGGACCAGGTTTTAAAAATGGGAGGAGTATTTGTATCACTATGGTATGGAGGCTTATATTTACAACGTTGAACTAGTTGGAAGGATGTTCTCATGAATCAGTAGGGAGTTGGGACTGAAATGCCCACTCTTCCTACCTCCTAAACTTTCTGGTTTGAGTGGTCTCAGAAGCTTAGATCAGTGCCATCACAACTGGCCAAGGTTCTCATTTAAAAGGAATTGAGGACCTAGTCAATGGCGAGTCATAATGTCTGGGAGTAAGCCTCAGGGGTCAGCCCTCTAAATAAGTTTTGCAGTTGCTCTGATGTCCGGTAAAGTGATACTGCTTTGTGAATTTCTACCTTGCTGAACTAAACACTGCCATACAGGACTTTGAACCTTTTCCTTGGTCTCTATGTGTAGTCCTTCCCTTTTTCTTTATCTCCATCTTCTATTTGGTCAAATGAAAGACAAAGTTTGATACATTGGGAATTTCAAGATTTATTCAGCAGGTATCTTTTGACATTAAAACCATTGGTTACCAAAAAAAAAAAAAAAAGGGAAGAGTAACTATTCCCTCAATAAGATAATGTACTTATAACCAGGCATGGTAGTACTTACCTACAAGCCCAAAGCCCAGAGGCTGAGGCAAGAGGATTGACACAAGTTTAAGGCCAGCCTGGTCCACATACAGAGCTCAAGGCCAGCCCACATTACAGAATAAAAAAAAAAAAAACTGACTCAGGAATGGAAAGATGGCCCAGTGGTTAAAGGCACTTCTTCGCAAAGCCTGATGACCCAGGTTCAATTCCCTAGTACCCACATAAAGCCAGATGCACAAAGTGGCACAAATCTGAACTTCATTTACAGTGGCAGAAGGCCCTGGCATGCTCAAACTCATTCTATGTTTGCATCTTCATCTCTCTCTCTTTCTCAAGTAAATAAATAAAAAGTCAGGCATGGTGGCACACACCTTCAATCCTAGCACTCGGGAGGCAGAGGTAGGAGGATCACTGAGAGTTCAAGGCCACCCTGAGACTACTTAGTGAATTCCAGGTCAGCCTGGGCTAGAGCGAGATCTTACCTGGAAAACTCTCACATATTTCTGTCCATATACTTAGGTTGCTCTTACCTTTCCTCCGAGACGCCTCTCTTTGCAGTTCATGGTGACTACTGAGTTAAGTCCACCATGGACAGGAAGAGAATGAAGCAGCGTCTGGTCACCTTCAGCCCACAGAGTAGAAGCAGAGCAAAGCCAAGAAGGCATCCTCCTCAGCCAACTCTCTCCTCTTCAAAGTCCAGGAGCCCAGCCACAAAACAGCGCTGCACAGGTAAGATGGCCTTCCAGGGGCTGGAGAGATGGCTTAGCAGTCAATGCTCTTGTCTGTGAAATCTAAGGACCCAAGTTCGATTCTCCAGGTCCCACAAAAGCCAGATGCACAAGGTGACACATGCATCTGGAGTTTGTTTGCAGTGGCTAGAAGCCCTAGCGTGCTCCCTCTCTCTCTCTCTTTCTCTCTCTCTCTCTGTCTGTCTCTCGCTCTCTCTGTCTCTGTCTCTGTCTCTGTCTCTCTCTGTCTTTCCCTGTGTCTAATAAATTAAAAATAAAAAAAATGGTCTTCCAGTCTCCAGTAACCTAATCAAGATCACCCCTCACAGGCGATAGTGGTTCCTGCTGTGTTCACAACCGATGTAACACATCCTCACAGTGACACATTTTCAGTAGACCTTTTGTTTGTTTGGTTGGTTGGTTTTTGTTTTTGTTTTTGTCTTTGTTTTCTGAGGTAGGGTCTCTCTCTAGCTCAGGCTGACCTGGAATTCACTCTTGTTAGTTATCTAGAAAACCTGGGGTGTGGAATCTTGTTGTTGGACATTCTTAACATTATAAATAGGTCTGCCCTGGCTAGAGGTTGTCTTTTTTTAAAAAAATATAAATAGCTTTGATTATCCCGCATTCTTTGATTGTTTTATTTGATTTTCTGTTTCTTTCGTAAATAGTTATATTCTCTGCCCAATAACTTCAATCTCTGAAACTTTTTTGATTGGGGAATCAGGACATAATGGTCTGTTTTCTTGCCTTCGTCTGCAGGCTACTTTGTTTTTTTCAATTTAACTAAGTGATGTTTATCATAGTTAATTATTTATGGGTTTTTTTACATACAAGTTTCTCAGTGTGTGCATGGCACATCAAAGATGAGCAATAAACATTATCTAGAAACTCATTCCCCACCTGCAGGGGATCTCACATAATCCACATCCCATCTGAAGGGGCTTGTTTCCCTGTAGGAAGCTCTAGAGGGCGCCAGGAGCCCGCATCCCTGCAATTTCAGGTCCCTGTTTTGGGAACTCCAAGATTTTACCTTTCTTTACAGCAATTACGTCTACCATCCTCTGCTCTTTAGTAGACGTTCTTCAGAGGAATCTTTCCCTATTTCTTCCCCATCTGATTCACGCTTTGTCAGAGTCTTGGATTTCTGCAAAGAACTTTACCTCTATTTAATGTCCTAGAATTCACCTCCCTAAAGAATAGGCACTAATTCCCAAGCTCAGAATGAATTTTTTTACCTAGAGAATCCAAACTGTTAGGTTTCCAGAGCTTCAGAATTTTGTTTCCTTTTTTAAATTTTGTTTTGTTTTGTTTTTCGAGGTAGGGTCTCACTCTAGCCCAACCTAGAATTCACGATGTAGTTTCAGGGTGGCCTCAAACTCATGGATCCTCCTACCTCTGCCTCCTGTCCTTTTTAAACCTTTTTTTTTTTTTTTTTTTACAAATATTTTTATTTATTTGAGCCAGAAAGAGAGAAAGTATAGGTGCACCTCCTGCCACTGCAAATGAACTCCAAGTGAAAATACCACTTTGTGCATCTGGCTTTATGTGAATAGTGATGTACTGAACCCATGTCTATAGGTTTTTTTTTAAATATTTTATTTATGTACATATTTATTTGAGAGAGGGAAAGAAAAAGACAGATAAAGTGAGAGAGAATGGGCTGTCAGGGCCTCTAGCTGCTGCAAATGAAGTCCAGATGCATGTGCCAACTTGTGCCTCTGGCTTACATGATTTTTTTTTCTTGTTTTTACTTGTTTACTTGTT
Source organism: Jaculus jaculus (assembly GCF_020740685.1). Taxonomy (NCBI): domain Eukaryota; kingdom Metazoa; phylum Chordata; class Mammalia; order Rodentia; family Dipodidae; genus Jaculus; species Jaculus jaculus. Next base: position 3,617,670 of record NC_059114.1, on the reverse strand, counting down.
TTTTTTAATTTGTTTGCTTTTTGTAAGCAGTCAAACATGAATTTGTTGTCTCCTTGGGCCTTAGCTTTGCAGAGTCCCTGATCGTATTCATTGCAAATAAATGTCCCTATCTATAGCTGATAATAGTTTTGCCTGTAAGCATATTGTCTTTGTTACCATGGGAGCAATGGTGGCACTTGTCAACATTCCCCAGGTAGATTTTTTTCTCATTATTTTTCTTTTTTGTTGTTACTTTTTAATCCATACATTATTTGTTCTTAAACTAATCTAGTTACTAATATATAACATATATTTCTTTACAAAATAGAAACATCCTAAAAACATATTGTACATATTCCAGAACTGATAACACTTGTATGAGAATGGCCAAAGAAAACATAAAACTTCCTCCCCTGAGATCAAAATCATATATAAGACACCTTAAAATATATTATTTGGGTGGGACAAGTGGCTTAGCAGTTAAGGTACTTTCCTGTGAAGCCTAAGGATCTAGGCTTCATGCTCCAATTCCCACATAAGCCAGATGCACAAGGAGGTGCATTCATCAGGAGCTTGCAGTAGCTAGAGACCCTGGGGCCCCAAATCTCTCTCTTTCTCTACTTCTCAGAATAAAATATATTATTTAAGTTAATATTCTTAGCTTTGAGTTGTATTTCATGTAAACTGTTTTTGTAAACTTTTTTGTTCTCTTTGTGTGGTTAGGTTTCACTCTAACTCAGGCTGACATCGCATTCACACTGTAACCCTAGGCTGGCATCAACATCATGATGATCCTCATACTTCAGCCTCCCAAGTGGTGGAATTAAAGACTTGTGCCACCACACCCAGCTAAGGATAAAGGAAAAAAAAAAAAAAAAAAAACGTTTGGGGCTGGAGAGATGCCTTAGCAATTAAGGCACCTCCCTGCAAAGTCTCAGGACCCAGTTGAGCCAGACACAAGGTGGAGCTTGCAACTGGAGTTCTGTTGCAGTGAATGGCTTGAGGCCCCATCATGCCCAGTATCTTTCTCTCTATTCCCCACCCCCTTCCCTGTCTCTCAAATAAATGATTTTAAAAAACAGTTTTGTGATCTGGAGAGAATTTTTACTGGAAAAAAAAGTCAGAGAAATTAATATATTTATATATAAACATATGAGCCAGTTTTTGTTGTTGTTGTTTTGGTTTCAGTGTTTTGAACCCTGTCTCTGAGATGGGCCTTCAATCTCTGATCCTCCAGCTACCCTCCCAACGGCTGGTATTCTTGATGTTCCACCCCACACTTGGCTACAATTTTCTTTTTAGGTTAACAATTTTGGATCTCCATAGCACCAAGTAGCTCAGCATCAGGCGTCACTGCTTCAATTTAGAGGATTCATACAGATCAACTGGTTTATGGTTTAAAACCCATATTGATATGGATATGTTTCTACGTGTGTGTCAATAGTTTATTTGTAAACATTCGAGTAGGCGGATTGCAACGGACAACATTGACCACGACCCTGAATGCCAAACATGTTAAAGACATGTTCCAACCCTTCCCCTTAAAATGCCTTCATGCAAGGACTTAAAATTCATGGGGACTTTCCTATGATGAGGCAAAACATAAACTCTCCTGTGGTAGTTAGAAAGTCAGATGTGCCCCCATAGGCTCGGGTGTTTAAAAATTTAATCCCACATTGATGATGCTTGAATATTTAATCCCAAATTGGGGGCGGTTCCTGGGAGGCACTGGATAGGATTAGGGAAAATCCTGCTTGGTTGTGGTTGAAGGGGAAGTTAAGATGTTTGCTAAACAAAAGTTTAGTCTTAGCCAGGCTAGGAGACACACCTTTAATCTTTGCAAAAGGTAAAAGGACGACCAGGAGTTGGAGGCTGTAGACTGGGGTTAGTTACAAAGTCAATTCTAAGTCAGCCTGAGTTACAGTGAGACCCTACCTTGAAAAACAACAAAAACAGCAGAGCTTGGTGGCACACGCCTTCAATCCTAGCACTTGGGAGGCAGAGGGAGGAGGGTCGCTGTGAGTTTGAGGCCACCCTGAGACTACAGAGTGAATTCCAGGTCAGCCTGGGCTAGAGTGAGACCCAATCTCGAAAAAAAAAAAAACAAAAAATAAAAAGAAAATAAAAGAAACACACAGACACACCTAAAAACACATACAAAATAAGTAAGTAAATATTCCTATTGCCCTACACTGGCAATCACTACAGCCAACATTCATTGTACTAGAATCCTTGATTCTCAGCCGGCTTCATTCAGACTCCAGGTGTTTTGGTTTTGTTTCTCTACCGTGTGCCTATAATTTCCAATCTTTACACTGATTCGGGATTTGGAGAGGAGACACTGAGAAAATTTAGGTAGGCCTCTGCAGAAAGGCAAGAACAGAAGAGTTAACTAAGGAGTCAACTTCAGCAAAGAGAAAAATGAACAAAGGTGTTCTACTTAGATGTTTTTCTTTCCACTGATTTTCGACTATGGCTAAGAATGTTTTTCCTGTCCTAAGCGTTACTATGTTCGCTGTCCCTATGGGGTCAATTACCCACTCCGTAGGTTCACAATGGATCTAGGGAACAGTCAGGGAGGGCAGCTCACTCCTCCCGCCCTCTCTTCCCTCCCAGTGGTGCGGAATCTACTTTCAAATGTAAGTTGCGGTTTTTGCGGGAGCATTTAAACCGATTTCATAATTCTTGGACGTACAGCATCACCTCCACGGAGTTTCAAAACAAACAGAGACAACTTGTTTAGAATGAAAAGAACTTGCTGCTAAAATCTTTCCTAGATGAAAGCCAGGTAGCTGTAAACCTGTTTATAACAAAATTCTGCATTTCACCAATGAGAGCAGAGCTGCGTCACGACACGAAAGAAACCAATCAAATATAGGAAAACTGGAGTCTTCATTTGCATGCAACTGCCTACAAATATACAACTGGCTCAAACTTGAGCCTCATTTTCTCTTGTCTTGTGAGAATAGAGGAGTTTCCAGAATGCCCGAGCCCGCGAAGTCGGCGCCGGCCCCGAAGAAGGGCTCGAAGAAGGCGGTGACGAAGGCACAGAAGAAGGACGGCAAGAAGCGCAAGCGCAGCCGCAAGGAGAGCTACTCGGTGTACGTGTACAAGGTGCTGAAGCAGGTGCACCCCGACACGGGCATCTCGTCCAAGGCCATGGGCATCATGAACTCGTTCGTGAACGACATCTTCGAGCGCATCGCGGGCGAGGCGTCGCGCCTGGCGCACTACAACAAGCGCTCGACCATCACGTCGCGGGAGATCCAGACGGCCGTGCGCCTGCTGCTGCCCGGGGAGCTGGCCAAGCACGCCGTGTCCGAGGGCACCAAGGCCGTCACCAAGTACACCAGCTCCAAGTAGACGCCGCGCGCCAGCGCCCCCTCCGCCCGCCCACAAAGGCTCTTTTCAGAGCCACCCACTTGATCGAGAAAGAGCCGGTGCACTCAGGGAAAGGGCTTGGCAAGGCGTTTGCCCGGAAGACCCTGGTTCAATTTCCCCACGGCCCAAGTGAGCGAGATTGATAAGGGTCCGCGGCTCGCACGCAGTTCCGACCCTGCAGCCGAGTGAGCATGCGCGTTTTCTGGCCTTTTGTTTGGTTTTAACAAGGAGGAAGCTTTGGTTTCTGTCTGGTTTGCTCATGCTGACTCCGTTTTCTATGTATCAGTGACGTTACTAGTTTATAAGCATCGCAGGGGAAGCCCGGCGTCGGCGTCCCGCTCTTTGGTGACCTGCCGCGCCTGGCCATCTTGTGACGTCACCCGGGATGCTGCTTTAAAAGAAAGTTCCTGGACTGCCAGCTTTCGCGATTATCTACTTTCTTACCACTAACGCCGCTTTGCCTGGGGCATTTCGTTTCTCTGAGAGGCCTTTAAAGGAGGTAGGGGAAGAGGTGCAGGCGGCACCCTCCCTAGGAGCTGCACTCAGACCCAGGGCGCAAATATAATTGTACCATGAAGTTTGGAAGTCTATGTTTTGGGATCACTTAACTGCAGATCATGAAATCCCAGGAAAATTAACACTGGAGCTTGTTTTTCTCATCTCAAAAAAAAAATTGGTACATAGAGGCTTTCTTGAGAAGGTAAATGAGAGAGGTTTGGTTAGTGACTCCTCACCCATAAATGGAAATTAACACCACCGAGTCAAAGTCAACCTACGGAGTGACTGGTTAACACTCCCAGCCAGTCAGCACGACTGCCTACCCCGTTTGTTAGCTTCGCTCTCGAGTCTCACTGACACCCAGGCCTTCCCTGCACCTAGCTTCAGTCCCCAGTGCTCAGATTACACCGTGCACCACGCAGAGCCTCAGATAAAGAAAACGCAGAGAGGGCTGGAGAGATGGCTTAGCGGTTAAGCGCTTGCTTGTGAAGCCTAAGGACCCCGGTTTGGGGCTCGATTCTCCAGGACCCACGATAGCCAGATGCACAAGGGGGCGCACACGTCTGGAGTTCGTTTGCAGTGGCTGGAAGCCCTGGCGCGCCCATTCCCTTTCTATCTGTCCCTCTATCTCTCCCTCTCTCTCTGTCACTCTCAAATAAAGAAATAAAAATGACAAAAAAATTAAAAAAAAAAAAGAAAGAAAGAAAGAAAAAGAAAACGCAGAGAGAAAATGACGGGATTTATTTTCTTTTTCGAGGTAGCGTTTCACTCTAGCCCAGACTGACCTGGACTCTATTCTCAGGATGGCCTCGAACTCACGGCGATCATCCTATCTCTCCGTCCCAAGTGCTGGGAATAAAGGCGTGCGCCACCATGCCCAGAACACAGGACTTATTTTTAACTAAATTGCAACTGCATTTCAACCTTACCTTCCTTGTAGTTAGAGTTGATACTGAAATCAATTGTTTCCACTTCACAATTTTCTCCTTTTTTCTTTGATTGAGGTCCCTTTAGTCTAATATTGGCATGACACTAGCTAAGTAGCCCATGCTGGCATCAAATTTGCAACAGTCCTGCCTCAGCTTCCCAAATGCTGGGATTCAAGTTGTGAGCCACCTCACCCTGTTATAGTATTTATTTTAAAAGCATACCTGACTATGTATAACCTCTGCTCACAGCCTTTCTGAGGCCTCTCCGTTGTTAAAACGAGAGAGCCAGGCAAGCAGAGACACACCTTTAATCCCAGCATGCTGAAGGCACGTGTGGGAGAATCCCTGTGAAGTTGAGTCCAGCTTGGAACTCAACTTCCAGGTGAGCCTTGAACTAGAAGGATACTACCTCGAAAACACACACACACGAGAAAATGACTACTCTCCATGTAGCAACTTCAGTAAATGATTTTTCTTCCTTCCTCCGCCACAAGCACACACACTTTGTGGACTTCCCCATGACTGCTCCAACCTCTAGGCCTTTGAAGTTTTTCTCTGCCTGGATTTACTGATTCTTCACACACATTAATTACCACTACCCACCACTTTAGTGAAATCAGCAAAAAGAAATGGTTTCTATGAGTCTCATACCCTCAGAGCACTGGCTCTATATCCAGCCCCAACCCAAAGAAAGGGCCTGGAACCCTTAGGACTGCTATAAGAATCTTATCCAGGGCTGGAGAGATGGCTTAGTTATTAAGGTGTTTGCCTGCAAAGCTAAGGGATCCCAGTTCCATTCTCCAGGACCCACATAAGCCAGATACACAAGGTGGCGAATGCATCTGGGGTTTGTTTGTAGTGGCTGGAGGCTCTGGCATGCCCACTCTCCCTCTCTCTCAAATAAATAAAACATATTTACAAACAAAAAGCAAACAAACTTCAAATAAATAATCTTATTCCCAAAGCTGGGAGAGCCTTCACTACAGCATGGGGCAGCAAACAAGGGGAGAACTGACCAATATCTCTACCACTGAGGCCAGAACACTCCAACTGGGCAGTCAGCTGATCCACTGAGTTTTAAATGTTGGGGAGGGGAGTATTTTATCATGGGGTTTTTTTGTTTGGCTGGTTGGTTTGTTCATTTGTATGAGGACAGGGTCTGGAAGTCAGGCTGGCTTTGAACTACCTAGCTGAGGATCATCTTGTATTCCTGATCCCTCCAGCCTCCACCTCCCTGGTGCTGGGATAACCGACATGAGCTAAGTGGGGTTTTTCATCCCCAGCACCCCAGTACTCAGGAGAGTTCTGTTGTTTGAAGTCAGGCAAGAATTAGAAGGAGACAGAGATGTAAGAGAAAGGAAGGAAAGGGGAAGATGAGTCAGGCAAGTACAGGAACCAGTGGAATCACCCGGGGGAACACTGCTCACCTTGCTTGAGCAAACAGCCTCCAGCAATCCACCCAGCAACCACTTGAGGACCTGTGACCCCTGCCTGTACCGAGCTGGACGGACACCCCGCAGGGACGGGCTGTGGGTAGATGTTCAGTAAGGCAAATGTTTTTTGTTTATTATTAAATTACTACATTTATTAAGAGAAGTATAGAACCGAGGAAAGGAAACTGAATATGCCCATGTGGTCTCTGAGTCCATCTGGTGGGTCTGGAAGAACAATGAAAAGGGAATTAAAAAGGGAAGAAAAAAGAATAAAACGCTCCTGTCATGTGGATGACGGGAGGGGGTAAAGAGCCCATGTGGCAGCAGGGTTAAGAGATGTTTCCCCTAGTCTTGGACCAGCCAGGCCAAAATGAACATCATGGAAGTTCCGTAATGATGGTCAGGCTTGTTCCCTGTCATGCATTTTTTTTTTTTTTTTATTTTGGTAGAATTTCACTTTAGCCCGGGGCTGACCTTAAACTCGGTGATCCAATCACTGTCTGTCTCCCTAGTGCTGGGATTAAAGGAACGTTATCACCACAGCTGGCAAAACTGAATTCTTTTAGAGAGAAACCGTTGTCATCTTATACCTATGTATATAAAAATGGGCATGCATGGTTAAAATTACATATGTAGTAACGTACCGCGGAGAAAAATAAAGCACCTTGTCAAACCAGAGGACAACCCAAACCATGACTAAAGATCCAAAGCCCTTAGCAAAGCTTTTGCAAAACAGTAATACTTCCACCACCACCTCAGAGCAAGCAATCCCTACCTGGAGATTTAACACAGTGAAGACCGACACAATGCAGAAACAAGAGTAAAACAGGATTGAGGAGTGCTAAAGCTTGCATTTTAGTGAAAAGATGGTGGCCCTGAAAAGGGCCTTTGTTGGTGGTGGGGGCGGGCGCGGGGTCCTCAGCCGCCGAAGCCGTAGAGCGTGCGGCCCTGGCGCTTGAGCGCGTACACCACGTCCATGGCCGTGACCGTCTTGCGCTTGGCGTGCTCCGTGTACGTGACGGCGTCGCGGATCACGTTCTCCAGGAAGACCTTCAGCACGCCGCGGGTCTCCTCGTAGATGAGGCCCGAGATGCGCTTGACGCCGCCGCGGCGGGCCAGGCGCCGGATGGCGGGCTTGGTGATGCCCTGGATGTTGTCGCGCAGGACCTTGCGGTGCCGCTTGGCGCCGCCCTTGCCCAGGCCCTTCCCGCCCTTGCCGCGACCTGACATGGCTGGAACAAGCTTTTCAACAAAGAGCGTGGCGAGTGAACAGGAGTCTTTATAGTACGCTTGCGGACCTCGTTGAGAACCAGAAATGTGGGCGGGAATAAAACGGAGGCGGGCTCAAGATGCAAATCTGTCTCTGCCCGTAAATCTCTGCAAAGCACGTGACGATGGCAGGCGCAGGAAGATGTCTTTGTAAGCCTGCTTTTCCGGGATGCAGCTTTCTCTCGCTTACCGCGTCTAACACCAAAATAATAATAATAATGTCAACTGCGGATGATTGAAGCTTTTGTACTTACACAAGCGAACACTAGTCTAGAAAATTTGTATCGCTTATGGTTAAAATCCTCACAATGAAACGCTGACATTTATTTCATTTTTTTTTTCCCCCTTTGTTTCTTTCTTTGAGGCAGGGTCTCACTTTATCCCAGGCTGACCTCAAACTCAGTGATCTTCCTACCTCTGCCTCCCAAATACAGAGATTAAAGGCGTGCCACCACACCCAGCAGACATTTATTTATTCTTTTAATTTTTTGTTGTCAGGTTTTTTATTTTTTTTACGTAGTGCTTGGATCACGATCCACTCACCCTCGAGTTTTTTGTAGCTTTTTCTCATTCCCCATCCCCTTTACACAATTTTCCCCACCAGACCATATTTTCTATTTTGATAAATCTTTTAAAAACTCGTTTTAATATTCTTATTTATTTATTTCAGAGAGCAAGGAATGTAGACTCACTAGGGCCGTCTGCCACTGCAAATGAACTCCAGATATATGTACATTGTGCATCTGCATTTACATGGATACTGAGGAATCAAATCTAAGTCCTTTGGCTTTGCAGGCAAGTGCCTTCACCGCTAAGCCATCTCTCCAGGCCTTAAATTTTTTTTAATGTAAATTTTTATCTTAAAATTTGTATCCTCCAGTTATTTAAAAATGTTAGGTAGTTTAATTTGAAAGATTCACGATGTGAATTTAAATTTCAATAGTTTTAAAACCTGGATGTAAGAAGATAAATTCAATAAAATTAAAAGGACAGGTTGATGTGAATTACTCAATTTAAAAGGTTTGCTGTGGGGGAAAAGCATGTAAAATATTGCAATGCAGTGTTTTTACCCTGAATACAATTGGGATAACATTTTGATATTTGGACCTAAATACAATGTACCACAATGTTTGGCCTCTATTTCTGTTCTTTTTACTTATTCGCTTATTTGAGAGAGAGATAGGAGAGATAATGAGTGGCACACAAGGGACTGTAGCCACTGCACATGAACTCTGTTAGGTGTATATGAGGAAATGAGTCATCCACGTTCCTCAAGAATGATGCCCTGAGATCAGAGATTTACTGCCTCCTTATCGCTCACCAGGTCTCTTCTGGTATGCCCCTGAGATCAGAGATTTACTGTCCCCCTATCTCTCACCAGGTCACTCCTGGTCTCTTCATATGGCTAATGTAAAAGAACACAGATTTGCTGCCCTAAGAAGAAAACTCCTTCCCTTTTCTCACCTTCCCCCAGTTGTGAAACCTATAAAGCCCACTATCTGTAACCCCAGACTGACTGCTCGGCTCTTGAGAGTCAGTCTTGGCAGCTCGTGTTTCCGGCCTCCACCCCCAATTAAAACTTCCATCTTTGCCTCAAAGTGGTCTCCATGGTCCGTGGTCACTCTTGAGTCTCACAAATTCCAGACACGATGCACCACCTTGTGCATCTGGCTTTAGGTGGGCCCTAGGGAATCCAGTCCTTAAGCTTGGCAGGCAAACACCTTACCCAGTGAGCCATCATCTCCAGCCCCATTTCCATTTTCAAAATTCTATTCGCAGGAAATTTTAAGTGTACATAAATAGCTTGCATTAGTATCCTGATGATTGCATATTTCATTTCATTGCCAGCCCTGTATCAAGACGTTTTGTTTGAATTCTCAACACCTTGACTCCCTATAAAATCTTGACAGCATAGACCTTGATTTTAAAACATGATACGTTAAATAGTTATGTGGAATAGCTGTACATATACAGAATTAAAGCCAGAATAAGCCTTTTTCAAAATTAATTTGTTTGGAGACTAAGGAAGCCTGTAGGGATGTCAGCACTCATGAAGACAAGGGCAGATGTGACAGCCACTTAACTAAAAAAACTTGCAAAAAACGTGACGTTCTCAAAGACAGGTGAGTGGATGGAGAACACTTGACATTCTGTATTTATCTCCCCCTTCCCACCAGCTTATTTTATTGATGGAGAGATTCCAAAATTGAATTTTATTCATTCATTTTATTTCATAGTTTTTTGTTTTGGTTTGGTTTTTCAGGGTAGAGTCTCACTGTAGCCCAGGCTGACCTGGAATTCAGTGTGTAATCTCAGGATGGCCTCAAATTCATGGCTCTGCCTCCCAAGGGATTAAAGGCACATGTCAACATTCCTGGCTTTGTTTTATTTATTTATTTTTAAACAAAGTCTCATTGTGAAACCTAGCCTCCTCTATGATCGACTAAGAACCTCAGGTCAACCTCACGCCTGTGGCCGTCCTCCTGCCTTCTGTCTCGATGATGGAACTATAAGCCTAAAAACATCAGATCCCGCCTCAAGTGATTCTAAAAGCAATTATTGTCCCAAAATGGTAAGTCTCTCTACATGAACAATCTAACGTATGTATTGATGACTAAACAGGAGAAATAAATCAATGTGGAAGACCAAAGCCATTTTATGAAAAGAATAACGTTCAGAAAATTTTCGTGCCTAGGACACTTGGAAAAGATGAAGAAATACTACGATACAAATAAATAAACTCAGGCAAATAACTGGTTCAGAGATTAAAGTCGCTTGCAAAATCTCACAGCCTGGGGTTTGATTCCCTAGTACCCAAGAAAAGGCAGAAGCAGAGAGTGGTACATGTGTCTGAAGTTTGTTTACAGTGGCTCATCCCCCTCCCCCCCCCCACCCATGCCTTCCCCTCTTTCACTCTCTCTCAAATAAATATATAAGAGCTAAGAGTCTAGCAAAAACAAAAACCTAGATCATCTAATATCTGAGTTGGTAAGAAGTAAGATAAACATGAAAAGGGACTGCACCAGAAAGACACACAAGGGTTCATGTTGCTGGTGTTTGTTTAATTTTATTTTTTTCTACTAAGGGTTAATACTGTGTGTGGGTGGGAGTGCGGGGTGGGGGAAAGAAGGGATGGTGGAGACTTGAAAGCAAAGCAAAAAATAAGAGAGAGAATACTATGTCCAGTATGCAAGTCGATCAATGGGAAAAGTGCTTGTCTACCATGTCAGCATTAGGAGCCAAGCTCCCATGTAAAATTTCAGGCATAGCAGCATATATACACATGCTTGCACACACATATCAGAAAGAAAAACAGCAAGGTGGAGCAGGGAAAGACACTTACCTTGAAAATCCTGCTGAGATTTAATTCACTGGGACCCACATAAATCAACAAGCACAAATTGGTCCACGCATCTGCAGCTTCTATTTACAGAAGCTGGGATTCCTGATGTACACATGCACCTACACATTCTATCCCTCCCACCAAATAAATAAATAAAAATAGGATGTTTATTAAAGGAGTGCAGGAGGGGGATTGTTAAACTTCACATAAGGATCCCTGCAGGAAAATGTAGTATTCTTATATATTATTGATTCATGGAATAAAAATTGTTGAATTACTTTTAACTGTGGCTTATTAATATTACAGTATGACAAACAATTTCTATTTATTGGACCAGATCTACCTCCAGTGTTGGTTTTTGACAATAATTATAAATGTGGATAAAGTAAAATCATAGATAAAAATAATTTTAATATGCACAGCCCATCAAGATGTCAAGAAACGTGTTTGCATTCTGAGTAGAATTCACTAATCAACCTAAACGTTTGCAAGTTTTGGGGGAGGAAGCCCAATCTGTGTCGTTTCTGATCATCAATATTGACACTCAATGCAATAAGAAATGTAAAACAAAAACTGGGCATGGTAACACACGCCTTTAATCCCAGCACTGGGAGGCAGAAGTAGGAGAATTGCTGTGAGTTCAAGGCCACACTAAAACTACATCGTGAATTCCATGTCAGCCTCCACTACAGTGAAACCCTACCTCAAAAAAACAAACAAAAGAAAAGAAATGTAAGACAGGGTCGGGGTGGGGGAGGGGGGAGGGCTCCTTCACACTCTCCATCTAAAATGTATACAACCTGATATCGCGACACTTGGGAGTATCGCGAGACTCGGTCTGTGAGATTTCTGACGTCACAACCTGGCGACGCGGGGTCCGTGCTCCGACTTTCTCTCGGTTCGCAGTTTTCAAGGCGAGTCTCAGTCGTCTCGGTCGTTCGGACAGCGTGTCGGGCAGATGAATTCGGATCAGCGATGCGTCTCGCGGAGGTCTCAGTCCGGACCGCTGAGCAGCCGTTCAGTCAGTCATAGTGTCAGGAGGACTGGGACAGCGGCTGCTAAGCGGCTGGGTTTTTTGTATTTTCCACTACTTATCTAGGGTTGCACACACACCTTCTGGTAATCTCTTACTATGTCATTGTACTCAGCTTTTTTCTTAGATTTTTGCTTACAAAGGTTGACTTTGCAATTTTGCTCTCACACACAAAGAAAAACAAACTTATTTATCTAAACTGTCCCTGGACCATATGCTGGTCCTTACATGCTCATAACACACACTCTCCATTTAATCTTTTTTTTTTTTTTTTTTTTTGTTTTCCGAGGTAGGGTCTTACTCTAGCCCAGGCTGACGTGAATTTCACTATGTACTCTCAGGGTGGCCTTGAACTCAGTGCAATCCTCCTACCTCTAACTCCTGAGTGCTGGGATTAAAGGCGTGTGCCACCACACCCGGCTACTCCATTTAATCTTTCTATCTTCTGAGCCTGTGTCATTCTCACATTAAAACAGTATGTTGAACAGAGATGCCACTTGATTATTACAAGGTCAGGTGGTTTAAGATGGGTCTACACCGCTTCATACTACTTAGGTTTAGGGAACTGAACCCAGCCTCACATTACTAAACAATTAATGGCAGCTCAGGTTTTACTTTCAGCTGTAGTGAAGCTGAGGCAGGAAGATGGTTTAAAGTTCAAAGCCAGGCTTGGCTAGAAAACGAGTTCTCAGCTAAATATAAATAATAAATGCCATCACCTACTTTGAAAGACATCTGACAATTGAAGCGCACCATGATGACGTTATGAATAACGTACAAGGTGCACCTATCTTATAAATTTCAGGGATACACTTTTGAGGTGTGCTGCCCACCCACCCCCAGCACAACACACCCCACTTCACCACGAAAAAACAAGCGGTAAACTACTGTATTTCAACGGACTTTACTGACACATGGGTATTTTGAAGCATCTTGGGTAATTAAGTTGAAAAACCACTTGGGTTAGGTTTTCATTCCTACTGTCTGTCAAAGGGAATGTAATGACCAGACCCCAAGCATCAGGCAGTAGCCATGTGCAAGCAGCACTCACAACTGCTCAGCCCTGGCTTCCAGCGAGCCATGGCCTTCACAGAAAACCCGGTTTCTAAGTACCAGACTCGGAACTAAATGTGAAGATTCATATTCAAAACCTGGAAAACTGTCAACTACTTGAAACCTTACTAAACTTAAGCTATACATACCCCAAGGGTTAAATTTTAGTCATGTTTGCGACTTTTATGGAGTTTGAGGTTTCCCAAAAAATAGGAAGAGCATTTCCACAAGTTTGAAAAGCCCGCCAAGAACTATTATTGGCCACATTCCCTACATCTCATGACCCTTTGGGATGGGTGCTTTCTATAGTTAGCTAGAGGTAGTGTTATAACTGGACTCGTGCCTAACACGTGCGCACCAGGGTACATCACCTTACTATTAAGACTGAATGAAGATTAGCCGGGCGTGGTGGCGCACACCTTTAATCCCAGCACTTGGGAGGCAGAGGCAGGAGGATCGCGGTGAGTTCAAGGCCACCCTGAGACTACAGAGTTTATTACAGGTCAGCCTGGACCAGAGTGAGACCCTACCTCGAATAACAAAAACACAACAAAAAAAAAGACTGAATGAAGATTGGCATAGTACAGTGGATATATGTAAGCAAGTTACCTTTTATAGTAACTGGTCTTTAAATGATGCAAACGTTGACAAACCTTGTAATGCCATGACCACAGGGAGAGAGATATAAAACACGTAGGCTACCAAAAACAATCTAAAACCACCAATTTTGGGGAAGTATTCCAGCGCCTTATCTGACACAGTAGGTGGCTCTGAAAAGAGCCTTTGGTTGATCGCTGTCGTGGGTAGCGGGTTGGCTCTCACTTGCCCTTGGCCTTGTGGTGGCTCTCGGTCTTCTTGGGCAGCAGCACGGCCTGGATGTTGGGCAGCACGCCGCCCTGCGCGATCGTCACTTTGCCCAGCAGCTTGTTGAGCTCCTCGTCGTTGCGGATGGCCAGCTGCAGGTGGCGCGGGATGATGCGCGTCTTCTTGTTGTCGCGGGCCGCGTTGCCCGCCAGCTCCAGGATCTCGGCCGTCAGGTACTCGAGCACGGCCGCCAGGTACACCGGGGCGCCGGCGCCCACCCGCTCGGCGTAGTTGCCCTTGCGGAGCAGCCGGTGCACGCGGCCCACCGGGAACTGCAGGCCGGCCCGAGAGGAGCGCGTCTTGGCCTTGGCGCGCGCCTTGCCGCCCTGCTTGCCGCGTCCAGACATGATGTTATGCCGTGAACGGAAGAACAGTGACAAGAACTCAACAAAAGAACAACAGTAAGACGCGCCTCAGCTTACTAGGCCAGAAGGTTCTTATAGTGGCCGAGGGAAGCGGAGGAGGTGCACTCGGATTGGTGGAAAAGGTGCTCCAGCATGTAGCCAATGAGAAAGGAGAAGCTATGTAATCTCATTTACATGCAATGACGTCACGAATTCTTCCTTACATCGTAACTGGCCGTTCCGAGATCCTTCATTTGCATAGACGTCCCATAAAAGCCCGGTCCCTGCTTCATGCTCTCACTAGAGGTCGCTGATCGTGTTTTGTTCGCGGTTCTTCAACAGCCAACATGCCCGAGCCCGCGAAGTCGGCGCCGGCCCCGAAGAAGGGCTCGAAGAAGGCGGTGACGAAGGCGCAGAAGAAGGACGGCAAGAAGCGCAAGCGCAGCCGCAAGGAGAGCTACTCGGTGTACGTGTACAAGGTGCTGAAGCAGGTGCACCCCGACACGGGCATCTCGTCCAAGGCCATGGGCATCATGAACTCGTTCGTGAACGACATCTTCGAGCGCATCGCGGGCGAGGCGTCGCGCCTGGCGCACTACAACAAGCGCTCGACCATCACGTCGCGGGAGATCCAGACGGCCGTGCGCCTGCTGCTGCCCGGGGAGCTGGCCAAGCACGCCGTGTCCGAGGGCACCAAGGCCGTCACCAAGTACACCAGCTCCAAGTAGACGCCGCGCGCCAGCGCCCCCTCCGGCCCACCCACAAAGGCTCTTTTCAGAGCCACCACCTTTTCTAAGAAAGAGCCTGTTCGAATTGCTTTTCTTCTTGGGTATTTTTAAAGCTGTCACCTTGAGTGTAGCCGATAATTAGTTAAAAATATATGCAGGTTCCCATTGGTGCTTCTACGTGTTGTAATGCCACCCTTTAAACCAGATCCGTGCCAGCTATACATGTGGCTAGTATTTCTGTAATTTACAACTTCTTGTAAACTTGTACATTCAAGGCTGTTTTCAGAACCATCCACACTTTGTCGTCTGCATACCGTGTGGGTTTTGTCTAGGAGGGAACCAATGAGGCCCCAGAAGCTGCTTACTGTGAGGCGAATTTGGTTCGTGTTCTTCCACATTAGCCTCAGGCCCTAGGCTTTTTTTGTTTTTTTTTTTTCCTCTGCAGTAGTTAGTTAACGTCGGTTTGTGATTGCACACTCCCCCGTCTGCGATTGGGCCAGGGCAGTATTTGAAAACCGCGCCAGAAGTTGTAATTGGATACTCTTGGGTTTGTGCTTTTCAATGGGGTTCTCTTGGTGAAGTGTAAAAACTTAATTCCGCAAATGTGTCCAACTCACATTGTAGATGACCATTTTTCATTTCCTGAGGTCAGATCCTGACGAAGTTTATTTTTCATGGGCTCTGGAGAGCTCTTGTCATCACAGCCCTACAGCGCTGCAAAGGTTATCATTGAGCAATGTGAAGTGACTTGTGACTAAACTGAAGGGGAACCTGAGAGGCCAGGAAAACTCTTTAATGATTAAAACAAAAAAAAGAAAGAAACTTCCCCCCCACTCCCCATACTCCGGTTCCGGACCTTAACGTACCAACCCACCCAAGCAAAGCCCGAGGCTTCTCTGACCACAGTCTCTTAGCAATGCTTAAAACCTCTTTCTGGTGCCATAGCATTAATTTCATCTACAATGTTGTCTCCTCCAGAAAAACATATGAATTGCAAGCCGGGCGTGGTGGCGCACGCCTTTAATGCCAGCACTTGGCAGACAGAGGTAGCAGGATCGCTGTGCGTCCGGGGCCACCCTGAGACTGCATAGAGAATTCAGGGTCCCCCTGGGCTAGAGTGAGACCCTGCCTCCAACACAGTCCCTCTCCACAAATCACTTAAGTTCATTCGTACATCCCATGTGCAGTTAAAAATGGATGGTGCGTGCCGGGCGTGGTGGCGCACGCCTTTAATCGCAGCACTCAGGAGGGGGAGGCAAAGGTAGGAGGATCGCCATGAGTTCGAGGCCACCCTGAGACTCCATAGTTGTCATGAGCATGTAAGGACAGGCTTGCCTGTCCAGAGTAGATAAGTTAGAAATTAAGAGTGACGATTTGCAGTGACGTAATGATAGATAAACAGACGTGTGCATTAAGATTGCTAAGTCTTAAAGTGTATAAAAAGAGACCCGAAGAACCGAAAGCGTTTCTCTCTCTCGCCATGATGACTGACTGAGACACGCAGCTCATTAGTCCGAGACTGAGAACAACATCAGCGAGCCAAATCCGGAATGCTCACCAACACAAACTCCAGATCGTCCGTAAGTCAATCCAAAGACTTTTGCCGGCAAATCAAGACCGCAGCCAACCCGGTCACCGGAGGCATCCCTACGGTGAAATCGAAAGTGAACGTCGCAGCTCGAACCTCGCTTGGAATCAGGTTGTATGATGTTAGACCTAATCAAGATATTGTTATGTTAGGATGAGTATTTGGATTTATGTGTTTTGGCTTTAGTTGCCTTTTGCATGATATGGTCTTGCTTGTGTGTTATAACAACATCAGTAAACTCTCTTGCAAACTTACCAGCGTCTCTTGTGCCTTCATCTGCGGAATCCTGTGTAGTGATAATCTAGACAGTGCTCGAGACAATAGTGAATTCCAGGTCAGCCTGAGCTAGAGTGAGACCCTACCTCGAAAAAGCCAAAAAAAGAAAAAGAAAAAAAATGGATGTTGCGCGCTGTGTCACAGTGAGCATCCTGGGAGTGGGAGGGGTAGCATTCTAGAGCTCAGAGTTAAGAAAATCAGTGCACGCTGGAGTGATGGCACAGCAATTAAAGACAGTGGCTTGCAAAGCCGGATGGCCCAGATTCGATTACCCAGTACCCCCATAAAGCAAGATGCAAAAAAATGACACATGCATGGGAGTTCATCTGCGGCGGCAAGAGGCCCTGGTGTACCCATACCTACTCCCTCTGTATCTGACCCATGTCTGCCTCTTTCCCAAATAAATTTTTAAAAAAATTTTAAATGAATCAAAATTATACATTCGAAGGGAGCAGAAGGGAGCACAATGTAGTGTTTTCATACATGCGTTCAATGCTGACTGATTGTACTGGGTTATTAATCTAATCACCTTGTCACATTTTGACATTTTGCCCTCTACCTGCTTGGTGCTTGCTATTAAATTCCTTCCCTTTTCTTGAGGAAGGTAGAGACAATGGCTATCTCAAGATGAAGTCCAACCTGGGCCCTTCCCAATATAAATCTCTTCTGCAAATGATCTACTCCCACAATTCCTAATGGCCTATTTATGTTTAAATTCATTAGATAATGAATCACTGATTTTTGTTTGTTTGTTTGTTTTTCAAGGTAGGGTTTCACTCTAGTCCAGGCTGACCTGGAATTCACTCTGTCTTCTCAGGGTAACCTCGAACTCACAGCAATCCTCCTACCTCTGCCTCCCAAGTGCTGGGATTAAAGGCATGCACCACCATGCCCTGCCTTTTTTAAAATGATTTTTATCACATTCCTGGAATGACCTGGGCAAATAAAACAAAACAAAAAACAAACTGGATTTTACTTTTGGTCATTCACATGTGCTTCTAAATACAACTAAACACTATATAAATTGGTTTTGGTTTTTACTTTTCTAAAATGGTATTACATAAATCCCACAATATAGTATATGCCATGCTCTGCTGTGCCAGGCTCCCCCTGGCAGGTAGTGCTGAGGAAGGACCAGGTCCGCTGATTCCTCCCAAGGGGTTGAGGAGGAGGGTGAGTGTCCACGGCCAGGAACACACCACCAAGCTGGGAGTCTTGTCAAATCAGGATCTCACTTTGTTGTAACAGGCAGATGTTTGCATAGCGTTGAGAACGAAGGCGGGGATCTCAGGAAAGGATGAGGTGTAAGGACCGATAGCATATCGCAACTTTTGAGATGATTCATTCTAAGCACACGAGAACTCCAACTTTTTTGCAGAAATAGCTTGCCAGAGGCAATTTGGCGCCCTGCTGAGTCATAGCTGGCCAGAGACAGGTCACCAAACTTTAGCTAGGCTCAGGAAGTTCCACTAGGCCTTGCGTCTGGGCCTCTCAAGGCCCAACACTGCTGTAGCCGACTGTGTTATGTAAATATTCCTCAGTGCTTTCATCTTTCACCAGGGGCATGGTCTTCAATGTTTTACGTTGAGAATGTCACTGCATAAGGGAACAGGATGGTGTGAAGGAGAGGAGGGCTTGTGAGGACAGTTAATTGAAATACAAGTTATTATTAATAAACCATACGGAAACATGTCTTTGCCAAATTACAATATATCTGTTAAAAAAAAGTTTGGAAACTATGTTGTTGCTTGTTTTAGATATCTCTTGTTGCTTTTGTACATAATATTTTTGTTTGTCTTTTCTTTTCTTAAAAACTGAATAAAACCTTTTTATTGACAACTGCCATAGACAATACATCATGATCATTATCCCATCCCATGAACCCTCCTTTCTGTCACCCCAACCCTCTCCAGCGAATCCCTTCCTTTCTCCAACTAGTCTATCTTCAATTTTGGTGCCATCATTCTTTTCCTCCTATTATATAGTTGTTGTGTACATAGCATCAGCCAGAATCAGGTCACAAATATCAAGGCCACTTTGTATCTGGTACTGTAAGCATCCACCCCTTCCTTTATCACTTATTCTCTTTCCACCACCACTTGCAAAAGGCTCCCTGAGCCCTGGACGATGTGGTAGAGATATGACAGTCAGTGCTGTGCACTGTCACTTCTCAGCACTTTTTTTGTTTTTGTTTTTTTTTTTTTGTTGCTGGGTTTTGTGTGTGTGTGTGTGTGTGTGTGTGTGTGTGTGTGATAGGGTCTCACTCTAGCCTAGGCTGGCCTGTAATTCACTATGTAATCTCAGGGTGGCCTTAAACTCACTGTGATCCTCCTATCTTTGCCTCCCCAGTGCTAGAATTAAAGGCGTGCACCACTATGCCAGGCTCTTTGATAAGTTTTGAGTCACACCAGTGGTCACCACCATCTGAAAAGAGAAGCAGTTCTAACCAAAACTGAGAGTACCATAAATGTATGGGCATAAACCTAAGCGGTTAGAAGGCAGTTTGATCAGCATAATGTATCCATTTAGCCAGACAACAGGCCTTATAACCTCCCTAGACATAGGCTTTTGATTCGGTTTTAGTACCTGGCATGAATTCCATCCAGTGGAAGGAGTGGGCATCAAGTCTGATAAGACAGCAGTTGATTTCCCCCACAACAGACATGCTAGCATTGCATCAGTTGTTGTGTTTGGCCTGGCTCAGACAACACTTTGAAAATGAAGCATGCAAACACAATATCATCCACTGTATACAAGTTTGATTTTACATGCCAAGTAACGACAGTTGGCAAATACTGTCCTTATGTTTGTAATTAAGTTATTATGTTTCTACAAGAACAGAAACTTTGCCTGTACAGTGTAAGCACTAGCTTCACAGCAAACCATAGTGTGGAATCTGAGCTGAGGTTCCTCGGGCAGCGTTAACTCGTGAGGCATGGTGTGATGGCTGTGCAGGATCAGTGCACATGTTGTAAGCTGACAACCACGGCTACAGTGGGAAGCCATGCAACACCGTACGGTGCTGCCGGGACCACCCCCTATTCATTGTGAGATGTTTGACTTTGAATTAATTTTTGGTCACCGTGCATTGAGGAACTTCTGCTACAAAATGTTCACTACCTCCTCGTTTAATCATGCAACCCCAGATGGCTAGGACCCACAGAATGAGAAACTAGGGGTCTAGAGATCCTTGAAAGATAACCTGATTTTATTTAGGTATGTACCTTTGACTGACTTCTGTGGATTAAGGGACAGAACAACTCTGTGGATGTAATTGTATAGTTATAGACAACCTGTAGCAATGCAGATGATCCCATCCATGGTAATTTAAATGAGTCCTATGCATGATATGCAAATGAAATTTGTTCATTTGACAATATGAATTTCTGTAAGCCACATTGTCCTTTGAACCAGTCCTGACAAGCAGTGGGTTCCTTTGAGCTGATGAGCTCAATGAAATGTTTTAAAAGTTTTCATTTTATTTAAAAATATTAATTTAGCCGGGCATGGTGGCGCACACCTTTAATCCCAGCACTCAGAGGCAGGGGTAGGAGGATTGACTTGAGTTCAAGGCCACCCTGAGACTACACAGTGAATTCCAGGTCAGCCTGAGCTAGAGTGAAACACTACCTCAAAAAAAAAAAAAAAAAAATTACTTATTTGCAAGCAGAGTGGTAGAGAGAGAGTATAACTGGGTACCCCAGGACCTCTAGCTCTCAATGTGCATGCCATTTGTGCATTTGGCTTATGTGGGTACTGGGGAATCAGGTTCAGGTTATTAGGCTTTGCAGCCAAATGCCATAACTGCCCCAAGAGGTTTTCAATTTCTTAATATTACTTTTTTATACCATACACACACACACACACACACACATATGTACACACATACATACACATAGACAATTTCTATACTTACAGACACAAACCATGGTATTCCCCCCCCCACTTTCCCCTTCATAACTCTGCTGTGTCACATCCCCTCCCTCTCTCCATTAGTCCCTCTTTTAATTTGATGTCATCATCTTTTTCTCCTATTATGAGGGTCTTGTGTAGTATTGCCAGGCACTGTATGGTCTGGGATATCAAAGCCAAATTCTGTCTGTTGCATTGTAAAGAGTGGCACACTTCCTTTGGCTCTTACATTCTTTCCACCACCTCTTCTGCAATGAACCCTAAGCCTTGGAAGGTGCAAGATGTTTTAGTGCTGGAAACTCCTCTGTCCCTCCCTTTTCAGCACTGTTACCTTTTGGGTCATCCCAGTGGTCATCGCCATCTGAAAAGAGAAGCTTCTCTAATCAGAAGTGAGAGTAGCATTAATATATGAGTATGAACATTAAGTGTAGTTATTTCAGGGCAATTTGGTGAGAATAACATATGCATTTATCCAGACAAGAGTAGGTTTTACACCCCTAAGGCTCATGACCACCCCTGCTTTTGATTAGGATTTCAGCACCAGGCACATATTCCCTCCCATAGAGCGGGCCTTCAGTCCAATTTAAGAGGAGTTGGTTTCCCCCAGAGCAAACATGCCACTACTGCACTTGTTCAGTCATTTGGCCTTTCTGGCCAAACTTGAGGCTTTCAGTGTCCATTGTTTTCACGGCTGATGATTTCTGTCTCCCATAAGAGTGCATGCAGTGCAGCTTTTTCCAGCTTTCAGTTGGCTGGGCTACAAGGAGAGAGTTTTCTGCTCAGTACCAGCTTGATTTCTCAGTGACATGGCCACTCAGGCATGTGAAGCCTTCAGCAATAGGGTCTTACCAGCTCTTTCTCACAGGAAACCAAAGGCCTTGGCTGTAGCCTATAATGTTTTGGGGGCAATAGGGATCTCCCTGGCCAATAACTCACTAGAAGGTATGTCATCCCTGGCACTGAAAATTTTCTAGTAACAATCTATGGCTTCTGGATGTGCCATTATTACAGAAAGTAGATTTTCATATGTCATTTTCAGAATATCTTGCGTTTTGATAGACCCTCCCCACCACACCTTTCTTTTACACTATCTCTTCCCCTGACCTCATTTAGGCCTTTCCCCTCCCTGTAATCTGTTCTTCTACTTACATATATACAATACCATCACCTTAAGACCTTCCCTCTCCTCCCTCCTTTTTATCCTTTTTCTAGATTATGGGCCTCTACTACTGATTTTCTGTACCAGATTACACAAAAGTCTATACATTTGTAGCTAGGACCTACATATAAGAAAGAACATGCGAGGCTTGGCTTTCTGGAACTGGGTGCATTAGTCAGGGTTCTCTAGAAGAACAGAACTGCTAGAATGAATTATTTTAAAAGGGAAATTTATTGGATTAGTTTACAGTAATCCAGTAGCAGTTGCGGGCCTGAGAATCAATGAACCTGGTAGCTGCTTAGTCCACGTGGCCAGATGCCTCAGCAGTCCCGACCAGGAACTGCGGATGGTATGGGAAAGCCTGGAGGCTTCCTGAGGAACCACTGGGTTTCGATCCATGCGGATCTTCAGTTGAGGCTGGTCTTTAGTCCACATTGGTCTTCAATCCATGCTGGAAGGTAGCAAGCAGCTCTGGCAGCCAAGTGGAAGAAAGGAAGGAAGGGGCTCTTTACACCTAGAGCTTCCTTATATCAAGTCCCCCTCTGAGCGGAGCCACCCACTCTGGGGGAAGGACTTCCTCCATTAGTTGATCCTTCCTAGAAGCAACCTCCGAGACCCACCCAAAAGGGATTTCTGTGGCTTACTAAACAGATCAAGTTGACAACACCTTAACTATCACACTGGGTTACTTCACTTAGTATAATCCTTTCCAGATCCATTTCATAATTTCATTTTTCTGTACCACTGCATAGAACTCCATTGTGTAGATGTACCACATCTTTATTATCCATTCATCTGTGAATGGACATCTAGGCTGCTTCCATTTCCTAGCTATTGTGAATAGAGCAGCAATAAACATAGGTGTGCAAGTATCTCTAAGGTAGTGAGAAGAGTCATTAGGATATGTGCCTACAAGTGCTATAGCTGGATCATATGACAAATCTATTTTGAGCAATCTCAAGAACCTCCCACACTGATTTCCATGATGGCTATACCAGATTACATTCCCACCAACAGTGTAGAAGGGTTCCCCTTTAACACATCCTCGTCAACATTTATTGTCATTTGTTTTCTTTCTTGGTTTTAAGATTTATTTTTGTTTATTTATTAGAGACAGACAGAGGAAGAGAAAGAGAGAGAGAGAGGGAGAGAATGGGTGCACCAGGGCCTCCAGCCACTGCAAACGAACTCCAGATGCATGTACCCTCTTGTGCATCTGACTTATGTGGGACCTGGAGAATTGAACCTGGGACCTTAGGCTTCCCAGGCAAGTGCCTTAATTCCTAAGCCCTCTCCAGCCTTCATTTGTTTTCTTTCTTTCTTTCTTTCTTTTTTTTTTTTAATTTATTTATTTGAGAGCGACAGACACAGAGGGAAAGACAGATAGAGGGAGAGAGAGAGAATGGGCGCGCCAGGGCTTCCAGCCTCTGCAAACAAACTTCAGATGCGTGCGCCCCCTTGTGCATCTGGCTAACGTGGGACCTGGGGAACCGAGCCTCGAACCGGAGTCCTTAGGCTTCACAGGCAAGAGCTTAACAGCTAAGCCATCTCTCCAGCCCTTCATTTGTTTTCTTGATGGTAGCTATTCTGACTGGAGAGAGATGGAATCTCAAAGTAGTTTTAATTTGCACTTCCCTGATAGCAATGTATGTAGAACACTTTTTTAGATGTTTATACGCCATCTTTCTTCTGATGAGAACTCCTTATTTAGTTTCATAGCCCATTTGTTTATTGGGTTGTTTGATTTCTTATTGTTCTGTTTTTTGAGTTCTTTGTGTATTCTGGATATTAATCCTCTGTCAGATGTGAGGCTAGCAAAGATTTTCTCCCATTCTGTAGGTTGTCTCTTTGCTCTATTCACAGCGTCCTTTGCTGTACAAGAGCTTTCTAATTTCATCATATCCCAATAGTTGATTAGTGGTTTTATTTTCTGAACAATTGGGGTTATATTCAAAAAGTCATCACTTATGCCAATATGTCAAAGAATGTCTCCTATGTTTTCTTCTAGCAATTTCAGTGTCAGGTCTGATATTAAGGTCTCTGATCCACTTGGATTTGATTCTTCTGCAGGGAGAAAGACAAGGATCTATTTTCACCTTTCTACATATAGATATCCAGTTTTCCCAGCACCACTTGTTGAAGAGGCTGTCTTTTCTCCCATGAATATTTTTGGCAGTTTTGTAAAAATTCAGATGGCTGTAGCTGCCTGGGTTAACATCTGGTTCCTCTACTCTGTTCCATTGATCTACATGTCTGCCTTTGTGCCAATACCATGCTGTTTTTGTTACTATGGCTTTGTAATGTAACTTAAAATTGGGCATGGTGATAGCACCAGCCTTATTCTTGTTGCGTAAAATTGTTTTGCCTATTTGAGGTTTTTTGGGCTTCCAAATGAATTTTAGAATTGCTTTTTTTCTATTCCTGTGAAGAATGCCAATGGAATTTTAGGGGGGATTACATTAAATGTGTAGATTGCTTTTGGTAAGATTTATTTTTTCACAATATTGAATCTTTCCATTTCCTTGTGTCTTCTGCAATTTCTTACTTGAGTGTTTTAAAGTTCTCCTTATAGAGGTCCTTCACTTCCTTAGTTAAGTTTATTCCAAGGTACTTTTTTTTTTTTTTTTTTTTTTGAGGCAGTTGTGAATGGGAGAGATTCCCTGATTTCATTCTTCCCATGTTTATGTTAGTATATAGGAAAGCTATTGATTTCTGTATATTTATTTTGTATCCTGCTACATGACTGTAGGTGTTTATCAGCTCTAACAGTTTGCTGGTAGAGTTGTTAGAGTCTTTTATGTGTAGAATTATATCACCTGAAAATAATGATAATTTTATTTCTTCCTTTCCAATTTGTATCCCTTTTATGAGTGTCTTTTGCCTTATTGCTATGGCTAAGGCTAAGTGGGGACAGTGGACACACTTGTTTTGTCTCTGAATTTAGTAATAAAGCTTCGAGTTTTTCACCATTTATTATTATTATGTTGGCTGTAAGTTTGTCATAAATAGCTTTTATTATGTTGAGATATGTTCCTTCTATTCCCAGTTTCTCTCATACTTTTAACATGAAAGAATGTTGGATTTTGTCCAATACCTTTCCTGCATCTATTGAGATGATCATGTTAATTTTGTCCTTCAGACAAAATATGATGTATTTACATTTATCGATTTGTATATGTTGAATCATCCCTGCGATAAAGCCAACTTGGTCAGGATAAATAATCTTTTTCATATATTCTTGTATTCTGTTGGCCAATATTTTGTTCAGAATTTTGCATCTATGTTAATGAAGGAGA
This sequence comes from Jaculus jaculus, assembly GCF_020740685.1. Taxonomy (NCBI): domain Eukaryota; kingdom Metazoa; phylum Chordata; class Mammalia; order Rodentia; family Dipodidae; genus Jaculus; species Jaculus jaculus. The sequence continues at coordinate 3,592,585 of NC_059114.1, read as the reverse complement.
TTAGTCTGTAATTTTCTCTTTTTGTTCTGTCTTTGTCTGGTTTCGGTATGAGGGTGATTCTGGCTTCACAGAAAGAGTTCAGTAGAATTCCTTCCTTTTCTATTTTATGGAAAAGTTTGAGAAGCAGTTGTGTTAATTCTTCCATGAAGGTCTGGTAAAATTCACCAGTGAATCCATCTCGGCCTGGGCTTTTCTTTAGGTGGGAGACATTTTTATAACTGCTCCTTTCTCTATACTTGTCATAGGTATATTTCAATGGTTTATCTCATTTTATTTAATTTTCGTGAGTCATATGAATCAAGGAAATCATCCATTTCTTTCAGATTTATAAACTTAGAGGCATATATATTCTTAAAGTATTTCCATATAACTGTCTGAATTTCTTCAATATCTGTTGCAATGGTGCCTTTTTCATCTCTAATTTTATTAATTTTTGTCTCTTCTGTCTTTCCTCTGGTCAAATTTGATAAGGGCTTATCAATCTTATTTATCTTTTAAAAGAACCTACTCTTTGTTTCATTGATTCTTTGGATTGATTTTGTTGTTGTTTTTATTTCATTAATTTCTGCCCTAATCTTTATGATTTCTTCTCGTCTACTGGTTTTTTGTTTGCCTTGTTCTTCTTTTTCCCAGGCATTAATGTGAAGCATTAAATTGTTCATTTTTGAACTCTCTAATTTCTTAATATATGCACCTAGAGCTATGAATTTACCTCTTAGGACTGCCTTCACTGTATCCCAAAAGTTTTGGTATGTTCTATTATCATCATCATTTGATTTTGTGAACTTATTGATTTCTTTTTTTGATTTCTTCAATGACCCATTGATCATTCAGCAGTGTACAGTTTAGCTATGAATTTCTGTATACTCTGTAGCTTTTCTTGTTGCTTATTTGCAGTTTAATACTATTGTGGTCAGAGAGAGTATAAAGGATTGCTTCAGTTTTCCTATATTTGTGGAGATTTGTTTTGTGTCCTAATATATGGTCTATTTTAGAGAATGTTCCATGTGCTGCTGAGAAAAATCATATTCTGCAGCATTTGGATGGAATGTTCTGTAGATGTGTTAGATCGATTTGTTCCATGACATCATTTAATTCAGATGTCTCCGTTTATTTTTTGCCCAGATAACATGTGAATTGATGAGAGTGTTGTGTTGAAGTTTCCCACTATACTTGTGTTGGATGTTAATGTTTGATGAAACTGGGAGTTCCCATGTTAGGAGAATAAAGATTGTAATGTCCTCCTGTTGGAGTGTGTCTTTAGTCAATATAAAATGACTGCTTCATCTTTCCCCACTATTGTTGGTTTGAAGTCTATCCTGTCAGCTATTAGGATAGCAACTCCTGCTTGTTTCCTAGGCCCATTTGCTTGAAAGGCAGTTTTTCATCCCTGCACCCTAAGGCGGTATCTATTTTTTAGAGTTTCCTGGAGCCAACAAACGGCTGGATCCTGCCTTTTAACCTAGTCTGCAAGCATTGAAGCAATTTGTATTACCAATTATTATTGAAAGTTATGTATGTATTCTCGCCATTCTTATTTTGTAGTGTTTTGTTTTCCCTTTACTAATTTGCTTTAACTGTTATTTGAGTGTGGTTTATTTTTCCCTATTTCCTCCTTTGGCACTAAGAATTCATTCTTTCAAGTATCTCTTTGGGTTAGTATTTTTTATAATTTTTATTTATTTGAGAAAGAAAACGGGTGCGCCAAGATTTCCAGCTACTGGAAGAACCGTGCGCCCCCTGGTACCTCTTGCTAACATGGTTTCAGGGGAATCAATCCTTTGTCCTTGGGCTTCACAGGCAAGAAGTTAACTGCTAAGTCATCTCCCAGGCCATTCAAGTATTTTCTGTAGAGCTGGTGTGGCCTATTTTTGTTGGGGAATTTCCTGTCTTTCTTTCCTTTTCTTTTTATTTTCAATTGTTTTTCTCTGTGTGTTTCACATACTTTCTGACAACCCTGACAAGAACATGCAACTTGCATTACCTTACATTCACTTTTTCCTAGCCAGGATCTTGCTGAAGCACAGAATGATCTGCAACCCTGTAGTGCCTCACTGACCTTCAAGTCACAGAAATTCCCTACTCAACAATCGCAAGGACTGAGAATAAGTAAGGGCACGACCATGGTCGCATCACCAAGAAAAGAAGCATACCACTGTGTTCTCTAAGATGGCGACAGAAAAACGAAGTGCAACAGCTTTTTTTAATGAAAAAATGGTGGCTCTGAAAAGAGCCTTTGTGCGCGAGCCGGAGGGGGCGCTGGCGCGCGGCGTCTACTTGGAGCTGGTGTACTTGGTGACGGCCTTGGTGCCCTCGGACACGGCGTGCTTGGCCAGCTCCCCGGGCAGCAGCAGGCGCACGGCCGTCTGGATCTCCCGCGACGTGATGGTCGAGCGCTTGTTGTAGTGCGCCAGGCGCGACGCCTCGCCCGCGATGCGCTCGAAGATGTCGTTCACGAACGAGTTCATGATGCCCATGGCCTTGGACGAGATGCCCGTGTCGGGGTGCACCTGCTTCAGCACCTTGTACACGTACACCGAGTAGCTCTCCTTGCGGCTGCGCTTGCGCTTCTTGCCGTCCTTCTTCTGCGCCTTCGTCACCGCCTTCTTCGAGCCCTTCTTCGGGGCCGGCGCCGACTTCGCGGGCTCGGGCATGTTGGCTGTTGAAGAACCGCGAACAAAACACGATCAGCGACCTCTAGTGAGAGCATGAAGCAGGGACCGAGCTTTTATGGGACGTCTATGCAAATGAAGGATCTCGGAACGGCCAGTTACGAGGTAAGGAAGAATTCGTGACGTCACTGCATGTAAATGAGATTACATAGCTTCTCCTTTCTCATTGGCTACGTGCTGGAGCACCATTTCCACCAATCCGAGTGCACCTCCTCCGCTTCCCTCGGCCACTATAAGAACCTTCTGGCCTAGTAAGCTGAGGCGCGTCTTACTGTTGTTCTCTTGTTGAGTTCTTGTCACTGTTCTTCCGTTCACGGCATAACATCATGTCTGGACGCGGCAAGCAGGGCGGCAAGGCGCGCGCCAAGGCCAAGACGCGCTCCTCTCGGGCCGGCCTGCAGTTCCCGGTGGGCCGCGTGCACCGGCTGCTCCGCAAGGGCAACTACGCCGAGCGGGTGGGCGCCGGCGCCCCGGTGTACCTGGCGGCCGTGCTCGAGTACCTGACGGCCGAGATCCTGGAGCTGGCGGGCAACGCGGCCCGCGACAACAAGAAGACGCGCATCATCCCGCGCCACCTGCAGCTGGCCATCCGCAACGACGAGGAGCTCAACAAGCTGCTGGGCAAAGTGACGATCGCGCAGGGCGGCGTGCTGCCCAACATCCAGGCCGTGCTGCTGCCCAAGAAGACCGAGAGCCACCACAAGGCCAAGGGCAAGTGAGAGCCAACCCGCTACCCACGACAGCGATCAACCAAAGGCTCTTTTCAGAGCCACCCACAGTTTCAAAGAAAGAGCATGGAATTCTTAGACTACTTGGTTATATACAGAATGGTCTCAACCATGAGAACCATTAACTTTAAAAACGTCACGTGAAGTCTGGAAGCACTACTAAGTGAAACTTAATAGCATAATGGAAAGTTTACAACGTGTCTGTAGATGTGTTCTTAGAAAGTCCTTTCTTTAAATGAAGACCGATATACAAAACATCTAAAGTTACTAAAAATACACCTCACTCTTATTTCTGGTGCTTCTAATAAAATTCACTCATTAAACTACCAGCCATTTGTAGATTGGGCAAAAATGTGAAGCCAACTCTGCGCGGCGATTAACACAGTGGCTTTTTTTTAAGTGTACAGGACTGGTGCATGTTAACAGTAAAATAGAGGGCTTGAAGATTTTGCGTCACAAAATCGAGGTATTTAGAGCAAGTCGGCCTTTCTTTGATTACATTAAAGTTTAAATGAGTCTAGATTTTGTGGCACGCTACCCTTTCAACAGAACTGAACGTTAAAATCGCAGTTGACCAATTACATGAGGCCTGATCCATTCAAATACAAAAATTTTGGCGCTTAAATTTGTTACTCAGCAAACATCTCAGATCAGCTTAATAAGGAGTCAACTATATGATGAAAAGAGTACACACTATTTTAAATAAAAGCACCAGCGAGAAATAACTGAAAGCAAGATTGTATAATTTATAAATGGTTATTTAAATTCTAGACGCATAGGCGTTCCTTCGACCAGGGATTGGATGCTAGCTGTTGCTTTTCTCTAAACCAATCAGAAGGCGGCGCTCCTTGTATATATACATAGGTAGCCGGTGTAAAATTTCACTTGGACACCCGTTCAGTTCCTCCTCATCCAAAGGTATGGCTCGCACGAAGCAGACGGCGCGTAAGTCCACGGGCGGCAAGGCCCCGCGCAAGCAGCTGGCCACCAAGGCGGCCCGCAAGAGCGCGCCGGCCACGGGCGGCGTGAAGAAGCCGCACCGCTACCGGCCCGGCACCGTGGCGCTGCGCGAGATCCGCCGCTACCAGAAGTCCACCGAGCTGCTGATCCGCAAGCTGCCGTTCCAGCGGCTGGTGCGCGAGATCGCGCAGGACTTCAAGACGGACCTGCGCTTCCAGAGCTCGGCCGTGATGGCGCTGCAGGAGGCGAGCGAGGCCTACCTGGTGGGGCTGTTCGAGGACACCAACCTGTGCGCCATCCACGCCAAGAGGGTCACCATCATGCCCAAGGATATCCAGCTGGCGCGCCGCATCCGCGGCGAGAGGGCCTGAATTACTCATGCGGATGATCAGATAAACCAACGGCTCTTTTCAGAGCCAACACCATTTCTATAAAAGAGCTCTACTTTTCTGAGAATTGATTATTCATATGTGGGACATCTCGAGGTTCATGAGACGACTTAAGGGGCTTTTGAAAGCTTGCAAATGTGGGAAGAGGCGTGCACTTTTATCCGCCTTTCTGTTACCTTAATATCCTTTCCAAACTTCCAATTGAACTTTACAGTACTAGCAATGGGCTTCTGTCCTTCTCAGGTTGTTTATCCCTGTGACCACACCAACGTCCTGAATGTCTTAGGTTCTTCCTGGCACTGAACAGACTAGGGACTAGGCATCTCCATGAGCTTTTATGCTTTATCTGCCCCTGGGTGCTTCAGGCTCCATGTTCAGATGTTTCTTCCAGCAGACCAGAAACAGCCCATTTCCGCCTGAGAAAACTGTTATGGTTTTGTGTCTATTGGCGTCCTGGTGTCTGCTGATAATTGGATCTTACAGGCCTTAAGCTATCAGGACACTACAAGCTGATTGACAGAGACACTGCATTTTTTGCGCCCATCCACTGTCAGATTAATCTGTTTCCTAAAATAAGAGTACAGAACAGCAGTGATCATATGGTTCCTGCCCGTAATACCTGCACTCGGTGTGCTGCGGGGAGATTTGTTTTGTGAGTGCAAAAACTTCATTTATGGTTTCCCCCTCCACTCCTGAATTTCCATCTGCACTTTTGAATTTTAAATTCAAGGCCAGCCAGGACAGAATACTGCATTCCATACATTGTCTAGGATATGACACTGTCTCACCAAGACCCAAAGCAGCAGGGAAAATGTCTTAGAAGTTAAAGGCACATGTTTGTAAAACCTGCCCCCCAGGTTCAACTCCCAAAGGACCCATCTAAGCCTCACAGAAATTGAGGTTCAGGGATGGAAAAATGGCACATGGGCTATTGTTAAGTACCAGTGTTAAATTCCCCAGTGGTGACATAAAGCCAGATGCACAAGGTGGCACATTGGGTCTAGACTTCCGGCCCTACTGTGCTCATTCTGTCTAATGAAAACAAAAAAAAAAAAATATTTTTTTCTTTTTTTGGTTTTTCAATGTAGGGTCTCACTCACTCTGGTCCAGGCTGACCTGGAATTCACTAAGTAGCCTCAGGATGGCTTCGAAGGCACGGTGATCCTACCTCTACCTCCCAAGTGCTGGGATAAAAGGCGTGCACCACCACGCCCGGTTTTAAATACGTAATTTGTTTTGGTTTTTTTTTTTTTTTTGGTTTTTCAAGGTACGGTCTCACTCCAGCCAAGGCTGACCTGGAATTCACTATGGAGTCTCAGGGTGGCCTCAAACTCGTGGCAATCCTCCGACTTTGCCTCCTGAGAGCTGGGATTAAAGGCTTGCACCACCACGCCCAGCCTAAATACATAATTTTTAAGATGGGGGAGTCTTGGGAAGAATGACACTGATTATTGCTGCCTTGAGAACTACACATTTCCTTTATCCAGTTGTTCACCACATAGGCCTAAGCCTTCATGACAAGATGATGACTCCTTTCACAAAGCAGAGGACACTTATTCATTGTTTAATCTATAAGAATTTTTGGTCCTGCTTGGGGGTACATGCCTTTAATCCCAGCGCTCAAGAGTTCGAGGCCAGTCTGAGACTGCGTAGTGAATTCCAGGTCATCCTGGACCAGAGTGAGACTACCTCTAATACACACATACACACACACAAATCCTCTGATCAAGATGCCCTCCCTTAAGAGTTATGCCACTGGAGCCTACTGATTCTCAGGCCAAGAGACCCACCTCAAATATCAACTACAGGCATGAGAGGAATATTTATGCCCTTCACCAGGTAATTCGTGCATAACCTCAGAAGCCTTCTTTTCAATGCAGTTGCTCCCAGAGCTCTCCCAGGTAAGTGTGCCGCTTTTCAGCGCCCTAACTCCTCTTTGCATCTATCAAAAGGCCTCAGAATGCTTCCCATGACACACTAGGATGGGCAGGTTTTCACTCTAGCCCAGGCTGACCTGAAATTCTCTAACCCAAGACTGATTCAGAACTCAAATGAATTCTCCTCCTACCTCACCTTTAGTACTGGGATTAAAGGCATGGTACCCACCACACAAACACAATAATGCAATTCTAATAAGCTTGTTACTACAAATGTGCTTGACCAGGCGTGGTGGCACACGCCTTTAATCCCAGCACTCAGCAGGCAGACATGGAAGGGTTCCCTGGAGTTTGAGGCAAGCCTGAGACTACATAATGAATTCTAGGTCAGCCTGAGCAAAACCTACCTCTAAAAACTGAAAATAACAATGATAACAACAACAAATAAAAAAAATTGTGCTTGAAACATCCCGGAAGAATAACTATGTAATGTTTAATATTTGATGAAATGAGAAAGGTTCAAGTTTTTATGTTGCCTGTTTATTTTACACACACACACACACACACACACACACACACACACACGCACAGATTAAATTATAATTTAGAGCTTTGTCGTCCTCTGGCTCCACCTACTTTCTCACTGGAAGGCGGGGACTGATTGTTTCCACCCCTGCCTGTGAGGTTTTCAAACAGGTCCGACATGGTAGCATAAATGTAGGGAAGAAGCAGCCCCGTGAACCCTGTGTAGATTCTCTCCCATCGAGTAAGCATGTCTGGTCGCGGCAAGGGCGGGAAGGGCCTGGGCAAGGGCGGCGCCAAGCGGCACCGCAAGGTCCTGCGCGACAACATCCAGGGCATCACCAAGCCCGCCATCCGGCGCCTGGCCCGCCGCGGCGGCGTCAAGCGCATCTCGGGCCTCATCTACGAGGAGACCCGCGGCGTGCTGAAGGTCTTCCTGGAGAACGTGATCCGCGACGCCGTCACGTACACGGAGCACGCCAAGCGCAAGACGGTCACGGCCATGGACGTGGTGTACGCGCTCAAGCGCCAGGGCCGCACGCTCTACGGCTTCGGCGGCTGAGGACCCCGCGCCCTCCCCCGCCACAAACAAAGGCCCTTTTCAGGGCCGCCACTTTTTCACACAAAAGCTGAGCACTGGTTACTGTCTGTGGGTCTCACTGGGCTGAAGGTTTGTTACCGCTTTCTGTATCGTAAATGGAGGATCAGGTCATCTGAGTGGTAGCATCAGTTAAAGAGGAACTTAAACTGAGCGTAGGAACACAAAACCCGAGAGAAAGCTTAACTAAGTTGAAGTCATTTTGAGTATTCAGATAAACCAAAACACTATGAATCTGTATTCACATGGTGCCTTTCACCTAAGACTTCTAGGGTTACTCTGATCCTTAACCTAAATGTTGGTAATTTGCGGAGCCCAGTACAAGAGATGAGATCTGAATCCTGCAGCATATCTAATTGTGCCTACAGGGCCCAAATTGAAGAAACACTGGGAAATAAAGCAGTGAACTCTTAAGCATTTTCTAGGAACTCAGAGACTTCCAGCTAAGATTGCAAAAGAACAGTCCTGCAAAAGTACCGGCTTTTTGTTTGTTTTATGTTGGATTTAACACTAGTCAAGTCTGACCTGGAGTTGTCCTATATGTTGTCTCAGGGTGGCCTCGAACTCATGCTGATCCTCCTACTTCTGCTCCCAAGTGCAGGGACTAAAGGCATACGCCACCATGGCGGGCCAAACTAAGTTTAGTTTCTACAAACTACTTTTTTAAGGGCTAATCTTATGCTTTTCCACCAGGTAAGTATACCGATATACCTTACCAAGCAGCGAGGGGAAAATTAAGCCATACCTAGACCCATAGAAATTGTAGGGTGGAGCACGTGTGTCGTTGAAAACCACTGAATTTGATGTAATGCTATTCATAATACATAACTAGCATCATGATCTAAATATCATATGTAGTTTTCACAGATATGTAGTATCTGTGAAAGTAAGAGAATATAGGCACTCCAGGGACTCTTCAAGAAAGTGCTGTTCTTTTTCTTTTTATTTTCTTTTTATTTCTAAGTGCTTTTAAACCTCACAGCGAGCTCCCCAGCCCATCTTTTGCTTTTAAACCTCACAGCGAGCTCCCCAGCCCATCTTTTCCAGCAAAAATGAAAATCTTTTAAGTAATGGAAGATTTACATGTTGAATGATACACCCTATTATGGAAACATTGTGTTACGCAATTGTGCTAATCTCTAAAAAATATAGCTGCATTAAAGCTATCACAAATAGGTTGTTTTGGAGGTCATTCTAATACCAAGATTTTAAGTATTCAAATTTGCTCAAAGCACAATGCTTCTATATCTAGGCCATTGCATTTAGGACACAAATAGTGCATTTTAAAAAGCAGAAAGATGTATCTCAGGACCATCTCCCGCCCCATCACTATCTCCTAAAGGAAAACATCTCCCAGCACTAACTGAAGATGAGAAATACAAAAATTAAAATAAAAGCAAGCCAAAATCAGGGCGTGACAGCCTAGAGCAGCAATATGCGGAGGAGACATTAGAGCAGTGTCCAACGGAGCTGAAAGTATGGTGCACATCACCACGCTCAGTTCTGGTTTTCAATTTTCAAAGTACATGCAATTACATCATCAGCACTATAACTAAAAGTGCCAAATCACAACTTAAGCACTAGGCAACTTTGAACTCCACAACTCCACAGGTAGTCACTTTAAAGGTTACAAATTTAAATACTGGAGATTATGATCGTCTGACGACCACTGTTTAAAGGTTAAATTCAAGTGCTAAAAATCAATATATTGCAGGGCATGGTAGTGCATGCCTTCAATTCAAGCACTTTGAAGAAACTCTGTAAATTCGAGGCCAGCTTCGAGCTGTTAAATGCATTCCAGGTCAGTCTGGGATAGAGTGAGATCTTACCGCAAAAAAGACAAAAAAAAAAAAAAATTAAAAAAAAAAAATGCCCGAGATGACAAAGTTAATTCCAGGCAGGTCAGCCTGGACCAGAATGAGACCCTACCTCGAATAACCAAAAAAAAGGGGGGGGAGTAATACAAAAACGTTTTAGAAACTTGCCATGTGCCCAATCAGATATTAAAGTTTTCCCTGGATGGAAGAGAAAGTTGAAATAAACCACAACCATCTTGTGTTTTGAACTAGGCTTTACTTATAAACGAAGAAATATATTTATAAAACACAATGGAATATCTTAACATTATTACAAGATTATAGGTTTCCTTGCCAGTTCAAAAATATGGTGTGCCAATAAACCTATACTTTTTGGGTGTCTCCAGATTCTTGTCTTTGAAAGTCAAGGAATGAAATCTACAGATAAGATTCAGAAAGGTTTTATTATAGCTTAAAGCATTAGAGAAAGGAGCGCTTAAGGGAAGGAAACACCTACAACCTATCCCTAACCTCTGGTCCAAGAAATCCAAAGGGGGTTTGAGAAGACCAACTGAAGACTCAGGGTGGGGATCTTTATGATTCCCAATGGATGATCTAGCCAAATCCTGACTTAAAGTGACTCTGGGGTCAGGACTTCTGGAAAAGGGCAATGTTCCCAGAAATCTTAGTTATTTAGGAAGGACCTTCTTGGCGAGTGGAAGTACCCCCTAAAGAGGTAGGAATAAGGAAAGCACTTTCTAAAATTTCAAAATAGTGTAATAATCTAGATTTTTCCCTTATGGGAATAAGGACATTTCATCATTTAGCCAAGAGAATACTGTCCACTTTGGGCCCCTGTCATTACTAAGATGCCTGAACATGACAATGCACCAGGCAGCAGTGGGTTTGAAAAGACGTCAGAAAAGAGGCCTAGGGGGGAACTTGGGTTTGGAAGTCGGAACCGCAATAACAACCACAGCCTAACAGGAATTCCTGGAAACCTTCCTTCACCCAGGTCTTGTATACAAGAGAAATATGCAAACGAAGACTTGCAGGTCTAGACTCTGATTTGGACCACAGTAGATTGACAGTATGTAAATTAGTAACTCCAGAACGATATTTTTAATCGTCTTGGGGGAAAAATGAACACTAACGGGGTATCAAATATTGGTGAACAAAACACAGTAGTGAATTTAGTCCCTGTGGACTCTATTAACTACTTTAATCCTGGGGATTTGAATTTAGGTAGTTATGATTGCACGACAAGCCATCTCCCCAAACCAGCGCAGAGAACTGGTTTTTTCATTGGAAAAGGAGGAAACTGCCGTGTCTGAACCTGAAAAGAACAGGAATTCTGCTGTCTAGGCGAGAGCACCTCAGCACTGCGTCCCAAACGTGCAGACTAGTTCCACCACTCCGACAGGAATCCCAAGACGCGGCGCCCCCAGTGGCGGTGTGAGAAACAGGAGACCGTCGCCATCTTTTACGGAGGCACATAGCAAAAGCTTTCAAGTTGTGTCCATACCAAAATCCAGTATTCAAAACACGCAACAAGGCTAAAGCCTCCTCTTGCGTCGAAACTGATCTTCACAAAACAAGAAACCCAAGCATATTGGAATTTCGCTGCACCTAACGGGAACGAAGCGCGTAAGATTTTTGCAAGGGCAGGATGACAGCTGAGGTTGACCAATCAGAAGCGGATTTGAAAGAATTAACCAATCATAACTCTCGAGGGCCACTTCCGGGTTTGGGAACCGGAAGACAGGGTGACAGTGAGCCCAATCCAATCAGAGCAACTCAGTGCCGGTATAAATACAGGGGCCAGCCGCGCAATCTCCAACCCCACATCCTCCGGGTCTTTCTCTCTCCTGCCATGGCCCGCACGAAGCAGACGGCGCGCAAGTCCACGGGCGGCAAGGCCCCGCGCAAGCAGCTGGCCACCAAGGCGGCCCGCAAGAGCGCGCCGGCCACGGGCGGCGTGAAGAAGCCGCACCGCTACCGGCCCGGCACCGTGGCGCTGCGCGAGATCCGCCGCTACCAGAAGTCCACCGAGCTGCTGATCCGCAAGCTGCCGTTCCAGCGGCTGGTGCGCGAGATCGCGCAGGACTTCAAGACGGACCTGCGCTTCCAGAGCTCGGCCGTGATGGCGCTGCAGGAGGCGAGCGAGGCCTACCTGGTGGGGCTGTTCGAGGACACCAACCTGTGCGCCATCCACGCCAAGAGGGTCACCATCATGCCCAAGGACATCCAGCTGGCGCGCCGCATCCGTGGCGAGAGGGCCTAAACGATCTTCCCTGACGGTCAGAATCCGACACAAAGGCTCTTTTCAGAGCCAACTCCTTCCTCTTTAAGGTGCTGTGACTCTACCACGCAATGTAGCAAATTTCATTGGTACGGAGAGACCTTACACGTGGTATAAAGGTTAGCATCAGTAACGAAAATGGGTACTGAGTCAATGCTCACCACTTACGGTTTTGGAGGCAGGTGCTACTGTACCCACAAGGCAGTGAGCACCATCAATTTCCAATCTTTTATTGGCTGTATATGACATGTATTTCGCTGTGTTTGACCTTAAAAGTCAAACACTGGATAAATACGCTGGTTAAAGTAAGGTGTTTTGAGAATTGATTAAAGAAAGATATTCCTTTAAGTATAGCAGTTTGTAGACAAGTTATTTCAGCCTTATGTGCCTGCTTGTATGGGCACAAGATAAAATTTAAAAAATTGGTTGGAGACATGGCTCTGCATAAAGGCGCCCTGCCAAGACTGATGGCCTATGCTCCATTTTCCAATATGCTCATGAAGTGTAAAAGTGGAACGTGGATCTGAAGTTAGGTATGTAGTGGCAGGAGGCCATTGATACACCCTACTTTTGTCTTTTCTGTCTCAAATCAGTAATGACGTAAGTAAAAACACCCTGCAGAAAGCCCTAGCAGTAGCTGACAAGGGGTGTTCTCACCCCAAACTGTCTCCCATAACGAGGGATAGCAATTAGGATTTCTTTTCCCTGAAGCTGAGAAACCACGGAGAGTTGTTCCCCAGTGCAAGTATAGGAAGGCCTAAGTCTGGTCATCTCACTTTTCTAACCTCCTTAGATTGTATGGTGTTATGGAGTCAATCCTACCCCATACCCAGGAAGAAGGAATGACGGCCCATGAACAGAGAGGCCTTGCTGGCTTTCCTCACAACTCAGCCTACAATTGTTAAATGATCCACTTCCTCCAGTCGCATTTCGTATTCATACTTCATGGAACCTGAACACAAAAAGTACAAATTACCTCACATTTGGAGGTCTCACATTGAAGGTTCCAATGAAAATCAGATGAATTGGTTAAGCTGTTCTCATTCAAATCTTTGTTTATCTGGGTATCCGACATAACTTGACAGAACACATAACTTTTTTTGGAAAAGTATGAAATGTGTATGTATGATTCATGGCTTTGTGAAAATTCCAGATAATTTTTTTTTTAAATACAATTGTTTACTTATTTCTCAGAGAGAGAACGGGCACACCAGGGCCTTCAGACACTGCAAAATAACTCCAGATGCATGTGCCCCCTTGTGCATCTGGCTTACGTGGCTCCTGTAGAATCGAACCTGAATCCTTTGGCTTTGCAGGCAAATGCCTTAACCACTAAGCCATCTCTCCAGCCCAAGCTAAATTTTAATGAAAGAAAAATGGAAGTACCATTATGTTGTTTCTCCAAATCCTCTCTACCCTAACAACCTATAGTAAATATTTACATTTCATACCTGTAAATTTTTGCTCCAAAAGGTGTAAACATTTTGTTACTGGCATGCTTCAGCTGGAAAGAATAATGAGCCATGGGGAGAAGGGTCAAGAATACTAGGAAAACCTATTACTGGGGTTGGGGAGATAGCTCACTGCTCAAAGATGGTTGCTTGCAAAGTGTACCAAGCTGATTCCGCAGTACCCATGTAAAGCCAGATGTACAAAGTGGAACATGTGTCTGAAAATTCTTTGCAGGAGCAAGAGACCCTGGCATCCCAATTCATTCATTGTCTATATCTATATCATCTATATCTATCGAGAGAGAGAGAGCCAGCCTTGAAATCATGGTGAGCCTCCTACCTCTGCCACCCTAGTTCTGGGATCAAAGGTATATGCCACCATGCCTAGCTCAACTGGTATATTTTGTTTCTCTGGAAATACCAGAATTAAGGGAAAGTAGGGGAGAGAGTAGACTTGAAAAACTGACAAGGAAACAGTGAAATCATCCATGCAACTCAGTCAAGGCTGACCTCAAATTAATGATCCTGAGTCTCTCTAGTGCCATGATTATAAACATGAACCATCACCCTTGATTAAAGCATGGCTTTCAGTAAGGCGTAGGTATGCTGAGGCTTCACCACCTTAATTCTGTCAGCTTTGCTGAGGTAAATTTTTAAATTTTCTTTTTAATGTCCAAGAAGGGAGACTGGGTATGCTCTATAATGAGGACATCATTCATCTCTAGTCAGTTATACCAAGTTGCTCATGACCAAACTTAAATGCAATAATTACTTGCAAAGTGAATACTTAAGCAAGTTCTAATTCCCATGTGAAGGAATGTCTGTACAAGGCACAGGAATACAAGAGGAAGTGACACTATGTACACCATGTGGAATCGTCATGTCAGATCCGGTTCAGTATTCTAAAGCCTTATGTATTAACTAGCTCACAAGAGGCCCAAAACAGTAAAATAAAGCCCTACTTCTTTAATAATAAAGCCCTACTTCTTTAATAAAGCCTAAGAAGGAACTAAAAAAAATCTCTGCTCTTCTTCCATGAGGGGTGGGAGCAGTCTGAGGACAGAGAGTGAGCATCAAGTAATGCATTCTTCATGTCTGATCATTGAATCTCTTTTTAAAGAAACAGTTTAAAAAGAAAACAAAAGCCGGGCACAGTGGCACACACCTTTAATCCCAGCACTGGGGAGGCAGAGGTAGGAGGATCGCCATGAGTTTGAGGCCACCCTGAGATTCCATAATAAATTCCAGGTCAGCCAGGGCTAGAGTGAGACCCTACCTCAAAAAAAAGAAAGGAAGGAAGAAAGGAAGAGAGAAAGAAAGAAAGAAAGAAAACAAGATTTTGGATGGAGGCAGAGCAACCAGCTCCATAACCTGGTTTCTAAGCCTAAATGGGGGCTTAGCTAAGTCACAAGGGCAGTTCCAGGTTTAATCTTTCCATTAGCGTTAATTCTAGGAAAGGAGAACTACTTTCTATGGAGGCACTCAGGTTGAGTTTAAGAAAAAAAAAACAGATCTAGAATGGTCCATTAGCAAGAAGTGACGCGAAGGAAGATTCTCCCTTGACCTCTAGCAAAGTGGCAAGGGCAGTCTCAAGAACGTCTCTGTCAGCCTCTTTCTCTATCTCACATAAATAAATGAATAATACATTTAAAAAAAAAGAATACACTGGCTCCTTTAAAAGAATTACTTTTTGCCCTATGTCAAAAAGCAAAACAAAAAAAATTATTCAATTTATTTATTTGAGAAAGAAAGAGAAAGAGGCAGACACAGAGAGAGAGAGAGAGAGAGAGCAAATGGGCACACCAGGACCTCCAACCTCTGCAAATCAACTCCAGACACATGTGCCACCTTATGCATCTCGTTTACATGGTCATAGGGAACTAAAACTGGATCATTTGGCCTTGCAGGCAAGTGCCTTAGTTCACACATAGAGAGGACAGTCAATATTAAGGAAGCAAAAGATATTCCAAGATAATGTGGGTCTAGATTTGTAACAGTCCAACTCTCTATAACCCAAAATTTTAATCAGCCACCAATGAAGAATCTCTTAACAGAGGTGTGTAAATGCTCTGGCACATTCAATTCACAAACAAAATAGTATTAACACAAAAACCAGATTTATTTTTGTTGTCCTTGTTGTTTCTCAAGGTAGGGTCTCACAGTAGCCCAGGGTATACTTGAATTCACAATCCTTCTACCTCTTGCTCCCCAGTGCTAGAGGCATGGGTTACCACACCTTGTCAAAAACAAGTGTTTTAACTCATCCTATTGTCAGTGAGTTACACTGAGGCCTAATTGAGGTCATGATATATAAGGTCATTACAAATCTTAAAGAATTTGAGAATAGGTACAGGGGAGTTGGATCAGTAGTTAAAGGCACTTACTTGCTTGTGAGGCTGTTTAGGGTGAATGGGCCCCAAAAGTAAAAAAGCAGCAATGTCCTTGTTCTTGACCTTGAAGTCTCCACTTTGATACAGATCAGAGAAGACTCTGGCTTCTCCTTATTAATATCTTGCCTCTAGGCAAGATCCCAAGATCTGTTTCTATATAAACAACCTGAGCACCTCTCTGGAAAGGAACATGGTTTAAATGTGATCCAGACCTTGTGGTTGGTTAAGCTCAGTACCAAATCACAGCATCATGGCTGGATAGCTCAGCACCCATTCAGAATCTATGAATGACCTCAGTTGGGTCACAATACAGGCTTGCCCCCGCTCACCTCCTTCCCTCTCTAAAGTCTCTCTGACCCTTACATCGTGATCTATGGATTTTAATTCTTTAAGTTCAAGGATGCAGGGTATCCCAAAATTCCTGTTTCAATTGCAAAGCCTGCCAATCCTGGTTCAAATTCCCCAGTACCCACATAAATGAAATATACAAATTCTGGCTTTCATTTGCAATAGCAAGAGGTCCAAGCTTCCTCTCCCTTCCCCAACACTTTCAAATAGATAAAAGTATTAAAAAAAAGAAGAAGAAGAAGAAGAAGAAGAAGAAGCCGGGACTGGACAGCACACGTCTTTAATCTCAACACTCCAGAGGTAGAGGTAGGAGGATCACTGTGAGCATAGAATTCACATAGTTAATTCCAGATCAACCTGGACTAGCATGAGACCCTACCTTATAGTTTCAGGTACTCAAGGATCCACTATTAAAACTTCAAAAGGATTTTTTTCTTTCTTTCTTTTTTAGAGAGAGAATGGGCACACCAGCCCCTCTAGACACTGCAAAGGAACTACACCCCATGCGCTACACCCCATGGCATCTGGTATTCATGAGTACTGGGGAATTGAACCTGGGTCCTTAAGCTTTGCAGGCAAGTGCTTTAACCACTAGCAACCTCTCCAGCCCCCAAGGGATTTTTTTTTTTTTTTTGGTGGCGATGGGGGAAGGGGATTTACAAGGTAGGGTGTCACTCCAGTCCAGGCTGACCTGGAATTCACTATGTAGTCTCAGGGTGGCCTCCAACTCACATTGATCCTCCTACCTCTGCCTCCCCCGTGCTGAGAATAAGGTGTACGCCATCAAACCCAGCTCCCCAAAGGATTTTTAAATCACTTACTGCATGTTCTCTCATTTGCCAAACCACCTAAAGCATTTGGAAAATGCTATGTGAAAGGAATGGGATGATTCTTCTGTGCAATGCAGGTGTTTACTGCTACCTAGGAATGTAATGATCCCTCTGTTTATTGTTACCTAAGGAATGGGATGATCCCTCTGTGCAAACTACCATGACCTCCCTGCATCTTTGTGATTACATAGCATAGAATTTCTTTCCTCAGTCTACCTATGTGACCTTTGTAATCTTGTGACATCCTGTAATACCCCCCCCCCTTGCTTAACAGTGTGTAATTTTGTGATTTTACTCCCAATCCTGTTTTTACTATAAACATCATGTGGTTTTTTCCAATTAAAGCTGACAATGCCCAACAGATCATGGCTGCCTCTTAAGATCCTGAGCTCTGGGATATAGAACTGCCGCACAAGCTTTCCTCTTTTTCTTTCTTTTTACCCAATAAAATTTTGCCTCACATTCTGTAAGTCAATGATCTTGTGCAACACCAGACCCCATAACACATTCTCATAGCAAGAAGGGATTTGTGGTGTTGTCTTCCCTAGAAAGAAGAAATTATGAACTCAAGTGTGTTTTGAAGAAATAAGATTCCTGCTGAAAGTTAGGTATGTTTCCCTTTTTTATTTATTTTTGTTGTTGTTCTTAAATCACGAAGGAGTGACCTTTATTTGAAGGCAGAACACCCTATTTGGGAGTTGTATATAATCTGTAAAAAATAGAGATAAAAACGTTTTTTGTTTGTTTTTAAAGAGGAAAAACAAAAAAGAAAAAGGTCTCAGGGGGCTGGAGAAATGGCTTAGCGGTTAAGCGCTTACCTGTGAAGCCTAAGAACCCCAGTTGGAGGCCCGATTCCCCAAGACCCATGTTAGCCAGATGCACAAAGGGGCGTACGCATTTGCAGTGTCTGGAAGCCCTGGTGCACCCTCCCCTCTCCCTCTCTCTCTCTCTCTCTCTCTCTCTCTCTCTCTCTCTCTTTCTCTCTCTCTCTCTCTGTTGCTCTCAAATAAATAAAAATAATTAAAAAAAAAAAAGAAGAAGGGGAGGGAGGGTGGTAGGTCCTGGGGAGAGAGGGTCAGGCCACATAGGGAAACACAACAGCAGTCCCTCATTAAGGGACTCATTAAGGGGCAGAACCAGACCCTTCAGCTCCACCACCTGGCTGGGTATTGAGCTGGTCAGCCTGGGCTGGCAGGTCAGTGCCAACAGGCATGTTGGAGGCCCCAGCCCAGCCGATAGGCTGTTGTCCTCAAACTTTAGCATCACCAGGTAACATTCATTCCAGTGTAGAATACAAGGAAATCTTACAGCGCTGGGTAATCCGCCCCAGGACAGGGAAAAGAAGGGAGCCAGCGTCTTCATTCTGGCCCTTGCCCTTGTCTTGTTGGACTTTGAGGTGTCATAGAGGCTAGCGTCATTCAACAGCATGACGGAGGCCTCCACAGGCTATTTACTTTTTCTTAATTAAAAATATTAGCACGAGCCGGGCGTGGTAATCCCAGCACTTGGAAGGCAGAGGTAGGAGGATCACCACCCTAAGAATACGTAGAGAATTCCAGGTCAGCCTGAGCTAGAGCAAAAAGAGACTCTAGCTCGCTTAAAGCATATATATATATATATATATATGTATATATATATATATATATATGGATGTAAAAATTAATGACCTACTAGCTATTAAAGAGGATGTAAACAAGAGACATTTTCCTCTGCTCTGCATTGACACGTGTAGAAAATAAGTAATCAGGACCAGTCAGTAACATTTAAAGTGAGCATGACTTTTTAAAAAGGGGTTTCTCCTCTCTCTCTGGCGTGAAAGTCCTTCTTATCTCATTAAGAAACGTACTACCTTCGCTTCCTTTAAAGCAATAATTTTAAAAAACAATAATTAAAATAGTGCTGGAGATGGCTTAGCTGTTAATACGTTTGCCTACCAAAATCAAAGGATCCCGGTTCAACTCTCATGTGAGCCAAATAAATGCACGAGGGGGCTCATGCGTTTGAGTTCATTTGCAGAGGCTGGAGGACCATTATCTCTCTCACTCCCTCTCAAATAAAAATATACATGAAAAAAAAAAAACTAATAAAGCCCTGTCACGATGGCACATGCCTTCAGTCCTGGCACTAGAAACTAGGCTAAGTTTGCTGTGAATTTAAACGCATCCTGTGCGAGGCCAAGACCCTGTAACAAGTTTTAAAATACCTGGAGACATCAAGTCGCCTTCCTGAAATTCATTTTCTGGCCCAACATTAGAAATTATTCTACTTGCAAAGCATGCGACCTTCTCAATGTTTTCCTTGTTACCCTCACACTGCACTGCACTGCTCCCCAAATAAAGGGGTACACTCACCCTGGCATCTAAACAGTCTTCCAGGAACTGGAGTCTATTATATGAAAAATGAAATTGCTGTCTCCTACTCCTTACCATCATTATTCGCAATATACAGGCAAATTTAGGGAGCATTCAAATACTGAGAAGTCTAAAAACACCAGAATGCGGGTAGGGAAGAGTATAACCCCAGTACTTTAAAGGAATTCGCAAATTGTTCAGTCTAGGCCCGATTATCACCCATCTATCCAGGATAAACTGGAAAAGTTACGAAATGCAAAACCTCCTCGGCTTCCCATGACCCATGAAGCAATGCACTATCTCCGCCCTGGACTGGCGACACGTCAGCACCCACGCAGGAATGAAGGGTCGTCAGGATTGGCTAAGACCGCTGGGCCAGGCCAGCCACAAGCTCTTCCTCCGGACTGCCTGGCGAATGCGGCTCGAACAGGCCTGGGCGCGAAAAATAAAATCTCATATCCTCCCAGCAAGCGGAAACAGGCGCGCCTTTAACCCAGGTACACATCTCAACCGGATAGGCGCAGACCCTCAATGCCACCACCATTCCAGCTCCCAGAACTGGGGATCCAAGGACCCCATGCACACTGATATGCAATAGTACCTCAGCATCTTAAATTCTCTTGCCATACTGCTCATCCTGATGCTGTAAAACATCTTTAGTTTTATTAAGTGTTAAGCTCTTTACAGGGAGATCTGTGGGTGGCTCTGAAAAGAGCCTTTTGAGATTCTTTCGAAGCATGGCATGCAGCCTTTTTACTTCTTCCGGGGAGCCGTCTTCTTGGCCTTGGTGACCTTTGGCTTGGAAGTTTTAGGCTTTGCAGCCTTCGGCTTGGGGGCCTTGGCCTTAGCTGGACTCTTGGCCGCCTTTTTTGCACCAGCAGCCTTGGGCTTCTTGGGGCTCTTGGCCACTTTCTTGGCCGCAGCACCTGCCGCGGGCTTCTTGGCCTTCTTCGGGGTCTTCTTGGCCACTTTCTTGGGGGTGGCGGCGCCCGTGGCTTTCTTGGGCTTCTTGGCCGCGCCCGCGGGCTTCTTGGCCTTGGCGGCGCCGGCTTTCTTGGCCTTGGGCTTGGCCTCGCCCGCCGCGGCCTTCTTGTTGAGCTTGAAGGAGCCGGAGGCGCCGGTGCCCTTGGTCTGCACCAGGGTGCCCTTGCTCACCAGGCTCTTGAGCCCCAGCTTGATGCGGCTGTTGTTCTTCTCCACGTCGTAGCCGGCGGCCGCCAGCGCCTTCTTGAGCGCGGCCAGCGACACCCCGCTGCGCTCCTTGGACGCGCCCACGGCCTTGACCAGCAGCTCGGACACGGGGGGACCCGCGGGCTTGCGCTTGGCTCCGGAGCCTGCAGCCTTTTTAGGCTTCTTCTTGACAGGTGTCTTCTCGGCGGGGGCCGGGGCGGCGGGGGCGGCGGGCGCGGTCTCCGACATGATGGGGATCCGGTCGAGGAAGCAAAACTAAAAGAAAAAAAAAGGAAAAGGAAGAGGGAAAGAAAGGTGCAGCTGTACCACAGAGAGCAGCGTGCGGTCGGCGCCGCGGCCCGGGGTTTATATAGAGCGGCGCTGCGTGGTGATTGGTTCGTGCGCCCTGCGCCGCGCCGCCGGCGAGCAGATCCTCCGCCCTGCCTGGTGGCTGTGTTTGTTGCCGCTTGTAAAAGGACAAAAAGAGGAAAAATGGGCACACGGAATCATCGGGGACTTGGGCAGAACGGATCCGAGAGGCTTTAGGCGTCATCCTTGCTGTTTTGCCCACACCTACCTCCGAAACCCGCACCCTGAAACTTGTCTCATTCCCCCAACTCTCTTCCAAACTTCGCTCTCACCGTGACAACTTTCGGGTTTTCCTTAAAAATACTGTTTCTCTCGGCACCGTTCGCACATCTTTTGGGCAGGACCCGGTTCTGCACACTCTTATCTTGTCCAGAGGACATAAAGCAACTCGTTTCTACTGGAAGGTCTAGGAAAATTCGGGTTTTTCGCGGAAGCAATAGCACAGGCACTCCCTGGAGCTGTTTGCACCAAACCCTAGACATTGGCACAGTAGAACAGAATGGCCTGTGTGCCGGAGGGATGGGTAGTTGAGAAAAGGTCGGTTGTTTTTTAAGATATCGGGGATGACAGTGAGTTATGTTGAGCTTCATTCCCGTGTTTTAGTGACTTAGACGTTTTGAGGAGATTAGGGTGATGGCGAACCATCCTTCCTTAGATCAGCATCTCGGGCCATATTCTCAGACCTATTCTGGGAATTAGATACTTTATTCCATTTACAAAATTCTTTAAGGATAAATCGTACAGGAATATAGCTGCAGGACTATGTCATTTTACCAAGTGTGCGCTGAAGGATATGTGTCTCTGACCCAGTCCATTCATAAGACACACAACGTAGGACAGGTTGTCATAAGTTTTCCACCTCCGGTATTTGTCACAGGAGTTTTTTATATTTAGTTCCTATATCTTAAAATATATCAACTTTTCACATTGCAAACATCAATAGTATTTAAAAGGAAACAATTCACTTCATGAATTTTCAGAATTGGCACAATGCTTTTTAACATGTGTAACATAGCCTTTCACAAATGAAATCTGAGACCCGAATGTGTGGACATTCAAACCAACAGGAATCACATCAAAACTTTCAACTGTTGTAGCTAGCAATGAGATGGAGCTGATACAACTGGGCCCAAAACTGAGTGACAGCCGTCCAACGTAAAGCCTCAACTTCTCTCCCTTTTGCCTTACCTCCGTATACACACCAGCATGGGATTCAATAGTAACTAAGAGATGCTTACTTCTCAGTAAACGACTCCACAGGAGCTGGTCTTATACTGTCTAAAATCCAGTGACTGAAATTCTCCAGGGGAAAAGAGGAACCATGTAGAATAAACATCAAAAAGAGAAAATTTCAAATCAATCATACAAGATAGAACTTTGTTATAAATCAAATATATTCAGAAGATCTGTGGAAAATCAAGCCAGTTCCATCTTGCTGCTATCAAGTGATGTTGCATAAGGACACTGTCCAAGCCCAACTTTGTTGTGTTCATTACAAAGACCATTAGTACTTTCAAACATGAATTTTTTTTTGACATGTCTCTCTGCCATCTGTAATATTTTGTGCACTTGGAGTTGGTTAACCTTTATAATGCCTCAGAAGTATGCTAAATCTTCCCACCCCTTAGTCAGGCCCCCTGTCATACATGAGTCGCGTTTCCTCCCTTTCCCAATCTAAACTATTCACTCCTCAAAAGAAAACCCTTGGGGTGTGGTAGCACATTGGACTCCAGCACTCAATATAAGTTGGGAGTATCTCTGTAAGTTTGAGGCCAGCCCGAGACTACTTCCATGTCAGCCTGGGCAAGAGCCTACCGTGAAAACAAATATTGTAAGAAATTCCTTAGCACAACACAGTCCAGTGGAACTTTCAGAGAGCACAGGATTGTTTCTCATGTTCACTGTCCAATAGGTAGCCTCCAGTCCCGTATGATTTTTACCGCTAAAGTGAGGGGGAAAGTGAGAGTAAATGGATGAACTTAACTTTTCATTGGAATTTCCACTTAAGTGAGCCAGTAACTAATAATAATAGAACACAGATTTAAAATGATTTTCAAATTTGGAGGAACATAAAGGTCTTGTTAAAATTTACTATATTTGCGGTAGAGATTGAAATTCAGTACATCTACTGGGACATGGTTGCTTCACTTAGGCCCTATGCAGCAACTGGGAATAAGCTTGACTCTCACCCTGAGTTTAGTTGTCTCTTTCTTTAACTAGAGTTGGAACTTTTCACAAAAGAAAAAGAAAGGGTCAAGATGGATAGATGGCTCAGCAGTTAAGGCACGTACATGAAAAGAATAAGGATCCCAGTTGGATTCCCAAGTACTGGTGCAAAGCCAGGTATACAAGGTGGTGCATGCATCTGGAATTCATTTGCAGTGTCTAAATGTCCTGGTGTGTCCATTATCTCCCTCTCTCTCTGTCTCTCTCTGTGTTAATAAATAAGTAAATGACAAATAAAATATTGAAAAGAATTACTTAAAAAGGTGATGATATTTGTAAATTAATTTGCAAAACACTTTTGATATATAGTGGATCTTGAATGTATTTTTTTTTTTCGAGATGGTGTTTCTCTCTAGCCCAGGCTGACCTGGAATACACTGTATAGTCTCAGGCTGGCCTTGAACTCCCCACAATCCTGCGACCACTGTCTCCCAAGTGCTAGGACTAAAGGTGTGTGCCACCACACCCAGCCGATCTTGAATTTTTAAAAGAATGGACTAAGTAAATTAATGATTCAAAATTGATGTCTTTATGGAAAGGAAAAGCATAGGAGAGGAACTCATCTTAATTTGGTGTACTAAAGTCAATTCCAACTACCTTCTTTCTAATTCCAAGAAATGAATACATTCAGCATGGAAATGTCTCTGATAAACACAAAGTAGATTCTCAGGTATTAACCTCTCTTGACAGGCATGTCAGCTCGCACATGGAGTCCCACCACCTCAGAGACAGAAGCAGGAAAAAAAAATAATTAATGTCACCAACGATTTTAGGTCATCTGGAGGCACATAATGACTTCAAGGACAACAGAGGCTGAAATGAGACCCTGCCTCAAAAAAAAAGTTTTGTTTAATAAACTCTATACCACAGAAAAGGTCAAAGTCGGGAGTGAAATGTGTAGTGAGCAGTGAAGAAACAATGGATAGGTAAAGGACCTTCTCCTCCCGCCCCTCTAACAGGAAGCGCAGCGGAGGAGGCGGGACTCCACGCTCCTTCCCGCCCGCGCCCTGCAGTTTCCTATAAGGTCCGCCAGCTGCCTATATAAACTGGCCACCGAGGGAGACTAGTGGCATTTGGGCACTGTCAGCTTCGCAAACTTTCAGCAATGTCTGGTCGCGGCAAGGGCGGGAAGGGCCTGGGCAAGGGCGGCGCCAAGCGGCACCGCAAGGTCCTGCGCGACAACATCCAGGGCATCACCAAGCCCGCCATCCGGCGCCTGGCCCGCCGCGGCGGCGTCAAGCGCATCTCGGGCCTCATCTACGAGGAGACCCGCGGCGTGCTGAAGGTCTTCCTGGAGAACGTGATCCGCGACGCCGTCACGTACACGGAGCACGCCAAGCGCAAGACGGTCACGGCCATGGACGTGGTGTACGCGCTCAAGCGCCAGGGCCGCACGCTCTACGGCTTCGGCGGCTGAGCACCCCGCGCCCTCCCCCACCACCAACAAAGGCCCTTTTCAGGGCCGCCCACATGTCCATTTGAAGAGCTTTGCGCTTCTCTGTTCTACTCAAGGTGTTAGTAAGATAGGGCGAGCTAGGAGATAACAAGTCACATTGCATAGAGTTAATGTGACTATTCCCCGTTCCCGTTTTTAAGATTTGTCACTCTTGAATCCGGCAAGTCCGGCTAGAAGTCCTAACCTGCAAATACAAAAGGGCTTGGAAGGCCTGGAGAAATGGCTTAGCGGTTAAACGCTTGCTTTTGAGGCCTAAGGAACCCGGTTCGAGGCTTGATTACCCAGGACTCACGTTAGCCAGATGCACAAGGATGCCCACGCTTTTAGTTTTTGCAGTGGCTGGAGGCCATGAGGCGTCCATTCTCTTATCTGCCTCTTTCTCTCCTTCTGTCGCTCTCAAACAAATTAAAAAAATAAAAGGCTGGGAGAGGCTCTGGACCTTAAGATGTTGCTGTCCAAAGACACAGAACCTCCAACTTTGATCCATCTTTTGCATTGTACAGGTTATAGTAAAATAGGGAGTTTTCATCAAAAAATAATACTCGAGACTTTTACTAGGTCCCCCAGTGTTTGCAAACTAAGACCTCATTCCTGTGTTTCATCTGACACTGCCAGCCTCCACGACTTCATCCCTTAGCCATGGTTCCGCAGCTGTATGCACTGAACGACTTCACACTCAGAATGCTTGGTGGTGGTTATCTGTGTGCTGTGTCTTCAACAAATAGCGCTGAGCTTCTTGGGAGGTTCCTTCCAGTTTCCCTCAGTAAGCCTTTATGATCAATCATTACCTCAGTCTACAAAGTGCAGCAGCCCAGATAGATCCCTAGGCAGACCTCAGATTTCTATTTCTAACTGGAATTATGGCACACTTACTAAGAATAGTCGAAGATTCTCAAAATCCTTACAGCCTTGGACAATGTCTTCAGTTTAGAACCCTTGGGACCTACAAAATTGGCAGGTCTATTTCCCTACATAAATCTCCATGCAATGAATGAGCCAATGTGGTGACTGCCAACCATCTACCAACAGAATTATTAAAACTCAAATGACAAAAAATTAGTGGGCAATGAAAAGAATTCATCCAATGACAAGCATCATGAACAATAAAGAGAATATGGGCTGGGGACATGGCACATGCGTCTGGAGTTCTTTTGCAGTGGCTATATGTACACACACACACACACACACACACACACACACATATGCCCTAATTCAATCATTCAATGGAATGTTACAAATACGAAGTATCAAAATAACATCTCAGATAATATGTAAGCATATCGTGCCATGAAATATCAGTTTCAAGGCTTGTCTTTGCTAGTTCGTCTTTGCTGGGTTGGGGGCATGCAAGAGATGTGAAAGATGTTGATCAGATATTTCCACTACACTGTTCTTAGAGAATTGCCCTCACTAACCAGCTGCCACACTCTGAACTTCCCTGGCCTTTCAGCTACAAAATGGGTATGTGATCTATGCTTCACTAACCTATCTCATACTTAAAAGACCTATGCCAATCTGGAAGACTTTATTTGAGAGCGAGAGAGAGAGAGAGAGAGGAGAAAAAGGCAGCTAGAGAGACAGAATATGAGTGCCTGGCCCTCAGGCCAGATCTAAAGCTGTCTCAACAGGGCAGCTGCATGGCTGTAGAGATGGTTCAGCAGTCAAGGCACTTGCCTGCAAAGCCTAATGACCAGGGTTCCATCCCCCAGTAACCAGATAGAGCCACATGAACAAAGTGGCATATGCATCTGGAATTCGTTTGCTGCAGATTTAGCCCTGGCACTCCCATTCTCTTTCTCTATCTTTCTCTGTCTCTCTAAGATCTCTCTCTGCTTGCAAAGAAATAAATTTTAAAAAAACTGTCCTATTGTTGGAAAGTGGAGAGATGGCTCTTGTTTGCAAACTAGACTGACCTGTGTGTGATTCCCTAGCACTCATGCAACTCCAGATGTACAAAGTGGTGCATGAATCTGGAGTTTCTTTGCAGTGGCAGGAGGCCCTGAATTTTTTTTACTCTCTCCCAAATAATATATATGAAAAAGAAAGAAATATAAGAATGCAGCTCATGGACTGGAGAGATGGCTTAGCAGTTAAGGAGTCTGCCAGCAAAGAAAAAGGATCACGGTTCGACTCTCCAGGACCCCAAGTAAACCAGATGCACAAGGGGCTACATTCATTTGGAATTCGTTTGCAGTGGCTGGAGGCCCTGGCATGCCCATTCTCTCTGTCTTTCTCTCAAATAAATAAAATATATTATAAATAATAGTAATAAAGAACACAGCTCACCTCTACCCTCACAATGGCAGTCAGCTAGTAAATGAAGACTTGCAGTGTTTTTAACAAAGCAATAAACAGCAGGGATGTGAGGGGGAAAGTCGGGCGTTGTGGCACACGCCTTTAATCCCAGACCTCCAGAGGTAGAGGTGGGAGGATCGCCGTTAGTTCAAGGCCACCCTGAAACTACATAGTGAATTCCAGTTCATCCTGAGCTAGAGCAAGACCTTACCTCGGGGGGTGGGGGGGTGGGGGGGAGGGAGCAATAGCAATTCTCTGATAAACAGCTGGTGTGCTTCAGGTCGTTTAGCTGTTTTGTGAAGGCCCCAGGTCTTGTACCTTGCAGACTGTATCAAAGCGCCTCCTCACATCCGACAAGGCATTCATGATGAATTGAAGATTTATAGATTGGGAGTTGATTCTGGGAGTGCCTGAGTAGGCCCAGGATAACGTGCAAACAATTTTGTAGCAAGGCAGGCACAGAAGTGCACCCCTTAAATCCCAGCACTGGAGAGATGGAGGTAGTATGGGTGTGAGTTCAAGGCCACCCTGAGACTATGTAGTAAACCCGAAGTCAGATAGGCTACAGGGAGACGCTAATCAGAAAGCAAAACAAGAAAAAGAGATAGAAGAAAATGACGGAAGAAAAAACAATCTTGCAACAGGATGCCAAGAGGATCGAAGAAAGGTGTGATGAGACAAACTGCCACACACTAGAGGTCCTGGAAGTGGTGTACACTGCTGGCTGTTCTTTGCCCAGCAGCACAGTGACTTTATCCTTACAATCAGGCATTGTCCTTGTGCTAGGTCCCCAAACTTCCGGTCTACAGTCTTGTCAGAAAACCCAGTTTCAGGCCTTAACAAAGTGACTGTACACAAGTCATTTGATGTCTTATGACACTTTAAACGTTTGACACAATGTGCTTACCTATGAATTCACGACGTTGTGAACCTTAATTCGTCTACCAAAATCCGTAACAGGGAAGCCCGAGAAGCTAAAAACCGGTGAGTCCAATGGTGCGAATAAAACTGGCAACGTGAGAATCTCTGCATAAGCGAACATAAGTACCATTAACTGAACCCCACTACAGGTTAAGAAACCTGGAGAAAGGAAAGGTTCCCTACCTCCAAACAGCAAATAGAATATAGCTGCATTTTGCAGGTGAACTTAAACAGTGTCAAAGCTTAACTATTATACAGACAAGTGCTTTTAGAGCTCAGCCTTTTGTGTGAAAAAGTGGCGGCCCTGAAAAGGGCCTTTGTTGGTGGCGGGGGCGGGCGCGGGGTCCTCAGCCGCCGAAGCCGTAGAGCGTGCGGCCCTGGCGCTTGAGCGCGTACACCACGTCCATGGCCGTGACCGTCTTGCGCTTGGCGTGCTCCGTGTACGTGACGGCGTCGCGGATCACGTTCTCCAGGAAGACCTTCAGCACGCCGCGGGTCTCCTCGTAGATGAGACCCGAGATGCGCTTGACACCGCCGCGGCGGGCCAGGCGCCGGATGGCGGGCTTGGTGATGCCCTGGATGTTGTCGCGCAGGACCTTGCGGTGCCGCTTGGCGCCGCCCTTGCCAAGGCCCTTACCGCCCTTGCCACGACCAGACATGCTGCCAACAAGAGCAAAAACCAACTGCACCTAACAGCACGATGTCCCTCTGTTCTTATAGGAAACTAGCGGACCTGAGTGAGAACAAGAATGGCGGAGGAGGGAGGTTCCACCCCACTATGGGCGGGACGCTAAAGGCGGAAATGGGTTTAAGTATTTATTTTTCTTTAAGTCTAAAGCCCGCCAAAATTAAATTTGCGATATGATGGAGAATGGAATGTCAAAGGGACATGTGTGGGGGGAGAGGGAGGGTATTACCATGTGATTTTTTTTTTTGTAATCATGGAAAATGTCAATAAAAATTAAATAAATAAAAAATTTGCTTTTTGGTCAAATCATCTGCCTAATCAATCCACATTTAAACAAGGAATTCAGGTATTATAGACAATACATTTTAACATTTCTATGTTTATCCCTGATTGCACTTTTAGTATTATTTGTGTATATGACTTTTATGTAACGTTTCTCTGCTAATAAGCAATAGCAATGTAAGGGATGTGTTAATGTACTAGAAACACAATATGCACTAATGCAGGAATTTGATATATTTCAAACATTCCTTTTTTTTTTTTTTTAATAGGGTCAGGTAGCCCAGGCTGCCCTGGAACTCTACTCGCAGACCGGCCTCAAACTCACAGCGGCCTTCCCAATCAGCACCACCACGCCCAAAATATGAAACGTTTTTGAAATGTAATAATTGGGACTTTAATTTTTGTGATGCAAATTAACGTTCCAAAAAGTGAACCAAATGTAATGCTTGGGAAGCTGAGGTGCGATGTCTGAATTTGAAAAAAAAAAAAAAAAACAGTGGCCAATAATGAATGGCTAAAGAAATTGTAGCATGTACGTGGAACAGAGTAAGGTGTTTGCCTGCAAACCCAAAGGAACCCGGTTCAGTTCTTCAGGGAGCACATGCGCTAAATGCAAAAGAGGGTGCATGCATCTGGAGTTCATTGGCAGTGGCTGGAGGAGCACCCATTCTCTCTCCCACTTTTTCTGTCAACTGAAGAAGAGGGACACAATCCCATGTTTCACATCTCAAAGAGTGGCACAATGAGGCATTGCAATCAAAGGAATGCTCCGAAAATTTTATTGTAAACACTATCTGGAATAGACTTCCAGTAACCGCTCAGCAATACCAGCTAAAAAAGTCGTGTGAACAGGCAATATTCTAGACCCTTCGAAGATCGTTTCTACAACTGCTTGTATTAAGTCCTCAAATTCAGTAAGACAGTAGCTAACTGAAGTACAAGAATTTTTACAAAAAAATTATCAAGTGGAACAACACCTTTGCAAGATATTGGAGGTGGCTCTGAAAAGAGCCGTTGGTTTGTCTGAGCATCCCCATGAGCACTCAGGCCCTCTCCCCGCGGATGCGGCGCGCCAGCTGGATGTCCTTGGGCATGATGGTGACCCTCTTGGCGTGGATGGCGCACAGGTTGGTGTCCTCAAACAGCCCCACCAGGTAGGCCTCGCTCGCCTCCTGCAGCGCCATCACGGCCGAGCTCTGGAAGCGCAGGTCCGTCTTGAAGTCCTGCGCGATCTCGCGCACCAGCCGCTGGAACGGCAGCTTGCGGATCAGCAGCTCGGTGGACTTCTGGTAGCGGCGGATCTCGCGCAGCGCGACGGTGCCGGGCCGGTAGCGGTGCGGCTTCTTCACGCCGCCCGTGGCCGGCGCGCTCTTGCGGGCCGCCTTGGTGGCCAGCTGCTTGCGCGGGGCCTTGCCGCCCGTGGACTTGCGCGCCGTCTGCTTTGTACGAGCCATAGTTAACGGGAAACCGAAACCAGAGCAGGAACGCTTACGCGATCGTATTTATAAATGCAAAGTCCTCCTGATTGGTCCGACTATTCAAACTATGCGCCAGGAAGTGACGAAGTAAACGCCCTTTTTTAATTGGCTGCTAGGTGTTCATGTGTACCCTATCAAGATATGCCATTTTCAATCTCTAGTTCTTACCCTGTACAATATTTTTTTGGGTTTGTTTTTTTTTTCATACCGTGTACTATGTGTTAAGGCCTTTAAGTCACTCCACTACTGCATTTCTGTTTAAGAAGTGACGCGTATGAAACACACATCATTAGTAATTTGGGGGCACTGCGAAATAATCAGCGTGCTTGGTTCAGGTCAGTTTTCTCCTTTTTTTGTAAACCGTGTTTCGCTAATGAGCGCAGGACTGAAACCTCATGCATATCAACTGTGTCTTGATCCATCTGGGATCCTTCTGCCTCTCCAGGGCTTAGATTAAAGGCGTGCGCCTCCACGCCCAGTTTTGCCGTTTATATTCTTTTAAATTTCTTACCTTAAGAAATATCATTTTACCCGGGCATGGTGGTGCACGCCTTTAATCCTAGCACTTGGGTGGCAGAGGTAGGAGGATCGCCGTGAGTTCAAGACCACCCTGAGAGTACATTGTGAATTCCAGGTCAGCCTGAGCTGTAACGAGAGGCTACCTCGAAAAACGGGGGGTAGGGGGGACATATATATATATATATGTGGGCTGAGAGTTATAAACCGTGGGCTATGAGGCCAAAAAGAACTCTTGGCAAAGTGATAATTTTCGGGAGGGGGGAAAAAAGCAAGTGTGTACATGCTGTAAACACAAAGAGGTGTTGCCTGGGTTTAGAAAGGAAGCAGTCTGGAGGGTGGAGGGGGTGAGGGGTGTTTCATCGAAAAGCTACGTTGAAAACAATCACTTTCTATACTTATTCTTACGTAGAAAATGTTTTGTTCTTAATTTTTCTTTTTATGAACTAGAAACTATGCATCCATCATATACCATCATTTCCCTCCCTCCCTCCATTCCCCTGAGGGCCCTCCTCAGAACTGCTGGTATTCACCATGGGGTTTTGGGTTACAAGAGGTGAGAGCAGCAGTCTGGGGTGGAGGGAACAATGCCGCTGAACATTCTTTTCCACTGTGGCACTTACAGCCTTCCCATAACCCCTCTTCCGCAAAGTTCCTTGAGGTGGGTGTGTTTTAATTTTACTTAAATATCATGCTGTCAGCAGCTTCTGGATTTCTGCTTTCGTGCGTTTTTAGTAATTTTTTTTTTTTTTTAAGAACTAAGGTGGGATGTGAGGGCGATCTGGCTACAACACCTGTCACCCCTTTGATCACCAGGGTTGATACCGCGGATGTGGCTGGCTAGGCAGACGTCCCCTTCCTCCCTCACCCCTCCATGTGCGTCCTTCCCCAATATAGGAGGGAAGTTCTGTCAAAGTGGCTACGTTGTCGTCCACTTCCCTCCCCCCACCAACACCACCACTGCTAGAACCTCCAAAGGAGCTCTCAAGAAGCAGGGTGTTCTGAGGGATAAGGAAGGGTGATTAGAACTGACATCATCAGTGGTCTACAAAAACTTAAAATTCATGGTAATTATGGTTCTCCTGTCGGGGAAATAGTGTAGTTAACATGATGTGATTAGTTTTCAGTCTCCAGCCATCACAAGGTCCCCCCATCCTCATGAAATATCTGCACAGGCCAAAGAGTGGGCAGTCCTCCACTGCTTCACATGGACATTTTAGAATCATGATCCACATCAGAGTCAGTGATCAGCGACGTGACCTACAGAATGAAGTGACTGAAAGCCAGCTAAGCACAAGAAACTAGGGAAGCCTGAGCTCCCGTCCTGAGCCCCACCACCACCCAGTCAGAGAAATAAAAAACGTCAAGGGTTAGTTCGTGCCTATGAGACTAGGCCAGAATCAAAAATTATTCTCTATGTCTATGGACTCATGGAGACAGATTGTTCTGTAGATAGCTAGTTAGGAACACAGGTCCAAGGACTGTAAATGCCAACCTTCCCTGGCAGACTAGAAGGCAACTCCAGTTCCAGTCTAAATCTGACTCACCAAGATGTCCTGGCTCAGGGTCTTCACTTCCTAGGTCTTTCTCTTTTGGGTTTGTTTTGTTTGTCTTTTTCCCATTGATGGCTCTTTCTGAGTCTATACTTTCCTCATGGCCCACAAATCAACCAAGTTCCCTGTATACATTTAAACGTAACCAATAGAGTTCAGCCCAAATTGATGCCTAATGCAGGCACAGATGCGTTAATTTCATTCCTATTGTGTAAATCCCTGCTTCAGAATGCTGGCTCGCCAACCATTTTTTTCCAGGACTCCTCTTCCATCACAAAACAAAAACTCTCTTTTCCTTTTACCCTCTTTTTCTTTTTTAATTATGTGCAAGCAAAGAGGGAGAGAATAGACACACCAGGGCTTCTTGCCACCTTAAATAAACTCCAGACACATGTGCCACTTTGTGCCTTATTTAAGAATTCAATAATGCTGGGCGTGGTAACACACACCTTTAATCCCAGCACCCGGGAGGAAGAGGTAGGAGTATTATCACGAGCTCAAGGCCACCCTGAGACCACGTAGTGAACTCCAGATCAGCCTGAGGTACAGTGAGACCCTACCTCGAAAAAAAAAAAAATCAATAGAACCTACTTACCTCTTCTCCATCTTGAATATCATCAACATTGGCAAATATCTCTTCTCTGTGCCACTCCATACCATTGACTTTTTATCAAGCTAATAATATGTTGTCTCTATTATAATATGCCACCCACTGTTTTATTTTACTTTTTTTCCCCCTTTATTTTATCTTATTTCATTTTAGAGATAGAATGTTAAATAGCCCAGGATGGCCTTGAACTTACTATGTAAACAATTATGCATTACTGATTCTCCTGCCACCACCTCCTACATGCTACAATTTCAGGTACTGGTCATCACACCTGGCTGGATCTACTATTTTAAAACCTAATTCTATTTCTTATAGCAATTAATGAGTCAATGAGAATAATCAGGCAAAATCCACTTCAGAGAGGAGAAAGCTTCTGTTCACGCATGGACCTTTGCTGGCTCATGCCAAAAACCTGACGGAGGCCCTGAACTCAGGTTGTGCTGGATTTATATACTTTCTACAATCCTTTGTCTGAATTCTCCCACTTGGAGAGGGGAGAGATTTACATATAAGTGTAGGGTTCTGTCAAATAAGATTAAGTACAGGCAGCTGTCTCCTGAGATAAGGTAGTTATATATTTTCCAAAGGCTCAGAGTCACGGAGTTCTTAACTACCATCAGAGGACTCTCCCCTGCTTCGGTTTCAGAGGAGGCAAGTGCAACACCTATTGCTTCACTTTAAATCCTAGGTACATTTATGTCTCTTATAGATACATTGATTACATCCTATCTAAACTAATATAAGCTAGAAACATTGAATATATGGCATTAAATATATGACTGCATTGCTCCTGCAACAAGTAACATTTAACACTGAATACATTTGAAATGTATTAAATCCAAGTACAGGGTTGGAAAGATGCCTCAGTTGTTAAGGGCACTTGCTTGCAAAGCCTGATTATCCAGGATCAATTCCCCAGTACCCACATAAAACCAGATGCAGAGTGGCACATGCAGTTAGAGTTCATTTACAGTAACAGGAGGCCCTGACACACCCATACCAACTCTCTGTGTGTCTCTCATTCAAATAAATGAAAATATTTTTAAACATCCAAGTATATTTGTTGAAACTTTGTAATGTATCTGCACAGGAACTGCATCTGGAGAAGAAAACAAAATTCTTGCACTCCTGGAATATATTCTCTCTAAATAGGGGGAAATAAACTGGATTAGTAAATTCATGTAGTGTGCTAGATGATGAATAGAAAAGGCAGGAATTAAGAGAGAAATTGGGCAGCTGTGCACACCTTTGATCCCAGCACTTGGGAGGCAGATGTAAGAGGAGCGCATGAGTTCGAGACCACCCTGCGCCTGCCTAGCAAATTCTCGATCTTCCTGGACTAGAGTGAGAAAAAAAAAAAAAAAAAAGTAAAGTTGGAGCTGGAGAGATGGCTCAGTGGCAGAGGTGCTTCCCTACAAAACCTAAAAACACGGATTTGATTTCCTAGTATCCATGTAAAACCAGATGCACAAAGAGGTGCATGCATCCAGAATTTGTTCTCCCCCTCTGACTCTTTATCTTTGTTTACTTGCACAGAAATCAATAAATGAATTAATAAACTTATTAATAAATTAGTAAATGGGCTGGGTGTGGTGGCCCATAACTTTAATCCCAATCCCAGCATTTGGAAGGATGAAGACTTTGAGGCAAAACTACATAGTGAAATCCAGGTCAGCCTAGTTAGAGCGAGACCCTAGCCCTATTTGAGTGAAGGGGGTGTTCATTCGTTAAGGGGTTTACCTTGTAAAGCCTAAAGGCTCTAATTCCATTCTCAGAGACCCGTGCAAAGGCAAAAAGAGTGTATCTTGTGTCTGGAGTTCATTTGCAGAGGCTGGAGGCCCTGGAGCTCTTTCTCTACGAAAGAGACGTAGTGAATAGTTGTGACAGTCAATGGATGGGTACTAGAGAATTGAACACAGGCTGTTAAGACTTCACAACCGAACTTACATTCGCTATCAACATGCCATTGAGCCCAACATCCCAAAACGAGAAGCTTAGCAAAATGCATTACAGCCACTTATAGGAAGGTGGGTGGCTCTTAAAAGAGCCTTTTAAAACAGATTGGAACGACTTTAAGCCCTCTCCCCGCGGATGCGGCGCGCCAGCTGGATGTCCTTGGGCATGATGGTGACCCTCTTGGCGTGGATGGCGCACAGGTTGGTGTCCTCGAACAGCCCCACCAGGTAGGCCTCGCTCGCCTCCTGCAGCGCCATCACGGCCGAGCTCTGGAAGCGCAGGTCCGTCTTGAAGTCCTGCGCGATCTCGCGCACCAGCCGCTGGAACGGCAGCTTGCGGATCAGCAGCTCGGTGGACTTCTGGTAGCGGCGGATCTCGCGCAGCGCCACGGTGCCGGGCCGGTAGCGGTGCGGCTTCTTCACGCCGCCCGTGGCCGGCGCGCTCTTGCGGGCCGCCTTGGTGGCCAGCTGCTTGCGCGGGGCCTTGCCGCCCGTGGATTTGCGGGCCGTCTGCTTTGTGCGAGCCATAGTACCAGCAAAAGTAAAACAGATACCTCAGTCGTCTGAGAAGCGGGTTTTTATATACTTAGAGCAATGCTGATTGGCCATTCTGCTTTTTAAAAGTCCCGCGCAAAAAAACCATTGGCTGAAGACTCAACAAAATGATTGGTGAATTCCTGAGCCTTTCACCCCTTTAATTACCATCTTGTGTTGCAGTCTGGGTTTTGGAATTTATCCATATTTCTAAATCAGTAATGTCTTGAAACCAACCACGTGGAAACTTAGGAAACTGCAATCTTGACTTTGAAATGTGTAGTGGAGGCCACAGGTTAGGAAAGACTTGTGTGATGTGCTTTTTTTTGGTTAGACGCTTCACTGAAGCTTTTCAGGTCCACTCTGCAGCTAAATGCACAAACATCCTCGCCCAAAAATAACTAGCAAATATTGGCTTCTGAATGTTGCAAACAGTGGAGTCTTTTTTCAGCTAAGAACTTTTCTTTACATTTTTTTAAAAGTACTAACCTCCATACAAAAACATATTATACCATAAATTCCCCTTCCACTGCCAGCGTTTTCCCTCCCCTAAATCCTTTCCTCTGAATCCCTTCTTTCCAACTAGTCTCCCCTACTTTTTGTTGTTTTGAGGTGGAGCAGGCTGACTTGTAACTATGTATGATCAGGGTGGTCTCAATCTCAAGGCGACCTTTATACCTCTGCCTCCGAAAGGCAGTCACCGCCATGCCCGGTTTAGTCTCCCCTATTTTTATTTTTATTTTTTGTCATTCCCTTCCTATTATATAGCTCAACTAATGAATGCCAAGTGCAGGTTGGTAATCGGAGAGCCAGAGGGAAAGGAGAGATTTTGACCGGGGAACATCGTGTGTGGACCGCATAAAGACCAGCTTCTTCCAACCACTGTCAAGCAGTCCTAAAAATAACAATCTTTCCTCGAAGACACTTCCACACTTCACATGCTTTCCTTTGCTCTATTCCATACTTGATAACACTGGGGCGAAGGTTAAGCCCATTTAAAACACACTACAAACCTAAACCTTATCAGTACGCATTCTTAAACCAGTAATGAGTAACTTTATTATGCCTCAATTATTTGCCTGGGTAAAGCAAACTTTCCAACTGCCAACTTTTCACGGTGTCATGTTACAAGTTCTCATATGAAACTGTGGGTGGCTCTGAAAAGAGCCTTTGGTTGTTCGCTGTCGTGGGTAGCGGGTTGGCTCTCACTTGCCCTTGGCCTTGTGGTGGCTCTCGGTCTTCTTGGGCAGCAGCACGGCCTGGATGTTGGGCAGCACGCCGCCCTGCGCGATCGTCACTTTGCCCAGCAGCTTGTTGAGCTCCTCGTCGTTACGGATGGCCAGCTGCAGGTGGCGCGGGATGATGCGCGTCTTCTTGTTGTCGCGGGCCGCGTTGCCCGCCAGCTCCAGGATCTCGGCCGTCAGGTACTCGAGCACGGCCGCCAGGTACACCGGGGCGCCGGCGCCCACCCGCTCGGCGTAGTTGCCCTTGCGGAGCAGCCGGTGCACGCGGCCCACCGGGAACTGCAGGCCGGCCCGAGAGGAGCGCGTTTTGGCCTTAGCGCGCGCCTTGCCGCCCTGTTTGCCACGTCCAGACATGACTCCAAAGCTTTTGCTAAAGCCCGATCTATAAAACCCACAGCCAAGCGCACCGCCTTTATAGTGTCCGCGGGGCGCGAAAACCGAGCCGCGCGATTGGCTGGCGTGACACTTTCGTATCAACCAATGGAACGCATCCTCGCCAGACGCGCGTCACGATTGGGCAAAGCTATCGCGTGAGTTCGCCAATCCGCCGAGACAGATTCGGAGCCTTATTTGAATGCGCTCCATATATAAGGGAGAACCCCGTAGCGGTGCGCTTAGTGTCACTCGGAACCTTCAGCATGCCGGATCCAGCGAAGTCGGCGCCGGCCCCAAAGAAGGGCTCGAAGAAGGCGGTGACGAAGGCGCAGAAGAAGGACGGCAAGAAGCGCAAGCGCAGCCGCAAGGAGAGCTACTCGGTGTACGTGTACAAGGTGCTGAAGCAGGTGCACCCCGACACGGGCATCTCGTCGAAGGCCATGGGCATCATGAACTCGTTCGTGAACGACATCTTCGAGCGCATCGCGGGCGAGGCGTCGCGCCTGGCGCACTATAACAAGCGCTCGACCATCACGTCGCGGGAGATCCAGACGGCCGTGCGCCTGCTGCTGCCCGGGGAGCTGGCCAAGCACGCCGTGTCCGAGGGCACCAAGGCCGTCACCAAGTACACCAGCTCTAAGTAGACGTCGCAGGCGCCGAAGGCGGCCTCCATAAACACAAAGGCTCTTTTAAGAGCCACCCACTTTCTCTTTTAAAAAGGGACTGTAGCATTCGACTTCTGCTTGTACTAGGTGCTCTTCGTGGGTTCTGAAGGCATTTACAGGCAAGTGGTTTTAACCAAAAAACAGGTAACTAGGGAATATTGGGTCATGGTATGTAGCCAGGGTATACAGGACGAAGCATTATGAATATATTTTGGCTTTTCGAGGTAGGGATTCACTAGCTCAGGATGACCTGGAATTCACTTATGTAGTCTCAGGCTGGTTTTGCATTTTGTTCTTAGTAGCTTAGTCCTTTGGTTGCTAGGATTAAGGGTTTGTACCACCGCGCCCGCTTTAGCGTTATGTTAAAAACTGATAAAAGATACAGCAGCCCAGGTGTGGCGCTCATACACCGGTAATCAAAGCACAGGGAAGGTGAAGGTAGGATCAGAGGTTAAAACCAGCCTGGACTACATAAAACCCTGCACACAATAAGATAAAGCCAGGTGTGGTGGTTCAACTTGAAAGACTGAAGTAGGAGAATCGCTGTAAGTTCAACGCCACCCTGCGAATACAGTGAACTCCAGGTCAGGCTGAACTAGAGGGAGACCCTACCTTGAATGAATAACTAAACTGGCTGAGGAGATGGCTCAGTACCCACTTAAAGCCAGATACAAAAGTGGTGCATGCATGTAGATTTTGCAGAAGCAAGAGGCCCTGGTATGCCCAAACTTCCCCTCATTAAAAATATACAAAGAGAAAAGTCACTTCAGCGTCAGGTGTAGTGTCATGTCTTTTGTGCCAGTACTTGGGAAGCAGGGGTAGGAAAATCGCCATGAGTGAATTCCCGATTAGCCTGGGCTAAAGTTTGGAAGACCCTACCTCAAAAACTGCCTCTTTTTTCTATCTCTCAAGTAAAAATATTTTAAGGATACAGAGATGCTTAATAGTTAAAGTTAAGGCACGAGCCTGCAAAGGCTAAGGAGCTTGGTTCGATTTCCCAGACCCTATATGTAAGCCAGATGTAGAAAGTGGCACATGCGTCTGGAGTTCGTTTGCTGTGGCTAGAGTGCCTGATGTGCCCATTTTCGCTCTCTCTATATGTCTGCCTCTTTCTACCTCTCTATCTATAAAATAAAATATTTTCACAAAGCCAGTCGTGTTGGCACATACCTTTAACCCCAGCACGGGGGAGGTAGAGGTAGGAGGATCACCGTGAGTTCGAGGCCACCCTGAGACTACATAGCGAATTCCAGGTCAGTCTGGATCAGAGAATGAATCCCTGAGACCCTACCCTACCTAGCAAAAAAAAGAAAAAAAGAAGAAATGGAGAAAAGAAGGCATCAGACAAAACACTATAAAACTATAATTTGTGAATCCACGTGCAGAGCAAACCCTTGGTTCTCTTTCCTAACACAGAATCATGTCACTTTTCTTTTATAATTGCATTGGGTAGGCAAGGAGTTACATAAACCAAGTTAAAGCAGAGTGATATCTAGCAATTGTGTCCCCTGGCGCTTAGAACGCTCCTTTGCGGTTAAACATTCCCAAAGGTGCAGATAGGTTGTTTCTACTACCATAGAAATGAAGGCACTGGGGCTTTTTCCCACACAAGGGCACTGACGAAGGTTCTGCATGCTTCAAAGGCCCAAAAAGCATTTTCAGCATCACTTGCGTTGTTTTCCCGGACCTTTGTGACTTTCCTTTCATTCGAGGAAATTACCTAAAAGGAGATCGGGCCACCATGATTTGGAAAGAAAAACATCACCTTATATGTCACCCACCTCATAACATTTATTAATAACTTGGGAGGAGCCCCTCGCCCAGGAGTTCGACTGAAGCCTCTCACCAGCAGAGGAAGAACTGCAGCACAGGAGCCAGCTGCTTGAGGATGTTCTCCCATTTCCAGCTACAGCTTTGTAAATATTTCTTTTGGAGAGTGATGTCTCAACAAATCAAGCCTGAACTGACACAATCGGGATGTTGATAGAACCTGAGCCTAAATCTCAGGAAACTTGGTTTCAGCTAGGAGACGAGGTGTAGGGAACACTGAATTCTCAGCAATAGACGCTTAAAACGTCTTGCAGCCTTCATACAACCGCTGCCATCCTACTTATCGAGGTACGGGTGCTTGTATAGTGTTTATTGGGCTAACATGAGGGAGGAGAAAGGCGCCAGTAGGTGAGCGGGTGGGCAACCATTAGCTTTGGTCCCTCCCGCTGCCATGTAGATGCTAAGCAAGGTTGACCCCAATCTCTAAACTTTAGTATTTTGTACGGGGGGGATGGGAGTCGAGGTTAAAGATCACACGCTAGCCCAAGCTGACTTAGAGCTTTTAATAGCCGCAGGGGGTGGACTCGAATTCGATATCTGACCTCTACCTCCCGAACGCAAACTAACGTCGTGCGCCTTCAGACAGGTAGCCTCATTATTTGGCCAAAGTCGTAAAGACCCAGGGAGCTCCCGAGGCCAAGGTCACCCGCAGGGTTCACGACGCCCTCCAGGCGCAGAAAAGGAGATGCCCAGATCGTGTCTGACGTGGGAACAAGACCAGGTAAGACCAAGTGGCAGCTCTTCTCCAAGAGATCGGTGGGCGGCCCTGAAAAGGGCCTTTGTTGGTGGCGGGGGAGGGCGCGGGGTGCTCAGCCGCCGAAGCCGTAGAGCGTGCGGCCCTGGCGCTTGAGCGCGTACACCACGTCCATGGCCGTGACCGTCTTGCGCTTGGCGTGCTCCGTGTACGTGACGGCGTCGCGGATCACGTTCTCCAGGAAGACCTTCAGCACGCCGCGGGTCTCCTCGTAGATGAGACCCGAGATGCGCTTGACACCGCCGCGGCGGGCCAGGCGCCGGATGGCGGGCTTGGTGATGCCCTGGATGTTGTCGCGCAGGACCTTGCGGTGCCGCTTGGCGCCGCCCTTGCCAAGGCCCTTCCCGCCTTTGCCGCGACCAGACATGACAACTGCTGGTTTACAAGACTCGAGCCAGCGACTCAGATGGTCCTGCACTCCCTTTTTATGCCCAGCGTGCGGACCTAATTGAAGACCCAAGTGAGGGCGCTCCGACCCCGCCCCCTGGCGTGGCCCAGGTGACGTCACCAACGACCAGCCTCGCGCTCTCCATGCTCGATCTCCGCGGAGGATGGGAGTTTTGTCTCCTTCGGTCCTCGGAGGGGGTTTTCCGGCTTGCTGATGTGCACGAGGGTCGGCGGGCAGAAATGAGCTTCTGACGACTGGCGCGCGCCGCCTTGCACGATGCGATGCGCATGGACGAAGCTGCGGCCACCTCGGCTAGGGACCATGTCCAGCGGTGTCCACTTCCGCAATTCGCTGTCCTCGCGGAGCACTATGCCCAGACCCACGAACGCCACAGGGAGACTGGCGGGAAAATCAGAAACCTGGCTGGTGACTCGGTCCTGGCTCCCCGCCGCGCGGAAGACCCGTTCGGAACCAGGCTGGTTTTCCTTTTCCTCTGTAAAGTGTGTAAACCCCGTTCAGATGTGGAGCCAGCCGCTGCATCCGCACTGGGAACCTTGCTAGCGTGGTAATGTCTGCTGCTCCCAGCTCTCTTGTTATTCTAGCAACGGTATTCCAAACAAATGACACCCTTTGGGGCAAAAACGGCTTAAAGGTGAGAACGTCGCCTCCCTTGTTCACTTAACAGACTGATTGACAAACCGTCGCAGGAGCGAGCAGAGTGGCGCAGCGGAAGCGTGCTGGGCCCATAACCCAGAGGTCGATGGATCGAAACCATCCTCTGCTATGCGAGTGTTTTTTTTTTTTTTTTTTTTTTCTTCCTCTTTCCAATTTCTGAGAAGTCAGATGGGCTTCACATTAAGGAAACAAACTAAATAATAATAAAAGACAATGCGCAAAGATACACCTTGTTGGTGATGGTGTTAGCTTGGTCAGGGGCAGAACACATGGAAGTTATTTGTTCATCCTTGCTTAATACCTGCCTTGGCGGCCAAATCTGTTTCATGCCTAAGACACAGTTCTAAAAAAGAAAGAGAGGAAGGAAGGAAGGAAGGAGGGAGGGGGGGGAGGGAGGGAGGGAGGGAGGGAGGAAGGGAGGGAGGGAGGGAAGAAGGAAGGAAGGAAGGAAGGAAGGAAGGAAGGAAGGAAGGAAGGAAGGAAGGAAGGA
Source organism: Jaculus jaculus (assembly GCF_020740685.1). Classification (NCBI taxonomy): domain Eukaryota; kingdom Metazoa; phylum Chordata; class Mammalia; order Rodentia; family Dipodidae; genus Jaculus; species Jaculus jaculus. Next base: position 3,550,897 of record NC_059114.1, on the reverse strand, counting down.
AGGAGGCAGGCAGGCAAGCAAAAGAAAAGGAAAGGGGAGCAGAGGAGAGGGAAGGGGAGAGAAGAGGACAGAAGAGAACAAAAGGAAAGAAAAAAGGAAGGAGAGGAAAAAAATAAAGATTTCAAAAATTTCAACGCCTTTAATCCCAGCACTTGGGAGGCAGAGGTAGGAAGATCGCCATGAGTTTGAGGTCACCATGAGACTTCATAGTGACTTCCAGGTCACCCTGCGCTGGTGGGTAGTAGGGAATCAAACACAGGCTATTAAATTTTAACCACTGAGCCATCTCTCCAGCTTATGTTTTATTTTCTTTGTTAGATAACTCAGAAAGCCTCACTACCATGGACAGTCGACCATATTCTTTGCAACTTCAAGCCTAAATCTTGGCAATAGGGAGTAGTTTGAAGCAGATGTGCAGCTGGGGAACAACTCTAACCTGAGAAAGACTGTGCTTCCCACACTAGCACTTGTCTCTAACCCTCTTGTAAAATCTCTTACAGAGCTATTCTCTAGGCTTGTTTGTTAAGCTATGCGTTCACCATCTTACATTCCTCTCGGGAAAAATCCGTGGTTAGATGCAGTCCTAAAATTTCAAAGAAACACATGAAATAGCCTACATTTGAGACACACTTTTCAACAAGTATTTCCAGTCTTAACCATATTTGTATACATATGTTTAAATTTCTACACTAAGTGCAGTGGGAATAAGAGAAATAGATTATTGTAGCCCCATAACCAACCCCTAGTTAGCTGATTTGGGAACAGGACTGACCTAAGTCGACATGTATTCACAGTTTAAGATGTGTTACAGGAAATGAAAAGTACAGGACAAAGATATACACAGGAGAAGGCTTCCTTGCCTCCTCTTCCAAGATGATATAGAGGCTCCTCTTCAACAAAGACTGTGCTAACCAAGCAACCTGCTCAAATAATGGACTTCAAGCTGGTCACCTAGCTACCCTATCTCCAGCCAGGGCCCTTCACTAGACAAGATGGTAGTCCTGGGTCTTTATATTTACTTTAAATACGTTGATAATCCTGCTCATGGCGACCCACGGCCTCAGGAGTGTAACATAGCATGGCTAGCCAATAACTGGTGAACAGTCCAATGTTTGACTTCTCGGTGTGACCCAGGCTCATCCTCACAGCACTGATTCAAGAGCAAAGATTGAATAGAACAGCTGCGGCCTTTGTCAACTTCAGGAAAGATAGCTCCTTTTCAACCTAAAACTTGAGTGAGTGTTTGCTAGACAACCAAGAAAAGCATTTTAGGTATAAGAAGCTAATTTTGGGCCTCATGACAGTCAAGAATTTGTAATTATTATTTGGTGTGATATAGAGTAGGCAGGTAAGGAAAGCTGTGTGGGGACGAGTCTGAGAGAAAAGTGGCTGAGTTCAGACCACCTCTTGTTCTGGAAATCCACCATTTCTCACCACTTACACCAATATGACCCACGGCCGTTAGGCCACCCATAACACAAAGTACCACTTACATGTCTAAGTTGTTTTCCACGCAATCTCTCTACCTCCAGGAAGAAAGAGAAAGCTCAGTTCTACAGTCACAGTATCTGCAGAAGTGAAAACTCTACTTGTGTGAAATAAGTTCCCATTAAAGACTGTGGAATTCCAAAACAAATACAAGACAAGAAGTTCAGCATGTTCTCACTGAACTCCAACCATTGCCAGATTTTGTTGTGAAGACAGGAAAGATCCCAAGCTGCGCTCCTTCTGCAAGCTTTTTCTGCAAGAAAAGCCAGGATCATCACAAATAAGATGCAAAGACCATCACTCCCAGGGTTCGGGATTTGGGAAAATGAAGGAAATGTTAGACTGCTGACAAAAACCTTCCTACAACAAGAAGGTCACAGGGAGCTCAGATAAAGTCAGGCTCACCAGTCTGGCTCGTTGGTCTAGGGGTATGATTCTCGCTTAGGGTGCGAGAGGTCCCGGGTTCAAATCCCGGACGAGCCCAACTTTTATTCACAAGTTACTATGTACAATGTATGTGTTCACATATCAAAGCTCTCTCTTTAAATACATACAAAAAGGAAAAGAAAATCCGGCCCCAGAAGTTTACTGACAAGCACTGTCGAAGACAGCTAAGTTTCTGCATCGTGTTTTTTTTTTTTTTGATTCATAAATTAAGAGTGAAAAATAGTAATAATCTTAAGGTTTTTTTTTTTTTAATGCTTGCTATGGCTATCTGATGTTTCTTCACTTCTTAGTACATGGAAGTTTAATCCAAAAATATCAATGGCCGTAGACCTTTCTGATCCTGAAGAGAGAAACAAGCCTATTCTCTGTGCCCAACAGACAGGGACGCACAGCGGTGGGTGCTCCGACTTCATGCTGTAAGGCTCGGAGCCCGGAGGGCCGAGGGGCGCGAACCCCGAGATGCCCGAGGCGGGCATCCACGCTGGACGCTCCGGCTGCCCTCCCCGCGCGCGATCCCGGCCGAGTTCCCGGTCAGTCAACTGGCGAGCCGAGGAAGCTTATTAAAAAATGTCCTTCCGCCGGCCGGGGTGACCTGAGTTCCCGGTCAGCCGGGGCGAGAGGGAGACCTTACCTTGAAAAACAATACCCCTCGATGCAAATACAGTGTACGCAAAGCTCCAGGTACTCGAGACACATGAACACCAGGCGTATATTACAGTACCGAGATACCAAAGCAGAAATACGGATTTTGTTATTATTTTTATTTGGTGGGGTGGCAAAAGCTCAAGACGAGAGGAAAGACGTTTTAACTTTGTAAGGCTTCCAGCAAGATTGGGTACCTGTGACCACGTGGCCTAACGGATAAGGCGTCTGACTTCGGATCAGAAGATTGAGGGTTCGAATCCCTTCGTGGTTACTTATTTTCTTTGTCTCCTCCCCTACAAAATTGCACGGCCATCTCCTAGAAAGAAAGGAAAAACAGACACGACCGTTCTCAAAGTTCCTTGGGAAGGCTGAAACCAGATGAACACATGCCGAAAGTGAAATTAATTCCAGGTCATCCTTGGCTAAAGCGATACCCTACCTCAAAATAAATAAATAAATAAATAAATAAACCACATGGGAGGACGGAGGCTATTACCATGAGATATTTTTTATAATCACGAAGTTGTTAATAAAAATTTGAAAAAAGAAAAAGAAAAAGAAAATTAAATAGTGAAATGAGGTCTTGGGATATGTTGAATCTCTCAAATTCTCTCAAGGTCTTCATTTTGAACATCTGGATTTTTGTTTTGCAGATTAGATTTCCCAAAATCCTATTTGTTTGGTTGGATATTCTGTGTGTCTGCCTGTTTAATGCGGGGTCTTCTCATGTATCCCTGGCCACCCTGGAGCTCACTGTGTAATGGAGGGTGTTTCTCAACTCCTGCCCCTCTTGCCTCCACCTCCGAAGTACGAGGATCACAGCACCACACCACCAAGCCCGGCCGGAATGGAAGTTCTGAGTCAAAAAGATAAAAATGGACGTGTCCAAAAAAAAAAGGAAAAAAAAAAAAAAACATCTGGGCGTGGTGGCGTATGCTTTTAATCCCAGCACTCGGTAATAGGATCACAATGAGTTCAAGGCCACCCTGAGATAGAGTGAAAAAAAAAAAAATGAACGTGTCCAGCACAGCACATACCTCCTTTGCCTACTTTTCCTTTTTTTTTATTTATTTATTTTTTCCAGCTGAAGGAGAGGGAGACCTGTCCAGGCCCAGAAAATGAAAATATGTGCACCCTTCAATCACCCTAAGACATACTGCTTTGAGAAGGAGATTCAGAAAACCATCCTTGTAAGGCTCTTTAGAGATGGGTGAAAACATGACTGAAGGAAGAGGAAGGAAAACTACACACATGTTACTGGCTACCCAATCACAGACATGATGAACCAACTAAAGACTCACCAAGATGTTCTGTCTCCCTCATTGCAACAAGGAGGTCATTTCCACCTTGCTCCGCTGCAGGTATGTTTTCTGTAGTTGTCAGATCAGAGATCACTCAGTTTGGAACTTAGAACCTAGAAGTCAAGGCCTCAAACTTTCTAGACAAATGCTCCACATCTGAGCTACTGTGCCATGTCTCACTTTTGGGCCTTCGTTAATAAATGATTACAAAGAGCTAGCTCACCTTTTGTAAATCCTCCTTTCTGCCCACCATTAAACCAGATCAAAAGGAGACATAACTGAAGCAAATCTTTCAGATTTTCTGTACATTAACAGTGCCGTAATTTTGTTCATTTATGGGATGCTTAAGGGGGAAATATCACTGTCGATTTTGTTGTTATCGTTGTTTTGCTTTGTTTTTCGAGGTAGGGTCTAACTTTAGCCCAGGCTGACTTGGAACTCACTCTGTAGCTCCAGGCTAGCCTCAAACTCACAATGATCCTACTTCTGCCTCCTGAGTGCTGGGATTAATGGCATGCACCATACCTGGCTTCCTTCAAAGATTTTATATACTTTGTACTTTCATACAATAGGCACTTTGTACATTTTCAACAGCACAAATTTCGATGATTCAATAGTCTTTTTTTCTATAAACAATGAAGTATGTAAAATGCATTCCTAAAGCCAGTAAACATTTCTAGGTTTTCTGAATCCCTTCATAGAAAATCATGGAATTAGCTGAGCACTTGTAATCCTAGCTATTCTTGAGGCTGAGATAGAAAGATCACTTGAGCTCAGGAGTTCAAAGACAGCCTGGGGCAGGGGCGGGTGGGGGGGAATCGAACCTCATAAAAAAACTAAAATAAGCAATGGAACTTCTAGATTAAAGATTAAACAGTAATACTTTATACTTTTAAAACTTTCTTTTTCCTTTTCTTTTTAAAAATTTTCTAGTTATTTATTTATTTTTTGGTGTGTTTGAGATAGGATGTTACTCTAGCCCAGGCTGACCTGGAATTCACTATGTAGTCCCAGGCTGGCTCACAGTGATCCTCCTGCCTCCCAAGTGCTGGGATTACAAATGTAAGTGGCCAAGCCTGACTCAAAGCTTTGGATGCAAATTGTCAGTGGTCACCCAGAAAAGATATTTGCCTTAGAATCTTCCAGAAGCAAGGTCCACTACCTTAGCAAATACCAAACTTCATTATTCTAATTCTCCCTATTGGAAATGACTGTAAGTATATTATACATGAGGACGGACGTAGAAATGTCAGGGGAGATTCTAAACCAGAAAATGTTAAGGCCCCTGAAGCCCCCTGCTCCAAGGTCCTGCCCCTGTTTTGCAATCAGCAGGCTTTCCCAAGCAAAACGGCTTTCAGATTCTGTGATTTTACTTAGTGCAAAGAAACCCCCTGAGCATGACTCAGGTGGTACAGACTGGGATTTCAAACCCTCCAATAAAGAGTCCAGGATGATGATGGCAAGGTGCCTGATGTAAGCTCTAAGCAACTGGAGGTCAGGGTCCAGGCTGTGGAAATGATCCCCTTGAGCCTCACACAGGCAAGTAATAAAGCCTCTCGACTCTCCACTCTGTCCTTCAGTACCTAACTCGTGAGCCCCCCTGCCCCATCCCACCCCCTTTTCATCAGGTTACAGAAAAAAATCTATAATATAGCTGATCATCCCCACACAAATGGCTCTGAAAATGCTACAAGAAGGGCTGGAGGGATGGCTTACCCTGCAAAGCCAAAGGACCCAGGTTTGATTGCCCAAGACCCAGTTTAGGCAGGTGCACAAGGTGGCACATGCATCTGGAGTTCCTTTGCAGTGGCTTGAGGCCCTGGTGCACCCATTCTCTCTATGTGTGTCTTTCTCTCTCCCTCTTTCTCTGTCAAATAAATAAAAACAAATATTAAAAAAGAAACAGTGCTATAGCTGGGTCATATGGTAGATCTACTTTTAGCTGTCTCAGGAATCTCCACACTGATTTCCACAGTGGCTGGACCAGATTGCATTCCCACCAACAATGTTGAAGGATTCCTCTTTTTCTGCATCCTCACCAGCATTTATGGTCATTTGTTTTCATGATGGTAGCCAATCTGACAGGAGTGAGATAGAATGTCAATGTAATTTAGTCTGCATTTCCCTGATGACTAGGGATGTCAAACATTTTTTTAGATGTTTATATACCATCTGAGTTTCTTCTTTTGAGAATGCTCTATTTAGTTCCACCATCTATTTGATTTCTTATTTCATTTTTTTAGTTTTTTATATATCCTAGATATTAATTCTCTATCAGATGTAAAGCTGGTAAAGATTTTCTCCCATTCTGTAGGTTGCCTCTTTGCTCTATTCACAGTATCTTTTGCCGTACAAAAGGCTTGTAATTTCATTAGGCCCCAGCAATTAATCTGTGATTTAATTGCCTGAGCAATTGGGGTTATATTCAGAAAGTCCTTGCCAAGACCAATATGTTGAAGGGTTCCCCCTACTTTTTCCTCTAGCAGGTTCAGAGTTTCAGATCTAATATTAAGGTCTTTGACCCATTTGGACTTAATTCTTGTGCATGGAGAGAGATAAGGATCTATTTTCATCCTTCTAAAGATACATATCCAGTTTACCCAGCACCATTTGCTGAAGAGGCTGCGTATTCTCCAGTGACTATTTTTGACATTTTTGTCGAAGATCAGGTGGCTATAGCTACCTGGACTTACATCTGAGTCCTCTATTCGGTTCCGTTGACCTACATATCTGCTTTTGTGTCAATACCATACTGCTTTTGTTACTATGGCTCTATAGTATAGGTTAAAATCAGGTATAGTAATACCACTACCTTATTTTTTTTGCTCAAAATTATTTTAGGTATTTGGGGTTTTTTATGCTTCCAAATGAATTTTTGGATTGGTTTTTCTATTTGTGTGAAGAATGCCATTGGAATTTTCATGGGGATTGCATTAAATGTGTAAATTGTTTTTGGTGAGATTGCCATTTCACAATATTGATTCTTCCAATCCAAGAACAAGGGATGTCTTTCCACTTCCTAGTGTCTTCTGCAAATTCTTGCTTGAGTGTTTTAAAGTTTTCATTGTAGAGATCCTTCACTTCCTTGATTAGGTTTATTCCAAGGTACTTTATTTTTTTTAATGCAATTGTGAATGGGAATGATTTTCTGATGTCATTTTCTGTGTGTTTGTTGTTAGCATATGGGAAGGCTACTGATTTCTGTGTGTTTATTTTGAATCCTGTTACATGGCTACAAGTGTTTGTCATCTCTAACAGTTTGCTGATAGAGACTTTAGGATCCTTTAGGTATGGAATCATGTCATCTGCAAATAATGATAACTTGATCTCTTCCTTTCCAAATTGTATCCCTTTTATGTGTGTCTCTTGCCTTATTGCTATGGCTAAGACTTCTAGCATTATATTAAGTAAAAATGGGGACAGTGGACGCCCTTGTCTCATTCCTGATTTTAGTGAAAAAGCTTCAAGTTTTTCTCCATTTAGTATTATGTTGGCTGTAGGCTTGTCATAAATAGGCTTTATTATGTTGAGATATGTTCCTTGTATTCCAAGTGTCTGTAGGACTTTTATCATGAAGGGATGTTGGATTTTGTCAAATGCTTTTTCTGCATCTAATGAGATATCCTGTTTTAGTGACCTTCCTTATCTTTCGTAACTAATGTTGCACTGAAGTCTACCTTGTCAGATATTAGGACAGCAACCTCTGTTTGTTTTCTACAAAGCTAAAAATAGATCTACTCTATGACCCAGTTATAGCACTCCTAGGCATATATCCTAAGACTGAAGGACATCACTACCTTAGAGACACTTGCTCAACCATGTTTATTGCCGCTCTATTCACAATAACTGGGAAATGGAACCAGCCTAGATGTCCCTCAACTGATGAGTGAATAATGAAGATGTGGTACATTTTTTATACAATGGAGTTCTACTCAGTGGTAAAGAAAAATGAAGTTAGGGCTGGAGGGATGGCTTAGCGGTTAAGCGCTTGCCTGTGAAGTCTAAGGACCCAGGTTCGAGGCTCAGTTCCCCAGGTCCCACGTTAGCCAGATGCACAAGGGGGCGCACGCGTCTGGAGTTCGTTTGCAGAGGCTGGAAGCCCTGGCGCACCCATTCTCTCTCTCCCTCTACCTGTCTTTCTCTCTGTGCCTGTCACTCTCAAATAAATAAATAAATAAATAATTTTTAAAAAAAAGAAAAATGAAGTTATAAAATTAGCAGGAAAATGGAAGGATCTGGAAAGGATTATACTAAGTAAGGTAACCTAGGCCCAGAAACCAAACATCACATGTTCTGTCTTATATATGAATGCTAGCTACAAATAACTGGACTTCTGGATAAGTAGGAATGAAACTCACTAGCATAGGCCAGTAAGCTAGAAATGAGATATAAAGGGAATAGAAAGGGAAGGAGGGGGTACCTAATAGGATGGTATTGTGTATATGTAAGTAGAAGAACAGATTAATGGGGGTGAAAAGGTCTAAGTGAGGTCAGGGGAAGAGATTGATAATGACAGGTGGAGGGAGGGCTAATCAAAATCTAAGAGGATTTAAATAAGTCACATGGAAACCTACTTTTTTGGACAATGGAACACACAGGAGCCATAGATTGTTACTAGAAAATTTTCAGTGCCAGGGACGGGATACCTTCCAATGAGTTCTTGGCCAGCAAGGTCCCTAATGCCCCCCAAACATTACAGGCCATTGCCAAGTCCCTTGGTTTCCCACCATTAATAGATGGCATGACTCTATTGCTGAAGACTCCATATACTTGAGCTGCAAGATCACTGAGAAACCTTGATGGAGCTGAGCTGAAAAATCTCCTCCATGTAGACCAGTTGACAGAAAGCTAGAAAAAGCCATGCTGCATGCAATTCAAGAGGAGAGAGAGAAATTACCAATGAAGATACCCAACAGTGGACACTGCAAGCCTTATATTTGACCAGCCAGGCCAAATGAGCCAACTGGTGCAATAGTGGCATGTCTGTTATGGGGGAAACCAACAGCCGTCTAATTTGACTGGAGGCCAGCTCCATGGGAGGAAATACAACCCTGATACTGAAAACCTACAACAGGGGTAGTCATGAGCCCTAGGGGTGTAATGTCTGCTGATGTCTGGATAAATGTCTATACTATGCTCACCAAACTGCCCAGTAAGAACTTCTCTTAATGTCCATACCCATATATTAAGACTACTCTCATTTTTGGCTAAAAAACCTTCTCTTTTCAGATGGCAGTGACCTTGGGATAACTCAGGAGGCTCCATGGTGCTGAGAAGAAGTGACAGATGAGTGCTCAGCACTGAAATATTTATATCACATCTTCCAAGGCTCAGGGTCCATTGTGGAAGAGGTGGAAGAAAGAATGTATGAGCCAAAGGAAGGGTAGGACTCCTTATAATGTGTTCCTCCAGACACAAAATAGCCTGGATATACATGGCCTCACAGTGCCTGACACTACCTGCACAAGACCATCATAATAGGAGGAAAAGATCATGACATCAAAGTAAAAGAGAGACTGGTTGACACGGTTAGGATATATGATGGAAAGTGGAGTTTCAAAGGGGAAAGTGAGGGGAGAGACGGAATTACCATGGGATATTGTTTATAATTATGGAAGTTGTCTATTAAAAATAAAGAACAGGAAATTTAAAAAATAAGAAGAAAAAGAAAAGTGTACAAGAAGAACTGAAAGAAATCAAACTGCAAGTTTGGGAGAGAGCAGGACAGCAGTGGTTCAGAGCTGCTACAGGGAAGCCACGGGTGTGCTTGTGGTGTGTGACAACACCAGAGGACATAAAGCCATGGGTGTAAGAAATCACACCCATCAAAACACTAATAATTCTCACAGGAAATAAGGCACATTTGGAGGCTCAGAGAGGTGTCACATGGCACATGTATCTGGAGTTTGTTTCAAGTGACAAGAAGCCATGGTGTGTCCATACTCTCACTCTCATAAATAAATAAAATAATTTTTCTCAATTTTTATTAACATCTTCCATGATTATAAAAAATATCCCCATTGCCCTTTGAAATTCCATTCTCCATCATATTCCTTCCCCATCTCAATCAGTCTCTCTTTTATTTTGATGTCATGATCTTTTCCTCCTCTTATGATGGTCTTGTGTAGGTAGTGTCAGGCACTGTGAGGTCATGGATATCCAGATCATGTTATGTCTGGAGGGAGCACATTGTAAGAAGTCCTACCCTTCCTTTGGCTCTTACATTCTTTCCGCCACCTCTTCCACATTAGACCTTGAGCCTTGGAAGTTGTGATACAGTCATTCCAGTCACTTCTTTCCAGCACTATGATACCTTCTGAGTTGTCCCAAGGTCACTGCCATCTGAAAAGAGAAGATTCTCTACAAAAAGTGAGAGTAGCATTAATATCTGAAGGAGCACATTGTAAGGGGTCCTACTGTTCCTTTGGCTCTTACATTCTTTCCGCCACCTCTTCTGCAATAGACCCTGAGCCTTGAAAAGTGTGACAAAAATATTTCAGTGCTGAGCACTCCTCTGTCACTTCTTCTCAGCACCATGCTGCCTTCTGCATCATCCAATGGTCACTGCCATCTGAAAAGAGAAGGTTCTCTACCAAAAGTGAGAGTAGCATTAGTATAAGGGTATGAATATTAAGAGAAGTGCTTACTGGGCAGTTTGGTGAGCATAGTATATACAGTTAGTCAGACACCAGTAGACATTACACACCTAGGGCTCATGACTACCCCTGTTATAGGTTTTCAGTATCAGGGATGTATTTCCTCCCATGGAGCGGGCCTCCAGTCCAATAGAGGGCAGTTGGTTTCCACCATGATAGACATGCCACTATTGCACCTGTTGGCTCATTTGGCCTGGCTGGCCAAATATAAGGCTTGCAGTGTCCACTGTTGTGTATCTTGACTAGTGTTTTCTTTCTCCCATTGCACTGCATGCAGAATGGCTTCTTTCAGCTTTCTGTCAGCTGGTCTACATGGAAGAGGGTTTCAGCTCAGCTCCAGCAGGATTTCTCAGTGACACTGCAGCCCAAGCATGTGGTCTTCAGAAATAGGCTCTCACCATCTATTCCTGGTGGGAAACCAAGGGCCTCAGTTGTGTTTTGTTTTGTATTGTTTTGTTTGCGGGGGGGGGGGGTTTCAAGGTAAGGTCTCACTGTAGCCGAGGCTAACCTGGAATTCACTCTGTAGTCTCAGGGTGGCCTTGAACTCACAGCAATCCTCATACCTCTGCCTCCCAAGTGCTGGGATTAAAGGCATGAGCCACCATGCCCGGTCTGTGTATGTTATTTTGATGAAAATAACTTATTTACTGACATTGGAACAATACAAAACACCGGCTTGAATAGTGTGACCTGGATGTGAATGCTCCTCTTTTCCATCTCACGCAAGAGGTAGACACAACCGCAGGGCACAGCGCGCTGGCTCCGCTCCTTGGCACAGGCCGGTTTGGGGACACTGTGCTGGAAAAAGCTCCTGGGGTCCTCGGTTAACACCAGCAGACTATGACATCTTTGCATGCATATTTACGTGCAGATCATCTTAACCGTCTCTGAGCCACCTACAGTGTGCTCGCCTGCTTTTATCTTTTTGTAAACATTTTGTATTATAGGCTGCAATCTGGCTCTGCTGTATAGAAACAGAAGGGGGAGGAGGGAAGGCTGGGTTTATTACCACACATTTTAAGCTTTTATTCCTTTATCTTCTTGAAATGGCCAGTGTCGTGGTTTGGGACAGATGACTCCTATGAACTCACGTGTTCTGCATGCTTGGTCTGCAGTTGGTGCCGATTTGGGAAAGTTTGGGAAGGACCTTGCTGGAGACGGTGTGTTGTTGGGGGCGGGTTTGGGGGCCTTGTAGACAGCGATGTCCAGCCTCTGCTCCCCTCACTTGCTTCTAAAGCCTGGTGGCCTGTGTTCCATTCCCCAGTGCCCATGTAAAACCAGATGCACAAAGTGGGGCATGCATCTGGTGATCGTTTTCAGCGGCTGGAAGGCCTGGTGAGCCCATTCACCTCACTCCCTCCCTATCTCCCTCCCTCTGTCTCTCTCTCTCTCTCTGTCTCTCTCGTAGATTAATGAATAAAAACAGATCTGAGAGACTGAAAGGTCATTCGCACAAAGCAGTAGAAATTTAACAGGGGTTGTTTGTCCCATTGGAAACCAATATCTCTGCTCTCGGTAGGTGGCGCTCTTGCCATGATTAAAAAACCCTAAAGAGACTGACCTAAGGGCAGAGCTGAAACTGGACCTTAAAGTACACTTAGCGTGGGAAAAACAGGAGACATTCACAAGAAGACTGGAGTCACCCTCCAAGGTTCTGGGGCCACTAGAAAGATGTGACCTAAAGAACGTAACAGCCAGAGGAAGAGGAGGAGTGCTTAACAATGCAGTGTTCCACGGTGCTTGACACTACATACACAAGACCTTCATAATAGGAGGGAGAAAGCACTGGGGGCATCAGAATTTAGAAACAAGTTGGGAAGAAGGGATTCAATGCCGGGGGAGCTCCGGAGGATGAAAAGGGAGGGTGGTGGGAGGGTATTGTGATCATGGTATGTGGTCTACATGTACAGAGGTTGTCAATTAAAAAAAAAAAAAAAAACTTTTAAGGCATTTATGATTGCTTTGTTTTTAAATCAAATTGAATTCAACATTTCTGCATGCAAAGTATATTAATATTACCATTAAGCCAGTGATTGTGATTACAGTATCCCTGGACACTCCTAGTGAGAACCCTCAAAGGGATGTCTGTCATACAACACCAAGGTTTGTGTGAGGGCCCCGGGTGGGCTGTGGGCGGGGTGAGGCCTTCAGATCAACTTGTGATTGGTTGTGGATGTCAAACCACACAGGTTGGATAAGGACCGACAGAAGTGAGGGGCTGAGGGCAGATGTGGCAATCGTAAGAATTTGGTGTCACAATTTCTATAACCTCCAGCCAGAGCGCCAAGAAGGTACTTGCAATAGACCTAGAAGAGTCCAGGAACTTAGGGAAGGGCGTTCAAAGGCCTCCTTAGAGTATCTGAGCATGAGGTAGGTGTGAGGAAGAGGAGCTTCCTTCCCTACTGACACTTGCAGGTAAGGAGTGAACAATTTCAGTAGCTGGGAATCTGAGTATGTTTTTTTTCTGAAAGGCTTTGTTTTTTTTTTTTTGAGGCAGGGTCTCATTCTAGCCCAGGTTGACCCACAACTCACTCTGGACTCCCAGAGTGGCCTCAAAGTCACAATGATCCTTCTACTTCTGCCTCCCAAGTGCTGGGGTTAGATGCATGTGCCACCACAACCAGTTGGAAGGCTTTTGATTCTCCTGCCTCCACCTCTCTAGTGCTCAGACTGCAGGCGTGACCCACCGTGCAGGGTAATCCTGGTCCCCTGGGGGTGGAAGTGAACCTAATTCCTACTGTGCTGAAACTGTGATAGGATGTCACTTTGAAGACTAAGAGAAGCGTGACTCCCGTGTAACTAACCAGTGAGCTGTTCCTTCTCAGTTTGCACGCTTTGATGATATAAACCGATATGGTGGTGAAGCCACGTGGCACAGAGGAAATGTAGATGGCTGTAGACAGCCAAGAATCACCAAGGTGCTGAGCACAGTGTCCTTAGGAAGCTAAATCCTTCCATGAAGCAAGTGTGTTCCGCCCATCCCTCGCTGAGCGTGGAGACACCACGGGCCCAGGCAACACCAAGACTGTGGACAATAATCGAGCACGGTAGTCAGATGTGGTGCCTCACACCTCTGAATGTGTCTGTCCACAAGGGTGAGGTCAAACGATGGCCCTGAACTCAAGAACAACCAGGGGTACATTCTGTATCAAAACAACAACAAAATAGTGTGGGTTCTGAGAGCAATGGAGACTTTATCAGCTCCCACTAGGCTTAGCTTAGGGTCCAGAGGGCCAGACAGACACTCGTTGATCACTAGAACTCTCCGAGCCAGTGGCTTTCCCAAGTCTGTTGTCTTGCAACCCACAGTCAGCAGCCACAGACAAAACAGAAGGGCAAGCAAAGCCAATCAGAGCTTTATTCTTAGAATAAAGCAGAGAGCTCTCAATCCATGAGCCTCCCTACACGCCCCCCCACACCCCCAAGCAGGTGAGCCAGAGACTGGGACCATGGGTTCTGATACCCCCGGGAATGGAAATTATGCATCGGGTCAACACGGACTGGTTCTTCTGAGTGTGTGTGGAGGTCCCACCGTTAGCGATGGAAATTAGGCATCGGGTGAGGGAACTGGATTGGTTACTTTGAATGTATATAGGGGTCTTGATTTAAATAAATAAGTCTGGAGAGATGGATCAGCAGTTAAGGTGTTTGCCTGCAAGGCCTAATGACATGGGTTTGATTCCCCGGTGCCCACAAAAAGCCAGATGCGCAAGGTGGCACATGTGTCTGGAGTTCGTTCGCAGCAGCTAGAGGCCCTGGTGTGCCCATTCTTTCTCTTCTCTCTTCTCTCTCTCTCTCAGTCTTTCTCTCTTTGTTTGAGAAAAATAGATGAATAAATGAATGAATGATAAGAAAAGAACCAGGGCACAGGGCTGCTGGTCAGCCAACATCTTGGTCAGTCAGGGCTTCCTGGAATTCAATCCCTGGACTCTCTTCTGTGGATTTGTCATTAGTGATATTCTTGTTGGACCTGTAACCCTAATTACTCCTAATTGCTATGTAAAGACCTTGGACTAGAGGAGCCAGCAGGACAGCTAGTGGAGCTCTCTCAATACAACCCATCGGTCATGTTGTGACTAGTGGAAACTGTAGTGGCTTGAAAAATGGCCTCAGACGAGGTCCACACCCAGGACTGGAGCTAAACTGGCAGGTAGGAGTTTGCAGAACCTTTTCTGAAACAGCCCTTAGAGGCCAGAGGAGCTGCTGAGGCTGTTATTAACAAGAAAGTAGTTTCCATGACTATATTTGGACTCCAGAATGGTAACTATTAAATGTGGAAACAAACTTTGTATCAGAAGTCTTCAACATGAGATTTCTATACCATCACACAGGGTCAGAAGAAGATGCTTAAACTATTTCAGGCATACGTTCAATGTAAAGAGCCTTTTCTCAGAGACGATGGATGGTCTTGAGGGGCTGGGCTGGTGGGGTCTTGCTCCGGGGTTTGCACATGGCTAACCTTCAGAAGAAAAGAGAAGCTAACCGCTGAGGCTGTGGGCACCAGAGCCCCTTGCCAGTCCTGCATGCAAGCAACTCACAGGGACCTGACTGACCCCAGATTCGAGGGTACCAAGGACGAAGGGACACAGGCACCTTTCCTTGCCTGGAGGAGAGGAAGTGCAAGTGAGAGGGTATGTGTGTGCAATTCAGAGCAAGTGTCACACAACCCAGACAGGCCCAGTGAGCTCAGGCGCTAGCCATTACATCATGAGTCTCTAAGCAGGTAATTACTGAAAGACTGATGTGCACTGTTAATATGTACCAGTTAATCTTTCTACTTATTTTACTTAATTTTATTTGGTTTATTGGTTTTTCTAGCCCAGGCTGACCAGGGATTCACTATGTAGTCTCAGGGTGCCTTAAACTCACAGTGATTCCCCTACCTCTGCCTCCCGAGTGCTGGAATTAAAGGCGTGCACCACCACGCCGGGCTGTCTTACATATATTTTTGAGACATTCCAAAGAACCCCTGACAGGAGTCCTCTCCTCAGTCAGACCACACGTGCTATCCAGAATTGCTTGGGTCAGCTTCAGAGAGGAGCCCTTGAAGGTCGAAGATAGGCCTATTATTCGATTAAAAGCAGTTCTGGCAGCAGATCACTAAAATCTTAACAGGTCCTACCGAGATTTGAACTCGGATCGCTGGATTCAAAGTCCAGAGTGCTAACCATTACACCATAGGACCACAGATGAAGATGTCCTTTAGAGGTGTCCACAAGTCAATACTTGAGATTTGTCCTAATGGTTTGGTCTCCATCTAAGAGGTATTGATTCCTAACCTGCTCATCACGGACAACCAAGGCTCACTTGCTCTAAGAATTTGTGAGAAGCAAATTCGTGTTACAGACTAATGAAACTCTAGGATTTTTCTTCACTAAAGGAAATATCCTTAGTCAATAAGGGTCTGGGCAATTTACCAGATTGGGAGGACTTGTTCCCAACAAGAGACGAGGTTAAAAATAATTAATTAATTAATTAATGTTAAAACTCGGGTGTTTTAGCAGTTAAACGCCTACTTTCCCACTTTGGGCTGAGTGTCAGGATTTGCTTTTTAACTTCCTTAGCATTCAGTAGTAAAGTCAGAAATGGAAGAAACATTTTTTTTTAAAGCCACATCGAGATTTGAACGCATACCCCCCTGATTCAAAGTCTGAAATGCTGACACTTAAGGCAGGAGCCCATTGATGGGGGCTTACCCCCCCTCCCCCCGCAGATTCCTAACAGTTCGTTCCCAGTTGGTCAGCTTGGTTTAATCATGACGCTCTCCTGTTGCTGAGTTCGGTTCGCTCCCGTGTTTTCTCTCGTGGTTCTGGATTTGCAAAAGCTTAAGAACTGGGAGAAAATCAAAAGCTGTCCGCCCCGTAGGAACGAACGGTGTAAGTCTGCGCGTCCCACGCCGGATCCTTGAAATCTTAAACTGGGAAATAAACGTTGGCTACCCGGAAGCTCAAAGAAATCTTTTAGCTTGTCGTGCGCATGAAAAGCGCAAGAAGAAAAAAAAAAAGGGAAATGCAAGGAATTTACTGGTAATATCAGGGGTAAAATGAAAATCATACCTATTGCTTCTTTTTTTTGAGGGGGGTCTGGATTTTCAAGGTTCCTCTTCACCCGAGAAGCAAAAGTAATGATTCCAAATTCTAGGTTAAAGTCAGGCAAGGTTTTGGAATGATTTCAAAAGTCAAACAGGAACCAGATTTCCAATAGCGACAGCAGCTCATAACGATCTAAAAGCAAAACAGTCCGTGAGTTTTAGATTTTTATTTTATTTATTTATTTATTTATAATTTTTTCCTGTAGAAGCCCTAGTATTTTCAGATTTTTCCCAACACACACAGCTAGTTCGCAGGGAAGTATGACCAAAATAGAATGAACATCAGATGTATGAAAATTGTTGGTGAACGCTTTTTTAAGACGTTTCTGTGCATCTTGTTATATGAAAAACAAGCAGAAAGGGAGGTAAGAAGAAAACGCCAGCAAAGAAAGCCACTGGCTTCGTTCACTGCGATGGAGTAAGTGTAAGACACAAGAAAACATGAGGACGTAGTCGGCAGGATTCGAACCTGCGCGGGGAAACCCCAATGGATTTCAAGTCCATCGCCTTAACCACTCGGCCACGACTACAGGACCGCACGAAACCTGCCGATATATTCCCATGAGAAGTTATAACTGTTGAAAACATTTGAAATTTACTTCCGATAGCAGCCACGCTGGCCTGTGTGTCGTCGTGTTGAAAAGGCGATTTTTAACATAGAGGAATTACAGATTGCAACGCGAGCCTAGCGTGAAATGCATTCAACATCTTTCGAGGGACACAGGCCGAAACCTCAGTGACGTAGGGAACTCGGAATCCCGTACGAGGGCTGTCCGCACGTCCGAGGGAAAGGTCCCCGCTATAGAAATCTGGAAATCATTACTTCCAATAAATTGTGGTACCGTCAGTATGTCAGTATGGCAGATTGATATCTCTTATCCAAAAAAAAAAAAAACCTATAGCAGAGGATGGTTTCGATCCATCGACCTCTGGGTTATGGGCCCAGCACGCTTCCGCTGCGCCACTCTGCTACGGCTGCTTCTATTTCTTTAAATATTTATTCAAGGATAAAGCGATAGCTCTTTTTTTTTTTTTTTTTCTTAACCTGTTTAATTTTTGTGTTGTAATGACAATAGGCAAAGGAAAGTTTACAATTCTCTCCCGAAAACCAATCAATCGGGGCTTGGTCGCTACAAATTGTTTCAGGACATGGGAAACTAAATGTATGCTAATTGTCAATATTTTTGAAGCTAAAATTACAAAGAAAGAAAAACAACGGGATTAACCTTGAACATCTCTGAATGCATTGGCCGGGAATCGAACCCGGGCCTCCCGCGTGGCAGGCGAGAATTCTACCACTGAACCACCAATGCTCCATAGAAAGGTGGTTCTCATTTGTCCTTATATGGCTATGTACACACACAGCAATTCTTCCCTAACGGCTGTTTGGAGGGGAGAAAAGGCAGGAAACTAACAGCAATGAGATTATTAGCTGGTTATCGTCAAAGAAAAATTGGGTTCATACACTACATTTCTCTGATCCTTGCAACAGAACACAAACCTGGATAGTACAAGAAATATCCCAAAAGTGTATCCAGTTATACAGTGTGTAATTCATATTTACTAATTTATAAAACTTTAGATAATTTCACCTGCACTTTTGTTTGTTTGTTTGTTTTTCGATGTAGGGTCTCACTCTAGCTCAGGCTGACCTGGAATTTGCTATGTAGTCTCAGGGTGGTGTCGTGCTCAAGGCAATCCTCCTACCTCTGCCTCCCCAGTGCTGGGATTAAAGGCGTGTGCCACCATGTTTGGTTTGACCTGCACCTCTTAAAGAGCTGGCTGCCAAGGAAACAAGATGATACACACCAAAGCCACCTAAAAATACAATTAAAAAAAATTTAAAGATAAAGATAAACTCTAAAAACATACATAACTAAAATAGTTTTTAAGCCACTTGAAAGAAATGACAGAAAAGTACCAGAAAGCCAAGTGTGGTGGTGCACCCCTTTAATCCCAGCACTTGGGAGGCAGAGGTAGGAGGATTGCCATGAGTTTGAAGCCACCCTGAGACTGCATATATTCCAGGTCAGCCTGGGCTAGTGAGATCCTACCTCATACAACCAAAATAATAATAGTTATTATCACCAGAAAACACTAGCTACTGAATGTTTCTTCGTGTATATTTTAATAAAACAATAGAAGTTAAATATTTTACTTTATTTCTAATATAAACAGAAAAGTGTCAATATAACATACATAATAGAAGCCCTTGATCTATTTAGGATTACAGAAGTGTGCCACCACCACCACCAGGAAAACTTAGTAGCTCTGAACGACAACCATTTACTATCTCAAAGTTTCTGCGAGATAGAAACCCTGGAAGGGCTTACCTGCCTAGACATTTCTAGAAAGGCTGGAAGATGCTGATGGAGCTGTGATCCACCTGCAGATGGCCTGCCCTCAGCTGGAGACTTTTCTCTTCCAAGCTCAGCCGCATGGCTTTTGGACAGAAGCCTCAGTCACTCACCACACTGGACAGACTATATCTTGAAACTGCCCCAAGGGCCACCAGAGTACTGTGTAAGAGCTGATAAACTCAGTCATCCACGGAGAAATCAGTGGGTCTTTCCAGCGTTTCCTGGAATAAACAGACTTATTTGCAACATCTAGTTTCCTGACCAAGTGCTGTGGGAATGATTAAGTTAGGCTGGAAAGCACAGTGGGGTAGAAAAGTCACACTCAGCGTGAGCTGAGGCATCTTCAGTGCTGGCGTAAGCATGTAGACATATCTGCCACAGATCATCTTAAGACTCACTGTGGTCGTTTGGTCCAGGTGTCCCACATAAACTTAGGGGTTCTGGAGGCTAGGTTCCCCAGATAATAGCAATTGGCAATTAAAGCCTCCTGGAGGCAGTGTATTGTTGGGGTCAGGCTTATGGGTGTTGTAGCCAGTTTCCCCATGCCAGTGTTTGGCACACTTTCCTGTTGCTACGGTCCACCTTATGTTGGCCAGGGGTTGATGTCCACTCTCTGCTCACGCCATCATATTCCTCTGCCATCATGGAGCTTCCCCTTGAGTCTGTAAGCCAAAATAAACCTCTTTTTCCCCCACAAGCTGCTCTTGGTTAGGTGATTTCTGCCAGCAATGTGAACCTGACTGCAACAGTAAGTTGGTACGGAAGAGTGGGGTTGCTGCTAGACTCCTGACTGTGTGGCTTTGGCCTTTTGGAGCTGATTTTCAAAAAGAATGTGGAAGGATCTGAAACCCTGGCCTAAGAGATGCATTGTAGGGCTGTAAGTACAGCTTGATGGACTATTCTGGTTACAGTTGAAAGCCCTGAATGCAGTAAGAACTATGGAATGTGAGGGTTGCCTTAAGAGGGTGAGAAAGAGCTTTGCCTGGACTGGGCTAGAAACAGTTTGTGTGAGAAGCTTGCTGTTATGCCCGTGTCCTGAGAAGTTGTGCAGGGTTGCATTGCACAGAAATGGACTGGTGTGAGCAGAGGGATATGGAACAGAAATGAAATCTTTGGGTGAACTGCTGTCCATTCAGTTGCAATTATATGAGAGATTACAACCTGTGAGATTGGGACTATTGACCTGCACTGGGGCAACTGGAAGAATATAGACCCTTTTGAAGCAGCCTCGGTGCTCAAGGAGTGTCCTGTTTTTCAAAGTCTGTTTTATCCCCCCCCCCACACCCAGATTAATAAATTGGCACCCTTCTGGTATTGTGGAGTATAAGAAATGCAGGAAAGAGAGGGTCATTGAGTTTGCAATATGGTCTTGTGTTTTGGAAATGGCCATGGGCAGTGTGAAGCAGGTTTGCTGGATGCCTGCATGGAGACCCCATGGGGCCACCAGGATGAACCATGGGTTGTAGTGGAGACCCAGTGGAGATGCCAGGACCACAAGATGGCTGCCAAGGAAAGCTGAAGACCCCGGATGTTTTCCAGGACTGTGAGTAACCTAGCTGGAGGGGCGGAATTGGGACTCCAGAGACTTGTCGCTGGTTAGAATTATCTGACTTGGAGACTTGTCACTGGCTAGAGTTGTTGGTCTGGCAGCTACAGAGTTTGATGTTTGCCCTGGATGTTTTAAACCTTGTATTGGCTGAATATTTCTTTTCTCTTCTCTTCTTTTCTTTTCTTCTTAGGTTTTTGTTTTTTCAAGGTCGGGTCTCATTCTCACCA
Source organism: Jaculus jaculus (assembly GCF_020740685.1). Classification (NCBI taxonomy): domain Eukaryota; kingdom Metazoa; phylum Chordata; class Mammalia; order Rodentia; family Dipodidae; genus Jaculus; species Jaculus jaculus. Next base: position 3,530,133 of record NC_059114.1, on the reverse strand, counting down.
TTAGTCCTAGCCTCACTACTAGTAGTCTGTCATAAATCAAAATGCATGTTTTTTAGCTTGCAAAGGAATGTATAGCTTGTCAACACTAGGATCTTAGGCTAGGAAGGTATGCCACAATCCTGGAACAGCACAG